>NC_090926.1:548428385-549053385 GCF_040938575.1 Ambystoma mexicanum
GCATCTTGCTGCAGCAGCGGGAGCACTCAGTGTTTTCATTGAGATGGCTTGCCTTGAGCAGGTCAGAGCCCTGTCACCCATTATGAACGAGCAACCCTGAAAGCCCATAATCACAAGGCTGCTTTGCAGTAAATCCCATTATTTCCAAGTGCTGATTACTTCCTTTTCCTTCCCAGGCATTCAAGAGATCTTAATATAATAGTTGTCCAAGGCCACAAAGCACTACTTTCTACAGTGATGAATAGCCCAGTGTCTCCAACTTCTTCTAACACCTTTCATAACATAGTTTAAATTCAACACCAAAAGGCGCAATTTGCTATAAAAATACATTTTGAGATGTGTGTTGATTGTTTATATGTGAGCATGTTTTATTATATATTTTTTGCTACACGTTACAGAATACCGTAACACATTCAAAGTTGCATGGTAATCTTGTATCATTCAGTTTCATAACTACAATATCAAAAACAATTTATAAAAGTTTGAATTATTGTTTTATCTATGGAAGACGCTAATGTCTCTTAATGCCACATTCTGGACCATTATTGATTTTTTTTAATGGTACAATCCATTACTGATTAGTTTGAAGGAAATGCTTTTTATTGTTTGTGTTGATGATTTTGTTTCTTTTTCATGCATGAAAATAAACATGCAGAGAATGAAGATGTGTCACCTTGACTTGTTTTATTAGCATTTTAAAGTTTAGAGGTCAAATGAGTTCGACTTAATTGAAACGATTCAGTGGCTTTGAGGGGCGTACATCATATGTTGAAGGACTGCATCTTGCTCATGCTCCGTATGTTGTACACCCTGGGATTGCCTTGTTTTGCACAATTATTAACGTGATTACACACAAGGAAAATGTACACCCGATGAAGTCATTATCTTAGAAGTAAAATTCTCCCTTCATCTTTCACTGTTGTAGTATATACTACAAATCAGCCGACAATGTAACAGAGCTGAAAATGTAATGCACATTTTCTGCATCACGGAGCAGCTGATTGACATACGTGCTCCTCTACATACTTTTGAAATTCTTGCTGAGAGTTGAAGCTCTATGCAAGATCCAAAAATGATATTTGCATCCCTGCATTAAGGAAACTCTTTGAGGCTTTCACATTTTTCATTTGCCCACAATTGCAAAAATATAGGTTATTGTATGTTATGTTATTGGGCATTTGAATAGCACCTTTTACCATTGGTATGATTCCAAAGCGCTGTGGGTTGAACACCCTCGGGGACCGTAGTACAGGTCAGTGGAGAGAGTAATGTAGTTAATAGTGCTTGGGTGCACCCAGCATGTGTGCAGCCAGGGCGGATAACATAGTGTTGCTGCATTCTATTGCTAGGAGTGGAGCAGTGGTTGTGTGAGATCAGTAGAATGTGTGCTATAAGGCTACTTGGACTTGGGTAGCTGCATTTTGGAGGTGGTATAGTTAGTGAATGGGATTATATGTGAAGCTAGGCCAATTTTCATGGAGTATAGGTGCGTTCTGAAGACTGATGACATGCCCATGGAGGTGTATAGGTATGTGTGCAGTTATGCCGAATTAATCAAGGAGTATAGCTGCATTCTAGTGTTTGTTGGTGCAGAGGAAAGAGTTAGCATATTGGTGTGTTTGGGTGTCTGTGTAGATTGGAGGAAGAACATGTTCCTGGTGACCTTCCAGTGCCTGTCAAGGGGATAGTATTTTTCTTTGTAGTTTGGGCTATTAGGCTAATTCATGCTTGTGTCTTGTTGTGTCTGCCATTGCATATTGGCATACCGCTGCATCCGGTTCAGATCTATCGGCCCTAGCACATCCTAGAAATGATGGCCTGTGCTCATGAGTCCAGTCCAGCATCATCATCTATGGTCACCCCTTTGTCTTGCTGAGTTTGCAGGTTCTTGTTGGAGACACCTTCTGACTGTACTAGATATGGTGGCTGGTACTCAGTAAATCTAACCTTTTGAGTTAATCCAACGGCATCTTTTGAAAACCTTCACAAAGTTGTCTGCCTCACATTTCTGACCCCTTACATATAGTGTCTGACCCCTTACATATAGTGTCAGGAGTGAGATCGTAGTCAGTTGATACAGACTGGGGATCCTATGTATAGGGCAGATCTGATCAAACAGATATTGAGTCAGAAGAAGATTGGTATGGCGATATACCCCCGCTTCTTAGATCATGTGCATCCCCTATTATCCATGTTGACACTAACCCCCTCTCCAGTGAAGACATGAAGTCTAATCCTCTATCATCAGAGGTACCGGGAGGGTAAGGGAAAACCTGAATAATCAATGACCACTCAGATGACTGTGGGACCACATTTATTTAGACTCTCCGAACAGGCTATTGCACCAGTAAGAAAACCAGCAGAGGGGAATATGTACCATTTGTTCTTTCCCCAGAATTATATTATTGCCGGGAAACATAAGCTTTTGGTTTCCATGTTACTAGAAGTAGAATTTCCTGTATACATATCTGCTTATATTATGCCTGACAAGGGGCCTATATTTAAAGTCTGAAATCTATCAACGAATCCCTATGAAATGTATAGAGGAGATAAGTAGGAACGCTAATATATGATTTTGTTTGGCAATCTTCTAACTGGAAGAAAGTTAAGAGCCTGAATCCTCAACGTGGGACCAGAAAAATTCCACCTGTTTGTGAAATTAAGGAAACTAACTATAGGTTGGTTAAGAAGGAGGAAGAAGAAAGGGAACATATGTTGTATTGTTCTGAAAAGAACTCACCATAATTTGAGGAAAATTCTTGTCCTAAGGTTGAGCCTCTAATTAAAGAACAATCAGATGATTCATGGAACTCATAAGCTATCACTGGTCTAAAACCAAACCTTGGAACTATAAAGTCTTGTTATACTAAAAAGAATGATAGCAAAGATTCTTTATCATTTAATCAATTTTTTGTTCACCCACCGATTATTATAAAGTGTTATCCCCAGGTTAAAATACATCTAAAAAATATGTACTAGAAACTCCCAATAATAATCTCTCACATTTTAGAGATCCAGCTTTTTATGTGTAATAATGTTCGACTTGAATTGGGTTGTTTGAGATGTGGGAGTTTTGAGCATCCTGTGTATCGATGTGTTTCACAACTTCCACATATCTTGAGGGTTGAGTGGGAAGGGGAAAGACATGAACATTCTGAAGAAAGCAAAACATCTATATATTCCCTCCAGAACCAGATCTTAAAGAAACCCTGATGTAATATGTTCTACTGGAGAAAAGAACAGTTAGTGTGTCCCAGTAGTATTGCAAAGGAAAAGAACGCAGGTCCATTTAGACACAGGAAGGAGAGGTTCCATGGTCTAAACTGGTAATCTTCCTTTAAATTGGGAACTCATAAGTCAAAAGAATATAGGTTTTGTTCATGGACAAGCAGAGGGACATCCCTTGACTAAGCTTGACATTACCATTCTAGGAAAACTATATCGTATTGGTGGCAGTGATACCTAATCTTCCTACACCCATGATCTTGAATAGTGAGGTCCCCCATTTTGATGAATGGATTTTTCAAGTAGCACAGATAAAATTGAAATGTATTAAATCTTTTGCTAATAAAATAGGGAAAACATCTTCTTTGTGTTCCCCCCAAAACTCATGGATTCAAGAAGAAGCATTTTGAGATGATCCAGTCTGGGACTGGAAGACAGGTGAAACTACAAAAAAATTGGGAGAGGCTGATGGCTTAGACGAAGGAAAAGAAGCTGGACTGCAAGGCCAGGTCTTTCGGGGAAGGGTATGTGATGAATCCTAAGGAGTCTTAAAAAAAACCTACCTAAGTATCCTGAAAAGCAGTACTTTGATGTACTTTTTTATTCAGAAAGGATGTGATTCCATATATTGTGGCCGTGTTAATCAATGACGGCCAGTTCTTCTGCCCACCTGAATGCCCCCACATTTGAATTCCTTTGTAAAATGATCTGGAATTAGAAAATAATGTTCAATTCTCTTTTTGGATCATAATAATGTAATGCATGAAAAAATTCAACAAACACATGCACAATCTGTAAAGGCACAAGCACTGATATTGCTGTCCAAGCCTTCGTTGTCTCCTATCTGGACAGTAGTAACACTATACACACAGAAGGCCCAAGTGCCATGCTGGCCACTCTGAAAGGTGTCCAGCATGCTGCAGCACACCTCATCACAGCCTAAGAATATTCAACCACACAGTCACCATTCCCAAGGAGCTGCAGGGGCTACCCCTTCAAGATCACACTATGTTTAAGACTGCTTGCATCACCTAAAATGCAGTCCCAGCCAAAGAAACACTCTACTTGACCGAGGAACTCACTATGTTGAGAGGCCAGTGCACCACCAGAAAGCACAACATCACAAAGCTATAAACAAAGACCTGAAAGAGGGAAAACAGAAAACAGGCATATTTCTGCTATTCACCATGTCTCTGGAACAAGTTGCCTACACAGATAAGATTGGCTCCCGCCATGAAGACCCTACTCTTCAAAGAACATATCACCAATCGCTGATCACTCCACTCAACCCTTTCTTTTCCTCTGGAGCTTCCTGCATCCCCTGCATCCCCTACCCATGCTAGCTCCTTTGCTTCCCCTGCATCTTAATTGTAGCCTCTCGATGCATCCACTTTGTGCAATGCTCTGTAGCTTCTCAACCAGGGGCGCTCTTAACAAATCCCATACATACATACATACAAACATAAATACATGCATATATACATGCATATATAGCTCTTAACGTTTACTTTTATGTAGAAATTCTAAAGGCAATGCCACTTCCATTAACTTATCTGCAGGTATTGTCCAGTGCCAGCTCACTCCATTTCGCCCACTGTCAGGAAGGGGACAGGGCTCAAAGGCCAGGAAAGATACAAATACAATGACAACTAGGGTTTATTTTCAGGAATGTAGTGCAGGTTGGATAGAATAACAAATGGGGGTTGTAATTGTAAAACAAATTAAAGTCTTCTCGTAACCTGTAATCCCTCTGTATAAACATAAAGGCTGCCACAAGTTTAGCCTTAAACGTGCCCCTCCATTGTTAATTTCCCCTGCTTCTCTACCTGCCAAACTCAGGCTCAAGGAGTTACCAACCAGTTCTTCTTTGGTCTTCTAGGATTCTCTTCTCATTAGTCCTCAGTTTGGGGTTGCAGGAGTATCCAGACCCCCTTTCTCTGGTTATCTTTGGGCCTCTTCTCCTTGGCTCTCAGTCCCAGATTTAAGGGGGTTCCAACACCCATCTTCACTGGTCCTCTTGTGGTTTCTTCTTAGCTCTCTTCGACATTGCTATGAAGCCAATAGTGTCTGCTCCATTGGATTTACACAAAAGGCAGTTTTCTGAAGGCCTACAGCACTTCCCTCACTTAGGAACATAACTCATATCCTCTTTAGCACCTCTCTACTTGATCACAGCATATCGAGACCTCATGTTTTACACCAGCTTTGGGCCAAACATGCACTCAAATTCCAGGTTTTGCTAGCTATGACCTCATCATCCTCATTTGCTTACGTCTGATGCTCCCTTCTGTCTCACGCAACCTCTTCCGGATGACTCAAACCAACCTAATACTGATGCTTATGTGTGAGCCAACTCGCAGTGAAAGCATTGCGAGAAAATCCAGTGTGCCCCTGCTGTTTGAGGGACCTCACTAATTGAGTGACAAAGTCAAAGGAAAAGGGAATTCGACTATAATGCCCAAGCGGGGTCACCAAGCAAGCATCACAGAGAAAATGCAGTGTGCCTCTGATGCCCAAGCTGACACATTGAGTGGCTGCTGGAGAAAAAAGCAATGTACCTGTGATGTTGAAGTGAGCGTTTGATATCCAGGTGGAAGGGATTTACTCCCTTCAATAGATGGTTTACTTCACTCTGACTGTTCATCTCTCTTAAAGAGGCAGTATTTATAAACTCCATTGTAGCAGGAATATACAAAGTGGCACACTGTCCTTAACGGGCTTCTTGTTACTGTCCTCTTCCCTAGGGTGATAACTAAGGTTTGGTGACAAGGGCATCATTCACATACCATCCGAGGCCCTCCATCCCCTAGCTCATGGAGGCACCCAGCTCTCGTGGTCACCACACTAGAGGTGCCCACCTTTCACATTGTGACATCTCCTCTTTACTTCATTTCCCTCACTTACTCCACATTCACCACTCATTGAACGTTCTTCTTGCATGGTTACAAATAGCAACCCCTGTAACCCCCCCCATATTTGACTTACGCAGCACTTGTCTGAACATTTCTACAACTAACTTGCAGTTTTCACTTACCCATACCTAATATTCGTCACCCACAGCCCATATCACTCAACCTATCGTGCAGATCCAATTATTCCCTGCTGAATTCCACTCACTTTAAAATTCGTCTACCACTTGTTGCCAGTCCCAACATCATCCCGCTTCACGCTGACCCTCATCCCCAGCCTTCATATTAATCTACCACTAAATGACAACTCTTTCCTCCCCTCCACCTACAGTATCACTCGCTGCCACTCCCAACTCTCCCCACTGCCTTCCATTCATAGCCACTGTGCCCTTGTTTCACTCAGAACTGTTAATGGTACATATAATGTCAACACCGGTAATGGACCATTGTTATGCCCTTGCAATGCTGTAGACGCTCAGTGGTGCTGAGTGGGGAACTTTAAGTAAATTGTAGCTGACACTTCATCAAAAATTAGACTGCCCACACGTAGTGCGACTGCCGTATATTTCACTACAGCAATTATCACATGAAATTACCTAGCACATTATAAGCACATAGCATAGAGTGGCATAGCATAGCAAAACATACGCCTATTAAAGCATTACAATGCAAAACAAAATATAGTGCAGACATTTTTATTTTTATTGTATTGTTTAAAACTCAGACATAGCTTGAGATCAGCATAATGCTGTACAGAGTGTGGCTAGCAGGCATTGGGCTGGCATCTTTTAACAGTAGCACAGTACTCTGAGGTCTGTGCGTCGCTATGTGTGTCCATTGGAATAAATCCTTGGTCAGGTGTTGTTGTAAGAGCCAAGAGACATCAACATCCATACTGCCCTATAGCAAAAGAAACCTATCATAGAGTACCAGCGTATAAAATACTCAGCCAGCGGAGCATTACAAGAACTTGCAAGATAGCTCAATAGTATTACCCAAAATTAAATAACCAATTAGCTAATTATAGCATTGTAGCATGACCCAGTACAACAGTATAGCATTAACACAAGGGAACTCATTTAGAGTGTGGCGTAAAGTAAATTTCCGCCACATATCCCCCAAAACTGTTAGAAATATGGCAGTAGCGACATCTGCATGCATCCGCCAATCACGAGTACAGTGAAACTGGCGGAATGTACTTCAACGTAACAAACATCAATCTGCCGTTGGCGCTGCCACAACACCTACAGAGCAATGGCGGTTCTCTGTTGGAAAGTCACTCTGTCGGCATACATGCATCCGCCAGTAAGGAGAGCTAACTACGCCACAAAAGTGCCATAAATACCGCCAAAAACGTACACCAAAACGGATGTGGTCAAAATGGTACAAAAGGATGGTATCAAGTCCTGCCTATCCAAAAGATCAAGATGGTGATTGCAGGGAGCACACCTAGCTTTAGTGTCATCCACCTGAAGAAACAGAGACAACAGCAAGCAAAAGCAGAAACGGCAGCACAGGACAGAGTAGGGGCATCTGAAGACAGAGATGAAGCAGATGACAATGCAGAACAACATGTATGGTGAGTGCAGCCGGGGAAATGCATACAGACAATGTGCTAGGAAGAACATGGAAACAGAATTACTGCATGCAACATAGCAGGGCAGGTAGAGCATGCAAACAACAATACACCCATCAATGTGCTGCACCAAGGACTGCATGGACATTATTACATTTAAAAGGAATGGAAGAAATGGGGCGTGCATGAAAAGTATGAAATTCACACAAACATGACCACTGGTTAAAATCCAACATTGTGCACTCTACGGGGCACATCACAGATGCCACCAAAGACCACATGTTCATCTTCCAAGGGCATTTTCCAGGTGATGTCAGCAGAGCACAAATTCACCAAATACAAACTCGATCAAAGGACCATCAACGACCTGAGAGATAGCATAGCTGCTGACCAAGAGGCACAGATTAATATTGTCACATCCATTCCTCCAATTAAGAATGTGATGAGTGTATTGCATTTCTGTGCCAGTGGATCTTTCCAGACCTGTGTGGAATATGTAACTGGCATCTCACAGCCAGCATTCAGTGGCATCCTCACCCAGGTGCTGGATACCATCATCGCAAGCATGTGGGAGCACATCAATTGTTGGGACACATGTTGCCTTCATACCCCCCAGGGTACAGGGTACATGAATACATGTATTGGAATAGAAAAGGTTTCCATAGCATCCACGTTCAGTCTGTGTGTGATGCAAACATGATATTAATTTGCATATGTACAACATTCAGAGTCCACACTTGACACCATGGCAATGCAGAACAGTTGTGTCCCACGAATGATGGGTACCATGATCAAGCGGGGGACATGTCTGATAGGTAACTGTTGAAACACAAGCAGGGCATTACGATACTCTCAATGAGCATGCCACAAATCTAACATAACCATGCAAGTGTGTCCCCTAATTAACTCACAGGTGATGCTGCCTATTCAATTAGTCCATGGCTGCTAACACCTGTGTACAATACACAAACAGGAGCAGACCAATGCTACAATCAAGCTCACACGAGGACATGCAATGTCACAAAGGGGCTGCCTGCGCAGTATCAGAGGCACACTCATGTATGCCCCTAAAATGGTATGCAGCATCATCCTGGTGTGCAGCATTTTACGCAACATTGCAATGTGTAGGGATGTTCCATTGCCATCAGATTGTAGTGCATGTGCGAAATGAGCCAGAAAACATGACGTTGATGCACGGCCATTTTGGATATTCACTTCCATTTACAGCAATGAAAGCCTACGTTTTGTGGGCTCAGCAAGTAAACATGTATTTCAGCTGCAAAGACAAGGTCACATATTTATGTCAGATGAGCAAGCCGGGGAGAATAGTTATTGTATTGTCTTTCGAAGGACATGCCAGAAATGTAGTCGGAGCGCTCTGCAGGTGCAGTGATAAGGGATAATGGGAACGAAAGCAAGGAGAGAAGTTGGGTTTTTTCCGCTTCTAGCTGGAATATTCCACTCTTTTTGCGCCTCATGCTTATTGTCTGCTCTTCGGCCGAGCATGAAAGTAGCCCCATAAAGAGAAGAGGTTTTCCTCTAGGAAAAGCAGTTAGAATTTGGACCCCAGGTGATGCAGTCTCACTGAGAGGGAGGACGCTCTGAACAGATCCAGTTAGAACAATCAACCTCTTTGCCTACCTGCTGTGGGACTAAGCAGTGTCGTAGTGGCCGAGATGAAGGTGTCTTCTGCAACAATCCTAACAGTGATGAGTTTTTTATTTGTCTATGGGTAACTGATTGTGGGCCTCATTACGACCCAGGCGGTAAGTTACCGCCTGGGTCGTACCCTTACCACCATGGTGTAAACTAAGTTTACACCATGGTGGATGGCGGATTTACCATTTTACCCTTCCCCATTCCCATTTTTGCCCCATAGGGCATAATGGGAGTGGGGAAGGCGCTAATTACGCCACCGTAAATTACGGTGGCGTAATTAGCACCATGGTCCCTTAGCGCCATGGATTTTAACGAGCAGGCGTTAAAGTCACCATGGCGCAAAGGGACCTCGGAATCAGGCGTTAAGGGTCGGCGCCGTTTACGGCGCCGTTAACCCCTTAACGCCTGATTCGTAATGAGGCCCTGTGTGTTTATTTTTCTTTCTGTATGTTATGAGTGAATAGAGGGCTTGTAACGTGCCATTTTTATTATGACTATAACTAACATGTTATGTGTAATTCTTTGCCTATCTGAGTCCAATAACTGATTTTGCAAGAGTCCGGAGAGGTCTCCACATGTGTCTAAGATAAAGCAAAACACAGATGCAGACAGTACGGACGAAGCAGATAACACAAGAGATCCTGCAGAGCAGGGTTCACCGACACACTCTGACAAGCATACATCCATGAGACAAGCACTGATATGTAATTACTTCTAAAGGTGTGAATAGCTGTATAGAAAGCAGCACGCACCTGGGAATGGTCATCCCACAAATGATCCCCATTCATCAATAACTGCATGGGGCAATATGGCTTAGCACACATGCATGCAGGGTCACACTACTACCAATCATGTCTACCACTCAACATCACCATCCCATCCCAAGGCACCCACCCAGTAGTGATGTGTGTAGAAATGCATTTCATGTACACATTGGCTGCCACATGGAAGAACAATCGGAATAGCAGTGGGCATGTGCACAAGGTATCATACATTGCCTCTTGTTCTCGCATGTTCCCCTCCAGCAGTGTCATCTATATACATCCCATATAGCATAGCAAGGTCAATGGCACCTCACACATGTTGCATCGTATGCCACATCCTGACTTCTGGGAATCTGTCCCGGCTGGGGCTATGGGTTGAAGAAGCAGACATGTTGCATCATGTGCCACATCCTGGTCTTGTTGGAATCCGTACCAACTGGGGTAATGGGTCCAGGCAGCAGACACATTGCATCATGTGCCACATCCTGGCCTTGTGGGAATCTGGCCCAACTGGGGCTATGGGCCCATAAAGAATACATGTCCCCTCATTTATGTGTGAAATGCCAATCTCTCTGCTGTGAACTGTACAGTGCACATTTGTGAATGATGCAGTAGTCAGTTCACTTCCTGCATCTTTTCTTTGCTGTTGGCTCCTGGCCATCTACAATACACTCGGGTGTTGGTGTGGGAGTGGAGAAGCTGTGTGTGGATGTGGGCTTGTTCCTGGGATGTTATCTTGGACACATAAGACGTGGTCAACTGTCCTGCTGCAGCTGAATAAGGGCCTGTTGCAGTGATTGGTCCTGTTTGTCAAGCACAACGTTCCTGTACCCTGTTGGTGGACTCCATACAGTGACCCATATCAAGGGGCATGCCATGCTGCAGGATACCAACATCTGACACACCTGCAAATACCCTATGTGATGCTGCTAGTCAAGCATTGCTTTGCTCCAGCCTCCTACTGCTCTTTGTGGTCTGTACTTGCTCCACTCTTGCCTTTTAATGTGGGCTCATGATGGCCGGTGTGTGCAAGTCAAGGGTTTCCTTAAGTGGTGTTTGTATGTCATTTTGTTGTATGAGGAGCTGGCTGTGCTGCTGAAGCTGTTACATGATGCTTTACTGGATGTGCTGCTGCTTTTCTGCTGCATGAGACTGCCATCTGGCCTCGTAGACTATGTCATGAATGAATGACCACATTGGCGTGTATAGAAGGTGTGTGCTGTGAGGGTAGATGTCTGGTGTGGACTGGGTGGCCAATCTTGACCCTGGGCATAAACATATTCTTCCATAGGTGCGCGCCGGTGGTGCCAGCTTTCCCACGCGGGCCGCCACCCACTGGAACGCACTGCCACCTCACATCAGAATGATTGAATCCCACCAAGCCTTCCGCAAAGCGGTTAAAACCAAGCTCTTTGTATGAAAAGTACCTGACTGCATTCTGTCACTGTATTATGATTATCATTCTTCACTTGTAACTATGCCTGTAATTATGTATCCATAAGACCTCTCGTCTCATGCATATCTGCTGAATTAAGAATCCAACACTTACTTGTAACAGCGCCTCGATGCCCATGGGCTGCAAGTGCGCTATACAAATGTGAATAAATAAATAAATAAATACCTCCATGAAGATCTTCATTCTTTTCCTTGACATGGATACTGCAATGTGGGTTGGGTGTGCTGGGGTTAGCAGGTTGGTACCAGTGCTGCTATCACAATTCACTGTGGCTTTGGATGTGGCTACTCGTTCTACACTGCTGTCACTGGCATGTGTGGTGTCGCCAGAGGTGAGGGTTAAGTGCCTGGATGTATCTGCATACTGCTTCTTGACACTCCTTCTCTGCTGTTTGGTATATGCAGCTTCATGGACGCTGGACTCCTGTGATGTGTTGCCTGCATAGGGCAAAGCATTCATACATAGCATCAGCTTGCGCTCAGGTGATATGTTTGTATATCTGTGTCTATTGCTTTATAAATGACTGTCTTATGATTGTTGGAGGAAGGGGAGTGATAGTGCACTTGGCATGGGGGAAATGCTAGTTGACATGTGTACATGTTGCACCTGTATGTTAACATCTTTGTCATTGTGCATATTTTGTTTGCCAGAATGTGTTGGTCTCCACCCATTTCTGTCATGTCACTCCTCTAGGCCCGTCACACCTTCCACGTCAATCAGTGGGAGCACCATCTGCTCCCAGGCAGTCCATGATATTGCCTCAGGTGCCCCTTATCAGTGCTGTCCTTGGCTTCCTGTGCCTTAGATATTTTCTTGCGCATGATGCACTTGAGTTCATTCCACTCTTATGTAGGCCTTCCTTCTCCCCTGGCACAGTGAACACAGCTTTGGCTGCCTTGAGCAGCCGCATCCACATGTTCCTCTTCTCACTGTCGCTTGAGATGTGAATCTCTGCATTAAGGAGTTGTGCCTCTACTGGCATCATGTTATCCACCAGCACCAGCAATTCTGTATCAGCAAAACGTGAGTCCCCTGCACCAGCCATTTCAGATGAGTGGGAATGTGTCTGCCTGGGCTATTTCAACCTCTTCTCTTCTCCTGCAGGTACTTCACTGGAAACCAGTAGCAGTGGTTGTGGCAGCTTTGTTCTGAGCACCGCCGAAAAGGGTTTGACATCTCTTCCTCCTAACCCCACTCCAGCACAAAGGTCAGAATACAGCGGTATACTGTTAATCAACACCGGGAGGAGGGTGAGGGGGGGCGAAGTCTACGTTGTCAGACTTTTGGTGCTTTTTAAACACTCTAAATGAGCTCCATAAAAGCATAATTAACATTGAGAAAATGCATATGAGATGAGTACATTGTGGCTTCACTGGGCATTCTGTATTATGTAAATGTAATTATTCAGGGGCTGTATCTGGTACTTGAGTGGCACTTAAGAGATCAGTGAGTGTTATAATAATGTAATTTGCACAGGGAAGTGTGTGTTATAGAAATGTTGCATGCTCACAACTATCTGTCTGATATAGGAAAAAAATTGCGCAGGGGCTGTATGCTTTTAGAAGTGTAATTGGACATCTGCCTATGTATCAGAGGAATGTTGCTGCAGCGTAATCTGGGAGTGTGTGTGTATGTGTGTCCTATTAGAGTGTTACTGCACAGGAAAAGGTCAAGTATAACAACATAACTCCACACAAATGTGTGGAGGTCATTTTACAGGTGATTTGGTTCAGAAAAAAAAGTGGTATAAAACATAGTATGCACCACTTGTACTGATCTGCTGGATTTTTGTGCCATTTTCAGGTGGATCTGGGAAGTGGCCAGGGCACACCATGTTCGCCTCTATTTCCTGTTCTGCCAGATAAACGTGGCTGCTTTATTGCTAGCGTGGATTTTCATGCTGGCCGTAATGCTATTGAGTCCTATCGAATGCATCCGAAATGCCCACACGGTGCAATCTATTGTGAATGCCTCCAACAATCATCGAGGCATTTAATCCTTACCACCATCATAGTGGAGAATTGAAGAAGAAAAGGTGATTTTGCCTATATGTTACTCTTAACTTTCCCACTTTGTGGTTTAAAAGTTTAAAATTGCCTGCCGGCTACCTCTTGAACTTAGGTGCAAACAGTAGTCGTCCCCTCAATTTACTCCAATACTGAAAATGCGCTCTCGTGTGCTTTAGATATCCATCTTCATAGTTGGGTGTTTTCTAGTTCTACTTTAGTTTGTATTGCGCCTATGTCATCTTGTGGCCACACATACAAGCGTTTGCTGTCAGGTTCAAGAGGCTCAAGGTGATTTCAGGGCAGGCAATTGTGATTCATAAAATGGATGGATACAAGATTCCAAGGGTTATCTAAGGATCTTTGGAATACTCTAGTTGAGATCTGTTGGTGGGTGTCATGTCAGTGTGAGATGGAATGTATTTGAGTTTGCCACCTGTTAACTATTCCCCCTCAGAAAGGTGGGACAGTGGGCCTCATTACGGCCATGCCGGCACGTTGTTACCGGACCAACATAGTACGACTCTGAGGGCGGGTGCCGTCCCGCCCGCCAGGGTCAGACCTGGTGGGTGGAAAGGCACCCGCCCGCAGAGTTTCAAGGAAGCACTGGCACTGTTATTAACGGTGCCGGTCAGGGGTGTTGCTAGGTCTGGAAAAGATCTGGGGCTATGCTAATTCTGGGACTGTTGGGACTGGGGGCTAGCTAGCCTTTTTGGTTGTAATCCCTGAGCGTCTATCCGTGGCTACAACCAAATGAACTGGGGCTATAGCCTCCTCAGCCCCTCCCTAGTAACGCCTCTGGTGCCGGTGCCTCTGTCGTCCCCATTCCCATTGAGTCCTATGGAACTCAAATGGGAATGGGGATTAGCATTTACCGGTGCCCGACTTCCCGGAATGCCAGGGTCTTAATCCTCCGGTGTTTCCAGCAAGCCAGATGCCGGTAAATATTGCACGTCTGGGGGCAACCCACTGCTAGCACCATCAGGGTTACTGCCAGACTTGTAATGAGGCTCTCTGTTAAGTAGCCCTTCTCTCGGTCCGTTCTTTATGCTAGTGGTGGGATGCATGGGAGATTCTGATACTGCCATTATTTTAAATGTCATTACGAAATACGTCACCCTCTTTCCTAATTGTAAAATACACTGTTTGAGATTTTGGTGTGTGGCTGATCACTACTGAGTTTGTTGGATGCAGTTATTTCTGCAATGGGTTTGTTAGAAATAAAAGTCATAGGACCTGATTTACAAAGTGTCAATGGGAGTGTACCATTGTAAAAGGCTTATGCGCTGTCCTGAATGAAAGCAATGATTTGCAATAAGTCTCCATGGGAAAATTAGAAACGGCTGTCATACATCTTACAAAGACTTACTTTTTCTGAATCAACAGATTGATTTATAATAACCTGTTCAGTGAAGATCCATGGTAATTCAATTATTTATATGGAAAAGGTACATTTATATTTGCACACCCTACTTCCCACAAACAATACCTGAGATTGAACGAGTGAACAACCCACCGCTATGAAGGACCCACTGCTGCGGATCTGCACCGTTGATAACTAACTGACCATACTTTGTGGGGGAAGTCATTGAAATATTCATGGAGGACAAAGAGTAAGGTCATGTATAAGAAATGGAATGTATAGAGTGCTAACGCATACTGTAGCTCCAATGCTCATTTTAATTCTGAAAGCTGAAGGCATGCCCCTAAACGCTCACACCAGAAAAAAATACAACCCGCTAGGGAAAAAACGCCAAGAGATTCTTGCAAAGATAACACGTTTTAATTACACAGAAAATAGATGTGCCAGCAAAGAACTCTGCTGCCCAGGAACGTTCTGAGCAAAAAGGGTGCAAGCAGAAGCTTAAAGGGGGACATGGCTTGTTGGTGCAACCCTATACATGCTTGGCCTACTCCATAGGGGATTCCAGGCCATTGGCCCCAGCCTCATCCGTCCATCTTGCATCATGTGGGGTCAGTTGGGCTAATCATCTCGAGGGAACGAAGGTTGAAAAGACAATTTACTACATTACACCAGTAGTGCTACTCTATCATTATACAGGGCACCTGGTATGATCATATGCCGGGGAGTCTCTAGGTCACTCTGACCCGCACACATTTCACTCATCCCAGTTGAGCTATAATGTATCCTTCCCTGTGCCTTGCATTAAAAATCATGTCATTATAAAGTAAATGTTGGGTGACCATTCTCTTGGATCTTTTATGTGTAAATCCCCATCCATTTCAGCGTGGGAGTTATTTATATAGGATGAAGGGGGATTCATATGTGAATGCTTTCAGTCCTGTTTTTATGTCTGCAGGTATTCTCCTCCTCTCAGGACCCGGGGTACTTGGTACGGCCTATCCGGGGGGCAACTAAAGTGTGCATGAGCTGATTTTGAGTAAAATCCTGTCACCGGTCCCTCGCCCGGGGGACAGGTGGACAGGACCATGATTCTAGAGGGAGAAAGAATGTTGCACTGAAGAGCTCATAGGGCATCCCAGCCCTCCATGCTGGAGAGGTTCCCCAGAGCATCGCTGGCCGGCTTGTGCCCTCCCCTCCTAAGCGTAGACGAAGCGCACAGCGTGGTAGTGAGACAGCTCAGCTCAGGCTGGCAGTTCCCGTGAGAGTGTGCCTCTTTTGGTAGTGGACAGACGGTACCCGACGCAAATCTGCCTTTCCCCATTTCCTTGGACAGGAGATAGGAGTGGGAGAACTTGTCTCTTGAGCTGGCACCCCAGTGTGGCCCGTTAGAAGTAATAAAGTATTTTGCCTGGCCTTCACAATCTTTTTCACCCATTTTGTTATTACCTGTTACTGCGTTACTTGAGAGAACATCAGAGCGATAAAACTGGAATATTCAGTTAACTGGTTATTCCGTATACTATAGTTAATTAGCCTGTTAGAGAAGGGAGATCTCGAGAGCTCGAGAGAGAGAAAGAGAGAGAAAGAGAGAGAAAGAGAGAGTGAGAGAGAGCAGGGGTAAAGTAAAAAACCTCCCAGATAGGGGCCTTCATAGGATTTTCGCTTACGTTTAATATGGTACGTTGGGAGAGAAAGTGGTCTGTCAGTTTCTGTCAGAACTCTGAGATTGTGTCAGAGTCCTCTGTTGGGCATTGCATATTAGTTCTCCTTTTCCCTTCCCTTATTGTTTTGTTTTCCTTTCAAAGAGGGGGAGGTGGCCAAGTGCGAGGGGATCCGTATGGTGCAGAGGGGTCGACTGGAGGGGAGTGTGCACCTTATGAGAGGGCGGAAATGTTACCCTGCGGTCACTGGGAAGGGCCCAAACTGTGAAAGTATATTTATTTACCTGAGGTGTTAAACCATGTTTGCCAATTTACATCACACAGTGAATGAGGATTTATGTATCTAATGTGTCAACTCCTGCTTGTCAATGTATCCCATAAAGTGAAAGATGGTTTAATTATCATGTGCGTTAACACACGTTTGCCAATGTTCTCCAGGAAGTGAATGAGGATTTATTTATCTAATCTGTCAACTCCCGCTCATCAATGTATCTCATGAAGTGAAAGATGGTTTAATTATCTAATGTGTCAACGCATGTTTGCCAATGTACTCCAGGAAGGGAATGCGGGTTTATTTATCTAATGTGTCAACAAATGTGTGCCAATGTACCAACTGAAGTGAAAAATTGTTTACTTACCTTATAGATCAACCCTTGTGCTCCAATGTATCCCATGAAGTGAAAGGGTTTTTTATTTACCGTAGGTGTCAACCCATGTGTGCCAATGTACCTCATGAAGTGAAAAAGGGTTTACTTAATTTACGTGTCAACCGAGGTTTGCCAATGTACCTCATGAAATAAAAGAGGGTTTCATTAATTTACGTGTCAACCCAGGTTTGCCAATGTATCCTATGAAGAGAAAGAGTATTTATTTACTGTAGCAGTTAACCAACATGCACCATTGTATCTTGTTAAGGATTTCAATCAAACGACACACACCTTGGTCTTGGCCTAGTTTGTAGCGCACAATTGAGATTATTATTGCCTTATTTTATGCAGATTTAATTTTGAGATGGTACACCACTCATATCACACCCCCTTTTCAAATAACCCAGGTCATAATGGACCATTAACCAAGCTGGTTGGTAAGATGCAATATTTATTTATTTATTTTAAAGAAATCATACACTTTTTAATATGGGGCAGCAAACACCAATGGGGTGATAATTACAATGAGAATGTGAGCAATGCACTGGGTTTAACCTCCTAGTGGAACATATACACATCACAGCGGAATAGGAGCACTTTTTGATTCAGGAAAGATAGCACCCAAGTTAGAATTTCCCCTTGCAATGTTCCCTTGCATTATTCAAACCACAAATAATCAATTCTGAGTGGATAAACAGAAGCAACAGGTAATCAGAAATACGAAACAGGAAACAGAATCCAAATATGACCTTCCCTCCCCAAGTAAGAGAGAAAAACGGATTTTAAACCCCTTGCAATGTTATGAAACGACACTCGGAAATGCACAAATAAATAATGAATGCATGTAAAAAACCTTGTAGCAGATATAATTCCTCACTAAAGCAACAATGCAAAGACACTAACAATCACAAAGAATGGATTACCAAAAGCATACAGTTCGAAAATGAGTGGAAAGTTCAAAACAGATTGCAGCAAAATGACACGTGTAAAAGTTGCATTTTCTTAATCCCCGCCTTAAATTACCCAACGGTTTTTAATAAAAATGGATGATAGAGGTATACCACAGGGATAATGGGATAATATGGAAGTGAAAGTAAGTCTCTAGCAGGTAAATTGGGGAAGTTATGCAAGATATTAAAAGGTGCACTTTGAGTAAAATGAAGCCGTGAAATAGGAAAGGAAATCAGTTGTGACAAGAACAATTTTACTTTAAACTAGAGTATTTAGGCTAAACGACCACAGAGGGAAACAGTAAGATCCAGGGTTGATTCGCGACTTCAACCCTGTCACCCCAGCGCCCAACCCTGGCGGACCCAGTCTGATTACTCAAAATATGACTAATGGCTTAGGCTTTACACAAGACAAAATTACTAAAGAGATAGGGCTAGCACTAGAAATCAAGGGCAAGGTTGCACGGATAATTCGGACAGTTTTAACAAGTTACCAGGATGAGGATAGGATGGCTTAGAGAGCGGGATAAGGACAAAGGCAAGATGAGGTATACTATGGGTTTCTATGGGGTGGTGATTTATGCCCACAGTCCACTTTTAGTTTGGGATTTTTGGACCGTCAATGGGGTCTGGTCACTACACAGCGGCACGCCTGGCAAACAGCTGGGCAGTTCTGATCACCGGATGGCACTTCTGGACTGGCAATTCTGGTCACTGGATACTAAAGGTCAGCTGGATGGCAGGATTGCAGCGAGCCTGCAGTTAGTGGGCAGCAAGTCAGGCTGATTCAGGATGCAAAAGGTATCACAGCTTTCCCCTTTTTAATGGGAGATTAGTGGGTTTTCAGATTTGAGGCCTTGCTGGGAATAGGATCAGCAGTGCTTGGGTTTTGCAGTGGGCCCTGAGTAGGGTCAACAATGCTTTGGCCTTGTAGTTGGGGTCTGGAATCTGGATGATGAATGGAACCGGAATGCAGCGCAGGAAGATCAGGAAGAGTGTCAGTCTCCAGAGTCTTGTCAGGGACTCCTATTTATAATGCATAGTGACATCATCGAAGTATATGGCTGGGCAAGGTCTTCAAAACACACCTCTATCAACTGGATTGGGCAGTCAATGTTGGCTGCCTCCCCTAGGATGTGACTCAATTTAGGGGTTGTAATTTTATGAGGTGAAAAGACTTCCCACAGACCTTTTTGCCAAAAATCAGTCATAACAGAATGTACACATTTGTACAGTTGTTGCATATTACCCAATGACATGAACAGGTTACATATTTTATGCAGACCATTCCACTCCAACTCTGAACTCTGTGAGACATTGTTTCACCCCTCTGATACATTTTTATAATTATGAGTATGAAAGATTCGGCCTAAAATTCCATAACTTTATACACATGTGTAGTTTATCATAATGGATGTAAGTATAAAAATTCACATTGGTATCATTGATGCTTTTCTTATAATCCCCAATACTTTGCCATTTCTATTCCCAGGGTGTCAGTGACTTCTACAATGTCTCAAATTATAAAACACAAAATCATTCTTAAACTGTGAGATTTTTATGTTTTTTCAAAGTCTTGCTGCAAAGATAAAAGTCTTTAACATTTATTTATAAAATAGTCATTGGCAGCAAATGGCAGTCCTTTGTTCTGCATGGACCATTTTTATTTCTTTTTCAGCTACCACCAACTGTCACTTCCCCCACAGGGAGAAGGGGTTTTTCCAGCTTGATTGAAGGTTTATTGCCCCTTATCCGCCTCACACTTTGATGTCCCAGAATTTCTATTGAAAGTGGCCCCTGTACAAACTGAAGTCTGATTAGTATGTGAAGTTTCTTTGTCCTGGTCAGTCACAGTTTTCTAACCTAGCAATTGCTCTTTTCACTGTTTTGTTGATTGATTCATAATGTATTTGCTTCAACTGTTATATTGTTTGTTTATGTATTATGCTGTTCAATTGTACAGCGCTTTGGCGTAAGGCGATTAATAAATCAATAAATATAAATACAAATACAAACTAGAATAACTTGTTTTTGGAAGCTTGCAAAATCTAGCCAAGTCAGTTTAAAACCTTTATTTTCTTTTATTTAGTCCTAAATCAAAACAGCAAGCCTGTAGAATAAAAATAGCCCATATGTGTCTCCCAGCAGCCAACCCCTTCTCTAGGCTGCTAGGCTCACATTACTGTGGGATCGCTATTAAATTGTGTGCGCTATTTACAACTCTACAGTACGAAATCTGGGGAAAAATCGGCCTATTTGTAATGGCAAACGGCCCACGCGACCTGGAGGCTGAGCCGCGTGTAACAGGCCTGCCGGGCGCCATCGCGGCCGCCGCCGCCCCATGTAGAGGCACGATAGCCCGGAGGAGGTGACCCAGTGAGGACGCCTGGAGTGTTGGGTAGGAGGCGTCCACCAGCAGACCGGCGGAGGATCCTGCCCCCCTTTGTCCACCTGGGGCCGGGAGACGATACAAGGCCTCGGCGAAATGACCGCCTGAAGGACAGGGCTACAGGCGGCCGAGGCGACTGGGCGATAGGCAGGTTGCCGCTCCCCTCCTAGCCCCCCCCAGGAACCATCCAGCCTGCTCCGGACTCCAGCTCACCATCAGCAGGCTCGAGGGCGGGTGCACGTCAAGGGAACCAAGAGCACCGAGACGTCTGAGGGGAGCCCGACCCCCTTAGGGGCGTGAGGACTGCTGAGTGCGGAGGTAAGGAGAGGGAGGGAGGGACGTCGCGTTGCTCCTTGAACGAAGCCAGCACGAACACGGGCCTCCACCCCCGTGCACAAATAAACACACGGGGCTTGGCACACACGTCCTTCTTTGCTGCCGTTCTCTTGGCTACGGCACCGTGCTGAACCGCCCAATTGCTCCCGTCTACCCCGAGGATAACAACGCCATAGAAAAGTGAAGCCAGCCATACCACAAGAGGACTAGATCCCACCCTTCCCATCACACTTGCAGCAGCTGAAAGCCGTTAATCTTCCTCCTGTATAAAAAGCAACCAGCGGTCGTCGTCACAAAGCAGCTTTTTACCAAACACCTGCCCCCTAGCCCTCCGCTGCATCACTCCCCCATCCCTGAAGGAAGAGGAAACCGATAAAGCTTTGTTTGTACCGTTCGTGCTCTGTCACCCACTCCAAATAAAGTAAGAACAGAACTTGACAAAGAGTCCACCCTTCACAATAGCGGCGGACCTCCGCCCTAGAAGGCTACACGTCCACCGATCACAACGAACAACGAACAGACCGGCCCAGAGAAGGGTCCCCAGAGTGCCTTACGCGTAACGGTCCAACCGCCGGACCCAACAGACTTACCCAAATCCGCAGTCACGATGAGGAAAAATGACAAATCCCAGAGAAAGCTGAACTTTGAAAGTGGCGCAACCCCAAAAGCGCCCCCGCCCCCATCAGGAAGACCAGGCCTCATCGTCAGTCTGTCCACACCAGGAAGAAGCATTCGATAACCCATTCGAGATCAAAGAAATCCTCCTAGACTTGAATATTGGCATTGGCAGCCTGAACAATAAAATGGATGGTTTAGCCTCTAAAATCAACCTCCTGCAACACCGCATGGACTCCCACTCTGAACGCATGAACGATGTTGAGCAGAGAGTATCTAATCTTGATGATAACTCAACAACCCTAGCCAATAAAGTCTCACAACTGGAATCTCAAATGAAATTGACTATTGCCAAGTGCAAGGATCTAGAAGGGCGTTCAAGAAGGAATAATCTATGGATAGTTGGGGTGAGAGAGCACCAAACACAGGAGAAAATGGAAGATTACGTGGAGTCCCTTTGCATAGCCCTCTTCGGCCGAGATGCACTATCTCAACTTTTCATAATAGAGAGGGCACATAGGGTACCTTCGACCAGACCTGCTCCAGGCTCGCCATTCAGGCCAATCATAGCGAGGCTACTTAACTATAGAGATCGGGACGCCATCCTTCGGCTGGCCAGAGAGAAAGGTGAACTACTCCATGAGGGGGACAAAATACATTTCTATCCCGACTTCTCCCCAGCGGTGCAATCACAGCGGAAAACATTTGCCAGCGTCAAGCAAAGACTCAGAAACAGTCAAATTGCTTACTCAATGCTCTTCCCAGCACGACTTAGAGTACAGCACGACGGGAAAGTCCACATCTTTCAAACCCCGGATGAAGCGACCAACTGGGCTGCCCAGAACAGAACCATGCTCGCCCAAGACCACAAAGAGATAGAAACCACAGGAATCCACCATAAACAGAAGGGACGGGCGGCACGCTACAAGTTTATCCACATCACTGTGAACGCCAGAACATCCACAATGAGCGTAAGACGGGGCTGAGATACTTGGGAGGCCCCAGGTGCCCCTAGCACAGCAACTGTTTGGTTCACAAGTTGAGTTTTTTCAGGGTGGAGTACACCCATTGGCATGGTAACTCCATGGTCCGCCATTTGTTCTTGTTGGTTGACGAGGGACATCTCGGTGGGCCAGTTGGGGGTTGCCCACCCTAAGGAGAGAAACGTTACGGGCTTGTTGGGGTTTGCCCGTGGACTGTGCTCTCAGAGTACACCAGGAAAGTTAAGCGCCGCCCGCTCCATGCCGTCCTCCGGTCCCCCATCCCTCAGCCCACTATCAATACCGCCCACCATTCAGGCACCCTACCTCCAGTCATGGACCCCAACACTGGGCTAAACTTAGCCGCATCAATGTTGATCATTGAAAACGAAAAGTGGTCCAACATAAAGATTAACACGTCCCATTCAATGTCTTGACCTGGAACATAAGAGGAGGGAATATCCCATCCAAAACCTGGAAAATCCTCCAATTCCTCAGACGACATGAGGTGGACGTGGCCATGATGCAAGAGACTCACCTACTCCCAGGGAAAGATCACCAGTGGGCTAAGAGCTGGGGCTGCCACAGATACTTCCCCTCATACTCCTCCTATTCTAGAGGAGTCGCCATCCTCATACATAGGATAATCAGCTTCCGACTGGTCCGCACGGTGAAGGACACCGAGAGGAGAGCGGTACTAGTAAGTGGCATCATAGCAGGCCAGAAAATGACTTTCATCAACTCCTATGCACCAAACGTGGATGGCCCTGACAATTTTGGATGGGTGTTAACTCAGCTCTCCACTCAAGACCCGGCAACCATAATCTGGGGAGGTGATATGAACACGGTATTAGATCCAACAAGGGACAGATCGAAAGCCACTCCACAGCCTCTTTCCAAAGCTTACCTCCAAATAAAGGAAATCTGCAAAGCATTCGATCTGCAAGACACCTGGAGAGTTTCTAATGGCAACTATGAGATTTCACGTTTCACTCTTCGGTACACAACACAAGCTCCCGAATCGACTACCTCTTCACCTCCGCGAACGGCCGCTTGTCAAGCGGCCTGTGTTGCATCCATCCAAGAATGCTCTCCGACCACTCCCCACTATTCCTCAGTCTTAAACCTTCCAACCCTACATCGCCACTACAGCGGTGGCGCTTTAAGACGGGCTCGATGCGGGATGAAGTATTTGCTTACGAACTAAGGGAGGAGATCAATGTGTTTCTCGAAGCCAACATAGGATCGGTCCCATCTGCTGCCACAATCTGGGAGTCTCTAAAATGCTTTATTAGAGGAGTTTGCCACGCCAAACAAAACGGCATCCTCAAACACATCAGGCGTGAACTGGCAACCAGTGAAGAGAAATTAAAACACCTTGAGCTCCAGAACACAGGCACGGTTGACCCAAGAATAGCAGTCGCTCTGAAAAAAGAACTGCAAAAATTCAATTCCACAGCAGACAGTGAGATTAAATTTCTGAGTCGCAGCAGTCAAGTCCGACAATATGGTGAGGGCCAAAAACCCGGTGCTCTTCTAGCGAACCTAATCAGAGCCGACAAGAAACAGTCTTAAATTGAATGGATTCGAACCAAACAGGGCGAGGCAATCCACACCGACGAAAGGATAGCAGAGGAATTCAGACTCTTCTACCAAGATCTCTACAGCGCCAAACTTAACAAAGGCTCAAACGCCCCGCTAGATTATCTGGAAAACACAGAGCTATACTGTGTCGATCAACACCTGCATGCACCTCTGAATGAGATGATTTCACAAGAAGAGATTATAGAGGGCATAGAGACCCTCCCATGCTCCAAAGTGCCGGGCCCAGAAGGCCTAACGGGAGAATTCTATAAAGCATTTGCAAGCACCCTAGCTCCCCTCCTGGCGGCGGTATACAAGGAAGCACTGGAAAAGGGGAACCTCCCACACTCCTCCTGTGAAGCCAATGTCATCCTATTACACAAACCAGGCAAAGCACCAGAAGACTGCGCATCCTATCGTCCTATTTCCCTGCTTAACCTCGACAATAAAATACTCGCTAAGGTGCTTACTAAAAGGTTGATGCCACTGATGCCTGCCCTTGTGCTAGCAGACCAAGCCGGCTTCGTACCAGGCCGCAATACAACCTTCGGAATCAGGAGAATGTTCGGTATCTTCGAGGCACTGGACCCCTCAAAGCAGGCAATTGCAGTTCTTCTCGATGCCGAAAAAGCATTCGATTTGGTGGAATGGCCTTTTCTGTTCACTGTACTCACCAGGATGGGGCTGGGTGCCCGCTTCATCAAACTTGTTTCTCTATTATACACCAAGCCACGAGCTAATATTTTTGTAGGCACAGCCAAATCAGCCCCTATAGAACTTCAGCGAGGAACGAGACAGGGCTGCCCACTATCGGCCTTAATCTTCGCCTTGGTAATGGAACCATTAGCCTCCAACCTTCAAGAACTACGTCAGCAAAGGGGACTCATCATAGGGCCACGCAAGCTCATCATATCCCTCTACGCCGACGATGTGGCACTGTTTATACGCGGCCCCAAGGACAATCTGAACCCTGTCATGAGGGAGTACCCTGTTGGTGGACTCCATACAGTGAACCATATCAAGGTGCATGCCATGCTGCAGGATACCAACATCTGACACAACACCTGCAAATACCCTATGTGATGCTGCTAGTCAAGCATTGTTTTGCTCCAGCCTCCTACTGCTCTTTGTGGTCTGTACTTGCTCCACTCTTGCCTTTTAATGTGGGCTCATGATGGCCGGTGTGTGCAAGTCAAGGGTTTCCTTAAGTGGTGTTTGTATGTCATTTTGTTGTATGAGGAGCTGGCTGTGCTGCTGCAGCTGTTACATGATGCTTTACTGGATGTGCTGCTGCTTTTCTGCTGCATGAGACTGCCATCTGGCCTTGTAGACTATGTCATGAATGAATGACCACATTGGCGTGTATAGAAGGTGTGTGCTGTGGGGGTAGATGTCTGGTGTGGACTAGGTGGCCAATATTGACCCTGGGCATAAACATATTCTTCCATACCTCCATGAAGATCTTCATTCTTTTCTGTGACATGGATACTGCAATGTGGGTTGGGTCTGCTGGGGTTAGCAGGTTGGTACCAGTGCTGCTATCACAATTCACTGTGGCTTTGGATGTGGCTACTCGTTCTACACTGCTGTCACTGGCATGTGTGGTGTCGCCAGAGGTGAGGGTTAAGTGCCTGGATGTATCTGCATACTGCTTCTTGACACTCCATCTCTGCTGTTTGGTATATGCAGCTTCATGGACGCTGGACTCCTGTGATGTGTTGCCTGCATAGGGCAAAGCATTCATACATAGCATCAGCTTGCGCTCAGGTGATATGTTTGTATATCTGTGTCTATTGCTTTATAAATGACTGTCTTATGATTGTTGGAGGAAGGTGAGTGATAGTGCACTTGGCATGGGGGAAATGCTAGTTGACATGTGTACATGTTGCACCTGTATGTTAACATCTTTGTCATTGTGCATATTTTGTTTGCCAGAATGTGTTGGTCTCCACCCATTTGTGTCATGTCACTCCTCTAGGCCCGTCACACCTTCCACGTCAATCAGTGGGAGCACCATCTGCTCCCAGGCAGTCCATGATATTGCCTCAGGTCCCCCTTATCAGTGCTGTCCTTGGCTTCCTGTGTCTAAGATATTTTCTTGCGCATGATGCACTTGAGTTCATTCCACTCTTATGTAGGTCTTCCTTCTCTCCTGGCACATTGAACACAGCTTTGGCTGCCTTGAGCAGCCGCATCCACATGTTCCTCTTCTCACTGTCGCTTGAGATGTGAATCTCTGCATTAAGGAGTTGTGCCTCTACTGGCATCATGTTATCCACCAGCACCAGCAATTCTGTATCAGCAAAACGTGGGTCCCCTGCACCAGCCATTTCAGATGAGTGGGAATGTGTCTGCATGGGCTATTTCAACCTCTTCTCTTCTCCTGCAGGTACTTCACTGGAAACCAGTAGCAGTGGTTGTGGCAGCTTTGTTCTGAGCACCGCCGAAAAGGGTTTGACATCTCTTCCTCCTAACCCCACTCCAGCACAAAGGTCAGAATACAGCGGTATACTGTTAATCAACACCGGGAGGAGGGTGAGGGGGGGCGAAGTCTACGTTGTCAGACTTTTGGTGCTTTTTAAACACTCTAAATGAGCTCCATAAAAGCATAATTAACATGGAGAAAATGCATATGAGATGAGTACATTGTGGCTTCACTGGGCATTCTGTATTATGTAAATGTAATTATTCAGGGGCTGTATGTGGTACTTGAGTGGCACTGAAGAGATCAGTGAGTGTTATAATAATGTAATTTGCACAGGGAAGTGTGCATGCTCACAACTATCTGTCTGATATAGGAAAAAAATTGCGCAGGGGCTGTATGCTTTTAGAAGTGTAATTGGACATCTCCCTATGTATCAGAGGAATGTTGCTGCAGCGTAATCTGGGAGTGTGTGTGTGTGTATGTGTGTCCTATTAGAGTGTTACTGCACAGGAAAAGGTCGGTCAAGTATAATAACATAACTCCACACAAATGTGTGGAGGTCATTTTACAGGTGATTTGGTTCAGAAAAAGTGGTATAAAACATAGTATGCACCGCTTGTACTGATCTGCTGGATTTTTGTGCCATTTTCAGGTGGATCTGGGAAGTGGCCAGGGCACACCATGTTCGCCTCTATTTCCTGTTCTGCCAGATAAACGTGGCTGCTTTATTGCCAGCGTGGATTTTCATGCTGGCCGTAATGCTATTGAGTCCTATCGAATGCATCCGAAATGACCACACGGTGCAATCTATTGTGAATGCCTCCAACAATCATCGAGGCATTTATTCCTTACCACCATCATAGTGGAGAACTGAAGAAGAAAAGGTGATTTTGCCTATATGTTACTCTTAACTTTCCCACTTTGTGGTTTAAACGTTTAAAATTGCCTGCCGGCTACCTCTTGAACTTAGGTGCAAACAGTAGTCGTCCCCTCAATTTACTCCAATACTGCAAATGCGCTCTCGTGTGCTTTAGATATCCATCTTCATAGTTGGGTGTTTTCTAGTTCTACTTTAGTTTGTATTGCGCCTATGTCATCTTGTGGCCACACATACAAGCGTTTGCTGTCAGGTTCAAGAGGCTCAAGGTGATTTCAGGGCAGGCTATTGTGATTCATAAAATGGATGGATACCAGATTCCAAGGGTTATCTAAGGATCTTTGGAATACTCTAGTTGAGATCTGTTGGTGGGTGTCATGTCAGTGTGAGATGGAATGTATTTGAGTTTGCCACCTGTTAACTATTCCCCCTCAGAAAGGTGGGACATGTGGCGCCGCCCGATGACGGGCGCACGCGGCGGCGTGACGTATCACGCCGCCGCAGTTTGTATAAATAAAGGGGGCGTTCCCGGCCGCGGTAGAGCGACCGGGAAGCCCGAACTGGAAGGACTGGTGCCCGTGTGAGTCCTTGGGTGAGGGGGCTTACGGGACCGCGTGGGGGCTCTGACCCACCCCCAACAGTGGCGACGAGTGATGAGGGAGACCCGGGCCCAGCGGTGAAATTGTTTATTCCGAATTTTTGAATGGAAGCGGAACGAAGCATCGCTTCGCTTCATGCCGGGTCGCGGGACACACACGCGGCCGGCGGCCATTTTGTCTTGTAGGCCGTGAAACTTCACAAGGCTCCGGTTTGGAGCGGGAGTACATCACGGGCCTAATTTTTGGAAAAATTGGAAGTGGGAGTTATGACCTGCATGCCCATGCTGGTTTTGTGCATTTTTACACAATCTTGGGACTCTTACGTCGTGTGAAAGCCAGGAGAAGGACCAACATCACAGGGCCTGTACAGGCCCATCCAGTGCCTAGGCTCAATTTTTGGAACCCCCAGGCCTATATGGACTTTGACAAGGGGAATTCACTGCTTTCTCTTTGTCTCCTTCATCATCAAAGCGCTGTGGTTTCTTCGCTGGCTCCTTCATCATCAGGTTTGGCTGCATGTTGTGCCTCCATTGGTGCCCTGCCTAGAAACCTCCCTCAAGTTGGGTGCCTGGAGAGGAAGAAGTTTGAGTTGCGGCCCTCAGGACAGTAGATAGGGGGTGCCTGTGCGCTCAAACCCATGGGTGACTCTGATGATTCGGACAGTGGTGGTGCAGCTGCGTCACGTCCCCGCGATCGTGGCCAGGCTGCTGCTCAACAACAGGCTGTCCTTCCACCGGTGATCCAGGCCCCTGCAGGACTGCTTCCTGGACAACCAGGGCTTCCCATTATGGCCCAAGCATGCGCACCTGCGGCCCATGCCGCCCTGCAGCCCATTCCTGAGTTCAATGCATCGGGCCCACCCTCGAGCATGGGGCCCCGATGGAGAAGATGGGTGAGTCGCCTCGACATGTATTTCAGGGCTGCTCAGGTGACGGATGACGACAGCCGGATTGCCACCATGCTATACTCGGCCGGACCGGCAGTCCAGGAAATATTTGAATCACTTACTCCCATCAATAACTCCTACGATGCGGCCAAGGCGGCGTTCCTCGCGCATTTCCTCCCCCTTGCGAACGTGGACTATGAGAGGTTCGTTATGCTTTCGGCTAAGCAGAAGGAAGAGGAAACACTGGACACTTTCTACGGTCGCTTACGCCGCCTCTCCCTCGGATGTGCATGGGGAGACGCAGACGACATGATGCGCACAATGCTGATCCAGGCATGCTCCTCTGGCAAGCTCAGGAGGCAGGTCCTGAGAGAGCCAGGCATCACGCTGCCCCGCATACTGGAGCTGGGCAGATGCCATGAGGTAGCGGAGGCCCGAGCCAGCAAGATGGAAGCAGGGTCTCGGTCGGGGAGGCCTGAGGAAGTGTGTGTGGTGTGGCGAGGTGGCCGAGGTGTGAGACGCCCAGGTGGAGGACCCCGAGACAGGGCCGGAAGGAGTGGGGAGTCGTGCCAGAAGTGCGGGTATGACCTCCCCCACATGACAGAGTGCCCTGTGGTCGGAAAAACCTGCGGGAGGTGTGGGCTGGCCGATCACTTCTCGCGGGTATGTCGTGCGGCCATGCCAGTGATGGTGCCGAGGGGTCAGGCACGGTTGTGGACTCCGCGCCAGAACCAACCGCCCAGTGTAGCCCAGGTGGAGCAGGGTGAGGTCGAGCCCCAGGCGGAAGGAGCTGAGGAGGAAGACGAAGAGAACGTTTTTTTTGTCTCCAGCGTAGAAACGCTCAAAAGGAAAAGCAGGAGACAGCCAAGATGTGTAGTGGAGATCAACCACTCCCCAGTCCCGGTGCTCGTGGACACTGGTGCTTCCGTCAATGTGATGGCCAGAGGACATTTTGACTCTCTGAAACCCCTCCCGGGTCTGGCCACACCGAGAGCCCGCATATTTGCGTTTGGGGGCCAGGAACCGATACCGCTGGACGGTGCCTTCGTGGCTGACGTGGAACATGATGGCTCACACATTAAGGCTCGATTCTACGTGACTCCGGTGAGCAGTAATACCTTGCTCAGCTGTGCAGCTGCAGAGGCATTAAGGATCGTGAGCTTCGCCTACTCCGTCCACCTTGAGGATATACATGACCTCCTGGACAAGTACGCTGCCCTCTTCAACGGCATCGGAAAGATGACGGGGGAACCCATTCGACTACACATCGATGAGTCGGTGCAACCCATCGCACTGAAACACCGGCGAGTACCCTTTCACGTAAGGGGGCTGGTGGATAAGGAACTGGACAAGCTGGTGAGCCTGGATATCATCGAGAAAGTGGAAGGCCCAACCCCTTGGGTGTCCCCGATCATGGTGGCCAGAAAGCCCAAGCAACCTGACTCAGTGCGCATATGCGTGGACATGAGGCTCCCGAACAAAGCGATCAGAAGGGAGCGGCATCTGACACCGACGATTGATGACATCATTGCGGATGTTCAAGGGGCTCGATTTTTCTCCAAGATGGACCTCCGAGCTGGCTATCACCAGGTCGTCCTTCATCCTGACTCCCGGTACATAACGACTTTCACCACCCACCGGGGTCTGTATCGGTATAAGCGGTTGAGCTTCGGGGTGTCGTCTGCCGCTGAAGTGTTCCAAAATATCATCAGGGGCGCCCTAGCAGACCTGGCGGGCGTCCTTAACATTAGCGACGACACCCTGGTGTTCGCCAAAACTGAAGTGGATCACATGAGGAGGCTGGGAAAGACCTTAGAACGACTCCAATCTCTGGGCCTCACCCTTCACCGGGAAAAATGTGAATTCATGCGCTCCTCCATCGAGTTTTTCGGATTCATCTTCAAGGAGGTGGGGGTGTCGCCAGACCCGAAAAAGGTCCAGGACATCAAGGCGGCGAAAGCCCCCGAGTCGGTGACCGACGTGAGGAGTTTCCTGGGGATGGTAACTTACTGTGGGCGGTTCATCCAGAACTTGGCGTCGAGATCTGAGCCACTCCGGGCGCTGACCAAGAAAGAATCACCATGGCAGTGGGGCCCCCTTGAACAAGCCGCTTTCGAGGACATTAAGGGTGCCCTCACAGCGGAGGACACGATGGCATTCTTCGACCCAGCATTAGAATCTGAAATCGTGGTCGATGCAAGTCCTTTCGGGTTGGGAGCAGTGCTGACGCAGGTGGACCGCAATGGGAGTGTTCGACCTAAAGCATATGCTAGCAAGGCCCTCACTGAGACTGAACAGAGGTACTCCCAGATCGAGCGGGAGGCCTTGGCGGTGCTGTGGGCTGCAGGCACTTCCGGCTCTACGTCCTGGGACACCCGGTGACGGTGGTTACTGACCACAAACCACTGCTTCCGATCCTGGTGGGCTCCTCTTTGAAACCACCGGCGAGAATCGAGAGGTGGATGCTCGCCCTCCTGGAATATTCTGTTACCCTGGTGTACAGGCCCGGGGCCAACAATGCCGCGGACTATCTATCTCGTCACCCGGGTGTGTGCGGGGGAGAGGGATATGACACCTGCGGAGAGGAAGCGGACAGTCATGTTCGCATGGTGGTGGAAGCGGCAACACCAAACGCGATGTCCCTAGAGGAGTTGGAGGCTGCGACAGCTGAGGACGAGTGCTTTCGAATTCTAAAAGACTCAATGCACAGTGGGTCGTGGAAGTCCATCCTCGAAGCAGGGGCCGGACGCACGCAAGAAGCCAAAACAGTATTGGAGCAGCTGTGGAAGGTAAAGGAGGAGCTGTCGTTCTCGGACTCTGGGCTGCTGCTCCGGGGTGACAGGATTGTTGTCCCACAGGCAAAGGTGGCGGAGGTGATCCATCTCGCCCACCATGGACATCAGGGCGCCGCCAAGACCAAGACGCGGCTCCGCTCAAAGGTCTGGTTTCCAGAGTTAGAGAAAAGGGTGGATGACTTTGTGGCGGCCTGCGTATGGTGTCAGGCGGCCTCCCCTCTGCAACGTGAACCTGCCATTGAGGCCATGCCCTGAGGCACGAGGCCGTGGGAGATCGTCCACGCCGACTTTGGCTCAACATCAGTGGGTACCCATTTCCTGGTGCTAGTCGATGAATACTCGAGATACCCCGAAGTGGAGTTCGTTGACTCAGTGGCCTTTGAGCATGTGGTGGTAGCGATGGAGAAAATGTTTGCGGCCCATGGTTTTCCCCACACCCTATGCTCCGACAATGGATCGCCCTTCCAAAGTGAGCGATTCTCCGAGCTGCTGGAGAGCTGCGGAATACAACACCGGAAGATATCCCCCCTGTGGCCTCGAGCGAACGGGGATGCAGAGAGACTGATGCGGACCCTAAACAAAACCTTCCGGATTGCTCAAGGGCAGGGCCAATCTTTACAACGGGCCCTCTATCAGTTCCTTCGGGTGTACCGCACCACCCCACATGCAGCCACGGGAGTGGCTCCGGCAGAGGTGTTATTCAAGAGATTCCCCCGGGGGCTGCTGCCGGAAGTTGGGGAGAAAGAACCGGGGGTCATCGATAATGAGCGGGTAGAGGCTCAAAGGCGAGTCCGAATTGAACAAGAAAACCTGCGCCGGGGTCTCCGCCCTCAGAGACTTGAACTAGGGGATGAGGTCCTCATCCGTAATCGACACCCCCACGGGAAGCTATCACTCCCCTATGAACCGGAGCCCCTGGATGTAGTGGCGGTGAAGGGGTCCATGGTGACGGCCTCGGATGGATGATCAGCTGTCACCCGAAACGTGAGCTTCTTCAAGAAGCTGGGTGATCCACGAACTGACACCCCACCTGAACCGGATCCACCAGACACGCCGGCTGACGGAGGCCTCTATGAAGCGGCGCCCCAATCCCCCGTCCGGGGAGAGGCGGTTGAAGGATGTCACGTGCCGGAGGTAGGCAGGAGGTACCCCCAGAGGGCTGGGCGAGGGAAACCTGCCTACCTCAGCGAATATGTCGTGGGACAAATGGCTAGTGAACTGGGGTGAGCAGATCTGGGTGGATGACATTAAAGGGGTTTTTTCTTTGGGTGTGCAGTAGCGTTTAAAGTAGATGTGTGATTTTCTGGTTAATAAAGTTAATGTTATTGCGTTCTGTTGTTCCTCCCGGAAAAGGAGGAGTGTGGCGCCGTATTTGTATAAATAAAGGGGGCGTTCCCGGCCGCGGTAGAGCGACCGGGAAGCCCGAACTGGAAGGACTGGTGCCCGTGTGAGTCCTTGGGTGAGGGGGCTTACGGGACCGCGTGGGGGCTCTGACCCGCCCCCAACAGGACAGTGGGCCTCATTACGGCCATGCCGGCATGTTGTTACCGGACCAACATAGTACGACTCTGAGGGCGGGTGCCGTCCCGCCTGCCAGGGTCAGCCCTGGTGGGTGGAAAGGCACCCGCCCGCAGAGTTTCAAGGAAGCACTGGCACTGTTATTAACGGTGCCGGTCAGGGGTGTTGCTAGGTCTGGAAAAGGTCTGGGGCTATGCTAATTCTGGAACTGTTGGGACTGGGGGCTAGCTAGCCTTTTTGGTTGTAATCCCTGAGCGTCTATCTGTGGCTACAACCAAATGAACTGGGGCTATAGCCTCCTCAGCCCCTCCCTAGTAACGCCTCTGGTGCCGGTGCCTCTGTCGTCCCCATTCCCATTGAGTCCTATGGAAATTAAAATGGGAATGGGGATTAGCATTTACCGGTGCCCGACTTCCCGGAATGCCAGGGTCTTAATCCTCTGGTGTTTCCAGCAAGCCAGATGCCCGTAAATATTGCACGTCTGGGGGCAACCCACTGCTAGCACACCGTCAGGGTTACTGCCAGACTTGTAATGAGGCTCTCTGTTAAGTAGCCCTTCTCTCGGTCCGTTCTTTATGCTAGTGGTGGGATGCATGGGAGATTCTGATACTGCCATTATTTTAAATGTCATTACGAAATAAGTCACCCTCTTTCCTAATTGTAAAATACACTGTTTGAGATTTTGGTGTGTGGCTGATCACTACTGAGTTTGTTGGATGCAGTTATTTCTGCAATGGGTTTGTTAGAAATAAAAGTCATAGGACCTGATTTACAAAGTGTCAATGGGAGTGTACCATTGTAAAAGGCTTATGCGCTGTCCTGAATGAAAGCAATGATTTGCAATAAGTCTCCATGGGAAAATTAGAAACGGCTGTCATACATCTTACAAAGACTTACTTTTTCTGAATCAACAGATTGATTTATAATAACCTGTTCAGTGAAGATCCATGGTAATTCAATTATTTATATGGAAAAGGTACATTTATATTTGCACACCCTACTTCCCACAAACAATACCTGAGATTGAACGAGTGAACAACCCACCGCTATGAAGGACCCACTGCTGCGGATCTGCACCGTTGATAACTAACTGACCATACTTTGTGGGGGAAGTCATTGAAATATTCATGGAGGACAAAGAGTAAGGTCATGTATAAGAAATGGAATGTATAGGGTGCTAACGCATACTGTAGCTCCAATGCTCATTTTAATTCTGAAAGCTGAAGGCATGCCCCTAAACGCTCAAACCAGAAAAAAATACAACCCGCTAGGGAAAAAACGCCAAGAGATTCTTGCAAAGATAACACGTTTTAATTACACAGAAAATAGATGTGCCAGCAAAGAACTCTGCTGCCCAGGAACGTTCTGAACAAAAAGGGTGCAAGCAGAAGCTTAAAGGGGGACATGGCTTGTTGGTGCAACCCTATACATGCTTGGCCTAATCCATAGGGAATTCCGGCCATTGGCCCCAGCCTCATCCATCCATCTTGCATCATGTGGGGTCAGCTGGGCTAATCGTCTCGAGGGAACGAAGGTTGAAAAGACAATTTACTACATTACACCAGTAGTGCTACTCTATCATTATACAGGGCACCTGGTATGATCATATGCCGGGGAGTCTCTAGGTCACTCTGACCCGCACACATTTCACTCATCCCAGTTGAGCTATAATGTATCCTTCCCTGTGCCTTGCATTAAAAATCATGTCATTATTAAGTAAATGTTGGGTGACCATTCTCTTGGATCTTTTATGTGTAAATCCCCACCCATTTCAGCGTGGGAGTTATTTATATAGGATGAAGGGGGATTCATATGTGAATGCTTTCAGTCCTGTTTTTATGTCTGCAGGTATTCTCCTCCTCTCAGGACCCCGGGGACTTGGTACGGCCCGTCCGGGGGGCAACTAAAGTGTGCATGAGCTGATTTTGAGTAAAATCCTGTCACCGGTCCCTCGCCCTGGTGACAGGTGGACAGGACCATGATTCTAGAGGGAGAAAGAATGTTGCACTGAAGAGCGCATAGGGCATCCCAGCCCTCCATGCTGGAGAGGTTCCCCAGAGCATCGCTGGCCGGCTTGTGCTCTCCCCTCCTAAGCGTAGACGAAGCGCACAGCGTGGTAGTGAGACAGCTCAGCTCAGGCTGGCAGTTCCCGTGAGAGAGTGCCTCTTTTGGTAGTGGACAGATGGTACCCGACGCAAATCTGCCTTTCCCCATTTCCTTGGACAGGAGATAGGAGTGGGAGAACTTGTCTCTTGAGCTGGCACCCCAGTGTGGCCCGTTAGAAGTAATAAAGTATTTTGCCTGGCCTTCACAATCTTTTTCGCCCATTTTGTTATTACCTGTTACTGCGTTACTTGAGAGAACATCAGAGCGATAAAACTGGAATATTCAGTTAACTGGTTATTGCGTATACTATAGTTAATTAGCCTGTTAGAGAAGGGAGATCTCGAGAGCTCGAGAGAGAGTGAGAGAAAGAGAGAGAAAGAGAGAGAAAGAGAGAGTGAGAGAGAGCAGGGGTAAAGTAAAAAACCTCCCAGATAGGGGCCTTCATAGGATTTTCGCTTACGTTTAATATGGTACGTTGGGAGAGAAAGTGGTCAGTCAGTTTCTGTCAGAACTCTGAGATTGTGTCAGAGTCCTCTGTTGGACATTGCATATTAGTTCTCCTTTTCCCTTCCCTTATTGTTTTGTTTTCCTTTCAAAGAGGGGGAGGTGGCCAAGTGCGAGGGGATCTGTATGGTGCAGAGGGATCGACTGGAGGGGAGTGTGCACCTTATGAGAGGGCGGAAATGTTACCCTGCGGTCACTGGGAAGGGCCCAAACTGTGAAAGTATATTTATTTACCTGAGGTGTTAAACCATGTTTGCCAATTTACATCACACAGTGAATGAGGATTTATGTATCTAATGTGTCAACTCCTGCTTGTCAATGTATCCCATAAAGTGAAAGATGGTTTAATTATCATGTGCGTTAACACACGTTTGCCAATGTTCTCCAGGAAGTGAATGAGGATTTATTTATCTAATCTGTCAACTCCCGCTCATCAATGTATCTCATGAAGTGAAAGATGGTTTAATTATCTAATGTGTCAACGCATGTTTGCCAATGTACTCCAGGAAGGGAATGCGGGTTTATTTATCTAATGTGTCAACAAATGTGTGCCAATGTACCAACTGAAGTGAAAAATTGTTTACTTACCTTATAGATCAACCCTTGTGCTCCAATGTATCCCATGAAGTGAAAGGGTTTTTTATTTACCGTAGGTGTCAACCCATGTGTGCCAATGTACCTCATGAAGTGAAAAAGGGTTTACTTAATTTACGTGTCAACCGAGGTTTGCCAATGTACCTCATGAAATAAAAGAGGGTTTCATTAATTTACGTGTCAACCCAGGTTTGCCAATGTATCCTATGAAGAGAAAGAGTATTTATTTACTGTAGCAGTTAACCAACATGCACCATTGTATCTTGTTAAGGATTTCAATCAAACGACACACACCTTGGTCTTGGCCTAGTTTGTAGCGCACAATTGAGATTATTATTGCCTTATTTTATGCAGATTTAATTTTGAGATGGTACACCACTCATATCACACCCCCTTTTCAAATAACCCAGGTCATAATGGACCATTAACCAAGCTGGTTGGTAAGATGCAATATTTATTTATTTATTTTAAAGAAATCATACACTTTTTAATATGGGGCAGCAAACACCAATGGGGTGATAATTACAATGAGAATGTGAGCAATGCACTGGGTTTAACCTCCTAGTGGAACATATACACATCACAGCGGAATAGGAGCACTTTTTGATTCAGGAAAGATAGCACCCAAGTTAGAATTTCCCCTTGCAATGTTCCCTTGCATTATTCAAACCACAAATAATCAATTCTGAGTGGATAAACAGAAGCAACAGGTAATCAGAAATAAGAAACAGGAAACAGAATTCAAATATGACCTTCCCTCCCCAAGTAAGAGAGAAAAACGGATTTTAAACCCCTTGCAATGTTATGAAATGACACTCGGAAATGCACAAATAAATAATGAATGCATGTAAAAAACCTTGTAGCAGATATAATTCCTCACTAAAGCAACAATGCAAAGACACTAACAATCACAAAGAATGGATTACCAAAAGCATACAGTTCGAAAATGAGTGGAAAGTTCAAAACAGATTGCAGCAAAATGACACGTGTAAAAGTTGCATTTTCTTAATCCCTGCCTTAAATTACCCAACGGTTTTTAATAAAAATGGATGATAGAGGTATACCACAGGGATAATATGGAAGTGAAAGTAAATCTCTAGCAGGTAAATTGGAGAAGTTATGCAAGATATTAAAAGGTGCACTTTGAGTAAAATGAAGCCGTGAAATAGGAAAGGAAATCAGTTGTGACAAGAACAATTTTACTTTAAACTAGAGTATTTAGGCTAAACGACCACAGAAGGACACAGTAAGATCCAGGGTTGATTCGCGACTTCAACCCTGTCACCCCAGCGCCCAACCCTGGCGGACCCAGTCTGATCACTCAAAATATGACTAATGGCTTAGGCTTTACACAAGACAAAATTACTAAAGAGATGGGGCTAGCACTAGAAATCAAGGGCAAGGTTGCACGGATAATTTGGACAGTTTTAACAAGTTACCAGGATGAGGATAGGATGGCTTAGAGAGCGGGATAAGGACAAAGGCGAGACGAGGTATACTATGGGTTTCTATGGGGTGGTGATTTATACCCACAGTCCACTTTTAGTTTGGGATTTTTGGACCGTCAATGGGGTCTGGTCACTACACAGCGGCACGCCTGGCAAACAGCTGGGCAGTTCTGATCACCGGATGGCACTTCTGGACTGGCAATTCTGGTCACTGGATACTAAAGGTCAGCTGGATGGCAGGATTGCAGCGAGCCTGCAGTTAGTGGGCAGCAAGTCAGGCTTATTCAGGATGCAAAAGGTATCACAGCTTTCCCCTTTTTAATGGGAGATTAGTGGGTTTTCAGATTTGAGGCCTTGCTGGGAATAGGATCAGCAGTGCTTGGGTTTTGCACTGGGCCCTGGAGTAGGGTCAACAATGCTTTGGCCTTGTAGTTGGGGTCTGGAATCTGGATGATGAATGGAACCGGAATGCAGCGCAGGAACATCAGGAAGAGTGTCAGTCTCCAGAGTCTTGTCAGGGACTCCTATTTATAATGCATAGTGACATCATCGAAGTATATGGCTGGGCAAGGTCTTCAAAACACACCTCTATCAACTGGATTGGGCAGTCAATGTTGGCTGCCTCCCCTAGAATGTGACTCAATTTAGGGGTTGTAATTTTATGAGGTGAAAAGACTTCCCACAGACCTTTTTGCCAAAAATCAGTCATAACAGAATGTACACAGTTGTACAGTTGTTGCATATTACCCAATGACATGAACAGGTTACATATTTTATGCAGACCATTCCACTCCAACTCTGAACTCTGTGAGACATTGTTTCACCCCTCTGATACATTTTTATAATTATGAGTATGAAAGATTCGGCCTAAAATTCCATAATTTTATACACATGTGTAGTTTATCATAATGAATGTAAGTATAAAAATTCACATTGGTATCATTGATACTTTTCTTATAATCCCCAATACTTTGCCATTTCTATTCCCAGGGTGTCAGTGACTTCTACAATGTCTCAAATTATAAAACACAAAATCATTCTTAAACTGTGAGATTTTTACGTTTTTTCAAAGTCTTGCTGCAAAGATAAAAGATTTAACATTTATTTATAAAATAGTCATTGGCAGCAAATGGCAGTCCTTTGTTCTGCCTGGACCATTTTTATTTCTTTTTCAGCTACCACCAACTGTCACTTCCCCCACAGGGAGGAGGGGTTTTGCCAGCTTGATTGAAGGTTTATTGCCCCTTATCCGCCTCACACTTTGATGTCCCAGAATTTCTATTGAAAGTGGCCCCTGCACAAACTGAAGTCTGATTAGTATGTGAAGTTTCTTTGTCCTGGTCAGTCACAGTTTTCCAACCTAGCAATTTTCACTTTCGTGTCTTGGAAGTTTATGGTGGCTCCCTTCCTTGGGGGAAGCCTTAGCTCTGCCTCACCTCCCCTTCCTGCTTCCCCCCCTCCATATTCTTCCCCTATCTCCCCTCCTCTCCTGCCTCCCCCTCTCACCTTCCCCCTTCCCTCCTCCTACTATTCTTCTGTTTTGTTGATTGATTCATAATGTATTTTCTTCAACTGTTATATTGTTTGTTTATGTATTATGCTGTTCAATTGTACAGCGCTTTGGGTAAGGCGATTAATAAATCAATAAATATAAATACAAATACAAACTAGAATAACTTGTTTTTGGAAGCTTGCAAAATCTAGCCAAGTCAGTTTAAAACCTTTATTTTCTTTTATTTAGTCCTAAATCAAAAAAACAAGCCTGTGGAATAAAAATAGCCCATATGTGTCTCCCAGCAGCCAACCCCTTCTCATTGCTAGGCTCACATTACTGTGGGATCGCTATTAAATTGTGGGCGCTATTTACCACTCTACAGTACGAAATCTGGGGAAAAATCGGCCTATTTGTAATGGCAAACGGCCCACGCGACCTGGAGGCTGAGTCGCGGGTAACAGGCCTGCCGGGCGCCATCGCGGCCGCCGCCGCCCCCTGTAGAGGCCCGATAGCCCCGGAGGAGGTGACCCAGTGAGGATGCCTGGAGTGTTGGGTAGGAGGCGTCCACCAGCAGACCGGCGGAGGATCCTGCCCCCCTTTGTCCACCTGGGGCCGGGAGACGATACAAGGCCTCGGCGAAATGACCACCTGAAGGACAGGGCTACAGGCGGCCGAGGCGACTGGGCGAGAGGCAGGTTGCCGCTCCCCTCCTAGCCCCCCCCAGGAACCATCCAGCCTGCTCCGGACTCCAGCTCACCATCAGCAGGCTCGAAGGCGGGTGCACGTCAAGGGACCCAAGAGCACCGAGACGTCTGAGGGGAGCCCGACCCCCTTAGGGGCGTGAGGACTGCCGAGTGCGGAGGTAAGGAGAGGGAGGGAAGGACGTCGCGTTGCTCCTTGAACGTAGCCAGCACGAACGCGGGCCTCCACCCCCGCGCACAAATAAACACATGGGGCTTGGCACACACGTCCTTCTTTGCTGCCGTTCTCTTGGCTACGGCACTGTGCTGAACGGCCCAATTGCTCCCGTCTACCCCGAGGATAACAACGCCATAGAAAAGTGAAGCCAGCCATACCACAAGAGGACTAGATCCCACCCTTCCCATCACACTTGCAACAGCTGAAAGCCGTTAATCTTCCTCCTGTATAAAAAGCAACCAGCGGTCGTCGTCACAAAGCAGCTTTTTACCAAACACCTGCCCCATAGCCCTCCGCTGCATCACTCCCCCATCCCTGAAGGAAGAGGAAGCCGTTAAAGCTTTGTTTGTACCGTTCGTGCTCTGTCACCCACTCCAAATAAAGTAAGAACAGAACTTGACAAAGAGTCCACCCTTCACAATAGCGGCGGACCTCCACCCTACAAGGCTACATGTCCACCGATCACAACGAACAACGAACAGACCGGCCCAGAGAAGGGTCCCCAGAGTGCCTTAAGCGTAACGGTCCAACCGCCGGACCCAACAGACTTACCCAAATCCGCAGTCACGATGGGGAAAAATGACAAATCCCAGAGAAAGCTGAACTTTGAAAGTGGCGCAACCCCAAAAGCGCCCCCCCCCATCAGGAAGACCAGGCCTCATCGTCAGTCTGTCCACACCAGGAAGAAACATTCGATAACCCATTCGAGATCAAAGAAATCCTCCTAGACTTGAAAGTTGGCATTGGCAGCCTGAACAATAAAATGGATGGTTTAGCCTCTAAAGTCAACCTCCTGCAACACCGCATGGACTCCCACTCTGAACGCATGAACGATGTTGAGCAGAGAGTATCTAATCTTGATGATAACTCAACAACCCTAGCCAATAAAGTCTCACAACTGGAATCTCAAATGAAATTGACTATTGCCAAGTGCGAGGATCTAGAAGGGCGTTCAAGAAGGAATAATCTACGGATAGTTGGGGTGAGAGAGCACCAAACACAGGAGAAAATGGAAGATTACGTGGAGTCCCTTTGCATAGCCCTCTTCGGCCGAGATGCACTATCTCAACTTTTCATAATAGAGAGGGCACATAGGGTACCTTCGACCAGACCTGCTCCAGGCTCGCCATTCAGGCCAATCATAGCGAGGCTACTTAACTATAGAGATCGGGACGCCATCCTCCGGCTGGCCAGAGAGAAAGGTGAACTACTCCATGAGGGGGACAAAATACATTTCTATCCCGACTTCTCCCCAGCGGTGCAATCACAGCGGAAAACATTTGCCAGCGTCAAGCAAAGACTCAGAAACAGTCAAATTGCTTACTCAATGCTCTTCCCAGCACGACTTAGAGTACAGCACGACGGGAAAGTCCACATCTTTCAAACCCTGGATGAAGCGAACGTATTTTTAGACCAACTGGGCTGCCCAGAACAGAACCATGCTCGCCCAAGACCACAAAGAGATAGAAACCACAGGAATCCACCATAAACAGAAGGGACGGGCGGCACGCTACAAGTTTATCCACATCACTGTGAACGCCAGAACATCCACAATGAGCGTAAGACGGGGCTAAGATACTTGGGAGGCCCCAGGTGCCCCTAGCACAGCAACTGTTTGGTTCACAAGTTGAGTTTTTTCGGGGTGGAGTACACCCATTGGCATGGTAACTCCATGGTCCGCCATTTGTTCTTGTTGGTTGACGAGGGACATCTCGGTGGGCCAGTTGGGGGTTGCCCACCCTACGGAGAGAAACGTTATGGGCTTGTTGGGGTTTTCCCGTGGACTGTGCTCTCAGAGTACACCAGGAAAGTTCAGCGCCGCCCGCTCCATGCCATCCTCCGGTCCCCCATCCCTCAGCCCACTATCAATACCGCCCACCATTCAGGCACCCTACCTCCAGGCATGGACCCCAACACTGGGCTAAACTTAGCCGCATCAATGTTGATCATTGATAACTCCATGGTCCACCATTTGTTCTTGTTGGTTGACGAGGGACATCTCGGTGGGCCAGTTGGGGGTTGCCCACCCTAAGGAGAGAAACGTTACCGGTTTGTTGGGGTTTGCCCGTGGACTGTGCTCTCAGAGTACACCAGGAAAGTTCAGCGCCGCCCGCTCCATGCCATCCTCCGGTCCCCCATCCCTCAGCCCACTATCAATACCGCCCACCATTCAGGCACCCTACCTCCAGGCATGGACCCCAACACTGGGCTAAACTTAGCCGCATCAATGTTGATCACTGAAAACGAAAAGTGGTCCAACATAAAGATTAACACGTCCCATTCAATGTCTTGACCTGGAACATAAGAGGAGGTAATATCCCATCCAAAACCTGGAAAATCCTCCAATTCCTCAGACGACATGAGGTGGACGTGGCCATGATGCAAGAGACTCACCTACTCCCAGGGAAAGATCACCAGTGGGCTAAGAGCTGGGGCTGCCACAGATACTTCTCCTCATACTCCTCCTATTCTAGAGGAGTCGCCATCCTCATACATAGGAGAATCAGCTTCCGACTGGTCCGCACGGTGAAGGACACCGAGAGGAGAGCGGTACTAGTAAGTGGCATCATAGCAGGCCAGAAAATGACTTTCATCAACTCCTATGCACCAAACGTGGATGGCCCTGACAATTTTGGATGGGTGTTAACTCAGCTCTCCACTCAAGACCCGGCAACCATACTCTGGGGAGGTGATATGAACACGGTATTAGATCCAACAAGGGACAGATCGAAAGCCACTCCACAGCCTCTTTCCAAAGCTTGCCTCCAAATAAAGGAAATCTGCAAAGCATTCGATCTGCAAGACACCTGGAGAGTTTCTAATGGCAACTATGAGATTTCACGTTTCACTCTGCGGTACACAACACAAGCTCCCGAATCGACTACCTCTTCACCTCTGCGAACGGCCCCTTGTCAAGCGGCCGGTGTTGCATCCATCCAAGAACGCTCTCCGACCACTCCCCACTATTCCTCAGTCTTAAACCTTCCAACCCTACATCGCCACTACAGCGGTGGCGCTTTAAGACGGGCTCGATGCGGGATGAAGTATTTGCTTACGAACTAAGGGAGGAGATCAACGTGTTTCTCGAAGCCAACATAGGATAGGTCCCATCTGCTGCCACAATCTGGGAGTCTCTAAAATGTTTTATTAGAGGAGTTTGCCACGCCAAAGAAAACGGCATCCTCAAACACATCAGGCGCGAACTGGCAACCAGTGAAGAGAAATTAAAACACCTTGAGCTCCAGAACACAGGCACAGTTGACCCAAGAAAGCAGTCACTCTGAAAAAAGAACTGCAAAAATTCAATTCCACAGCAGACAGTGAGATTAAATTTCTGAGTCGCAGCAGTCAAGTCCGACAATATGGTGAGGGCCAAAAACCCGGTGCTCTTCTAGCGAACCCAATCAGAGCCAACAAGAAACAGTTTTAAATTGAATGGATTCGAACCAAACAGGGCGAGGCAATCCACACCGACGAAAGGATAGCAGAGGAATTCAGACTCTTCTACCAAGATCTCTACAGCGCCAAACTTAACAAAGGCTCAAACGCCCCGCTAGATTATCTGGAAAACACAGAGCTATACTGTGTCGATCAACACCTGCGTGCACCTCTGAATGAGATGATTTCACAAGAAGAGATTACAGAGGGCATAGAGACCCTCCCATGCTCCAAAGTGCCAGGCCCAGACGGCCTAACGGGAGAATTCTATAAAGCATTTGCAAGCACCCTTGCTCCCTTCCTGGCGGCGGTATACGAGGAAGCACTGGAAAAGGGGAACCTCCCACACTCCTCCTGTGAAGCCAATGTCATCCTATTACACAAACCAGGCAAACCACCAGAAGACTGCGCATCCTATCGTCCTATTTCCCTGCTTAACCTCGACAATAAAATACTCGCTAAGGTGCTTACTAAAAGGTTGATGCCACTGATGCCTGCCCTTGTGCTAGCAGACCAAGCCGGCTTCGTACCAGGCCGCAATACGACCTTCGGAATCAGGAGAATGTTCGGTATCTTCGAGGCACTGGACCCCTCAAAGCAGGCAATTGCAGTTCTTCTCGCTGCTGAAAAAGCATTTGATTTGGTGGAATGGCCGTTTCTGTTCACTGTACTCACCCGGATGGGGCTGGGTGCCCGCTTCATCAAACTTGTTTCTCTATTATACACCAAGCCACGAGCTAATATTTTTGTAGGCACAGCCAAATCAGCCCCTATAGAACTTCAGCGAGGAACGAGACAGGGCTGCCCACTATCGGCCTTAATCTTCGCCTTGGTAATGGAACCATTAGCCTCCAACCTTCAAGAACTAGGTCAGCAAAGGGGACTCATCATAGGGCCACACAAGCTCATCATATCCCTCTACGCCGACGATGTGGCACTGTTTATACGCGGCCCCAAGGACAATCTGAACCCTGTCATGAGGGAAGTCATTAAATTTGGAGCGGCCTCCGGATTAAAAATCAACCAATCAAAATCCATTGTATTCCCACTGACCCCAGCCACCAAGCCGTTTACAGACGACTTCAATTCACATGGAAAACTTCCAAGGTCCGATACCTGGGGATAAATATGTCACTGAATCAGCATGAGGTGTTTCGAGATAATTACGAAGAGGTAGTCAAGTCCCTTCAAGAAAGAGTGTCACTTTGGAAGACTCTTCCACTAACTCTTTGGGGAAGGGCCTCCCTGGTCAAGATGGTGATCCTGCCAAAACTGCTATACCTATTCACCAAGTGGGGGGCTGGCCCTTCCAGATCTGGAGAAATACTTTTGGGCAGCGCAAGCACAATACCTCAGTCATTGGTATGCCACTCAAGTAATTCGACCTCATGTACAAGTGGAACGAGCCTTGGCAACGCCTAACCTACTGACTGCTGTCATCTTTAGCCAGATTCCCGTCCCCAACACCACAATGAATGTAATGCTCTCGACATACAAAGTTTGGAAGACACTAGCCCAAAAGCTCGGGGTACAAACACAATACTCTCCTCTTTTGCCTGCCAGGTTTATACCAGGAGTTCCACTGACTTCAGAGAAAGTATTTCACCAATGGGTCGAAAAACTGCACTTAAAAACCCTAGGTGACCTCTTCACAGAGGATGGCTTTCTAACCCCTGATCAAGCAAAATTGAAAGGGGGCAACACGGCACTGGACGTATTCCTATACTTCAGGACTCGTTACACCCTGCAGACACTCCTGCCCGACTTCCCGTGTCAACCACCAACCTGGCAACTGCTACATAACGTTATTCAGGCACAAGGCGAAGGTAGGCTGGTGTCGCAGATCTACAAATCCATTATCTCCAACATGACCCCCGTCATCACTCGCGAAAAATCCAGGTGGGAAAAGTCTCTGCATATATCCATTTCAGAAGAAGATTGGATCTACATAAAGAAACAGACTCAATTCACGCCTTAAACTTATCCACTTCAACTTCCTTCAACAAACCTATTACACACCAGGAAAAACCAACAAACACCATCCCGGCGCATTGGCAAAATGCAATAGATGCGGGACTCTTTCAGCAGACTTTGTTCACCTCGCTTGGGAGTGCCCCAAACTAACCCCTTTCTGGAACCAAGTCCTTGAGACGACAGCTGCAATTGTGGGAGAAGCGATACAACCGAATCACACAGCAGCCTTATTGGGCATGACAAGGTTACTTTCCGCTACAATAAGGAAACTGGCTGGGGTTTTGCTGACACTAGCTCGTAGGAGAGTTGACATGGCCTGGGGCCGTGGTCCCCCCGGCAATCGCTGCCTGGCGCAAGGACATTCTCTATTGCCAGGATGTAGAAACAGACTATATTAAACAACTACCCTTACATGCTCGTCCTCCAGACATCTGGGGTCCGCTGATACTGTTCTTGAAGAGTGAAGCAGAAGACCCCTCAGCAGACACCTCAGAAACAGAGGGTACACCGCAGTGAAGGCAGGGACTGTGCACCTCTACTTCCTCAAACCGAGTGACTGGAAAGGTACAATACTTACCAAAGGGGACACTGAACTCAAGAGAAGGGGTGGAGTGGGGAGAGGGGCCGGAGGGAGGGATTTGGGTTTTGGCGCAAAGTTTAAGTCCACCCTAATGTGGGTGTGAAGTTGTACTATGTTTTAAATACCAAAAATAAAGTTTTAAAAAAAAAACCTTAGAAGAAATATTTGGGTTGAAAGGTATACATCCGTTCCTGTATATAGTCTTTGTCATCTCTGAAATACTTTCTAAATTTCCTTAATTTTATTTCATCCTGATATTCTCGTAAAATTTAGTTCATTTTCTCATTATTCTTTTCTTTAGTAGTTTCTGCATTTGGCATAGTCTTAATTTCTTCTTTAATTTTATTAATTTGTTCTATAACCCTCTTGTGTTCTCTTTTAGCATGCGTTGTTAATAATTCTAACATTACTTTAGAACTCTGATTCATATTCTCCTCCCAATTCTCTGCCAGAGCTGCATCCTCATCATTGTCAAAATTAGGAAAAATCAGAAATCTCAAACCACTGGGAATAATATCGTTTTCTAAATAATTCGCTAAAGATGCATGTTCCCAGTACTTTTTTTTTTTTTTCGATAGTCTTTCTAATTGTACAACTTTCTGTTTGAGAGTTTCTGTTACAGTTGTACTACTTCTAAAAGGGTTAGATGTACTTCCCTGGGGGCAAATAAAGCAGTTCTATCTTCATCTCTGTTGCACATATAATCTGCCATCTCCGGTAGTGGATTTCAGCAGGCACAAAAAGCGAATCTAAAAGGCTCACAGTATTGTGGGATCGCTATTAAATTGCGTGCGCTATTTACCACTCTACAGTCCTAAAATGAAAAGTCAGCAGCAAGTTATACCCTGCCCTCAAGCTTCCCACAAAGCTTGTATCAAGTAAACAGAAAATAGCGTGGTTCGGGCAGATATCTTGCGCTCACACCATACACTTGTACTTAAGTGACAAAAAATGTATTATTATTGTTTTACAAGTCCAACATCCTTATTCATAGATTCATTCGAAGTCTTATCCAAAAAAGCCAATTGGCATATTGTTTCTCAAAATTGAGTGGTTTTAATTCTTCATGCAAAAACACAGCCGACACGTGTTTTGACCTCTGGCCGTTCTCAAGGCTGTACCGAATTTCACATTCATTTAGTACATACATTTTGTATAAGTATTTTAAATGTCAGGTCAGGATGAAAAAGTCACGCCATATTCAAGAAATTAAATTCCAATTAGAAAAAAACATAAATTGAAACCATAAATTAGTGTCTCAATCCAAAACATTTTGATCCATGAAAATAAATAGTTGTTCTATGTTCCACATTAGTGCCTATTAATATATATACTAAAGAATTAAACAAAGTCAAAATGTGGTCAATTAGACTTCACTAAATAAACTTCATGCATGGTTAATTACCACTATATTTACGTTTTAGGCCCACACACCTTGTGAAACCATTCCAACACAACCAGAATGTGAGTTACCAATTAAAGATTGTGAGTGTGTTTAAAATGTCTTATTGGTGCTCAATTAGACAAAAAGTTTATAGAAAAATATGGGATTTGTGCTTACCCATATACACTTCTTATATATTTTTTATTTTTAGATCTCAATATCAGTTGATCTTGCTTTAAAATCTCTTTCAATCCTGCATAGAAAAAAACCCTAATTTGTTATGTATTGTTTTGCATAATATCTGGTGTCCCATAAGTTGAAAACATGAATAATTAAAAAGGGCTCACCCACCTGTAGGGACGAGTATGTTAGATCAGATATTAGGTGAGTATTGTAAGATCCCGTAACCTTATATTTGTGGGTTTTAGGCTCCAGAGTTCAAAAAACACCTACAAAATAATGATCTCGACTTAGAAAAAATGTTTATGAATTATCTCAAACAAAGATTATATATAGCATGTTCATCTTTTTCTAGTAACAAAGGTTCCCCATCTCCATTAAGCCTTTTGTTATATCCAATTATCAAAAACCTTTTTCTTTTTAATTAGTAGATGGAGACACAATAAGCAAACCCTGTCCCTTTAAATTTTAGCATGGATATGCACTTACCATTTAACGGGCTAGATCCCAGGCTCTAATCTTGAAAATGCTCCAAAGGGGAGTCCCACGAGTCTGTACTTCCTTATAAAGCGCCAGAAAAAAGATTGAATATGGGGCCCGCATCGCGGTGATGTCATGCGTACGTGCACGCGATGACGTCACACACGCGTATTCGTATTCGTAAATAAGAAACTACGCTCTAAACGTCATTGTATGTCGTTTAAAACTTGTTAATCACAGACTACTGTTGGTTTTCTATTGTTTCGTAGCACAATTATAATAACCTTGTTTCAAAAATATATCCATGCACATTATGCATTTAACTCGCATTTTCCTCCTTATTCATTGCTAGGCACAGACAAGCTTTCATTCAACATATTACTTTTCCTTTAAAACAGGCATTTATTTTTCTTTGGTTTGGAAAGCCCATTTTACACATGTGGTGAAAACTGCTAGCATTTCCTTTCAAATTCGATTTTGCCATCTGACTTCCCAATATTGACTTGCAGCCATAGTTAGTTTCCTGTACACAACAGTCTGTACAAGGCAAAGGTCTCCTGGAATTGACATGTGCACAGAGCTATGATTTCTTTTGCAGGGTTCATTCCTTTGACATTTTGTAGCACAAAATAAAGTGTTTCCCTTGCACGGAAGAAAGTGAAGTTTCTTGGGCCTTTTTTTTTAGATTTGGCTTAACAGGGCCTGTCAATCAGCAATCATGCCTCGTTTTGCTGAGGCACAATGGGGATATTATGGTGCATGGCAGGGTCTTATTAATCACAGTGGTTTAAGGAAGGACAGATGGAAATAACGTCAGTTCACCATTTTTTTTAAAGTTTCCTTTTCAATGGGGATTTTGGGGTTTCAGCAAAGCAGTGCCGCCTTTTCACATTATTCCATCTGTATATGTCAGAACACACTGGCAAGCTCCCCAAGTGTATCCCCTTGTTCCGTTCTGCCGAAATGTGGTTGGCAAGATGGTGCAGCTATCTTTTTGTTGCTGTACATGCATTTTTAAGGCCCTGGTGCTCACAGTAGCCAGCACAATCATTTTGGTGTTTCTGCGCAACTGCAGCTTGGTTTTGGTGAGATTCTGTTCAGTGGGTCAATGTATCCCACATTTCCAAGTCGAGCGAGAAGTCGGGCAAGTGGGATTCCTCAATGGGGCAAAGCGTGATCAGTCAGGTATGAGTCCTTCTTCCATCAGATAGCGATGCATCACGCTCCTCTCGCTGTCTCTGGTTGGAAGGTTGACTGACACCCACAGCTTTCCCTGAGGTCTTCCTTTATGGTGTTGAGTGACACCCCCGGATGTCCTTTGTTTTCTCTTTTCCCGGTCCCCGGGGAGGTCCTTCTTGGTAGTGAAAACACCACCAGTACAAATCTATAAGAGAAACACAAACCGGTTACTACAATTTCCCACTAACTGCCCTCCAATAGGGTTGACAGCAGAGGGATATGCATACTTTCAAAACTGACAGTTGACAATGAAAAAAATACTCCCTGTTACATAATTATATTTATAAATCCTATTGGTTCCTTTTCGGTTCTTCTTTTTCTTATTCTCAAGTTTCAGATGTCTCCTCTATTTGATTCTCTCTCTGGACTCCTCAATTTGCTACAAAGTGTGCCTAGGGTGACAACTCTTTAGCTGATTAATATGGACCCATTTTTCGTCTGTCAATTTGCCTTTGAGGATGCAGATTCTATAGGCGAATGGTGAGATTTTATCTACAATTTCAAAAGGTCCTCGACAACTTAGTAAAAATGCACGCTCTTTGTGGAGGCGTTTATCAGTGTCTTCTCCTGTGTTCTATAGAGCAAATGCTGAGGTAACACCATCCTTTGTCCAGTCATCAGCTCAAATGGAGATTTCTTAGTTCCAGAAGAAGGTGCATATCTGATGGCCATCAGGACAAGCAGTAATCGGATGTCCCAACTTGGCCCAGAGTCTGCCACAAACTTTTTTAGAATGCTCACAATGGTTTTATTGTACCTCTCAACTCCACCATTAGAGGACTTGCAGTATGCAATGTGAAGTTTCCTTTTTACGCCAAGTATCTCCCACATCTTTGTCATCACTTTGCTGGTGAAGTGACTACCTTAGTCTGACTCAATCCTTTGGGGTAGGCCAAAATGCGAGAAGATGTGGTTGATCATCAGGGCAGCTGCTGTTTCAGCCTTGCAATTTGGGGCGGGGAGACATTCCACCCATTTGGTAAACAAGCATCTTACAGTTAACATGTACTTGTTCCCCCTATAGGAGTGAATCACAGGCCCGATGAAATCTACTTGTAAACCTGACCAAGGCACTGTCATCCCCCTCTTCTGGAGGGGAGCTCGGTGTGTGAGTGATGTTGGCTGAAATTGTGCACACACAAGACACCCCTTCAAGTATTGGTCGAGGTCCTGTCCCATGTGTGGCCAGTATGCAACCTCTAGCAAGATTTCTAATGTAGTTTGAAACCCCTGATGACCGGCTGTGGCCGCATCATGGGCGTGACTTAGCAACAGGCTTCGGAATGAGGTAGGGACAACCCACTGGTCACAGCCATATATGGATCTCCTTACCAACAAACCGTCTTGGATTCGGAACATTTTTGGACATTCCATTAACACCCTGAGGTCCTCTTTCCCAATGTAGTCGGTATCCATCAGGGGAAAGTTCTCAGGGTCATCAATGTGTTGATAAAATTTACCAATAATCGGATCCCCTTTTTGTGATGTGATAAAATCAACATCTGGGGTCTCCTTACTCCACTGGGCAGTTGAGAGTTCATTGTGAGCATTTGTCTGGGACCTAGTGATTGCAGTGACCTGGATTTCCCCCAAAAGGGACTTGATCTCAAGGAGATCCCCCTGAATGGCTGCGTTTTTGGCCAACTGATTAGCTAGGTCATTTCCAGTTTTGTCTGGTCCCTCTATTCTGGAATTACCCTTGATCTTCTTCCAATGGATGGTCATCCCACTAGAGGTGACCAGATCATCAATATTTTGGATAAGCTTGCAATGTTTAAGCGGTTTGTGGTTAGCACAGAGTTTTCCAATGTACCAGGTGCTCCACAAACCTGTACCAGACCTAATCTGAATCAGTGATTATGACCAGTTTGTGGAGTTGATGTTGGACAGCAGTGAGAATGGCCTTATGAACTGCCACCAACTCTGCTACCTGACTACTACGGGGACCGATTTTGTACCCAGCAGACGGTTCCAGAGCATGATTCACCCAGGCATTCCCAACACCAGCCACCAGTTCCTTTTCCCTGTTGTTGTCAACATGGTAGGAGCACCAGTCCACATAAACTGTGGGCATTCCCTCACACTTGTCTTCTTCATAGACTTTGTGCGGGGAATTCAGATACTCCTCCTTGTTGTCATGGGTAGTAAGACTTTCGTCCTCGAGAGAGTTTTCTCTGACACAATCATGCAAGTCACCCAGACCCATATCTGACCTCCACAGGAAAGCCTTGCATTGACAGAATCCAGGAAATAATTGTGGAATTATCCACATTTCTGGCCCAGATTCTTTCACTTTGGAGTTATTGCAAAGGCTGGTGTGGAGTCTCCACTATGATGTGTTCCCTCTGGATGAACGGGCAGTCATTTTTCAATGCCCACACTGTTGCCAGGAGTGCCTTCTCACAATCGTTGAATTTTTCCTCCACAGAGAATAAAGTATTGCTTACATAGGAGATTACTTTATTGACCTTGTCATGCTTTTGATATAATACTGCTGTCAAGCATGTATTCGAGTACCCTGTCTCCAAGAAGAACTTTTTTTGAGTTGCTTTACTGCCTTGGCTCGTTCTGGACCCCACTCCTACTTGAGCCCCCCCCTTCAACAGATGGATCCGGGGTCTTGTATTCTCTGCGTAATCCTCAATTAACTTCCTGCTGTAATTAGTCAGTCCAAGAAGGCTTCTTAACTCACGCAGAGTTGTGGGGTCTGGCAGTTTTAGAAGTGCTTCCACTTTCTTCTCCTGGGGAGAAAGACCCTCAGGAGTTATCTCATGCCACAAGAAGTTCACATGGGTTCTGCACCACTGTGCCTTTTGGAAGCATAGTTTTACTCCGGTGACCCTCAACTGTGTCAGAACATAAAGGATTTCCGCTATGTGTTCCTCCACAGTTGAGCTTTTTATCACAATATCATCCACATAGGCCAGGTTACCCCTTTCACCCAAGTCGGGCATGGCCTTATCTAAGAAGATGTTGAATTAATTGCCAGAGTTGATGTATCCGAATGGTGTCCATGGCCATGTGTACTGCTGCCCCCCCAAAGGTAAAGGCCAGCTTGTATTGGTCCTCCATACTGATAGGCAAAGTCCAGTACCCATTGGTCAGGTCAATGGCAGTGTATACCTTTGAACCTTGGATCTGGGCCAGCCCTTGGTCAATATATGGGAGATGCCATCGTGACATGTGGACCCGTTTATTCAGCTCCCTAAGGTCAGCACAGAATCTCTACTGCCCGTTTGGTTTTAAAATCCCCAGCACCGGATCCAGATTATTAAAGGTGCTGTGGACTGGACGAATTATCCCACGGGACTCAAGGTTTTTGATAATTTCCATCAGGGACTCCATGGATGTGAGAGTCAAGCAGTATTGCTTCACAAACACTGGAGTCATTCCAGGATCTGTGGGAATTGTTGTTGTATGGATTTCGGTGCGACCACAGTCATATGAGTTCACCACAAAGAGATCTTGAAAATCTAAGAAAACCTGTTTCAACTTTTGCTTTGGCGCCAGAGTCTCACAGACATCAGCTAGGTTGATCCAGTCTTCAATCATTTGACTGAAGCCTGGAAAGATTTCCGGTTTTGCTTTCTCAGCGGCCTCCTCCAGCTTGGTGGAGAGGTCTCTGGTTAGAGTATTGACCTGGACAGAGGGTTTCAGGTAGGCGAGGCTGTCATTGTGGACCTGGAAGATCACCTCATGCTGCCTAATGTCACAGGTCACCTCTTCCTCACCATAAGGGCAGGAAGAGTACACCAGGAAATTCCACCCTTACCCCCTTGCCGGGTAAAGATCCTGTCTGGTGGTAAGTTACTGTCACTATCACTGTCAAAGCAGTCATTGGGGATTGGTCCTACCAGTTCATTACCTAGATCCATGGAAAAATGACAATCATCATTTGCCATTCCAATAATGGTGCCTGCGCCCAGAGTATTACTCCTAGGGTCGCTGTTATCCATCAATATTGGAATGGTGTTGTGTTCTACATTGACTAATGGTATTGGGTTTAACCCCAACTCCTGATGTTGGAGATGGGCGTTGAGGTGTACCTATGCGTCAGGATTTTGCAGTTTCTGTCCTCTTTTAATCTTTAATTCAAGTGGGAATAGTCAGACCGTCCTGGAATGGTGACCTCCTCTCCAATTTGAACTTCAACTGCATACAGCAGCAATTGGGCTGACCAAAATGCTTTTAATGAATCATCAAAGTCCATGGGATTACCCCCTAGTCGGGACCAGGCTTTGTAATTGATCAGGTCCAAATTAATGGCAAACTGATTGAGAATGTCACTGCCTAAAAAGAATGCAGCAGGACATCTTGCACGACCCAACAATTATGCACTATGCTTGTGTTTCCTGTATAAATTTTGAGCATACACCTGGATCTTTTGGGAGTTTTCGGAACATGGCTTCGCTGATTAAGCTCTTACCATTGTAGACGCCCCCTCGGGCGGGAACAGATTGTTTCCCCTCATTTAACTGAATAGGGATGAATAACTGTTCTCTAATTTTCTGAATATCAGCTAAACTTTGAACTGGTTTCTAATCACTTCTGGCTATAGAATTGGAATTTTCAGATTGTGAATTGGTATAGAATTTCAAAGTATTTCCTTCCAGTGTGGAATGCTACTTGAGGCTGGAAGGAAGGTTGATTTTCAGGAATGGAGAGGAGTTCCCATCACCAGTTGTCCTGCAGCAATTACTGTCACATCAGGTATTTGATTTTTTTTGGAAATTTAACTCAATATGATCAGGTTTTAGTTCAACCATGTGGCATGTGCCATTTAAACTAACATGGTTGACACTCTGTTTCAATTTTATTTGCCTGCTAGTCTGAGTCTAAAGGACCTTGTTCACACAGTTCACTAGGGGGGACAACCTGCGCAGGATCACACTCCCTAGTACACAGGGTGTGCCCTCTGGAGTCACGACTATGACAGGGTGTTTCACCTTATGTCGCCCAATTTTTATTTCCAAATCTGCAGTCCCCTCAACAGGAATTTCATTCCCATCGAAGTTCTGGAATTGTTTAGGAAGAGGGGTGAGAGGGATCTAGTATACCTCCCCCTTCCTGAATTTAGCAGATCAAAGGCCCTTTTTGACAGAAGAGTGGCTTGGGATCCAGTTTCCACCAGCGCCGGAAATGTACATTGCCCTTGCACTTGGACCGGGGCATAAAATCTACCCTCCTTCTCCTCAAGGGGGCAAAGACAATGTGCATTTTGGGCAAGCTGGGTGGTCAATTTCCTTATTTTTGGGGTAGTTTGGGTATAATTCTGTGTGGGAGTTTGGGGATCTGAAAGAAACATTTTGCATTCGTATATTTGGGGAGTTTCGGGCTCCCCTTTTTCTGATTCTGGGGTCCCCCCACCCTTTTTGGAGGCAGTAAACAGAATTGTTTGTGAGGTTTGGGATCCCTCTGTTACTATTGGGTTTCCTTGATGCTCATTTTGGGGTTCAAGGATGGGCGATTCCTACTCCGTCCCCACATCCACCAAGTGTTCATTTAAATCTCTTGCAACCCATTTTTCTTTGGGAAGAGTTCCCCTGTCCCTGAAGGAGAGGATTATTTCCCCAGAATCCTCTAAGGATTCCTCCCCTTCAAACTGGTGGACACTAACTTCCTCCCCAAAATTGGCCTTTTTGAATTCTTTATTTCTCCTACCCACCCCTGTTCCTTGGGTTGCAGATTTTCGGGGGAAGGAGATTTTGGTTCCAGTTCCTGGGTGTCCATGGGCTTTTCATGAGTGAGGAAGGCAGCTTCCTCTAGAGCTTTACATCTGCCTTCCCCCCGCGCCTCCTCCTCTGGAACCGGTGAGTTGTCAGGGTTCTCTCCCCGTCATTGTTATGGCTTACCAGACCCTTGATTTGTGGGGTTCTGAGCTGCCATGTTTATCTGAGGGTTCTGTTGAGCCCCCAACATGCGACCCAAATCCTGGGTAAGGTTTTGGACCTGGTTTTCCAGTTGGGAGACCCATTCCGGCTGGTACAGGGGTCTCTGATCAACTCTAGGTGGATCACAGGAAGGGTAACTATCCCTTTTCCCGTAGTACCCTGTATATGGCGAATTTTGGTAACCCTCCACCCTTGGCCTCCCCTCTCCCAGATTGGGTTGTCTGGGCTCCTGATAGCGGGGACTGAATGGAGGGTTGTCCTGCAGGTTGGAGTTTTGTGGGTACCGGGGAAAGAAACTTAACCCAGCATTTGGGGAATTCCTGCCCTCCTGGGGGAAGTTAGGAGGGAAGTTTCCCGGGGCATTACTTACCTGATTGGATCCCCCCCTGGGGTTGGGGGAGTCCATACATACCCCAAGATTGGTCGGGTGCCCTTGTATCGGGGACTGATATAATCACGGCAGTTAGGGGTCCCATTAGTGGGATTACCTCCCTAATTGCCACCTGTTTGTGACTAGCCAAAGGCCTTCTGGGACTCGGATTTTGCTGATTTTGTGTAGGTACATTTTTAGGCTCCCCCATCTCTAGATCTAAAATGGGGGCAACCTTCACCTCCCCTACCTTAGCAGCAGCAGGGGAGTTGGCTGGTTTGGGGTCCTTGGCCAGATTTTTATTTTCTGCAGGTTTTTGGACCTCATAAATGCGGGTCACCTGCTCTATGACCCAGTCCAGAGATCTTTTGTCATGGAAATCCCTCACCAGCTGGGTCATGATATACTTTGGGAATCCATGAAAGAAGGTAGTTAGGAACTCCATGCTATCCGTGTGCAACCTCCTAGTGGTTTGGGCAAAGGCGCGTTTGAGCTCCTGCACAAACTCTCGTGGGGCCTGATCTTCCCCACACTGCAGATTGTAGGCCACTTTGCAAGCCTCCTGGGGGTTTCTGTGGGCGGAAAAGTGTTTCAAGATGGCCGCCCTGCAGGTGGACCATCTTGAAAGGTTCTGGGCCTCCAGTCCAGCAAAGAAGCTAGAGTACTCAGGGCCAAAGGTCCATTTTACATAATCTATGCAATTCTGGTTGTCTTTCATATGAAAAGTGTCCATCATCTGCTCTTAGAGTTCCAAGTGTTCCCAAACAGAATATTTTGCGTTTTTATGGTATGGGGTTATGACACTCCTAATGGCCTTAATCTGCCTAATGGGGTATTTTGTCATAACTCTCTTGAGTTTGTTTGCCTTCTTTGGCTTAGTCACCCAAGTCCACTCGCCCTCAGACTCAGAAGCGCTATTACTTGAGGTACCCTCATGATCATCTAGGCACTCCCTGATTCTGCGAGCTTGAGAGGAGCTCGCAGAATGGTGGGACCTAGTCTCTCCCCTCCCGTGGTGCTCAGGAGAGTAGTTTTCTGACTCTTCCCTGCTCCCAGGGTTAGCAGAGTATCCCCCCACTGCTCTAATTGGGTAGAGGTCTTCAGGATGCTCTTTTTGAGTCTCATTTCATTCGGTTTTTCATCAATTGAACCAACTGGTCCCTTGGATAGTAGTATTTCTGTGGGTCTAATTCCCTAACTCTCCCCTCATAGGAGTCTTCCTTGTCAGAGACATCAGCCTTAATGTTGGAATATCTATACAAGGACGCCCGTACATCAATTCCTGGGGGGCACTGATCTGTCAGTTCCATCATGCCAAACCTATTGAATACTGCCGGCCTCATGGTTTCCGGCTCATGTGACCCAGTAGACATGAAGTGGGGAGTGTTCACAGTATTAAATGGGTTTGAGTCCCTTAGTACAGAGGTCCTTATACTATGATCAGGGGTTACCCTGTCCCTCTCTACCTGTTTGGGGTCCCTCCAGTTAGGATTAAATCTAGCACTCTCGCTAGTTTCTCCTTCTCAGCCCCTGCTTCCTGATAATAAGCACAGATCTGAGCCTTTGTTCAGCTATCAAGACTTTACTGGCCTCTATGACCTGCTCTTGTGCTGCTACTTGTTTGTGGAGCCCATCATTCTTTTCACAGATGGCCTCATTGGCTCTCTGCGCTTCCTTTATGGTTTGGGAATAATGAGACAATTTCTGTTGCCGGAGACTCACCTCCTGAATCTTTGCATCTTTGGTCTGGGTGCTCTCTAGCAGAGCACCTTCTACCCGTCTGTGGAGCTCAGTAGATTCCCATACTCTGTTTTGAGGTCATTTAGTCTCTGGAGGGCTAACTCACTTCCCTGTAACTCTTTTTTTAATGTGCTTACTTCCTGGCCTAGGGTGTCTCTCTTCTGACTTAGGGTGCCTCTCTCTTCAGCCAGGTCATCCCTTTGTTTCCTTATGGTATTGAATTTCTGGTGCTCTTCATCAAATTCTGTTTGAGAGTGGAGGTTTCTCAAAATTAACTTATTGGTTTCCTCTTTCAATTTCTCTCCTGATCTTGTAGGGTAACTATCTGCTCTGTGCAGACCCTGTTATAGGTTCATTGTTGAGTCAGCTTCTGTTTACTCCCTCCTAGAGAGTCAACATTTTCCTGACACTCTAGTCTCACTGAGTCTAATTGGGCCTCTTGGTCTACATTATTCTGTTGTTGGACGACCAAGTCCTCTTTGAATTTTTTTTTATAATTGCCAGATTCTACTTCCAACTCTTGGCTCTTGTGTAATTTCTGTTCCGCTAATTTTAGTTCAGTCTGGATTTGATTTAATAGTTCAGATTGATTCTGCGCGTGAGTTTCATTTTCCCCCTGCTTTTCCTGCATCACTCCCATGTGGAGATACATGTAGGCCGCGAACCTGACAATTTTAATTTGCTTAATTTTTGGGGTCATATATAATTCACTCAAAGCTTGGTGTAATAGGCCCGCGTCTTGCCACGTGGCGAAATCAGACAAACAGTCGGCACAAAATGGAAAAGATCTAGGAGCCAGAAAGAAAACCACTAAATGCCAAGTGAAAAAAAACAGAAAAATGCTCCTATGACAAAAGCAACATCCAACGGCGGGGTACGACATTTTATCCGCAATTTAAAACCAATTGGAAATCACTTGCGATTGAATGCGCAAACAACACAAATAGCAAAAAAACCCAATTCCAGAGGTGCAACTATGACATCGTGATGGCGAAAGGCAATTCTTAAAGCAAACCAAGCTACAGGAGTCCGAATCACCTGTCCAGGTTCATGGCGGTGACCTGTTGTGTTATTTCTTGTAGCCAGACTTTTTCATCCTGTTCTGGCCACTCACCTCTGACAAATATCTTGTGCAGAAGGTGTTCCCTAGCCATGCTGATTTATACTACAGTAATTTTGGACATGTTCTTTCTTTATTAATGTGTTTATTTATGTAAGAGTAACTTGTATCCTATTGCTTTTCTGTCTATTTTGGGGTTGATATTAGTTTTATTTTTAGACACAGGCCTGGTACTTAGAGTATTTGTTTTGGGGAGGTGCTTGTACAGTGTAACCCAGAATTCCATCCACACAAAGTATCACTACCTTGCAGGTTAGTCTGCTGTGTTAGACTGTCAAGGGTGGCAACCAAAGCCTAAAACCCAGCTAACGAGCCACCAAGTTTGTTAAGGATTTCAATCAAGCGACACACACCTTGGTCTCGGCCTAGTATGTATCGCACAATTGAGATGCTTTTCTCCATATTTTATGCAGATTCAATTTTGAGATGGTACACCACTCATATCACACCCCCTTTTCAAATAACCCGGGTCACAATGGACCATGAACTAGGATGGTTGGTAAAATGCAAAATGCAATATTATTTTTTTTATTTTAAAATTTAAAAGAAATCATATACTTTTTAATATGGGCAGCAATCACCAATGGGGTGATAATTGCAATGAGAAGTTGAGCAATGCACTGGGTTTAACCTCCTAGTGGAACATATACACAGTACAGTGGAATAGTAGTACTTTTTGATTCTGGAAATATAGCACCAAGTTAGAATTTCCCCCTGCAATGTTCCCTCAACCCACAAATAATCAATTCTGAGTGGATAAACTGAAGCAGCACGTAATCAGGAATAAGAAACAGGAAACCGAACCAAATCTGACCTTCCCTCCCCAAATAATAGAGAAAAACGGATTTTAAACCCCTTGCAATTTTATGAAATGACACTCGGAAATGCACAAATAAATAATGAAGGTGTGTTAAAAAACCTTGAAGGAAGCAGATATAATTCCTCACTAAAGCAACAATGCAAAGACACTAACAATCACAAAGAATGGATTACCAAAAGCATACAGTTCGAAAATGAGTAGAAAGTTTAAAACAGATTGCAGATAAATGGCACAGATAAATGGCACGTGTAAAAGTTGCATTTTCTTAATTCCCGCCTTAAATTACCCAAACGGTTTTTAATAAAAATGGGTAAAATACACTGATTTTGAGTGGGGGATAGAGGTTTATCACAGGAATAATATGGAAGTGAAATGAACTGCCTGATTTGCGCTGAAAATGGGGATGTGTTTGCCATTCTGCCTGCAAATCCCTGTTTGACAATTGGGGATTTGCGGGAAAGAATGGCACACAAATCTACATTTTTGGTGCAAATAATTCTATGAATCAGGCTGTAAGTCTCTAGCTGGTAAATTGGAGGAGTTATGCAAGATATAAAAAGGTGCGCTTTGGGTAAAATGAAGTCGTGAAATAGGAAAGGATATCAGTTGTGACAAGAATAGTTTTACTTTAAACTAGAGTAATCAGACTAGACCACCACAGAGGGACACAGTGAGATACAGGGTTGATTCGCGACTTCAACCCTGTCACCCCAGCGCCCAACCCTTGCAGACCCAGTCTGATCACTCGAGATATGACTAATGGCTTAGGATTTACACAAGACAAAATTACTAAAGAGATGGCGCAAGCACTAGAAATCAAGGGCAAGTTTGGACAGACAATTCTGACAGTTTTAACAAGTTACCAAGATAAGGATTGGATGGCTTAGAGAGCGAGATAAGGACAAAGGCAAGACAAGGAATACTATGGGTTTCTATGGGGTGGTGATTTATACAAACAGTCCACTTTTAGTTTGGGATTTTTGGACCATCAATAGGGTCTGGTCACTACACAGCAGTGCGACTGGCAAACAGCTTGGCAGTTCTGGTCACCGGATGGCACTTCTGCACTGGCAATTCTGGTCACTGGATACTAAAGGTCAGTTGGATGGCAGGATTGCAGCAATGCTGCAGTTAGTGGGCAGCACGCCAGGCTGGTCCAGGGTGCAAAAGGTACCACAGCTTTCCTCTTTTTAATGGGAGATTAGTGGGTTTTCAGATTTGAGGGCTTGCTGGGAATAGGATCAGCAGTGCTTGGGTTTTGAAGTGGGCCCTGGAGTAGGGTCAGCAATGCTTTGGCCTTGTAGTTGGGGTCTGGAATCTGGATGATGAATGTAACAGGAACACAGCGCAGGAACTTCAGGAAGAGTGTCAATCTCCAGAGTCTTGTCAGGGACTCTTATTTATAATGCATAGTGACATCATCAAAGTATATGGCTGGGCAGGGTCTGCTAAACACGCCTCTACCAACTAGATTGTGTAATCAATGTTGGCTGCCTCCCCTAGGATGTGACTCAGTTTAGGCGTTGTACTTGTATGAGGTGAAAATACTTCCCACAGACCTTTTTGCCACAAATCAGTCATAACAGAATTTACACATTTTTACAGTTGGGGCATTTTACCCAATGACATGAGCAGGTTACATATTTTATGCAGACCATTGCACTCCAACTCTGAACTCTGTGAGACATTGTTTCGCCCCTCTGATACATTTTGGTAATTATGAGTATGAAAGATTCGGCCTAAAATTCCATAACTTCATAGACATGTGTGGTTTATCATAAGGGATGTAAGTATAAAAATGTGCATTGGTATCATTGATACTTTTCTTATAATCTCCAATACTTTGCCATTTCTATTCCCAAGGTGTCAGTGACTTCTACAATGTTTCAAATTATAAAACACAAAATCACTTTTAAAATGTGAGATATTTACATTTTCACAAAGTCTTGCTGCAGAGATAAAAGTTTTATTTATTTATAAAATAGTATTTGGAAGCAAATGGCAGTCCTTTGTCCTGCACTAGACATTTTTTTTTCTTTTTCAGCTACCACCAACTGTCAGAATTATGAATAGTGGCACCATATGCACTGTCCTATATATCATATGTGGGAATTAGAGTGGGGTAGTCAATCCTCTGTGCTTGTTTTTGTCAGATGTATCTCCCCTTATACAGGATTGACCCCCCTGAGTACACAAAATAGGGAGTATCCTCAATTTGAACCCCAACTCCGGAGAGCATAGAACATCTGATGACCCAGTGTAAATCATTTAATTCCTTACACAGAAAGCGATTGAGTGTGTATGGCAGAAATGAAACATGCAGGGTAGTGATTGCAACCTAATTTGCCATATGATGTGATTCTGGAATTAAGTGTATACACATGGGCCCTCATTAGGACCCTGGCGCTAAGTGTTTAATGGCGCCGTAAAAGGCTGCGGTGCCGTTAAACACTTAGTGCCTTACTACGAGGTCCCTTTGCGGGACCCGACCTGAACGGCTGGTCTACACCAGCCGTTAAAGTAGGGACCCGCAAAGGGACCCTGGTGCTAAGTACGGTACCGCAATACTATAATGAAAAATAAATCTGACCTGGACATCATAGCTGAGTTGTTCCTATGAACCACACATAGACATTCAACTCTATGGAATGCCTCCTCTAAATTCTTATCTGGATCTATTCTTACAAAATGCTGGTTTAGTATCCACTGCTGCATGCTCTGTGAGTCTTCAACTACTCCTCTTTTCCCCCACTCACATCCAGGATCAATCACTTCCACTCTGTCCAATGTCGTTTCTTTCTTGTTTAAATACTTCAACCTTTGTTGGCTTATAGTCCTTTCAAGGGCGATTCTGCTGTGCCAGTATTGTGTTTTGTGCTTGGATCTGCACTCCAAGTGACTCTAGTGTGGCTGAAACAATAATGTCTGAATATTTTTCCTCATACGTTGTCACTTATAATTTGTGCGACTCCTGCACCAGATGTAATGCGATAGACTCTTAATTTTTTAGTTAATAAGTGGTTTTATTCTTCATGTATTAATTTAATACATCCCAATCCTCAATCTGTAGCAATTATTCATTCCTTTTTACATGTATTGACTTCATACATTTGTGCATGTTATTGAATTTTCATGAAAACACTTATAATCTCATTTACAGCATTTAGCTGTGGTTCTTCAGGAGAGGTTCTGCACAAGAATAACAGTAATTTAGAATTTTCTTAAAAAAATATTAAAAATCAAGCTTAACCCAACACTGGTTTGTAATAAATTCACCATTTATACATTATTATATATTCTCATGAGCGTTGTGTGTCATCTCTATGTGGGAATGACTGAAGAAGAGGAACTCTGTTGTATTAAATTAAAAATGTAGGTTAACTCACCCTTTTGTGATGTTCACTTTTTGAAAAATAATTGTAGTTGTTAATTTCAAAACTCGAGAGTGGGTTTCTTTTCGCCAAAAGTAATGTATCTGAAAAGAATTTCAGAAGGACCGGTTAGTTCTCTAGTGTCCTGACGTATTGTTTGTTCAATTAGCATTTCTTTGTTGTTTCTAAGTAAAAAGTCTGATTAAATATTATAATTGTTTCCCTTATTTTTCTTCCTTTCTACAACGTGGCCGAGTTATAGTATCCTAATTTTTGTAAAAATTGAAATAAAGACAAGAAAAGTGAAGCTTTACCTTAATCTCCTTTGCATTTGCCAGGTCTGATTGCCTAGAGCATACTCGCCAGGATCCACGGTTGTTTTTAAGCTATCTTGGTTCCGCTTTTATAGTTGAATTTGGCGCGTGATGACGTCATCGCGTGCGCATGCCGCGATGATGTCAAGACGTTCCAAAAACGTGACGCGGCCATTTTAGTAGGCATTTTGTTTACCGCAAGACTAACTTTACTGGTACTTTCATTCTATTGAGTCTATTTTATAGCGCTATCGTACCCATTCCAAAGGTGTAAGATTTTGACTTTAAAGCTGGCATTGTTATTATTAACTTTAGGAAATTTAGTTCTACAATAATAATGATACTCGGTTTACCTGGTCCAGATAGTATATAAACGAAAGAGAGGATACATATATACAATCAGATGATATAAAACAATAAGACAATGGGGTTCAATTCAAAATTTGCACAAACCATACAAATTATGAACAATTTAGAAATAATATGATAAAAGTAAAAAATGAATGAGAATGAATAAGTTGGAAGTAGATTATCAATAAAGCATTTTTTGATGACATGTGTGTTATTCTATAAATTCTTTTGTGTGTCCATTTTAATTGTCTCTGTGCTTTGAAGGGGTCTTCTTCTTACAGCCAATAGGCCATCTCATGTTCTGTGTTCAAACCTGTGGAGCATGTGTCCAAAATACAAATCCATTTCGATTCTCTTCTACGTAGTAGAAGTTCTCTGTCGCCTCCTCTTTCTGGTAGGGCAATTTTTTCCAAGCCCAAAACTTTTATGTCCTTGATGTTTTCTAGATTATGCTCTTTTGAAAAATGAATAGCCATGGAATATCTTGTATATCGATTTTTGATTGCTCTTAGATGTTCCATAATACAAATTCTCATCTCTCTTATTGTACTGCCCACATATTTCTTTTCCTCAAACACATACTATTGCATAAATGACAAACTTGCTTCGGCAATTGATAAATTGTCTGATTGCTTGTGTCTTTCCAGTTGGTAGGTTGACTTGTTAAGTGCCATGTAGCATGTGAACACAAATTGTGCAATTTCCACATTTATGTGATCCTGTTGGTACTGGCAGTTTAACAAATTCACTTAGATTGCTCATGTTTAGATTTTTGAGGTGGCTAGGACTTAACCTCCGTTTTAATGTGGGAGCTTTTCTGTATACCATTGTTGGTTTTTCTTCTAGGTATCCTTGTAAGGTTGCATCCGTTAGCAAAATGTTCCAATGTTTATTTAATATTTTTTTCACTATATGTGCTTCACTACTATATGTAGTGATAAAGTGTGGTTTTGCACATTTGTTGGTGATTTTCTGTTTGTTTGTCAGTAGATTTGATCTGCTTTCTTTATGGCTTGATTCAAAGTCTCCTCTCTGTATCCTCTTTGGATAGATTTCTCTTTTAAATCCATTAGGTGTGTTTTATACCTCTTTTCCTCACTGTAATTTCATTTGACTCTTAGTATTTCCCCATATGGGATGTTTTTGATGATATGTTTCACATGGTTGCTTTGTGCATGTGATTTATTGTTTACTGCCGTGGGTTTGATGTAAAGATTTGTTAATATTTTTTCTCCATCTGTGTATAGTTGTAAGTCCACAAATTTGCTTGTTGTTGCGCTGACTTTCTCTGTGAATTTGATATTTTAATTGTTGTCATTGAGATACATGATGTATGTGTCTAATTCAGTTTTGTTTCCATTCCATATTATAAGTACATCATTGATGTACCTCCCCCAATATACCACGTTGTTATCACTGAATGCTTTGTGTTGCCATGCATGATTTAGCTCGAAATGCCCCATGAATGGATGGAGACTGTTGAGCAGGATGGCATGCTGGACCATGTCAGAGACAGAAGACAGAAGAGAGATCAAGTAAAATGAGAATGCAGTGGGTGTTGGAATCCAGGTTGGAGAGCAGGTCTTCACACATGTTCAGGCAAACAGTTTCCATGCTTCTTGCAGCTCTGAAGCCAGATTGATGATCATCTATACAACCAACAGATTCAGTGTGTGTAACGCTCACCTTGTATCCACAGGGATGCCTCTGGACTGGTCTGGGACACCTCTGGTCTCTCTGTACCTTCCCCGGACTTCTTTCTGCCAGGAATCAGTTCTAGAAGATAGGAGGGGGGATTTAGCGACTTCTCCTTCTCTGCCACGGCCCACCTCCCAGTTTTCCCTTGCGGCTTCCCCTTGGGGCTTTGCTTACCTTGATTTTTGCAATGCTGCTCTCTCTGTCCTGCTGTACTAGGCAGGGGCGTGTTGTTGTTAGCTTGATCCGCCGAGTTACTTCACTGGCGTTTGTCTGGAGTCCAGACCGGCTGCGACTCCACCTTTCAGGTAAGTCTTTTTAGTGTTTGTTGAATAAAGTCTATATTGATGAATGTCCAAGTATCCTTCTTCTCTTGTCTTGCAGAGGCAGATGGAGATTGCAGAGGCCGATAACTGAGTTCGAGAAGGTAAGGATGCGCTAGATGCGGCACAGAAAGCATCCTTGCAAGTTGACTGACCTGTGCTTTGTTTCTTTGCAGGTCGCGGAGAATTCCAGGAAGCAACAATGCATTGGGACAGAACTCCAAAGGTGATGTTCGGAATGGCAGAGGCCTTCCAGGTGAGATGGTAAGTAGCTTCTACTGGATGGAAGAGCTGGAGCTGAGCAGGTAAGGATAGCGATGTTCTCCCAAGTTGTTTGCCCGAGCAGGCCAGGATACAGAGCAGGACCCGGTGAACGTCACGTTGCTAAAGCAGAATAACGCAAAGCGCGTGCCTCGGGTCGGGTGTGGTTTAAATACCCGAAAGGTATCTCAGGTGCTTTTGGGGCAGACCCCGCCCTGAAGCTAGCCAACTTGTTGCAGTTCCCTGATAATCCTTGTGGGGGCAGCCATGTTCACCCATTGTCCATTGGAAACCATACTTGCCAAGTGTGGGTCTTTCTGGCCTTGGGACAGTGCTAAGGTGGGGCCATGGTGAACAAGACCCATAGCCTGGGTTTGAGGTTGTGACAGCGTGGAGATTAAGCTGGGAGATGGCTAGCATTTCCAGGAGTATGCCCAGGAAAGGAGTGATGGATATTGGCTGATAGTTAGCCGGGCAAGACGGGTTGGCACAAGACACTCCCAGGAGAACCATTGGGTCGCAAAGAATCACTATCACCACAGACCAGGGGGCAGCTAACATCAGAAGAAAATATATCATGTCAATCAGTCCCTGCAAATGTGTCTCGAGAGATTCCTAGCATCGAGGGCGAAACTAGACTTGAGGAAGGGCAAGTCTTAAAACAACTGCATGAACTGTATGCCTTATTCAAATCAGACAAACAGTCGCCACAAAATGGAAAAGATCTAGGAGCCAGAAAGAAAACCACTAAATGCCAAGTGAAAAAAAACAGAAAAATGCTCCTATGACAAAAGCAACATCCAACGGCGGGGTACGACATTTTATCCTCAATTTAAAACCAATTGGAGATCACTTGCGCTTGAATGCGCAAAAAACAGAAATAGCAAAAACCCCAATTCCAGAGGTGCAACTATGACATCGTGATGGTGAAAGGCAATTCTTAAAGCAAACCAAGCTACAGGAGTCCGAATCACGTTTTTCCATCAAAAAAGAGCAAGGCCCCTTACTGTTGCTTTCAATTTATGAAGATGAAAGCAGCATCGAAGCTGAGAGTGAACCCTCACATTGTGAAGTTCACACGGCCCTAGAGGGTCAGGCTGGCCATCTCTCAGCGGACTTGAGCCATTTCCAGCATATAACTCGTCAAGCAAAATGAGAACTACTGGAAGCTAAGTTGAATAATGCGATGAAATCGCAAAAAATTCTCACAGCAATGATAGATCACTCAAAAACAGAGCATGTATACAAAGATAATCATTCATCAAACTCGGACACCAAGTATGGAAATCAAAATCAAAAGGAACGACAAGGCGTTCGAGCAGTCCCTAATCCTGCCAAGAACGCAATTGATGCACATAAGCTCATGATAGAGCGTATTTTGAAGACCAAAGATGGTCTGATCCTGAATCGTTCTAATTTGATGATACTTTTACATTCCGTTCCACAACTCTGAGTAATATAACAAAAGGACAACAAAATAGTAGCTTTCCCACATGAATCAAAATCTGATCACATATGTGGACATCTTGGCTCCAAGGTAGTTGCGAATTTGATCACATTGGTGAGTGAAGAAGTGAGGATTCTAGGCTTCGATGTAAATTCCTATCATAGTGAAAAAATCTTCCCAAGAGAACAATAGAAAAAAGAACGATGTCCGATTACCAAGACTTGACAATCTCGCTGAACAAGAAGATGAAGAATCTACCAAACCAGTTAGAGTTTCCCCAACTCTACTGCAGGTCCAAACACACTACGAATCATTATGAAAGTTCAAATGGACACCGACGATGCCCTCAAGAACACCATCTCAGATGACATGAAGTCCAAGATTGACGATGCAACCTCATGGGATTGGCTACCTTCATCACTTGCAACACTGAGCAAAAGTAGATTGAATGTTATCCGGAGCAAAAGCCTTTCCAGATTGCCTCATGGAACACCAGAGGTTTCAAACACTTGCTCGTAAAAATAAATGAAGATCTACTGCAATCAGATATAATTTGTCTGCAAGAATGCTGGCTACAAACCATTCACAACATAGATGGATTCACCTGCTATTTAAATAAAGCATATAAAGGTGCAATGGGGAGACCATTGGCTGGATTCTTGGCCATCATAAAAACAGTCTGAGTGGAAATGTATTTAGGATTATGGCGCCATCACCAATCATCCAGATAACAGTAATGCAGGAAGAAAAAATCGATGCAAGCAATCATTAATCTATACTGAAATAGCAAAGCCAAAGATTGAGACCTCTTCCTGAAATCAGTCATGAGAAGCATAGATGACCTCGAGCAGAGTTTGGGAATCTGTGTATCTTTCTTTGTGGCGACCTAAATATTAACTGTTGCAACATCAAAAACTCTAATGGAAAAAGTAAGAACTATCAGCAAAAGGAAACACGTATTCATAAATGGATAAGTGAAATAAATATCAGATATCTCCACTTGGTTAACAGAAATGTAAAGGGCGATCGTCCCTGATCCAAGACATGGACATCATTCAAGGCCAGCGCAACTTTAGATTATTTCCTTGTAGATTCTGCTACATTCCAAAAAATCATGTCTTTGAGAATACTGGCATCAACTAAGATTTATCATAGCCAGTTAATCTTAACTTGCAGTCAACTTAACTGCCAAAATAGCAGTGCTAAAAACAAAGTGAAGACAACTGGCCTTATAAAGTGAGTGTAAACAATGGTCTAAATCGATTGCGTATGTCAACAAAGTCGCTCCGACAACTAAAAACTGCAATAAAACAAGGGAAAGATACCTGTTTTTTTGGACGTTGAATACGAATCATGTCTCCCTCTTTTTAGAGATTATGGCACAAAGAGCTCAAAAAGCAAAATAAGGTTACATCACTTTGATCAAGTCCTAGCGGAAAAGAAAAAACAATTATCCAAAGATCTACGAGCCTTAAATAAAGTGAGGAGCAAGACAAAGGAAATCGATGCAAAGAGTCCAGAGCAAAATACTGCAACTGGGTCAAGGCCAACAAAGCTCAGCTTTATCAGCAGGATTTGAACACATGATGATGGCAACAGAGAACAAAAATGCCAATTTTTTTCTGGTTGTTAATAAACACCCAATCAAGCTCAAAAGGACTGGAACAGATTAATACTATTCAAGAACATCAACGGATAAAGAATTTTGGAGAAATTTACAAGTAAAATGATGGTGTCATGAACCAGTCAAGCTTTCCAACAAATACTAAACCATGGACCATACATTCCACCAAAAATGAAATTCTCACCATAATCAATAAAGCAAGCTTGTCCCGTGCACCGGGACCCAATGGGTTGACAAATTTTGTTTTAAACAAAATGCAGAAATATGTTCTGATCTTTGCTATGACCTCTTCCACAGAATTACCCTCAACAGACAAATACCTGAGTCATGGAAAAAAGCAGTTGTAATACGAATCTTCAAAAAGGGAGACTGTGCGAAACCTGATAATTATCGACCGATTTCTCTATTGGACATCTTTGGGAAATTATACACTGGCATCATGCTCAAAAGATTAAATGAATGGTTGACTACGAGTCGAAACCACGACCATAGACAGACAGGATTTGTTGAAAGAATATATTGCGGATGAAACCTTCTGTTGCTCAGCCTAATGAAAATGAAAACGTTGAATGAGAACAAAAAGCTATATCTAGCTTGCATAGACATGGCCGCAGCATTCGACAGAGTCGAGCGAGGAATTCTCTGGAACAAACTGAGGCATAAGGGCTGCCCACAAGATCTTCTTGCAGCCATTATAGCTCTACACACTGACACAAGTCTCCACGTCAGACTAAATCAACAAGGGACCCTCAAGAAACCCTTATTCACTACAAGAGGCTTCAAACAAGGGTGTCCCCTAGCATCCATCTTGTACAACTTTTACATTTCAGACATCAAAGAATGGATAGAGCCAGCAAGAGCATGCTCTCCACGTATAAGCGGGAACGTGTTGGAACATCTGCTTCATGTAGATAATCTCATCCTGCTTGACATGACCGCAATAGGTTTACAATGCAAGCTTGATGCCCTGCAGCACTACGTTGAAGAAAACAAACAAAAGATCAATGCTGGAAAATCGGAAATCTTAATACTTAAAAAAGCACAAAATAAAATAAAAAAACTTTTCAACTGGTGCTTGCAAAATATTCCAATTAAGGTAACAAACAGCACAATATACCAGGGAGCTATGATAAGCACAGATTGGGGAGACCAACCATGGATCCTAAATTTGGAACTTAAAATGGATCAACTAATAGCGCAAGCCCTAATACTGAAAAAGAGATTCAGTAAATTATCGATGCAAACAGTGATGGATGTTTACAAGCATAAAGTAATCCCAGTCATAATTTATGCTGGAGATACGTGTCTAAGAATGTCCTGAGGAACATGGGACAAATTAGAGGCCAGGTTCTGACATGCCAGGTTCTGGAGAAGAATTTCAAGGCTATCTAAATCAGTGCCAATAGGCGTGATTTGCCACGAATTGGGACTGCATTCTCTCCACGTACATGCTCTTAACCTTAACAACCTACAGAAAAGTAGAACTAATGTAGTGTCCTCCACAATATAAAATCATGAAGACAGAAATGCAATGAAATCTTGGATAACCTGTGCATCAATGTTGAAACACTTCGCACCAATCCCAAGAGAGTAAAAACATTGCTCTTATCAGTCGATTGGGGTCAAACTGAGGCTGTTCGTACAGGTTCCAAGTCCCACACTCTATCAAGCAACTTGGTCAATTTCCCCAACATTTTACCGGATTACCTAAGGAAGAGTGCAAACCCCAAACACAGGGATTTCATTTTACGCTTCAGGTTAAATGTGCTACGACCAAAACAAAATCTGAAGAAATATGGACTAGCAGATAATGACAAATGTAGACTATGCAAACAAAACAAAGAATTTTTACAACACTTGCTATTGTTTTGCAGAGATCTAAATGAAGAAAGAGAAAAGCATCTACAAAATAGTTTGTCTGTGATGTGTGGACAAGATTCTGAAATATGGTGGGAAGCCCTATATGTTGAACTCAACAAGAGAACAGTCAGAGGACTTAGTATTTTTTTGGAAAACATGTTAACAAGGACAGGTTTAGAAGATAAATCCACTCCGGAACCTGAAAAATAAAAGTTCCTAGCCAAACCAATCTATACATGAGGAATTAAAACTGATGGTCTATAAAGGTGAAAGGACTCATGGACACATTTTTAATGGCTTGGCTAGGTGGGAGAGGGAACAAATGAACTAACAAAGCAAAAAGTGTTGTATTAATTTACATTATATGCTTAATAAAAAAAGAAATAAAAAATAGCCCACTGTTAAACTAAACTGTGTGTTGTTCATCCCTCATCTTGGATAGGTAAGATCTGAAAACCTCTTATATAGTGGACAGAACTGAAAGTGCAACCTCCTTAGTTGGTCTTGGTGAATGTTCATTGTCATTGTGCAATACCAGTGCATTTACTATTACTGGTGCATGCACGTCAGAGCAACTTGTGCTGGGGGTGTGTGAATGTGAGCTGCATAATGTCTTCAATTGACCATATACAATTCTGGCACCCCAGCACCCACCCCAGCAAGTGTTGCTGCAGATGAGAAAAAAATCATGAGCAGAATGTCATACGTTGCTTCTAGTTCATTTGGGTGCTGACATGGTTTTCTAAATGTATTTGGCACTCATGCTGTTTCATCCTCTTATCAGAATTTCTGCTGCCCCCCTACCACAATCAGGTGAGTGTAATACTCCCACAAGCTGCCCTCCTCCACCAAGGATCATTACATGTCACTTTCCTCGTCCACTCACTTCAAAAGACAGACACAGACAGGTGTCTTACCCTCCTCCACAAATCTCTGCTGCTCCCTCCCACCCAAAATCAGGTGATTGTGACACTATGGGTGTGTTACTCAGTTACCCATGCTCCTCACTTTCCCAGTGTTTCCCACTCCCTAAACTCTGTACAGATGGTATTTTTGTGATTCCCCCACTTCAAATCACTAAATGTATCACACAGCTCTTTGTAAGATAAACCAACCCTAAATCTAACTTTCTGGCTGGGTCCCTGATCACTCACTACCTCACCTTACCCTTTTTCCAGCTGAAGTACTCAAACTCCCCTCATATTTAGTAACTCATCTCCACATCTTCTAAACCCGCCTCCAGTAACAACGTCCTTGCTTTCTGAAAGCTGCCTGAGAAGGACACCATTGCAACCAAATATCCCCCTTTTAATCCACGTGGTTGAATTTCAGACAAACTTTCTCAAATGTTTGTCAAATGTTTGACTTGGATGAATTGTCTGAAATTCAGTTGATTTTAAGCATGATCCAGAAAGTAATTCTAGGACTGCTTTCTCATAATGGAAATGTTAGCAAAACATTCAATTGACAAACCTTTCTTTTGCTCAATCACATACTGCTGCGTATGCAGCTTCGTGTTTTCAGCAACATGAATTGAAATAGACAACCGCCTCCCCTTTTCTCCTGTTTTGGCAATTTCTGAAGCCTGGCAAACATTGTTCATCACTGATTTTATTCCTCGCTCTTTTTCTTATTCATGGTATACAAATCTAAGGGTGGCTTTGCTTATTTCAATCTGCCACGTTCTGTAAGTCCTGAGATGAAAGTTGTGCCTTACTCTTCTTATTTAAATTACTTTTCCGGTTCACTACTATTATTTTTGTAATTGCATATATGGACCTAGCTCAGAATCAATATGGTGCTCTCCAAGTCACTTGAGGTTAACGGACGTCAATAGTAGGGGAGGTTACAGGTTATTGTAACGTGCTATACTGTTGTACATGCATGGTATATACCTAGAAGTATCAGGTATTTCCTTAAGAGAAGAGTCTTGAGATCCTTTCTGAACTGAAGGAGCACTGCAGAGGTCCAGATAAAAATAGGCTGGGGCATAGCAAAAGCTGGCCTGTTTACTGGTTTAGTCTTTGCAGGCCACTTTAGTCTAAAGCGTCACAATGGTCTGGCTCTGAGTTCACAGGTTCCATGGGGCTAGAAGGGCTGTTGATTAGGCAGAATGTTCCTATTTATATGTGATGCAGGCAGTTTTAAAGAGCATCCAGATGGGGATGGGTAGCCAGTGCAATTCTCTTAGGATGGGGAGATGGGTTCCAATTTCTTAATTCCCGTTGTGAGGCATGCAGTAGTGTGTTGAATGGCCCTAAATGGAGACAGGTGTGTGGCCGGGATGTACCCTTCATTGGTGTGAGATTTCCATGGCCTGGAACCTGCTTCTGAAGCCCTTGGGTTGGATTTATCATCCAGAGAAGTGCTAGTGAATACAAGACACTTCGTGGTTTTTGTTGATCTCTTGCCAGAAGGATAGATTGCTGTTAATAATAGAGCAGAGTTGACCCGTGGATGGCCTTATGTTTAGATGGAGGGCCTAGTAGGGTGGATTCCATTTTGGTGAGATTGAGTGCCAGGCAAGTGCTAGTCATGAAGTTTAGATGCTGATGTGGCAATTCTGACACATAACATGTCTTGAGTACAATTCACTTTGAGGTATAACTGAGTATTGTCAGTGTCTTAGTGAAGTGAGGTATTAGGGTAGTTGAGAATAACCCACGTGGTTCCATAAAGAGACTGAAAGTGACTGGTACCCAAGGGACCAGATTATGGTCAGATCTGAAGGCACCCATCTGGACTACTTAGTATCTGTCAAAGAGGTATTGTTTTTGATGCTTTTCTCTATTTTTGGGCTAATCTTTCACATAGTTTTAAAGTGTGCCACACCATTGCACTTATTATGAGTGTGCATGTGATGTAACATCTTGTGGCCCCTGTGCCAACGAGGAAAGCATATTATTAACTACATCCTAAACGCATGCATTGTGCATGCATTATTCCCCATTAAGAGTGGTGAATCAATTTGGTGGCCAATGATCATGGAATGAATCGGTTGATGCTTGGTGATCTTGATCTCAATGCCAGTTATACAAGTCACCCCGATCTCTTTTTCCTTCTTTATCTACTTTATTTCAGAACTAGTTTTCCCATCAAAGTACAATAAAATAATAAACACATTCACATTTCATGTTTATTCACTACATAAAACTTAATAAATATTTCCCAAAATAAAAAAATACAAGAATAACATCCTCTGGCAGTACACTTTTTGTAATTAAGTTCAGTACTGACAGGTACTATCATATATATTATCTTAAAGAAGTTGGAGAGATATATTCACAGAGATATGATTCATTCAACTATGAGTGTCTTAGGTAATTCCTTTCTACTAGTAAAACTAAGTTCACTTCTTAAAACACAACAACAACACAGAATAAGCATTCGTAACCTCAATAATTTCCACTCATGTGCATATTTGTCATTATTAATATAAGAGTCCTCCTGAAAATCATATTCCTAGAATACAGGTTATCTACAATCTGAAACATCAGATTTCTATTTATTTTCTAACTTAAGCTACATCATACATAACGTGCATTAGTGCTCAGATTTATATAAACCGTTTTGCCCAGCTAAACCTTTTGAAACCTTTCTGCGTTTCTCACAGTTTGTCCTCAACCATCTTAATACATTTCTATTACATCATCTCGACAGGTATATTAGCTGTTACAATAACAAGAGGTTCAATACGTTTCTTTCTCTTAGCTAGAATAAACCTATTTTAAAGATACAAGGCCCATGTACCCAGAACAGTAAAAGCGGATATAAGAAATAAAAATGCCAGACCGCATTGCCTGAAACCGTGCACTTTTAAAGTAGGAATTTTATAGGTTTTACAGAAAAATAAGAGGTGCAGCAGTGTTTCCGGTCCCCCCACACAAAAATAGCATAAGCCTAAATCTAAACAATGAAATCTAATGTGTGATTAATCTTCTATATTTTATATTTGGGGTTAGACTCAGGTATGGCTGAGGGTTTTCATTGTTTGACATTAGTGCTAGTGCCCAATTAGTCTCTTTCTGTAACTCGCAATTTTATCTAGTATTTTTTAACCATTCCAGGTAAGATGTGTTAGTTTACTTACAAGTAACCTTGTCAATACTGGATAAATTCCTATATAGACATACATTGTACGATCTCTTTTTATCAAAATGTACAACCAGTCTATTAAGAGGCTCAATTTATAATCGTGTTGTATCTTCTCTGTTCTTATTAATGTTAACAAACCGTTATTGTGACATAATTGAAGCTTGCCTTCCAATTTGAAAGGAGCGGTGACAGAGCATTGTGTGCAAGTTATTCTAATGCCAGCGTCACTTTGCTTTAACCAAAAGGGACAGTACATTGAAGAAAATATTAATAATAATAATTTAGAAATTATATAGCGCTACGAACCCTCAGTTATCTGAGCACTGCTTATTCATAACCACGGTTTGTGGTGCTCATTTATCGACCTCAGAGATTCGAACCTGCGTCAGCAGGCTCCACACAGATGTCAAAGAAAGCGCCCTATCGGTCCTGGACATTTCTTTTAGTATGGTTTCTTTTTCCCCGACTTTCTCTTGCATTGGTAAAAATAGAGGCATATTCATGATTATGAAAAAACTCAGCATGTTCAATTTCTGTTAATGTCTTGTTTAGGAAATATTTTGTGTTAGGGAATTTTCTGGCCCTTGCATTCCAACTGTTTTCTCTTTCAATTTGTATGTGTGAGTCCTCACATGTTCCCCACATTTGTTTTCTAATTCTATGTGCTTTTGTGTGATTTCAGGATCTGCAATGAGGTGTGTCAGGTGAAGGTTGTGAGGAGCCCTCAAAAGGCATTAACAACAAAGGATTTAGATGATTTGTTTATATTTTTTTAAACACAAACCTTCAACCTTCTTCAGATTGCACAATGGATATCCCTCCAAGTCAAAGTTCTTTCAGACTTCCCTGAAAGGTTATGGCCTTTCTCCACTGCTGTCCTGCCCAGAACAGACACCTTTACCACCATCATATGCCACCAAGTCTTTTAAGGAGATCCAATGGATTTGTGTTGAGATCTTGGGGCTCTTCTTGACCTGGGAAGGTCTGTATTGATATCACAGCAGATCAATCCTAGGCCACAAGCCACTGCCATTCATACCTTTTTATAAATGTATTTTATTGTTTAAAGTGCGGACCTATTTAGAGATAAGCGTAGGAGGGTGTGGGTAGCCAGTGTTTGGACAGGTGTCTTTCAACAGTAGTTCAGTACATTGAGTTGTGGCCTGGGCATAAGTATGTGCATCCATCAGGATTAGTCCATGGTCAAGTATTGTTGAAAAAGCCACTTCTTAAGAGCTTTGCGAAGTGGAGAATTATGGGGGCATTACAGGCCAATAGAGGGATCAGGTCCAAGATGATGGGTCCTCCCTTTGTAGGCAAGTTGTGATTCAAGGCAGTTGGTGATTTGCTGCATGAGGAGCGTGTGCTACCAGATATGTGGTGCTAAAATGCCAGGTACACTTATGTGCTACTCATGGCTGCTTGGTAGATAATACATGCAGTCTTGCACAGTTTCCATGACTGGAGAGGAAACCATTTTACTCCGAGTGGGGCGGGAGTTTTGGTCAAATTTCCATGCACCAGTACTGAGATGTGCTGCGGCATGCCAGACTGCTTTTAGGGGAGCCATTGATCCTCTGAGAGCCCTATCAGGAGGGTACTTCCCCTCTGATGTGCAAGACCACAAGGGCCTGCACTACGGTCTGGAATTCCTGAAACAAGATGAATGGTATCATTTTGCAAAGGGTGGAGATTTTAAGACAGGCCATTAGGGCCTTCTCGGCTATATGTTTCTGGGAGGGCAGGTTGCTGCAAATAGTGAAGCCTAAGCATTTCTAAGAGGCAAAGGGTAGGACAGAGGAGGGAATTTAGTGAAGAATAGTTCTGTACATGCTGAGGTGCAGGGAGTTTAACGTTGGGGATGAGGTTGATAAACTTGTTCCACAACCCACCATGGTCTCCACCCATTCAGATTGAGGTCTCACCCCGAACCCAGGACTACCATTCACAGGTACCTCCTTCTCCCTCACATTACCGCCTCTGCTTAAGTCCTTGACTTCACCTCTTTCCACCTCCTGAAATTGTTCCACCTCCTCTAATAAGACCCCAACTACACCTTCTTTTATTTCCCAACTTCCTTCAATAATTTGACAATCGCCTTCAACAAATCTCCATCTGCCTGCTTTTGATTTTTTCCAGCCTGCTCCAATGATTCTCCACTATCCTCCCACAAATCACCAGCCTTCACCCTTTGATCTTTTCCATATTCCTCCAGTACATCTTCACCCTTCTCCAACAAATCTCCATTTATGGTCTTTCCCAACCTCTTCCACTGATTCCCCAACATCCTTCAAGAAATCTCCAACCTCCTCCTGATCTTTTCCAACTTCTTCCAACAACAAGCCACCCTTCACCAACAAATCTCCAGCCCCCTTATTCCGATCTTCCCCAACCTCTCTCTAATACCTTCCCCTGTTCTAGCACCTCACACTTCCTTCTCCGCCACTCTCTTCTCCTCCACTCTTCTCTTATGGTCTCTACACTCCTCCCACCTTCTGCTTGCCAACTCACTCCAAATGCTGTCCTGCCTCTGCTCCAACAACCCATTTTGTGACAGAATTCATTAGTGTTTTCATAGTATCCAGGCCCCTCACTCCGGCTGGGTCTCTGATTGATCCTAGAACCCGGTTTCAGCTGGGAGAGTTAGGTTGTGATTTGCTACTCTCTGGCGACTCCCCTTGGGGTGTGCTAAGTAAGTCAGAGGTTATGAGAAGTGAGGCATACATCTTGGATTTCACTGAATTGCCTACCTGGTTCTTTCTGCCTGCTGTCTCCAGTTCTCATTTTTATGTTGAATGTGTCAGTCTGTTTGTAAATATGTAACTTTGGAGCTATAACACCTCATCTTGAGGTGTTGTGGAACCTAGGTGGGATTCTTCTACCTCTTCCTGAATGTTTTGCATTTTAAAAACCAGGACCATGCACACCGATTGCGCTGCGTTCAAAACTCCACGGATCATGCAAAACATAAAAACACCCTTGGAAGCCAGTGGAAACGACTTCTGCACTTCTGCAGCATTTCTACATTTACAGTCTGCATTTTTTAACTGCAGGATCGTTGATTCTCTACCAGGGTTGCCTGAACTGGATGAGGGGTTTGGGTGCAGTGCGATTACCTAGGGGATCCCCATACCAGTCTTCTGAGGCCTCCATTCTGCAACTTAAATTAATCTCCAGCCCCTGTCAGCACCCAAGACCAACTTTGTACAGGTGTCATTTTCACTCAGGCCCGATGTTGAATTCTATATTTAGGACCCCCTCTGTTCCTAGTCTATCTTGTAGCTAAGTCAAAGGTTATTTCGTTGCTTTTGTGGTAGGATTTTTTGATTTAGGGTATTCATGTATTCTTTCTATAGGAGCAGGATTATTGTTTGTAAGCTCCTGTTTTATTTTTGGGCTCAGCCTGTGTTCATCTTTTCACATTTGCGTTTCCAGTGCCTATTGAGTTTTTGAGGTTGTATGTATCCACTACATCCATTAGAAGCTGATTGTTCAAATATTTCACCATGATGGGGCAAGCTGTGTCTTGTTGGTATTTGAAGCCGTTGGCAATGCTTTGCACACAGTTTTGCAAAGAAGGAAATGTGTCTCCTTCTGAGCAATCCCGGGGAAATGATCATTGATTGTGATGTGTATTTAGTTCTGAGTGATAGTTGTCTAGGCAGAAGAAATACACATTTGAAACAAAGAATCAATTAAACTATATTTGAAGAAACAATTCCCTACATTGTCAAAATCATGACATTCTATTTCTAATATAAAAAGCCTCTTGAAAATATCAATCAACAGCCCATGCCGCTCGTACATCACATAACATATGAATATGTAAAATAGCTACCTTAAAATATCTTAACCCCCAATTGTTAGAACACTGAATTTGTGTTTCCTAATAACTGTATAATGTGCTCCAAACCGAGGATAATTCACAGAACATTCACAAGAAATGCCACCAAATGAGCCTGTATTGAAAGATTAAAAGAATACTGAGGCTTAATACCACATAATAGAAATACACCAGTCACGAGTACTAAGGTACAAGTACATTTTATTTTATTAGAACAGCTGTCTGACTCTCAACACCCCGCAATGTGTGTAAGCGGACACTGTGAGATGAGAGAGTTCTGGACATTTCAAAAACATGAGTATTTATACATTTTTCTCACAATCCTAGACATATCATCCAGCCCCTCTTCATGTAACACATTTACCTAGGGTACATAGCCTTTCCACATAACTAATACATGTTAAAACATTCTTGAATCACCGGTTGTTTTCTGTTAAACACTTCATATGTTTTTCAAACATTGTACACAAAGGTAACAGTCCTTATTTCATTTACGTATATGTGTCTACCATTTGTTCTTAAGTTTAAAGTCAGCTTAGTTTCAAAGAGCGAAAACAAAGATTTCTGCAAAAGCACATGTTCAGCTATTCATTATTCTGTTTTGCTATTTGAATAGGGAAGACACTGTTGGTACAGATGGCATCTAAATCACTGATTAGCACGGCTCTTAGAGCAGGACAAACAATCCACCTTAGCAGCTTCAGCATGTTTATCTACGTTGACACAGTTCAAAGTTCATTTTGCTCTGCTGGAGCCGAAAACACAAATTCTAACATGGGACAGAAAGCAGGAGTTAATCAAAATGGCGGATAACTTAAAATGGCGGCGTAGTCAGCCTATTTCAGGTTCATTCAAATGCAATTCACAGAACGATGCGAATGTGCTTAGGCCAATGTTTACTATCAGATGGTATTCATGCAAAATATACTTTTACAGTATCGCTAGAGTTGTGTGTTGTGTACCCCTGTGCCAAATACTCCTCATGGCAAACAATGTGCATGCATGTTAAACAGCACCTAATTCTGTTGAGACTTATATTCAAATTAGGTTCATTACAAAATTTCTTCATAATTATGTTCTTCCTTAAAATAACAATTGGAAATTAATTCCCTAACAATAAAAACATTCCGAGGCCTGGGTTTCTCAAATAATTCAATGCAATCCAAATGTATTCTGTTCTAATATCAACTAGCCCCTTTAGTTTACAAACAATAGCAGATGTCAACATGTCATCTAAAAAAAGTGTGCTGTTATTACAAAGCCATAGAAAAAGTAGTATGAGTTTAAATCAAAATTTTAATAAGCCCAAACCACACTCTTTAAAAGTATAAAAATTGAAGTATTTTTTACAAGCCCAAATCAAACATTATACAAATTCACTTTGGGATGTTTGTATAATTTGAGTTGTTGAAAAGGGTTGCATATCATTTGTCAAATGTCCATGCAATACGCTCTAATTCCCACTAGGATATCTTATGACCAAAGTGGCCATGGGCATTTCAAAGGTTTCTATATGTTCACAGACTGAAATATGTGATTCTCTATGATAGGGTTTCATTGATGTCTTAAATTTTTTTATTGAGAGGGTCACTGTACTGCTTATTACTATTTCGTTGTCCTTTCCAATATGCATGTATCAGCTTTGTATCTGTGAAGGATCTGAAGAGATGCTTTCTGAATTAGATACACTTTCATGTCTTCTACACCTGCAATTTTGGGAAGGTATGCTAGCTAGTCACCAGTGTTCTCTTGTGTCAAACTGAACTGCCTTCTTGTGATTAAAACCAAAAAAGCCACTGATTTAAAGTTCACATTATGGCCCTCATGGCGCCGTTAACCCTTAATGCCTGATTCACACTTTAACGCCTGCTTTTTGCAGGCGTTAAAGTCCAAGGCGCTAAGCGACCTTGGTGCTAATTACGGCACCGTAATTTACGGTGCCGTAATTAGCGCCTTCCCCATCCCCATTATGCCCTATGGGGCAAAAATGGGAATGGGGAAGGACAAATGGTGAATGGGGATTTACCGCCCCACTCACCTTGGAATGGGGCGGTAATTCCGCCATCCACCATGGCGGAATCCGGCATGGACCATGGTGCTAATAGCACCATGGTCCACCGCCTGACTTGTAATGAGGGCCTATATATCTTAAAAGCTCTTTCCACGTGAAGGCCACTGATAGTTTTCATAATATGTGTCTAAGGACTCAATCATTTTAGAAGTGTTGATTGTTTGGGAATTCAGATGAGGATCCCAATTGAATCTATCTGTGCAATCTGTATAGTTTGTGTAGATGCCATAATTTTGGTTCAATTCCCCTTTGAATGGAATTCTGGATTCTTGAACCCTGGGGATAATTAACATGTTAATAACCATTTTTGTTTTATTCTCGTCAGAATATATTCCTGTCTATTTTGAAAATGCTTCGCTCTTCTGGAGTCTTAAGGCCCCCCCTGCTTATATTGAGTCAATGTTGCCTAAAACCAGGTGTGGGGAGTGGCTATTGGGAGCCAGAAGACCAAGCTGATACCTGATCAGAGCTGTGTGTGTGCCTAGTTCACTTAACACTTAATTCCACCCACCCTGTTGAATTCTGGTTTCTTCTCTACAAGAGGTATGTATTATATCCCAGTCTGAGTTCAATTCCTTCATATGTTGGATTGCTGTAAATTGTAACCTAGATCAGATTTGTACTTTAAGTAACCAGGCGCATATGACCTATAATGCTGATAGTATGTGACATTTTAGTTTTTATCTCATTCATGCACAGGGGGTGGGAAGAATTGTGTCTGCTACTAAAATAGGAATTGCGGATAATTTCAACTTATTCCACACAGTCATTATTTTCATGTGTATTTTGGATTTAACACAATGGGTGAACAGGACCATAATTTAGGGATTATGAAGTAGATATGATGGATATTTACGGAGAAACAGTATTGTAATCTTTTTCCTGTTTAATAATAACCCACACATGAATTAATACAGTAATGATTGGAAAGCTTAGTTTTATTGTTACTCTTTTGTAATCCTGTTTATAATATTGCTATGTGATGCAGAGGCCAATGGACATGGAACAGAAGTGATAGAGTGGACAGAATACATGACAACAAAATGAAAGTTTGTACTGATTTGAAAAATGTTAGACATTTGAAAATGGGATGAATTCATTTGGTAAAATTAGATGGCATCCTGCTCTTTTAAAGTAAACTCACAAAGATTATTGGTCCCTAGTGCATCAGTGTATGCCTCAACAACCAATCTCTATATACTGGATAGCATTCCTTCACTCAGAAGCACAAGTGTGAAGGCCCACTCTACAGTCGCATCTTTCTCTAAAGCTTCACCTCAAGAAAAACTGCTGGTGCTGTCAATTATTAATGGAGAAGGTACTTATATGGAAGACCATCCAAAATCAGCTCCTGCCATGGCAATCCTCCATCCAGCAACTTATCAAATCACTGATCACATTTTACAACATGAAGCCAAATTTCTCTCAAAGTGTGATACCTACTCTTTAAATGCTGACGCTTTCCTTATCTAGACAATAACCCACTCATTGTGCATGGGGTGGGTTTTGAAATGGCAATATCTTGAATTCCTTAGATAAAATGAAACACTGAAGTATGCTTTCTCCCAAGATGAAAATATATCTAGAATTTAGAATAGCCTTCACAAAAACAAATTCATGATCTGCTCTTAATCCATAAAGCCCTGAAAACCCTTTTTCTTCGCACTTGACCTAATTGAGTTGCCTCTGATCTTGTTTTGTTGTGTTATTGCTCTGCATGTAACTCTTGTTTCCTGTTGATGCTTTTTTGCTGACCACTTTGATGCCCTTGTGGTGAGATCCGCATCAGGTGAAATGCCTGGTGAAACTGTAGGGGTCATTTTCTAAGGGGCCGAACAGCAACCTTCTGCTAATCTTCACGTCAGGTGATTACCCTTCACCCTTGGATCCCCCTCAGCCGGGTTCTGATCCTTCTCGCAGTCCTTAGCCTCCATCAGTCAGGCTCAGACCAACCACTCACTGTGGACATCCCTCAGTCGGGTTCATACTTGTCACAATGTAGTTCACTCAGCTTTTTCACAACGTGACATTCTCTTCCCTTAGCTTTTCTCTTGATGTCCCTCCATCGGGTTCACTATCGCCTTTCAATCACAATCTCATAATTTGTAATATTCAAAAGCCTCAATGTCTTTTTAAACAACCATCTAGGTTTTCGATAGGTCCACCTCATCCGGGTTCAGACCTTCCAAAGCACTTGCCAATTTAAACAGATTTCCAAAAGCCATTCACGTCTAGCATGGTCACTCTATTAGCCTATGGTACGTTCCCCTCAGCTGGGCGCAAATGCCAGTTTCACAATTCCCTCAGTCAGGTTCACAATTTCACATTTGTCAAAGACCACTCTATATCTGGTTCCAAGTTCGTTCACAAAAAGACCTCTGTCTATTAATCTTCTTCCTTCATGTATAATGTTACCACTGCAACCTTGAGCCTAATGCAGTCCAGTCCACTATCAGGTTCTTCCGACTCACTGACTGTGTTTGACTCGTTGGTGTTTTTTTTGCTGCTAGAGTCAAGGACGGTACCACGATGGAAACCGCATCTCCTCGCCCAGGCTATCAGTGTGGGAGGGTTATCAAGGTTGATTGTCTGATCTTGCCTGGCCTCAAAACTAAGACAACCTAGCCGGCTTTCATAGGTAATTATAGCCGTCATATTCCCATAGGGATTCTTTCTATGTCCTAGTTTGTCAACTCTTGTCCCAGGGAGGTTGGAAAACTCGGAAGGGTGAGAAATGTAGGGTTTGTGAAATGAGTGGGAAAAATCTGTAAAATAATAGTTTGGAGGTCTGTCGAGGGAATGACCGGGATTATTGTTGTGAATGAATAGGGGGGTTGTGGGAACTGTAGTGTTTTGTTAAAGAAGACAGAGAATTCAGGAAATAGTAATCAGAGGTACAGGGAGAAGAATGACTGGGTGCACTTGGGTAGGCAACAGGAAAATATGGATTCTGTGTGATGTAGTTTCCTACTGCAATGGGTTTTGGGTTCCTAATAGGTTTACCAGATGCAGAGAGTTTGCTGGATTCTGGTAAGGGGGTTTCATTCGGTGGACGGGAGGTTGATTTGTGACAGCCTATAAAAGCCCCAGGGTTTTCGCTCTCCTCGTCCTCTTCCCTGGTGTAATACCACGTCTCACCTGGGGTATTCCCCTGGGCATAACCCTGGACTCCCCTGCTCAGGTGATCCTCCCTCATTCGTCCAACCCCAGGGTTGGGATCTGAGAGTGCCAGATATGTTTTAGGAAAAATAGAGCAGTTAAAATGAAAACTTTGGTTTTGAAAGAAAGGCAAATGTTACTTTAGCTAAATTATCTAGACAATATTGTTAAAGAGGAACACAGTAAGCTCCAAGGTTGATTCGCAAGGTCAACCTTGTCACCCCAGCGCTCAATTTTAACTGGAGATTAGTTTGATTACTCAAAATATGACTGAGGGCTTATGATCTACACCAGACAGAAATAAAAAGAGAGATGGTGCTAGCACTTAGAAATCAAGGACAGGGTGCACAGAGAATTCTAACAGTTTTAACAAGTTACCAGGTTATTAATATGACTGCTTAGAGAGTGAGATAAAGACAGAGGCCGGATAAGGTAGGCTCTGTGTTTCTATGGGATGGGGATGATACTCACAGTTCACGCTTGAGTTTTGGGATTTTGGACAGTCAACAGATTCTGGTTACTACACGGCGGGCACGCCTTACAGCAAACAGCAGGGCAATTCTGGTTGCCAGATGGCAAGGACAGCTGGATGGCAGGGTTGCAGCAGGCATGCAGGTAGTGGGCAGCAAGCTGGTCAATTAACTGCATCCGCATCAGTGTGGTGAGCTTGATTGTGTCTTTAAGGAGCCTGATGAGGTGTTCCTTCAGGAGATACAAAACATAAATACGATAGCTTGAAGGTTCAAAATTAATCTAAACTACTGGCATTGCTCTCAGCAACCCTCCAGAAAACAGTTTTTCAGTCTGCTATGCCATTACAGAGAGGAAAGAAAATATGCAAACTAGGCATGGCACCGTAACCGAAAGGGGCAGTCACACCCAAACTGCTATGTCACATCCCTTTTGCATGAGACCATAAGCAATGCCAGACACGTTCATGCCTCAGAGAGGTGTAGCTTAGGTCTGTAGGCACAGCAGGCTCTGGACCTAGTTCAGAGAATATCATTCTACAAGGAGTGGCATTTCCAAACCAGAAAGCTGATGGCTGAAGGTTTCTGAATTAATCTAAACCATTGAAATTGTGCGGTGTTCCAATTTGCAATGGCACAGGGCCTCATTACACGGTAAGCGGCCCCTTAATGAACGATGCCGGTAAGGGATCGGCACCGTTCATTACGGGACGCCTCATTACGAGGTCTGCTCGCGGGTGCCGCTAAGGACGTCTGGTCAGACCAGACGTCCTTAGCAGCACCCATGAGCAGACCAGGATTTGTTAACAACGGGCCCGTCATTAACAGGCCCGTTGTTAGGATCCTCCCCATTCCCATTGAGCCCTATGGGGGCTCAAATGGGAATGGTGATGTACCGGTCCCGGTCCCGAGAATGGGAATTACTAGGCCCGCCAAAGTCGGCATGGCCCGGTAATTCCCTATTTTCGGGACCCGGACCCGGTACCCGGTTTGGGGGTAGCCATGCCGCTAAAAGTGGCATGGCTACCTCCAAACTCGGAATGAGGCACACAGACATTTTAAAAGTGGTGATGTGGAAGGTTGGCTAGAGTAGTGCCAGTGATAAAAATTAATTTAAAACCTTCAACCCAACACATTTTTGGTTACAGTTAGTCTCTCTCTACGTGAGAGGGTATGACCAGACATGGGCCCCTAACTCGATGAGCTACAGGGAGCCAGGTTGTACCACACGAGAGAGGTAAAACAAGGACAAAGAAGTTTGGGTGTGCTTGTTTTTCCATGCACAGGGGACGTGGTCTAGCATTTCGGGCTGCACTGCTCCCATGCAGGGAATTACCTGACTGATTTCCCTATGGCTGGTCCCCTTATTCAATGATGCATAGACGGTAGTGTGCATAGTTGCCCAGAGACGTTCCAGCGGGTAAGATTAATCACAAATATTCCACCCGCCTACTTGTTTGGTTATAGTTTTTCTCCCTTTCGAAGATATATCAATTGATTTCTGAAGTGAAGGAGAGATGTGCTAGGATGCCAGTTGTGGGATTTTGTTATTGAGCCTTGTGTGTACTGTGGTTTAAGAAGATTTGTCTTCTACATTGTTCCACTTTTGTTTTATAGTGTGGCAATGTTTTGGCTTCTTTTGTTGCCTTCTTGCCCACCAATCAATAAGGTGTCTGCAGATGTACTACTATGGAGGACCAGAACATCTAACACAGTATGAATGCTATGTGCAGGCCAAACACTGATTTTACTATGTGTCAGATAATGACTGTCAAGTGCATTCCATAAGGAGCCATTATTTTTAAGCCCGCATGCCGTGTGAGATTGTGTAGGTGGAGTGGAAAAGGGCTATCCTGTTGCTTGCTCTTGCTCTGCCTGAAAAAACATTAGATAATCCCTTAGTGCATAGAAACAGACAGTACACTTTGCATAATCCTTTTGTATGTCCGTTTTTTACTCTTTTTTATGATTCTGGGGATTCGAAAAAAGGAGTCCCTCAATCACTGTGACAGACAAGTTCAAAGAGCAAAGCGAGAAATAAAGGCCCGAAAGCAATCCTCCATTTTCTTCTCCAGCTCATTTTCGCCTTCATGTAAAGCAGAGAAAGGGCATGGAGCCGAGTGCACATCTCGCCCTGCTTTCTCCACCGTGCTCGCGGACACTTAATATTACACTTCCATGAGATTTACATGCCAGTGTAAAACAAATGAATGCCTATGACATCTGCCTCCATTTAGCAGCTGCTAAAGAGCAAACAGATCCCATAGGAATCCATTAAAAAACGCTGTCTGAAAAGAATCATTTAAAAACTGTTTTCTTTTTTCAAGACAAAGAGTAAAACTGAAGTGTAAAGGCATTTTCACCTAATTGTATTGTTCAGTTTCCCACTGCACCATGCAAAATCAAATAAGCAAGCGGTAGAGTAAGAAATCATGCATAAATAAATGTGTAAAAATGTTATACATGATTTTTTTCTCTACTCCACATTTTCATTCATTTGTGTTGGGGAGAGGGGGCACAGAACAGAATTACAGTTTCCTCTCCACCATACAAATAGTCAAGCATTTACACCAGTGTGCCATCGTCATGCTTACCATATGCCTTGACTACCTATTTAATCCGCCTACCTATGGCTTGCAAATGTTGAAAAATGCATGTACGGGACCCAAATGCAGGTAATTGCAAATGTTGTTGGTCAGGTCACCTCCATAATACTGTTACCTCAAAGGCCCAAGGAACAACCCTGGTTTGGGCCTGTTAACAGTCTTGTGGTTACCCATAGTTCCATTCTAGCCCAGCTCGTAGCATACACCTGCTTCTTCCTAGCAACCTTTCCACTCAGCCAGCTACCCTCTCCACCTTGGCCTTTACCTTTCCACCAGTGTCTTCCCTTGCCAAGTTCTTTTTTACCTTCCATTATGCATCTTGACTTTGCGCCATTCCTCCTTGTACTCACTCTTCTCCTTCAGAGAAAACGAAGCCTAAGCTTTACCTTGCTCTCCATCCAATCTCACACCTCACCCCCTGCAGCCACACCCCGCACAGCACATTCCCATTCTCCCAGGACTTCCAACCTCATCTATCCCCCTTCCCTACAGCACAACACCTGTTCCTCTCCCCTACCGTTTATCACTCTTTCATTTTGGCACTGTTATGCCCAATCACTCTGCAACAAGTGTTCCTACATGACTGCCCGCTTTGACTCTTATCACCCTCAAATTATACTTCTTGATAACACAGAAACATGTATATTCCCTCCTGACTTTGCTATTCTAGTGACTTCCCACACTGATGCTGCTACCTTCTCCACTCTCCTGATCTGTTAGGTAGGCTGGTGTGGTGGGGTTCCTTTTCAATATAGCCCTCACCACTGCCCCATAACCATCTCTTACATTGCCTCATCCTCTTTTGAATATGCCACTATTCAACTTCGCCCTACAACTCCTCTCACTGTTCTTGCTCTCTATCGATCCCCTTGTCCTCTCAAATCCTCCTTCCCTGACCTGAACCTTCTCTGTGAATCTCTTCCTGCCAACATCCTCATTGAAATGCTGGGGGACTTCAACCTTCCTAAGCCCGGCGCAGCCATACCCGAACCTATCTCCTCCCTTCATGACCACCCCCTGTACTCCCTCCACAACCAGCCTACAAAATCAGGTGGGAACTTGGTTGCTCTAACTTTCTCTCCTCCTCGGACCTCTCCATTGACCACTCTACCTCTGATCACTCTATTGTTCACTTTAGTATCTCTGTCCCTAAACCCTTTACTCCACCCCCCATCTTAACTTACCAAGAGGAAATTTAAGCAGGACACTCTTGCTCCTTGCCTTTACGATGTGACGACCTATCTCCTGTCTCTCTCCACTATTCATGCGTCTTCCAGTACCATGCTTTTTCTGACTTTCACTATGTAGTTATGACTGCCTTCACCCAACACTGTCCTGCATCCTCAGCCCTGGATCACCTCTAAGATAAAAACCCTCAAAACAAACACGCATCATAGACTGTGATGCTGCCATAATTCATGGACCCCCATCTTTTCCTAGCCTACATGAATGTCTTTAATGCCCTCATCTTTGCACTAGAATCCACCAAATTCTCCTACTTCACAAACCTAATCTCCCTTCGCTATCACCCACACAACCTTTCATCTACCCTACAAGCTTTGTTCTCACCTTCCAAGCAAATATCCATTGCCTCACTGCTTTCTGCTAATGAATCTGCTCACAACTTTTCCACCAAAGTATCTAAAATGTGTGACACTCTCAGAGCCCTCCTCTATCTCCCTTCTGTAAGCTCCTTTTGTCCACCACCTCTCCCTTACCTATTCTACTCTCCACTACATCTTCCCTACTTATCCAACCAAATAAGCTCCCATCCTTTCTTGCGCCAATCCATAATTCGCTCCTACAGATTTCACCAAATGTTCAGAGACAGAAGAAAAGACTTGGGGCCTCATCAAAAGTTGGATGTAGTGGTAATTTTGTGGCAGTACCACTACTAACATCACATTACCGCTCTGTCCAACTCTGAGTTGGGTTGGAGAGTTGGGGATTTAGTTCCAGCTCTGAGATGGTGGGAAATCCCCCAACTTTACACCCATTTTCAGTGCAATTACTGCAGCAGTATTAGTGCTGCAGTAATTGCACTGAAAATGGACCAAGTTGTGGTATCACTAATCGTGCTGGATGGTATCCTGACAGATTTAAAAATGGGATACCGCCCAACTTGTGATGACCCCTTAGTCTAAATTGGTGTCCTCATCTCTCTGAGCTCTTTAACCTCTCTCTCTTTGCTAGACTCCTCACTGCCTCCTTCAAATCTGCAACTGTCCTGCCCCTTTTGAATAAACCCTCTGCTGACCCAAACATTCAACTATCAACCTGTTTCCCGCCTTCACCATTATTCAAAGTCCTTGAGCGTGTGGTCTTCAACCACATCACTAAGCATCTTGAGGATTTTCACTTCACACAGTCTGCGCCCATATATAACTTCAACAATTTTTCAGATGCTTACCACTCCAAACTCTCTCCTATGATCAACGTTTAGAAGCACTCTTCAGCTTTCAACACTGTTGACCACTACTCTCTCTTACTTACACTTCAGGACGTTGGGTTTTGCAAATTTGTTCTCACATAAATTGCCTCCTACATGGAAATGCACTCCTATAAAATCTCCTGCAACTCGCACACCTCCGACCCCTGCCCTCTCCCTCTATGCATATCCCAAGGATTAGTCCTTGAACCTATGTTCTTTAATGTCTATACCTCTGCCACAGGAAGACTCATCTAGTCTGTTGGCATTTGAAACACCTCTCTGTGATGTTACTGAAATATTTTTCTCCAGAAGGCCACCAGGGTGCACAAGCAAAATGGCTGTCTGAGGGCATTGTTCTGTCCCCATCCCCGTGGTCATGAGGAGATGCTGCTGTGACACTGACTCTTGGTTGTTTGCAAGAGCCCACCTGTGTCTGTGAAAGGGTGGAGAACCGCTAGATCCATTTTGGGGAGCAGAGGTGCCAGGAGAGGCAGTATCCCAGGGTGCGGCATTTGAAGTCCACCTAATGAAGATCGCGGCCCTGATCATAGGCGAGGCAGATGAGTGGGGGAGGAGGGGAGCACCACTTGCATTGCTGTAGCAGTCCATGGCTTGCTGAGGGTGGTAACCCCTATTGCGGTTCCGGGGGAAAATTGGGAGGGCCCAGCAGAAGGGCCGGAGGATTGTAATTGGAGGAGCCTCCCGGGTCTCCTCACCCAGTGGGGAATGAGGCAACAAGTGACACGGCACATGCTGCTGTGGGGCCATGACCCAGCATCTGGTGGTGGCTGAGGCGAGGGGGACAACACCACTACATAAAAGAGTCCGAGAGCAGGTGAGGTGAGGAGAGGAGTGGTGGTGCACAGGTGAGCAAATGAGGTGCAAGCTGAGGTGGGGTGGAGAGGAGGAGGAGGTTGGGCCACCCCCCCATCCCTTCCATACAAAGGTTGTGGGACTGAGGGAGTCGGCATGGAGAGGCCAGGGACATTGTAGGAGGTGAGTTGAGAGGAGTCAGAGACCACAGGGATGCGGGTGCCTCCCAGGTCCCTATACCCCATGGTGAACAAGATAGTGGGAGACGTGGCACAGGCCTTAAGAGGGCCACTAGCCAGCATCTGGACATTGTGATACAGAATGATCAGAGATTAGGTGAGAGAAGGAGAGGAGTAGGGGAGCACTGTTAAGGAGGCAGTGTGCAGGCTGGAACTCTGTGAAGAGAAAGAAGTTGAGTCAACCCTCTGTCCCTTGCATATGAAGATCGTTTGACTGGGAGGATTGGCAGGGAGAGGCCCAGGAGGTGGCAAGCCGTGAGACACAGGGTCGGGTTCAGAGGAGGCAAAGACCCCAGGGACATGGCTGTAGCAGAAGGTGAGATTAATCAAGGGGGTTCTCAGTTGGACCCATGAGGGTGAGGTGTTTGCAGAGGACCTTGGTAGGGGCCTCCATTTTGGAGCCAACCGGCACCCCAGTGGGGTCGCTAATGGACGAGGGCAGCATGTGTGCCTTGCCACGTGGGTGCTAGGGAGCTCATCCGTAGCCATGACATACAGCCCTGCAGTGGAAGTCAGACCTTCATTCTTGCACGTGGTACAAGGTAAAACGGAGGAAGGGTGCTCTGCTGGTCCTTCAGGCAATAGAGTGTGGAGATTAATGAGTAAGAGGGTGCACAGATGGCGAGGGCCAAGGGGGACCTGCTGGCCACCATCAAGAGTGAAGAGATTGGTACAATAAAGAGAGACATTCAGGATATTCTTTAAGAAATTAGGGGAATGAGAACTGGCATTGGAGCAAAGGTGGAGGACCTCACCAACAAGATGGATATTATGGTGGAGTGATTGGTAGGTCTGAAAGCCAATCAGTCTTCGGTGGACACTCTGTAAATACAAATGGATGTTAGGCTCTCAGAGGTGTAATGACGGGAGGAGGAGTTAAGTTTAAAAATGGATCACGTGGAAAATATGAATGTCATAACAATCTGAGATTCTTTGGCTTAAAGGAGATGGATTGGAGATCTCCAGTGAGCCTGGAAGTGTAAATTCATGAGATACTCAGATTGGTTCTAGGAGACAAGGAGGACCCACAGATCGTCATTGACAGAGCACACCGAGCGGGAGGAGGTGGCAGAAGCCCCACTCGGTGCTGGTTCATTTCCATTATTAAATGTAGGGTCCTTGAGAATGCAAGAAGGCTGGGTTTTTATGAGTATGGAGACTAAAAGGTGGCTATATAAAGGGTATTTCTGCCTTTACCCTGACAACAAGAATTATGTGTGGGCCTTTGGCCAGTTGGCTATAGGAGAAGGGAACATGATACAGATGGGGTATGAGTGGGAGGCATAAAGTACAACGGAGGATGACATTTCCAGGGTCACAGATGAATTGTTGCGGGGCCACAAGGAGGTGGCCTTCTCCCAGAACACAGGGAGAGGGATAATGTTGGGAAAATGTTGGGGGGAGGGAGAAAGCAGATCCCCGGAGAGTACAGAGAGCGAGAAAATGTCAGCATCTGAACATGCCGTCAACAAGGAAAATGGACACCTGAATAGGGTGTAAATGGGTGGTTCTTTTAGTCCAAGACTAGACTGGGTTAATGGTGTACCTGCAGCCATGAATCAGGGCTTGAGAGAGACAGGGGGACTATATAGCGATCTCACACGAGTTGGGTGGAGGGGTCTATATTTGAGAAAAGGTGTGGAGTAGGTTATTTGCCCCATGGTGGGAGATGAAAGTGTAGGCCGTTGGAGTCTCTAATAGGTGGGGATAGGGAGGTGAGGTTTAGGGTTGAGGGTGGAATTGAGTGGAAGTTGATGAGAGAGTGTTGCTTTTGCTGTTGACTATTCATAAACTTGTTGGCCCATTTCAGGGAGGGTCCTGCTGGTTTGACCATCTGCGTTATGGTTCTGGTGATGGATGGCCAAACGCCTCTGGGAAATTTAGAGGGGACAATTTACGCCCTCCTTTTGAGGAAGGGGCTGGTTACTTCGCAGTTGAGCAGATAGGGAATTTATATGGATTTATTTTGTCATGTCTTTCCCTTTCCTTGTTTGTCAATCTGATTTTACCCAGCGGGGTCGTGGGCACAGAGGGGATGGATCTCTGGGAAACTGGGACGAGGGAGTGAAGGGGGTTGGTGGGGAATAGCAACATGGTATTTTGGATTTCTAGGATTTTTTTTTCACCTGGTAAGAGTGTGAGCCTTTTTTTCCCACTCTTTCATGTGTTGTGCTGTGTGTTTTACATTTTTGTGTTCATGGACTGTGGAGCCTCACCTACTCCATAGTAGTTTTACTGCGTGTCACACAGCACCTTTAGTGCAGTGACAGAGGGTTGTCTTTTTCAGACTTCCCACTTTAAACTCCATTTTCTGGGGCTGACTACTGTCTCCCAGAACATGTAAAGTTGCCATTGACTTTATTAGTCTTTTTAAATTCACAGACCCAGCACTTCCACATAGTACTAGAAGGGGTTAATAGTTATCCCTTTTTGTCTGTTTCTCATGGAACATTATTTCGTTCCCCTTTCTTTAAGATTTGGCTGGTGGCAGTGGTATCTACCATATTCTTCTAACCGTGGTCTATGAAAATAGCCTTGGTACTGTTTTAGGCTACGTTAGTGGCCTCATCCTTTAATCCGCTGGACCCCCATTTACTTTTATTTGGTTCTGGCTGGGTTTATTTGCCATTTCTTTTTGTAAAGGTCTTTCTCATGTTTTACTCTGCACGACAAAACAGGTTTGGTTCCTTTGTTCACCGTCCTTTGGCGGGCTTCTGCACAGAAGCCCTCCTTAGGCACCTGAGAGTCTAGGTAGATAGGATGTGAGGGAGGGGTTTTAGGCCCCTTGCACAAGGTCTCCTTGGAAACCCACATCGCACTCTTGTTTATTGGCTAGGTGACTGTCCTGCCAGGACAGCCGCCCTGATTGACAACCAGGCTGTGTGAATGGGGGAAAACTGCATAAAAAGCAGGTCTCTGGGACTTGGAAGGCAGAGTCGCCACTGGATCAAGAGAACCGAAGAGAAGCTGAAGGCAGAAGACTGCTGCAACAACTGAACCTCCCAGTAAAGCCCTGCTGCAGGTCCGAATCTCCTAAACTTCGATGACAGAGAAGATCTGCAAGGAATCTTCTTCCCTTGAGAAGGTGGGACCAACCAGTTTGCCAAACACCAAGCAAGGCCTCCCTCCCCTGGTCGAATTTGCTGTACATCGCCACAGTGAACCGGATAGCCAGAAGGACCGGACCCTGTTTGAGTTTTAAGGAGCGCACCTTTTATTTGTTGCTTTGCTCTGCTGCTGGTTTCTTTCCTGGGCAGTGCAGGACCCTCCATTCTTCCTCCTTCTTGTCAGTCTGACAGTCACTTCAGGAACCATGAGCCTGCAGGATCTGCCAGGAACTTCTGCCTCAGCTAGAGCATTCTTCTTCTTCTAAGGTACTGTTCAAACCAGGTTGGTTGTTTAGTCCGACCGCGGTGAAAGCGTTTTAAATCTTTCGCCAATCCGAGGTCTTGTCCTCCTCTACTCATTTAAGTAACCTTTCTTCCAACCAACTTCGTTTTGAACTCTTGGCAAAGACTTAATCGCGAACTACTGTGAACTGTGTGATCCTCTGCAAAGACTCTGAACCACTAACATTGGCACAGGCCTATTGATTTGAATCCTAGTTGTAGTAAGCCTTTTCTAGATTGCCCTGCCTACTTACTTGTCAGTGCTGCTTCATTTTGAATAACCTTGTCCCCCCCCCTTTTTAAATTCCTGGAGTGGGATTTTGCTCACACTTCATTTTGAGGTTAACTTGTCCAGAATCCATTGAGTGTTGTGTAGTGTATTACGGTTTTGATTTTCTGCTGCTTTACTTAGTGAACTTGTGCAAATAAATGTATGTGTAAATAAATGTATATTCTTTTACTCAGAAACCTTGAGTCAGTGTTTGTTTGAACCATAGCAATTGCTGTCCTTTGTGTAACTTCTGATACTGCTCACTTTACTCTTGAGATAAGTCTGGCTGCTCAGCCATCGCTACCACTTTACTGTGTAGTACAGGCTTGTACCAAAGGTGAATTTATACTGTCAATTGTCGTTTTAATTGTGTGTGGTGTTCCGAAAGGGTACTGCATATGATTCTGCCTACCAGTGGAGTAGGTTATTTGCCCCATGGAGGGGGATGAAAGTGCAGGCCTTTGGAGTCTCTAATGGGATGGGGTTAGGGAGGGGCGGTTTAAGGTTGAGGGGTGAATTGGGTGGGAGTTGATGGGAGAGTGTTGCTTTTGCTGTTTACTATTCATAAATGTACTGCGCCATTTCAGGGATGGTCCTAGTGGTTTGACCATCTGCGTTATGTTTCTGGTGTTGGATGGCCAAATGCCTCTGGGAAAGTTAGGGAGGACAATTTATGCCCTCCTGTTGAGGATGGGGCTGGTTACTCGGGAGTTGAGCAGATGGGGACTTTGTATGGATTTATTTTTGTCATGTCTTTCCCTTTCCTTGTTTGTCAATCTGATTTTACCCCGGGGGGATGAATCTGAGGGAATCTGGGACGGGAAGGAGTGAAGGGGGCTTGTGGGGGATAGCAACAAGGTGTTTTCAGTATGGTGATGGAAGGGATCTCCCTAAAAGTAAGGACATTAAACATTGTGGAGTATTTTTATCCAAGCCACTGCGACACACTGCACCCCTTTGCCAATGGGGAAAGGAAATTGCCAAGAATGGAGGCAATAACCCCTGTGCGCACTAGGTTTGCAAAATTGCGTAGAGTTCATAACCCAACAATGAGGCTGCACGCCCTGCCAAATACATCAGCAACGTGGTGTAAAAGCAGGCATCACTGCTGTCATCTGTCATCTGTCACTGGAAACAAGCCCACAGAATGGCTAAAATCCAGAAATGCCCCTAAATACAGTTTCCTAATCAAGCGCAACCTTCAAAGTGCTGTTTTGACGCTAAATTCTGTTATTTTCCCCAGTGAATTATTGAAGGGAGAGTGTGCTGGAATAATGGATCCTCAAGGCAGTCAGAGGAATCCAGGCATCACAGCCTGACAGCTGCCAAAAGAAATTGGCTGTAAAATGTATCTTAAATGTATTCTTTGTCCTGAAAAGTTGCAAAATCTACAATTTCAAGTATGTTGGTGAAGGGCTAATTCTTTTAAAATGGTTAAATTCTTTATGCTCTGTACTTATATTTTATATGTGAACTGAAAAGATTTTAATGTAACAGAGCCCAGTCTGAAGCCAATCCACATGTGAACTTTGGTTTGACAGGGCCTGCCCTGGGAAAAATTACATCTCCTGTTGACACTTCCTTGAGAACAGGAAGGCTAAAGGCTGTTAATGGGTCACGCATAATCCTAGCAAGCCACTCAAAGGATTTGCATTAGACAATCGTCTGCTGACTAATCAAAGAACAAAGGACATGCTGAGAATTTGGCCCCTGCCAGGAGGAGCAAGATGTGGGGGAGGTTCTCAGTGAACTTCAAAAGACTGGCCATCTGCTCACTTTGGGAAGCAAGAGAAAATAAAACCTGGACTGGATTTTGAATGGAAATTACTTGTTTCTGCCTAAGAACTTTATGACATTTAACATAACAGCCAAAATAAGTAGACAAATTAAAAATAAATACATCTAAACTCATGCTAGACAGTTGAACAGGTGGTGCATAAGGAACCAAAGATACACTAAAACACTGATTGTGGCAGAAATATTAATGTTGCAAGCTTACAATTGTATGTCCACAATTCACTGACCAGTGCCCAGAGGTGTATTGAATTAGAAAGAAATAATTAATCCAAAGTGTTCTAGGTAAAATTGATGAAAATCCATAAAATGACCAATACAGCTCTCACAAAGATGAAAATTGGATGTGAATGTAGACAATTAAATGTGAAAAATATGTGTCTAATCTTGTGAGGGTACATAATGGAACAAATGTTCATTTGTGCAAAAGTATGTTTTGAGTAAAAATCCAGGTGGGAGTTCCCAAATCCTGTCATAAGATGACAGCTCTGTTTAAGCTGCCAACCAAAACGAAGTGCGCGCCTGTAGCCACTCACAGATAGGGAGGTTTGTTCTGAGGTTCTGCCCATGCCATAAAATGTAGAATGAACAAATATAGGAAGGACTACTCAACTCAAGACTATCCACGCTGCTTCCAGAACACCCTGCTTCCAGAATCCATCCAGATGTCCGTGCAGCATCTTATTCCTGAACTTTTCATTTTGTAGCTGACTCCAGAATTCGTTGAGAGATCCAGACTTAATTACAGAATCCAGACTCTAGCATTGCAAAATTGGTGCTAGCCTGACCCAATTGCAAAAATCCCGAAACTGGAAGGCTTGGCTGGCTACCACTAGGCTTGCCCACTGAAAAATTGTATCTGGCTATCTACCACGTCCAGTCACCAGAAGGGGCCTTCCAAATCCAGTCTGAGGTGCAGTCCAAACTTGACCAGAACTGCGCCACTGACCCAAATCCCTCCAGAGGTGCCTGTTTGCCGGTAGACCTGCCCAATCCATGACCAGAACTGAAGGTCCAATTAATACATTATTCTGTGAGTATTAATAGGAAGAACAGTGCCCCATAATATATTTGCATTGTATGATCCCTATTTTAAACCTATCCCATCTCTAAATCAGAACTATTGGGCCTCATTACGACCCAGGAGGTAAGGGGTTAACAGCGCCGTAAAAGGTGTTGGCGCCGTTAAACCCTTACTGCCTAATTACGAGGTCCCTTTGCGGGTCCTGACCTTAACGGCTGGTTTTACCAACCGTTAAGGAAGTAACCCGCAAAGAGACTTTCGAGGTAATTACTGTACCGCAATTTGCGGTACCGTAATTACCACCTTCCCCATTCCCATTGAGCCCTATGGGGGCAGAAATGGGAATAGGGAAGGGCCAATGGTGAATGGGGAATTACCACCCCGCCAACCTTGGAATGGGGCGGAAATTCCGCCATTCACCATGGCGGAGTTGGTAAAATACCGGCGTCAACCATGGCGCTGAGAGCACCAGGGTTAACGCCAGGGTCGTGGCCCATTGTCTTTCTAGACCTATTTTTGCGCTGATTTCTTGTCTCATCTGAAGAAGTAGAGTATCAGCAGCAGGTGGGTTACGCTGATCATGTGACTGTAAGATCCTTCTGTGGCATTCTCTTTTTCATAGTCATAATCTCTTATAATCAACCCATCTGTCTTTTCAAAGTGCATTTCTGTTTTCCATTCTAGCGCCTATTTTACAAAAATGACCTTTACTAAGACCTCCATAACTCCCTCAGTTTTTATGATAGAAACGAAATTTCAACTCCTACTTGTACCTTACATCCATTCTCCCGTTATTGCAAAAATCGTGCAAGGAAAAGTTTGCAGCAATTTTAAAATTTGAAAGGTTTTACACGTGTGAAATAGCTTTAAATTGTTTCTGACTTTGACTTTGAGATTTCAAATGCTTTCTTTGGACTAAATCATTTTTTGTTACTGTGTGCAACTGTTCAAAGCGGCATCCATAGGAATTTGTAACAATTTAAATATTTTTGACCACATTTGGTGCTTTTGCTCAGTAAATTCTAAAGACAATTTTATAGCCATTGTGACAGCTGAAAAGTCAATTCCGTTTTTCTCTTGTGTTTGAAGGGGGAAGGTGGGACGGATATTCTGTCTGATTTGAGCTATTCCTGAATACCTGCTCTCTCCTCACATCTATTTAATTGCCTATTGGGGGGTTGAGGGGGGTTGCAGGGGGAACCTTTAACCATAGTGCCATCTGTCCAAACCAACACAAGAGTATTCTTTTCTCTGTTGCATTTGTTTTTGTGCTCATTCCTTGATTCACAATATATTAAAGATATTATTCTGTGTTCTGTCACCCCATTGGTGATTGTTGTTTACCTATTAAAATATAATGTGATTACATTTTAAATACATAAATAAATATTTACCTTTGCAAACTGGCCTGATTCCTGGTTCGGTGTGACTGGGGGGGTCTCAGGAGAAGGGTGTGATATGAGTGGTATATCGTTCAGAATATGGAATGTATAGATAAAAATTAATAAGGGTTTCAGTTGCGCACTACATGCTGGGCGAGACTTGGGTGTGTGCCAGATTGAAATCACTTACAACGTCAGAGGGCAAAACACTAAAAATAAAAAAAATCACTGGTTATGAGGGAATTCAAGAACTCACGTTTGGACATAATGTTATTCCAGGAAAAACATTTTGCCAGGGGGGAAGGAGAGACCTAGAGCAGGAAAGAGAATTTCAGGAGTATGTTATGATTCAGGCTCAACACGAGGAGAGGTGTGGCTGTCCTGGATGGGGAGGCATGTAGGTTTGAGGTACAGGCTAAATAAAGAGTGTGATAAAGAGGGGAGGTTTATTTTTCTTACGGGTCTTCTTCAAGGTGCTAAAGTTATAGTGGCTTCATTATACTCTCTCAATACTGGCCAGGGATTATTTTGTAGGGGGTGGATAGATGCCTCCAGTGCCTCATGGAAGGGGCCTTAGTGATAGTGGGTGACTTTAACATGGTCTTAGATCCCCGAGTGGACAGACTATGGACTGGAGGAGATAGTGAAGAGTCAGAAAAGGAGGGGCACTCCACCAAAGTCAGAGACACAAATGAACGTTTAGGGATGGCGATGTATGGTCAGTGGGGGATCATTGGGGGAAGGGAGAAGCCATCCTGGTACCGTTCACATATTATTCAGTGGTGCATGCCTCATTCTCTAGGATAGACGTGATTCTGGGAGACGTTGGTTCTATCTCTTCAGGGCAGAGCTGGAGGTCAGGGTGGTCACGTGTTCACATCTCAATATGGTGACCACAGTGGTTGGAGTGAGGGAAGCCACTGGAATGGGGAGGTGGTATTGGAATGATTATCTACTTAAGGAGAAGGTGGTGAGGGAATCCCTTCTCAGCAAAATTAAGGAATACTTTCAATGTAATGATGCACAGGAGATTGGCATTATGTACCCTGTAGGAAGTGTTTAAAGCAACAATTTGGGGTGAACTGATCGGGTTGGGGTCCAGGACAAAAAAAAGGAGAGAATTAGACAAGAGGAATCCCTGAGCATGAGGATCCTCGAGCTCTGTCCTATGGGCGGGGGGATAAGGAGGATGGTGACCCCGGGTAGGCTAAAAATATTGGGCGCATATTCGGCACAGCTTAAAGCCTTCCTGATATATAAAACAGACTGGGCATTGAAAGATCTGAACAAAAATTAAATGTTTAAAAAAAGCAAAAGGTGCGCAAGCTACTTGCTTAGAGACTGACAGGCACATTCCAGGGTGGTCAATATGCTGTAAAGGAATGACAAGGCCCTCTTAAAAAGTAAAAGAGAAATTGTGGAAGAGTTTGGTGGCCTTTATGCCATGCTTTATGCCTCAGATGGTGAGGGGAATGAAGGTAGGTGTAGCGCATACCTGACGGGTTGGAGCTCCTGGGGCTTCAGGTAACGGACGTCCAAAAGTTGGAGATCTCGATTGAGGTGGAGGAGGTCATTTCCACAATCAATGGTATGAAACGCAGAAAGTCACAGGGGGAGGATGAACTCACAGTCTGATTTCAGAAAATGTTTCAGTCACTCTTGGCCCCCATGTTGGCTTGACTATTTAATGAAGTATTAAAGGGTGTTTTGCTCCCCCGAACAATGCTCAGGGCTCTTATATCAGTAATACCAAAGGAGGGGAAAGAACCAAGGAAGTTTAAATCGTATAGTCTAATATCGTTGCTTAATGTGGATGTGAAGGTGTTGGCAAAGATTTTAGCAAACAGGTTGGATAGCTATCTTCCATCGCTGATGCATAAAGACCAAGTGGGGTTTATATGGGGAAGGCAGGGTGCAGACAATATAAGGAAGACACTGAACCTCATGTACCAGGCATATTAAGAGGGGCCGGAGGTCTCATTGGATTTGGAAAAGGCCTTTGCAAGGGTGGATCTTGGTGAGGTTTTGGGCACAATTTCAGAGCCTAGTGGAGGGTTATGTAAAGGGACCCAACAGAGAAAATGGCAATCAATGGAGCGCTATCAAGAAAATTCCTGTTACATAGGGGAACACAACAGGGGTGTCTCCTATCCTTGTTGCTCTTCACTCTGGTGATAGAGCCACTGGCAGAAGCCATTAGAATGGACAGGGGTATTAAGGGCTTGTGTTGTGATGGGGTTTAGTTCAAGGTCTCCTTAATTACAGATGATGTCCTATGATATATTACAAATCCTGGGGCTTCTCTTAGAGCATTTCTGAGGGTGTTAGGAACCTATGGAGCCCCTGCCAGGCTGAAAATTAATTACTCAAAATAATTTTTGCTGCCAGTAGGGACATCTCAGGAGCAACCACTCAAGGTGGATCAGTGTTGTCATATTAAATTGGAGGTAGATGAGAATTTAGGGATTGAACCGCCCAGCAACATGAACGATTTGTTTCAGGAGTGTCAGGGGCAGGACTAGCCATAGACCATGTACTGTTGGAACTGTAGTGCCAGGGACCATGAAGACACCTAGACCCAGAAAGCTACTATACTTAAAAAGGCTGTTATGCCCTTTCTGTAGACGTATTGCCGCCCAAAACACAAATCCCAGCATTTGGCACGCCAGGACTACATTTCCCAGCATGCTCTGCGGACTCGCGAGCCAATGGGAAGCCGCGCTGGGTGTGGCACGCGAGTGCGCATGCGCAAGCCCCAAGGCACGGGGCTTGTGCTCGAGACATTGAGGAGAGTGGACGTGTGCCCAGCAGCTCCTCGGAATTCACACGCGAGGGGCCCAGAGCCTCCGGAGGAACCATCTTGCCCCTCGCTTCATAAAGATAAGTACCGCTCAGCCCACGAAGTGTCTGGGACCTACGGGGGGAGCACAGGGGGGGCATATCCCAACCCCTCCAGAGCCCCCTGCGCCGGCACAAAGGAGCTAAGTGGGCGGCCTTCGGGGGAAAGAGTTCTGCTCTGTGATTGTGTGCAGGCGAAAGACGATACTATTTGTGGATGTTTTCACGTGTTTTGTCTCGTGGAACATAAGCCGGAAAGGCGCACGAGGCGGGAGCGCATTACAGTGCAAAAGGCAGTCGGTCTGAAGGAAGACCGAATATTGGCAAAATATAGATCCTGGGGGGTTGAAGGCCACGTGCGGCAGCACACCCCAAAGGAACCTGAAAATCCTTGAATGCACGGAATGCTGAATGCGTGTAGAGTGTGTTTGGGAGAGTGAGAGACTGACAGAATCAGAAGGCACACGCTAATGCTTGTCCTTTGTTTTTTCCTTTTAGTGTGCATCTGATCACCTGACCGCAAGGACGTGGCACAGGACTCGACAGCCTTTGCAGGACAGGACTTAAGGACAGAAGTATAAGCTAAGTGTGCTTGTGCATGAGACTTTTGTTCATGAAAATGTAACAGGACTCACATCTTGTTTATCAATCCATGTTTGTTTTAACTTCGTGTTCAGAGGAGAATGTACATGATATGTTGAAGGGCAATGTAGTGTGAAGGGAAACACCTTTACATGCAAAGGTGTTAAAAACACTTGCAGCAACCAGTTCAGGAAAAGTGTGCAGTCATCGTTTATCCTAAAATCCCCAGTCCCATCCATAACCTCTTCCTACCCCTCAATCCGGTTAACCTAAAAATCCCGCTACCTATCCACTCATCGAGCTCCTAACCCTCCTTCCCCGCTCTGGTTACAGAGGTCTGTGTAAGCCTTGACTTGCAGACACTGAGACCATTGAGGGGGTGGTTGGTACTGCTTCGCTCCTGCGCCTTGGACCTGAGCACCCTGACAGAAGCACAAGCCAACGTAATATTCAGGCGCCCGAGAGGGGTAGCCAACCCCCGTTACCGTCATGGATGAGATCGCCAAGGTCTTGCAAGACTTGCAGAGCGAGTTGGCTGCGTCCAGACAGGACTATGCCACCTTGTCCGCGCAGGTGCGTAGTTTGGCAGCCCAAACCGCACCCTTACCAGGTCATGCACCAGTACAGGTGCAAGTCACCCCGGAACCTGTAGTTCCCCTAGCACCACCTGAGCGATATGGTGGAGATCCGCAGACATTTTCCACTTTTATCACGCAGTGCCGCCTCCATTTCCTTACGAAACCAGCAGCATTCCGATCAAATCAATCTAGGACTGCATTTGTTATCTCCTACCTTACAGGAGATGCTGCAGCATGGGCAAATCCCTTGGTACAAAAAGATAACACAATCCTATATGATTGGGATGAGTTTCTTAGTGACTTCGAGAAAATATTTAACCGAAGGGCTTCCACCTTGTGTAAGGATCGGGAATTGCTGACTTTGAGGCAGGGGAATAAGGAGCTGGTGACGTATGTCACCCAGTTTAATCGATTAGTAGCCGAAGCCGAGTGGCCGCGTGACAAATGTATGTCCCTATTTTATCAGAGGCTAAGGGATGATATTAAAGACCTTATCGCCCAAGTTGACCCCCAACCTCGAGAATGCTCAGATATGATCGATTTGGCCATGCGGTTGGATCACCGTCAGGCGGAACGACGGGGGGATAGGAAAAAAGGGGAGTCACGTTCAGTAACAAGGTTTGATCAGTCTAAAGGGACACGAGGGACAATGGACAAGTCTGACGGAGATGAGCCAATGCAAATTGGGTCAGTTCGAGGTCCCCTATCCAAAGAAGAAAAAGAACGGAGGAGAAAGGATGGTGTTTGTATGTACTGTGGGAAGTCGGGACATTTCGTTCGCGAATGCCCCACCAAGCCCAAGACTCAGGGAAACGCTTCGGCTCGCCGGTAGTGGGGGTTACCCGGCCGAGCCTGACCAATAGCAGGGCCCCAATTACAGGTTGTCCCAATTTCGCCCCACATGTCTCGTTAAGGGGGTGTCTAGGGTTTCAGGGACTATTAAAAGAGGTCACCATGTTGATTGACTCGGGTGCAACAGGTAATTTCATAGACACCCAGTTTGCAGTCAAGCTCGGTATCCCTACGCAGCAAAAAGCAAAGCCTGAACCCGTGCGCGCTGTTGATGGTACGCCTCTTTGTTCCGGACCTATTACACATAACACTATTTCAGTGACCCTAAGTAGCGGAGATGGGCATTGGGAACATATTGCCTTCAACTTAATTGCTGCCCCGCAATTCGGCCTTATTTTAGGGTTACCTTGGCTGAGAAAACATAACCCTCAGATTCAATGGACCGCCGTATTGGTAGAATTTAGTTCTTCCTATTGTCAGGAGCATTGCAAGCGGCCGATATTCTCGACCCCTCAAGTTGTAAGCATTACGGGTGGTCAACCCGAGGTGCGCCCGGAGGAACTGCCCGCAGAATACTCCGATTACATAGACGTCTTTAACAAGAAGGCCGCTGAAACCTTACCCTCACATCGGGTATTCGACTGCCGCATAGACCTAGAACCAGGGGCTATGTTACCATACAGTCGTATATATGCCTTGACCGAGGCTGAAAACGAGCACCTCCGAGAGTATATAACAGCCAATTTGCAAAACGGCTTTATTAGACACTCTAACTCACTCTAACGTACCGAAGAAGTCCGGGGAACTTCGGACTTGCATAGATTACCGCGGGGTGAATCGGATAACCATCAAAAACCGTTACCCACTTCCACTCATCCCAGTCCTTCTAGATCAGGTTAGGGACGCGGTCATCTATACTAAGCTGGATCTTCGTGGCGCATACCATCTAGTGCGGGTGCGCGAAGGTGACGAATGGAAAACCGCCTTTCGAACAAAATTCGGATTATACGAATATCAGGTTATGCCGTTCGCTCTATGTAACGCACCCGCTGCTTTCCAACACTTCCTAGATGAGGTTCTTAGAGAATATTTGGATGTATGTGCTGTTGTGTACATTGATGACATCCTCATCTATTCCCATAGTCTCCAAGAACATATTCAGCATGTACGCGCTGTCCTACAAAAGTTGAGGGAACACCAACTCTATGCCAAATTAGAAAAATGTGAATTTCACCGGACCACAGTGGAATTCTTGGGTTATTACCTAACTCCGACAGGCGTGCAAATGGATCGCAAAAAGGTACAGGCCATTCTAGATTGGGCCCCACCAGCCAATGTAAAAGACGTGCAATCCTTCTTAGGATTGGCAAACTTCTATAGAAGGTTTGTCAAGAATTTCTCTGAGCTGGTTACCCCAATCACGAGACTTCTACGTAAAGGCTGCCCGTTTGTTTGGGACGGCTTGGCTGAACAAGGATTTCAACGACTCAAGAAGGCCTTTACTGATGCTCTGGTACTGAAACATCCAGACTTGTCCCAGCCATTTGTGGTGGAAACTGACATTTCCAACTATGCACTAGGGGCTGTATTGTCCCAACGAGATCCTCAGACGGGCCTATTATATCCTGTGGCCTATTACTCAAGGAAACTGCTCCCCGCAGAGGTTAATTACATCATAGCAGATAGGGAGCTATTGGCCATAAAGGCAGCATTTAGCGAGTGGCGGCATTATTTAATGGGGGCACGTCACACCGTGACGGTTATTACCGACCACCGCAATCTCCAATTTATTAGGACTGCCAAGACCTTGAGTCCGCGTCAGCTGCGCTGGGCCCGATATTTTGCTGAGTTTGATTTTATTATCACTTACAGACCCGGAACTAACAATCGGAAAGCTGACATCTTGTCTCGCTATCCGGAAAAAGTCCTTAAGGAAAAATAGAAATAGTGTCCCGGCCAATAGTTTCTCCGGAGCGAATAGTGGGCTTAACCACTAACCTTTTCGAGAGTATCCGACAAGAATTCTCCATGCACAATCTGCATCAATGGTGCAAACAAGACTCCCAGCATACCATTAAAGATGGGCTTCCGTATCATGGGCAATCCTTGTACTTGCCCACAACCCATCTACAAGAAAAGGCTATGTCCTGGTGCCATGATTCATCCCTAGCGGGTCACCCTGGTAAGACAAAATTATTAGAATTGGTAGCAAGGCATTTCTGGTGGCCAAAGTGGCGACTTGATGTTCAACAATACGTGCGACAATGTACAATTTGCGCCCAAAACAAGGCCGATCACCAGAAACCCACAGGTCTTCTTCGTCCCTTGCCGACTCCTACTGTACCATGGCACACAGTCACTATGGACCTCATAGTCGAATTTCCACAAGTGCAGGGCTACACCTCAATACTGGTGGTGATGGATGCTTTTTCAAAAATGGCTCACTTCATCCCTTGTAAAGGGGTCCCGACAGCCAAGGAAATTGCTGAATTATTCCTACAGAATGTGGTCCGCCTTCATGGCCTCCTGTGCCGTGTGATAATGGATAGGGGTCCGCAGTTTACTTCCAGGTTCTGGCGCGAGTTTTGTAACATCATCGGTATGGAGGTCCGACTGTCCTCGGGTTATCATCCTGAGACAGACGGCCAAACCGAACGCGTGAACCAGGGGCTTGAACAGTTCCTACGCTGCTTGGCCGCAGGACGAGAGACAACATGGGTTCAACACACTTGGCTAGCAGAATTGGCATATAACAATGCTGTTCACTCCTCCACAAAACGGTCCCCGTTCTTCTGCCTGTATGGAAGACATCCACGGATCTTACCTTTATCCGTACCAACAGCAGAAGCAGTACTGCCTACATTGGCAGGACAACGGATCGGAATAGAGCAGGTTTGGAAGGAGGTGCAGGCTAATCTCATAAGAGCTAAAAAGACATATAAAATCTATGCAGATAAACATTGGCGTGCCAGCCCAGTGTATCATAAGAACGACCTAGTGTGGTTGTCCACCCGCAATTTACGACTAGAGGGGCCCAAAAAGTTACAACCCCGTTACTTGGGCCCGTTTAGCATAGAAAAGGTAATTAACCCAGTAGCGGTTCGATTGACTCTGCCATCCCAGATGAAAATCCATCCTATCTTCCATACATCGCTGTTAAAACCAGCATCCCGTGGCACACATACCCAAAAACCACCTCCCGTACTCGTACAGGGGTAACCTGAGTACGAAGTACGAGCCATTTTGAACTCCAAGATATTAAAGAACGGACAACTTTATTATTTGATTGATTGGGTGGGGTACGGGCCCGAAGACCGCTCCTGGGAACCCTCACATCATGTGCATGCACCACGATTACTGCGCACTTTTCATAGAAACTACCCTGATAAACCCGGGGGCCCTGCCTTCCGTGGGGGGGGTGTGCTGTCAGGGGCAGGACTAGCCATAGACCATGAACTGTTGGAACTGTAGGGCCAGGGACCATGAAGAAACCTAGACCCAGAAAGCTACTATACTTAAAAAGGCTGTTATGCCCTTTCTGTAGACGTATTGCCGCCCAAAACTACAAATCCCAGCATTTGGCACGCCAGGACTACATTTCCCAGCATGCTCTGCGGACTCGCGAGCCAATGGGAAGCCGCGCTGGGTGTGGCACGCGAGTGCGCATGCGCAAGCCCCAAGGCACAGGGCTTGTGCTCGAGACATCGAGGAGAGTGGACGTGTGCCCAGCAGCTCCTCGGAATTCACACGCGAGGGGCCCAGAGCCTCCGGAGGAACCATCCGGCCCCTCGCTTCATAAAGATAAGTACCGCTCAGCCCACGGAGTGTCTGGGACCTACGGGGGAAGCGCAGGGGGGCATATCCCAACCCCTCCAGAGCCCCCTGCGCCGGCACATAGGAGCTAAGTGGGCGGCCTTCGGGGGAAAGAGTTCTGCTCTGTGATTGTGTGCAGGCGAAAGACGATACTATTTGTGGATGTTTTCACGTGTTTTGTCTCGTGGAACATAAGCCGGAAAGGCGCACGAGGCGGGAGCACATTACAGTGCAAAAGGCAGTCGGTCTGAAGGAAGACCGAATATTGGCAAAATATAGATCCTGGGGGGTTGAAGGCCACGTGCGGCAGCGCACCCCAAAGGAACCTGAAAATCCTTGAATGCACGGAATGCTGAATGCGTGTAGAGTGTGTTTGGGAGAGTGAGAGACTGACAGAATCAGAAGGCCCACGCTAATGCTTGTCCTTTGTTTTTTCCTTTTAGTGTGCATCTGATCACCTGACCGCAAGGACGTGGCACAGGACTCGACAGCCTTTGCAGGACAGGATTTAAGGACAGAAGTATAAGCTAAGTGTGCTTGTGCATGAGACTTTTGTTCATGAAAATGTAACAGGACTCACATCTTGTTTATCAATCCATGTTTGCTTTAACTTCGTGTTCAGAGGAGAATGTACATGATATGTTGAAGGGCAATGTAGTGTGAAGGGAAACACCTTTACATGCAAAGGTGTTAAAAACACTTGCAGCAACCAGTTCAGGAAAAGTGTGCAGTCATCGTTTATCCTATAATCCCCAGTCCCATCCATAACCTCTTCCTACCCCTCAATCCGGTTAACCTAAAAATCCTGCTACCTATCCACTCATCAAGCTCCTAGCCCTCCTTCCCCGCTCTGGTTACAGAGGTCTGTGTAAGCCTTGACTTGCAGACACTGAGACCATTGAGGGGGTGGTTGGTACTGCTTCGCTCCTGCGCCTTGGACCTGAGCACCCTGACAAGGAGAATTACATCCCTTTGGTTGAAGAGCTAAAGAGAGACCTCAAGAAGTGGTTGGTACTGACGCTCTCGATGATTGGTAGGATGATGACTGTGAAGATGAACATGCTCCCACATTTGTTGTTTCTGTTTCAGATGCTGCTTACACCGTTATCAGAGGGATAGTTGAAAGATATTGAAGATAGGTGTTTCAGCTTTGTATGGCAGGGGAAGAGGGTGCACGAAAGATCTTAACCATGCCCAAGACGGAGGGTAGCTTTTGTTTCTCAAATCTATGATTATGCTATAAGGCAACCCAGCTCAGAGTCATGCTTGGACATATGTCAGAGGGCATGCAGACATTATGGATGCATTGTTTTGGAGGACTATGTCACGTAACCGAAAAAGATTAGGGATTACCTATGGGCGTCAGCCTGGGATATCCCCAAAGGGTTCTGCCAAAATACCACAATGGGAATTCTGTGGCAGCTGTGAAGGAATAATAGGAATAATAGAGATCTGTCATCATGGCCCTCCCCATTAAGCTCATTATGGGGCTCTCTGATACCATTGTTTAGTAAGGGATTTAGAAGAGAAAAATGTTCGGATGCAGGCCTTGAAAGGGTTGCACACCTTACTCAGGATGGCAAGGTCAAAGATTTTGAGGAGGTCAGAGATATGTTGGGGAAAGAGGACATTGGTATCTTCGACTACGTAAGACTGAAAGGAATCCTTCTCACTCCAAAGTGAAAGGACGAGCTGGTGCAGGATCTCACCCCCTTTGAATGAGTACTGGGGGGAGCACAGTCTAGGAAGGGAATTATTTCAAAAATGTGTAAGGTTCTGGTGATGTACATGCCATTGAGTATAACTTTAAGTTCTTACACAGGTGGAAGGAACTGCTAAATTGGCTGAACGATGCTACAGGCTGCCGGCTGCCTGCTGAACCTCTTACGGTGCTCTTACTGTGTTTCTCAAGATCCCTTTACAGGGGTATGGAAAGTATGCACTCCCTAGGATATGGAGGCCCTTCTGAGAGTGGGAAAGATAGCAGTGGCCCAAATTTGGAAGGCCGAAAGGGATTGTCTTAGGAAGGTTTCAGAGGGTTTACCTGGTGGAGAAATTTACATATACGGCACACGACGATGCTTCCACATTCAACAAGGAGTGGGGCTTATTCACAGCAAAATATGGGACAGAAGGAGAGCAAACAGGGAACACAGACTCTGAGATCGAAACATCGGGGGAATTGGCTAGGAGGGGAAGGTAGGATCCAAGGGAGGAGGGCTGAGTGAATGATGAAGGGTTGATAAGTGAGATGGGGGTTTGGTAAACTCTGGGTGGTTAGAAAGGAGGCCTTCTTGTGTTTTCCTCGAATGAGGTGTGAATTCTGGTGGTTAAGTATGTGACCGAATGGTTGTATTTTCTAATTTGTTTTGTCTTGTCTTTTTAAAGCCCAGGGAATGGGACAATAAGGGGAGGAGGTCGTTAGGAAGGCACGAGAGTAAAGCAAAGTTAAACAGGGTAATGGGAGCCCCGGTAAGGTCTCAGGATATGATCTCCAATTGGGCCGATGGAGGGGTTTACCAGTGCGTTCCTGGGTCTGTGTCTGTAGTAGCTGTTATTTTATCCCTTTTGTTGGTTGCATTTTGTCTAAGAACTATGTGATACTATGGCTATTGTGTAAAAACTTTAATAAAAATCAGAGTTACAAAAAAAAATCTGCTTTCTCTCTTTTTTTTTTTAAATTAAATGTTTGGTTTGATTTTACAAACTTTACATTACATTCTTTTTCAATTCTATAGTTGAAAAAGAAAATTTCATTTGCTCCATTCATTTCGACTCATTTCATGATCTCAGTCCAGAATTTAATTATTGTAATTATTAGCCACTGATCATTTCCTCTTAGCAGATTCGCCCATCTTTCTTCTGTCGTCATCTCTTTATTGGAGATACCAAAAAAGGTTCTGAATAGTTCTCTTTTTTCTTTCAACATCGGGCACACCATGATTAAATGGAATAGTGTTTCTGGTGTTTGGAGTTCTTTACAAAATCTGCAGTCCGCGGAAGTAGAACCAGTTTTATCAAATGTAGCTAAGTAGTCCCTAGTTGGGAGTATATTCAGGTGAAATCTTAAAAATAAGTCACAAATCATCCTATCAGGGAATTCCGTTAAATATTATGGTAGTTAATTTAAGGCTCTTCCTTCTGTGTCACATTTAAGGAACCGTTTGTAGTTTTTTTGTTTGTCTATTGTTTTTATCCAGTCATTCGTTTTTAATTTTCTTTTCGCATGCTGGGGTCTCTTTACCAACAATTCTTCGGTAATTTCTTCAGCTTGCATTTTTCTCTTTATTGTTGTAATCCATTTCAAAAGAGCTGTCGTTTGAAATGCTTGTTCTTTTCTTTTTAATATTTCCAGTGATGGTATCTGATCATCCGAAATGACTTTTCTATAAAGGTCCATCTGTTTCCATGTGACTGTAGATTCTATCGATTGAAAGCCCAATTCAAAACGGATCCTAGCAATAGGAAAAGATTTGGGGAGTGCTAACGTTTGTCGCCAATATAGACCTTCTAGGACAGACCAGTTAATAACCTTCCCATTGATTAAGGATTCACTGCCATAGGTTATGATTGGAACTACCTTTTGCCTGTATAATAGCATTGTCGCCTTCACTGAGTATGTACCATACTTCAGATGAAAGAATCTACCTTGCCTGGCCAAGGATCTGGTCTTTTCTTCGATGTTTTCGTACCATTCTTTTTCATTATTAGAAGTATTTATGAGAGCACCTAGATATTTGATTGTCTTTGTGATCATAATTTCTTTATTATCATGCAAGATTTTTATAGGATACTGATTTTTCTGCTTCTGACAGATGAGTTTCATGATCTTTGTTTTACACGTATTGATTTGGAGATCATTTATATACATGTAATCTTTGGTTTTGTTCAAAGATTCTTGTAGTCCGGATATCGTTTTATCCAATATAATAATATCATCAGCATAGATTAGTACATGAATCGTTTCGTTGTTAATTCTTGGGGGATTTGCTTTCGTGTTTTCAATCTGCTTCTCAAAGCCGTTGGTGTATAGATTGTATAAACACGCAGCTAACGGACAGCCTTGCTTCAACCTATTCCAGGTGGGAATTGATTTTGTGACCATTCCAGCATTTGTGAGTCGAACTCGAATGGAGGTATTTGAATATAGTTGAATGATTGGGTTTAAGATGTAAGTGGGACAACCCCATGCTATTAATTTACCCCAAAGTTTCTGTCTGTTTACTGAATCGAATGCCATTTTCAAGTCTATGAACAATGCATATACTTGTTGGTTTTTGATGCTTGCTTCTACTTTTATCATATTCAGTAACAGTAAGTTTACATTTGTTCCAATTTTTGTCACAAAGCCAGTTTGCTTTTTCGCCTGTTTTCCGTTCTTTGCTGCCCAGATGTTCAGTTGTTTTTGAAGGTAGCCTGCGAATAATTTTCCCAATGGGTCTAGCAGGGCTATGGGTCTATAGTTGCCTGGCGTCTTTCGGTCTCCTGATTTGTAAATTGGGATCAGAATTGCGACTGTCCAAGTGTGGGGAATTTCTTTTCTTTTTGCCATACGTTCGAGTAAATGAAAGAAAAATTTGGCCCATATTTCTGGTGTCGCTTTGAGGACTGCATTTGAAAGCCCGTCCGGGCCTGGGGCTCGTGATGAGTTCAAGGCTTTAATCTTGTTTGTTATATCCTCGATGTCCCAATCAAATTTCCAAGTACACTCTTCGTTTACTCCGGTCGTTGTCAAAATGGATGTTTTGCTGTTGTAAACTTCTTGATAATGGTTTACCCAAACATGGGACTCAACTTCTTGTATTAAAGTTTGTTGTTTGGATTTATCAGTCATCATTGACCACAGGTTTCTTGTGTTTTTATTTTGTAGGGCCTTCAAAATTGTTTCTGCATCGTGTTGTTTCATCATCGCCTTGTTACTTTTTAAAAAATTTGAATATCTTTGTTTTTCCTTGTGTATCTGTTTTTTAAGGTCTAGGTCGTTCTTTAATTTCAAATGCCTTATTCTCGTTTGATGTTCTTGCTTTTCTTGTTTGATTCTTTGATTATATTGATGGCAATGTGAGGATTTGAGAGCACTCTTTGTTTTTGTTTGTGGACATGTATATTTTTCTAAAATCCATCGATAGTCCAGTTTTTCGTGTTCTTTCTGGGGAGCCAGTTGAAAAGTTGAAAGTATTTCACTGGCTTGATGGTTTCTTATTCTTAGTTTATTCAGCCCATTGGTAAATTTATGTGCTCATTTCTAGTTTTGTGTGCAAGCCATAAAATTGAAATTTGATGATGGTCCCTTTCTTCAATAGGGAAGTTATTAATTCCAGTAACAGAATGCTGTAAGGTGTCAGAAGCAAATATATAATCAATTACTGAAGTGGAGGTTTTTCCTGTCCAAGTCGGACATAGTGTCCCATTTGCATTTGTGTTTGTTTAGTTAAGGAAATATTGCGAATTCTTAACTCTTTCATCCATTCCTTTGTCCGGGATGACATTTCGTGTGACAAGTATTTATTACCCTCTTTGTCAAAGGGATGCATGTTGAAGTCGCCAGCTATAATAAATTCATTTTGATTATTAACTTGTATGATGGAATTGATTTCTTCAAATACGGCATCGATGAAAATGTTGTCGTTGATTGCAATAGGATTCCAATAGATGTTAAAAATTGAAATACTCCTGTGTTCCATTCTGCATGTCGTTAGCTTTCTATTTTGTTCTAGATTATATGCTGGCATGCTAATGGCGATATATTGACACCAGGGATTAATGTTCCTTCTTGCAGTTATAGACCATGTCGCATTAATTTGCATAAGAATTAACATTCCTGCAGCCGCTCTGCCTGTTTTCGACGGTATTGCGGGATTCAACCAGGTTATATATCCCTCGCACAGGATCTCCTCAGTTAGCCAGGTCTCCTGTAGGCAGATTATTTCCGATTTTGCTAACATTGCGGATTGATTTTTCAAGAGATGTTTATAGCCCCTTCCATGACATTAGGGATATTTTCTGTGTGTCACTTAATTTGTCCTTTGATTGTTATAAATATGTTTTTCTTGGTTGTCTGGAGTTATTGACTTCATCCACTCCATTTGCACGTGTTGGAGTACTTAAGTTGTTCGTTTTGGTGTTCCCTTGGATTGGCTTATTCTTTTTGTCATTTTTCAGCCTTTGATCAAGAAGTGTAATATTCGTAGATTTTTTGCTAGCCATCAATCTGGATACGTATATTTCTTCTACCTTGAACCCAAGATGTTTGAGTAGATTGTTTGATGCTAAGGCACGGTGCATGGTTTCTTCTGAATAGAAGTCAATATGGGCTTCCTCCATATATTTCTTATTCGGAAAGATAATTACTTCAATGTCATTCGTTTTAATATCTCCGAGTTGCGGAATTGCTTCCAACAGTCGAAGAACGTTAGATCTGTTTAGTGTCACCAAGTCTTCTGGATGTGGCGATAGTTGAAACAAAGCCACTCTGTAAGCGTACGTGGTACTCAAAGGGTTCTGAAACTTAGGTCTCATAATAATAGAATCTCGAGTGGTGCTCTGCTTATCATCATTTTTTTGCTTCTGTTGCGTTTCTATAGATGACCTTGTTTCATCACTTGAAACCGCTGAATAATTAAGGGATTCATTTCCCCCTTGATCTGTCAATTCCTGGCAGTATGTCGTCGAGGACAATATTGAATCATTATATTCATCAATAACAATCAACTCTTCATTTTGATCATTGGTGACAGATGAAATATCTTCTGTTGAATCCCCGATTATTGATGGCTCTTTTGCCGATACTGTATTTGATTTCAAATTTTTGTCGTCTCCGTTTATATCGGTGCCCTGGCTTGATGTCTGCTTATTGTTGTGAAGGTTTCTTTCACTTAGCAGATCATCCAATGGTTCCTTTAATTTTTGTTTGGCTAGTTGGATAACTGGTTTTGAGCTGATTGTTTTAGCCAGTGCCAAATTTGGAGCTGCAAGCTCTATATGTTTCATTGCCCTAATTTGCTTGGATTGTGATAATTTGTCATTTGTTGATTTTTGTACCCTTTGCATGTTTCTCAAAAATGCACGGGATCCCGTTTGTGATTTTGTCGTCAATTTTTTGTGATTTTGTCAAATCAAGTTGTCTTGTCCTATTGGTTTGTGTTTTGTAAGGTCGAATATGTCAAAGGGTGTACACGTTGGAGGTTCGTTATTATCAATTATGATTGGATTTAACTGGGAATTTGATTCCATCATTAATGGTTGGATCTCATACTGTGTTGTCTGATCGATGTTAATTTTATTTGGGCAGTCTTTTCCTTCAGTTTGTGTTTCTTGTGTTAGTACTTTGGGCAGATGTGTTATTTGTGACTGTTTTTTTGCCTTTTCATCTATTCGTTTTTTTGTTATATTTGAGACTGTTTCCATTAGGTTCTGCTTTTCGATGCGTTCCACTCTTGCCATGTCCGCTAAACGTGATTGCCAGGTCCTAGACGTTTCTGCCTCGTATTTCATTCTTTCTTGTAAGCTAATTGTTAGAGTTTCAAAGAGGGATTGTTTAGTCATGATCATTGCTAGTAGCGTTGATTGGTCTTTTGTAGCATCAACCATTGCCTCCTGTATTTTCAAGAATGGGATCATTGCATTTGATAAGACTGCAATTAGAGTATTTTGCAAGTCTAACATTGTGGTCGGTATTCTCATTGGAGACTCGACCAAATCTTTTGAGCGGTCTGAGTGCATGCTTATCGATATAGATTCCTCAATCTCAGATTTAAGGTTTTTCACGCAACTATTTGCTTCGTTCTCACATGGTTTACTGGTGTTGGTGCCGGTGTTTTACTGTCTTTATAGTTATTTGGCCTAGAGGTATTTATTTGGTTAGTTAAACCTTTCCCGTTGAATACCTCTTGTCTTTTTTCTTGACAGTCCATTAGAGCATCCATTTCTGTTATATCCAGTTACAATCGAGCAATCCTGAGAGGGAGAGCCTGTGGATTATTATCACATAGAGAATGAGTGGGACGATATGTTGTCTGCCACTGTTGTTTTGCAATCGATGCTCTCTCTTTTAAGGATGGAGTGACGCATGAATCATTTGCTCTTGTTTTCTGTAAGGATTTGGACTCTGCTTCTCCTGGTTTTGGTGTCTCTTTGACATGAGCTATACATGCATCTGATGGGTTTTTCTGATTTATAGTTTCAACTGATAAAGGGTAAACCAGATCTGTAGAGGTCCTGATTGGACAATGTGCTTCGGAGTTCACAATCTCATCTCTCTTAAGCGAGTTTTTTTGTGTTACCTCGCTAATGATGTGTTTTTGGTCGTGTTTCAGTGCGATATTTGCATTAGTTTTAGTTGGTCTTGATTTTTCCTCTATATGCGTGTTATTTATTTGAGGTTTAGTACTTTTTTGAGCTCTGTCTTTTTCATTCATCGCTAATGTTTCTTCCAATTTCTCTTGGAGTGTAGTACGAGGTTTAACATTATCCATCTTGGTCAAGTTGAAATTAAGCTTAGTCACACTATACTTACACCAGAATTAGATAAACTTGGTATCTTACCTAGCTTTTCATCCGGCTTCCGCAGGGATTTCACTACTGCGGTTTTGTGCCGATGTTCGGGAGATGTGTCTCCGGGTAGTCACGTGAACCTGCTCACGTGGGGAGATGGCAACCAATGAACACTGGCCCGCTCACTTCAACTGCTGTCTGCTGATGGATGATCAGCTGAGAGTCTGACGCAAATTGGAGCAGGTGAGTCTTTCACCGGAAGTATTGGTTAGTCTGAAAAAAAAAATAGAGCCTCCAACCACACAGCAATCGTTGGTGCGCCCTTATCTCCATGTGGGTTCCTATGAGTATGTTGCCATTTCATTAGAACCGGTGTATACGAGGGGTCCTGCTGATGTGGTCAAGTGTTAGGTCTCCACCTCTCCGGACCAACAAGGTGAACAGTATATACTCTGCACATCAATTTAGGCGCCCCGGCGCCAAACAGCCGCACAACAGCCAGTGGGCTTGTCTCCACTGGGCTTAGCGCCGCAAGGGTGCTTCCACTCTGTTTAAAAGCATGTGATCTGATCACGTGTTTGGTCACGTGCTGCAGGGAAGACACGCCTCCTCCAGGAAGCGGTACAGCAAGAGCTACGGCTCGCAATGCCGTGTACAGCAACAAGGTAAAAAAGATAGCGCTTCACTACCAGTCACTTTTCCAAATGCACAGCAATACGCCGCTCGGGCGCTTCCACTCTGTTTAAAAGCGCGTGATCTGATCACGTGTTTGGTCACGTGCTGCAGGGAAGACACGCCTCCTCCAGGAAGCGGTACGGCAAGAGCTACGGCTCGCAATGCCGTGTACAGCAACAAGGTAAAAAAGATATCGCTTCACGACCAGTCACTTTTCCAAATGCACAGTTTTCTCTCTTTCACCCCAGATGTCTAGCAATGGACTACCTACTGACTCACTACAATCTGACACTCAATGCCTCTCCGCTGTCTCATGTTTAGCTCTCCAAAAATAGATGTTATCGTTCTCCTGTCTTCCAATGTCATCCTGTTAAACCGTAATTATATAGTGCCTCCTTATATTTAATATTGGCCTAAGCCCAATCGCGTTACACTGAAAACCGCGTTATAAAAGCTCCGATTTTTGAGTTTCTACTTCGCCGCCATTTTAAGATTCGTCCGCCATTTTGATTTTCACTTGTGTTACATATTCTAAAATGGTGGTCTGTGTTTTCATCTTGCAAGTCGAGCTGACCGACCTTTGAGTTCTGTTAATGTTTAGGTTGTCTGTGAGCCGACTGTCTAAGCAAAGCAAAGAAACGTTGTGCTTCATATGAACTGCTATTCAAGTGTTTTCTGCACTCACAAGCCTCATCCTTGTATAAACACTGAAACAATGAAGAGTAAACGACGATCGTATGTTTTAGCTGAACTACATTGTGAAAGATTCTTGAATCAAGGCTTAACGCAGATTCGAGAACCTATACCACCATTGTATTGTCATGGAAATGTAAATTCATGTAATCCTTCGTATAATATTGTAAAAACTGTTATGTGAACTAGGCACGAACTCTAGACACAAATTATTATCGTGAAGAGAGGCTGGACAATATTGTAGGAAATGTATAAAAATGCCAGTGTTTAGATGTCCAGTACCCACTCTCCTCACTGTGTTGGCTGGTACACATGGCGAGGTGTTGGGGCCAGATAGCTACCTGTTTTGCTTTGTAAACTGTACAGTAATAAAAGATACTTGTATCTTTTCAGCCCGTGATTGGTGTATTTCATTTATGGTACTCAGCCTCGATATTTCTTTGTTCTATCAGATGGCGCCTGTTTAGGGACCCTCAAGATTGATGCCACCTTGTTGAAGGAAAGACGTGGCTATCGTACCGGGATCAGACGGTGAGAAAACGGGGGCCCATTTTGGATGAGACACAATACCTCAACAGTACTGCACAATCCGATCCCTGGATGGTGAGCACGCGGTCCGAGACAGCGTCTTGATGAGGGTCCATATATCGAGGCGGGCAGATTTGCCAAAATCACCAACCGCGAGGGTTCTTTGTCATTTATAATCCGATCAGACCTCCTTAGTCCTTTGTAATCAGGTGAGTCGTGCCCCGAATCCTAAGTATCCTGATATTTGGTTGCAGATTGATCCTCATGAGCACAAATGACGCCAGGTAACACCAGTAATCTGACATGCCTGGGAAATTGTCTGCCTGTTCCAGGACGTCATTCAGCAGAGCCAGACAATCTTTGATATTTGGCCGACCGGCGCCACAGGAGGGGTCGCTGGCATGTCTACGTACTGTAAGAATGGCATTTGGTAGTATAGTATTCAAAGATATTTGGCACAAGCTAGACATGCTTCTGAATTTCAGTGGCCAGTCAATGGTAGTTTTGAGATTGCCCAAATAGAATATTTAGGAACTATATTGTTGAAGAAAAAAGCTAGACCTGCAGTATTTGATGTAATTTAGAATTGGAAAAGACAAGCTATGCAGCAACTTAAAAGTAAAGAGACGCATACACGTCGTCATATGTCAAATTCAGAAAAAGCATCATTGTATGATCAACATAAACAGTCAGAGTCTGTTAGAAACATGGATAGGGCTTTTTAACTTGGTGCACAGAAAATGTATCTGTCTAAGATTTTCATGTCTCAGATGAACTAATTAATAAACTCTTAAAAGAACATAGGTCTGGTGCCACTGCACCACCTCCTTATGTACCTATTCCTATTGTCTTACCTCTTCCCGCTGTCGCACCTCCTCCCGCAGCAATTCCTGTTCTTCCCGTTGCTCCTCCGGTGCCAGTTATTGCTCCTCTTCCTATTGTTGTTCCTCTGCCTGTACCTCCACCTTTACCGATTGTTACTATTCCAGTAATTTTGTCTTTGTTATCAGCGGTAGTATCTCCACTACATGCTGTACAGGATCTGTCTACTCTCTCTTTTCTAAGCGGTTCTGCTCCGCTTGTTACTGATGAAGGGGCCAGTGCTGAATCAAAAGTAGTGACTCGAAGTACAGTTTCTAAAGATAAGAAGAGAGATATGTATGCATGGGCTAAGCAATGTTAGAGAAAGGTGGAAAATCAACTGTCTTTGCTACACTTCTTAATCTAGCAAGTATTCCCAAACAGAATGTCTTTATCGAGGGGATGGGAATACATTTGTCTGTAATGTGGAATACATTGACGGACATAGATGTCCCACAAGAGTTGAGGGATTTGAATGTTTTAGCTTATTCAAGGGATTCCGCGGAGAAAGTATATGAGCATGTCGAGAGGGTTTTTGAGTTAAGAAGGGAGTTAGAACGGTTACAGAATGATGAAACAGATGGAGATAGTTTGGACGCTTTGTTTGTGCAGAAACGGTTCCTTCCTCCTTGTAAGTCAACGAGTAAAGAAACACAAATTTGCACAAGGGATGCGCTTAGATGGATTTAGGATGTGTCAATATCTCCCATAGAAGTATATGATACGTATAGTCAGTATACTCCAGAAATGCAGAGGAAAGTGTTACAGGTAATGGTAGAATACCTGAAGGATGAGTGTATAAAGAAAAAGATGTGTTGTCCCACAGAATTGATGATTGTTTATAAGAGAGCCTTTGCACCACTTTTGGCGCTCGATCTGGCTTTATTGCTCAACTAACGTTCAGAGTTGCCTACTTCTCAGTTGCCTATGAGAGAGGGTCCTCCGACATTTGTTCTTAAAGTTGAGATTCAGATAGTTAGAGGGACTAGAGATGGGAATACACAGTTTCGAGGTCAGTTTGTTCCACAAAATAATGCGCAGTTGGATCCTGTACATGTGAACCAATGTGCTTATTGCAGACAAAAGGGTCATTGGAGAGCACAAAGCCTGATCCTTCAGCAGAGGTCGAATAACACATATGGTGTCATGAGTAGGCGATCCAGAGGCCGCCCTGGGGTAGGGGGTCCTGGTAGTAATCCACAGTCATACTCATAAGATAATCAGCAACCTAGTATAGATAGCAGAAATATTTTCGATAATCCTTTAACTGCCTATCTTTCTGAAGATCTTGTCTTCGACGATATATTGTGTCGTTAGGACAGCGCGAAGCAGGGTCTGGAACCGACGCCTATTCCTGTGAATCAGAAAGGCCCTTACGTTGAAATAAAGGTGGGGAATAGAAAGCATCTATTTTTGATAGATACAGGAGCACAGAAGTGTTTCATTGATCACTTACGGGTTCCAGACATTCCACTGTCAGGCCAGAATAACATTTCTGTAGGGTTTTTCGGGCACACCAGTGGTTAGTCCAGTTTATCTGCCAGTACCAATTTCACTGGGGCCATTTACAGATTACTGTCTGTTTCTTTTTGACAACGAACTGTGGAGTGAATGTGTTGGGGTTGAATCTGTTGAAGAAATGAAATGTGGTAATTCATTGTTCTTTGGATGGAGTGTGTTTGACGATTTCACCCCAGCAATCGTCTGCCTCACAGTTTTTGACTACACTTTTGCTGTCTGAATTTAGTAAAGTTCCAGCATGTTTATGGGCGGTTGACAACAGTGATGTTGGTGTTTTTTTTCAAATTGAGCCTGTTAAAATAGTTTTGAAACCAGAAGTTAAGTTGCCACATATCCCACAATATAAGATTTCAGTTGATGGTGAGCAAGCTTTGAAGAGTATATTTTCCGATTTTGTACATCGTGGAGTAATTGAAGAAATTGCAGGAAGTTTGTGCAATAGCCCGATTTTACCAGTTTACAAGAAAGGGGATAATGTGATTCCTTTTTGTTTCATTATCGAATTGCGCGCTATCAATAAGATTGTTGCTCCACAATTTCCAATTGTGCCTGATGTAACTATGATATTAACAATGATTCCAGCTTCTGCTACTCATTTTAGTGTGGTGGATCTTAAGAATGCCTTCTTTAGCATTCCCATGCACGTGGATAGTAGATATTCATTCGTGTTCACCCAAGGGGGACGCCCGTTTACATTTACCCATGCACCACAAGGGTACACGCAGAGTCCAAGCATTTATAGTAGGGCTTTGAAAGAGCAGCTTGACACACTTGAGTTGCCTTCCACTTGTACATTGTTGCAGTACGTTGACGACCTTCTCTTACCTGCAGACTCAGAAAGTGCTTGCAAAGAGGGTACTGTGTTATTGCTTATTCATCTATTCATTGAGCATGGGCATAAGGCTTTATTAAAGAAGTTTCAGTATTGTCGACAGGAGGTCGCCTATTTAGGCTATCTCCTGTCAAAGGAGGGAAGAAGATTTACACCTGAATGGATAAAAAGCATTTCTAGCGTGTCTGTCCCAAATACACAGAAAGAAGTTAGAGCCTTGATAGGAATGGCTTCTTACTGTAGACAGAGGGTCCCAAGCTTTTCACTAATGATGAAACCAATGTTGGCATTGACAAAGAAGGGCATTTCTTTGCCACTACCGTGGAACTTGGAACACCAGAAAGCTTTTGAGCTGCTCAAGACTTGCACTGTGTTCAGCACCAGTTTTGGGCACACCAAATTATGATAAGGCCTTCGTGTTGTATGTGCCTGAATGTGATGGATGTGCTTTGGCTGTGTTAAAGCAGGAACATGGTGGAAGAATAGACTGTGCGGTTATTTTTCCTCCACACTTCATCCTGTCGCATGCGCTTTGCCGAGATATCTAAGAGTTATCGCTGCTGCTGCTGCATCTGTAAAACAAAGTGAGGGTATGGTTTTAGGTCACACTTTAACCGTAATGGTACCCCACTCCGTAGACATTCTATTAAACAGAATGCAAACGCAACACCTTACGTCCGCACGATTAACATGATACAAACTGATTCTATTTGCACTGCATATCCAAATTAAGAGATGTTGCGTATTGAATATGGCTGAATTGTTACCTCTTCCGCAAGATATTGCTTGCAGTGACGAAATTTCACATGACTGCCTCTATACCACAGAGCAAGAAACCAAAGGCAGGATTGATCTAAATGATACACCTCTAAATGATCTACAAGGGGAGCTGTTTTGTGATGGCTCCTGCTTCAAACTCCCATATGGTACATCCACTGCTGCTTATGCCATCACTACACTAAGCACGATTGTGGAAACCAAGAGAATTTTGCATAACTCTGCGCAGCCTGCAGAGATTATTGCACTGACTCGAGTTTATGAACTTTCCGAAGGGCTTAGAGTAAACATATTTACAGATAGCCAGTATGCCTTTGGGGTGGTTCACAACTTCGGTAGTTTATGGGCAGAACGAGGTTTCTTGACCTCAGACGGAACAAAAATCCAACATGGCACCTTGATAGTTCAGCTACTGTCAGCACTTGCGCTTCCTACTCAACTAGCAATCATGAAGTGTGCCGCACATCAAAAGGTAGTAGATGATGTAGGGAGAGGAAATGCTTTTGCTGACAGGATAGCTAAACGGACCGCTGCTGATTTATACTCAGAAATGTATGTCAGGAAAGAAACTACAAATATCTGTACAGTAGATGAAGGTATTGACTCGATGAACAATATTCAAGCTGATGCCACTCCAAAAGAACTTAGACACTGTGCTGGGGGTTTAGCAAGTTTGGATGAGGAAGGTTGTTAGGTGGACAACAAAAGGAAAAGATGTATGCTACCCGATTCATATGTCACTGCCATGGTTACAATGGTTCATGGTCCCACTCACATATGTGCTAGAAAGATCTGTCAATTGTTAGAACCTGTCTGGGTAAACGTAAACATTTGAAAGACTGCTGAGCGTTTTGTTCAAAGCTGTAGGGTATGCTTACAGCATAATGTGGGGAAGGGTACAAGACGCCTTAGCTATGCGGATGACCCCACAGACTAGAACTGGACTCTCCCCGTATGACATTGTGGTGGGGAGGTCAGATAAAATTTGGAACCTGCCGAAACCCAGAGCATTGAAAGATGTGGAGCATTTGCTTCTTACTGAATACTGTGAGCAGTTAACTCAAAACTTGTATTTGATTTGAGAGAAGCCCTCCCAGTTAAGTACGAGGGGCCAGGTCACAGAATTCGACCAGGTGAATGGGTGCTCACAAAGTCATTTGAGGGGGCATCCAGTCTCGCATCGCGCTGGAGAGGACCATTCCAGGTCCTGTTGGCCACACAGACAGCTGGTACACATGGCGAGGTGTTGGGGCCAGATAGCTATTTGTTTTGCTTTGTAAACTGTACAGTAATGAACAATACTTGTATCTTTTCAGCCCGTGATTGGTGTATTTCATTTGTGGTACTCCGCCTCGATATTTCTTTGTTCTTTCAATCTCTACCCTCCACTCTCTTATCCCCCTCACGCTTGACCTTCTTTCTTCGTCACCCAGATTCACAAGCTAGGGCTCCTCTTTGATAGCAATCTTCAAATGAAAAAAAGTATCACTTCCAATGCCTATGCTCCTCATATTAGACTATTCAAGATTCTAAAAATGTGTCCAGTTCTCACTCACAACTTCATGAATACTCTAAGCGCCACCCTCATGCTCGGCAAACTAGACTACTGCTCATGCCTGCCCCCTAGCCATTCTACTTCTTCCCTGATCTAGACAAAGGGCCTCATCATGAATTGGGTGGTATCCCGGTGGTAATACCGCTGGGGTACCGCCCATTGCTAATAGTCGGTCCAGTGGCATATTACAATAACAAGTTGCGGAGTTGGGGAGTTCTATTACCACCACAAGTAATTGCACAGCGGTAATAGCACCAAAAACAGCCCAAAAATTGTCATTTTTACCTCCAGCACAAAACTGGAGGTAAAAATGCAATTTTCCATCCCAACTCGTGATTTGGCCAGCCCTTAAATGTGCCGTAATACTGTTACTGCCTCATTCAAGGGCTCATACCAAACTCGTGATAAGGCCCAAAGTCCTCACTTCGCTATCCAGATCCTCGCCCCACTTCTACCTAAGGACATAGTGCTGATTGGCACTCCATGCATAAATGCATTCTTTCTCAGCTCCTTCTCCTAGTCTACAAACCTATCAATGGTTTTGCTCTTCAGGACCTGTCGGATTGCATCTCTCTCTTCATCATTTCGTACCCTCTGCTCCTCATCTGCACTCAACCTCACTGTCTCATTCTCTCCTCTGTGCCTCTTCCCACTTCCACTATTTCTCTCTGCTCACCCACCCCACTCTATTAGGACTTCCCGGCCAGCACAAAGCTAGCCCGCCTGCAGAGCTCTTCAAAGCTGAGCTTAAAATGTGCTTTCTTGCAGGCTGCAAGGACCTCCCCTGCCCTCTCCCCCATACCTTCTGCCTGACCCCACATCTTCACTGCCGAGTAATAGTGCAATGATGGATATTGGTACAGTACTCCTCTTTAGCTTAAAGCCCTTAACCCCATTATATAGTGTTACCTTTTCAAGTCATCATTTTTTTATTTGTGTTGTTTGTTTTATTTCATCCCTGCACGTATGTCCCAGCTTGTTCACACTCTCGTTATCTGGCCCACTGCTTGTTGTAATGTTTGTGCTATTGTACAGGCACCCTTGAGGGGAGTGGCCCCTGATCTGCAAACGTGTTATTGTAAGACACTTCTGATTGAAATTGACATCCCTGTTCTTCAAATAAATATGACGTACAATTACCGCTTGAAAATGAGCGCATCTATGTCTAAGAGTAATTTTGACCATTCTTGGCAGACGTTTTCCAGGTATGTTTTCTAATACTTTCAACAATTTTCTTGTTTTCTTTAAATATGATTGTAAATGTTAACTTTCAAATACAAAATGTAAATGAGATTAAAATCTACTTCAAAAGAAAATCATTGTAGATATGAGGTTTATCTCTGTACTTGGATAAGGAGAATCGTTTGCAATTTCATGCTTGTGATATACCGCCACCCAGCGGCCAATTTAATTTTACGTTTAGTGTTCTGGCAGCATTTAGATTTCAGCCCATTTCAATCAATATGATCATTTAAAGTAAGTTATCATTGGAAAAAGGCTATTATTTCTTAGCAAATTAAAATCACATAGATGGAAAATAAAAGCGGCTCGGTTTATATTAAGCGGCGAAAGCATAAGACATTGCCGAAAGAAAGAGAGTACATATTGTAGGCTAAATGGTGACAATTGATGCTTTTTAAAAACAATAGTAAATGAGAATGTTTCCCCATTAGAGCATATAGACTGGTCATTGGTATCAAGTGGGCATCAATGGGCGTGGTAGTTGCTGCTAATATAAACCCAGATGTATACTTGAATATTTGGTGAAACGAAAACAAAGTCCACTCAATTTTTCTCTGAGCTTTCCTTTCTGTTACTCTGTTCACTATTTTTGCGAAGCATCGTTATCCTCATGCATTGAACAAGGGGCATACAAGATTAAAAAAAAATATGCGGGAAGTAGTGATGGGGGGAATGTCAGGTGATGTAGACTTGATCCCCCACTTAAGAGCAGGTGAGCAACCAACATGCTGGGTGGCTGCTGGGCTGGAGCTGGAGAGTGTTGTTTCCTTTTTAAAATGTTTCCATACTGTCCGAATCTGGCCACTGCGGGCGACCATTACTGGCATGTGAGTGCAAACCATGAAATCCGTGAAACAGATCTAAACAGAGAAATGCAAGCTCGTGCTGTGTCACTACGGAACTATGGAAATGCCGTTTTGGCTGACACTCATGAGAGCCGCCTGATTGCTCTGAGAACTGCATTTGTAACGTACGAATCGTTTTTGAACCTGCATCATTTGGCTCACCAGATCTTTTGTATTACAAGTCGCATCAGCCCTAGACAGCATAGTCAATAGTGAAAGATCAGGCGCGTGCAATACTAGGTTGCCCAACTTTGCTAAATGGTTTCACAGGACACTTGAAACATGGAGTTGCATCAGTCACAGTTTGTGGTGCACGGGGTTCCCCACAGTGTCATTTGAACTCGGGTTTCACCCCACCTTCGGCTACCATGTTAACATTAGTGACAAATATATGTTGGCACATACACAGCATAAAGAAAACTAAACTAAACTGTAGGACTGGTATGCTTTAATGAGCACTGTCCTTTTTGAGCTCTCTACAGGGCCTCTCCTGGGATTCCCAAAGGCCTGTGCAGTAAAAACCATGCCGACCCCTAATTCGCATTTGTACTGGCAGGATCAGAAGTGATATCATGGTAAATAACATAACAAATAGTGCATTTAGTCTTTGATACTACAGGGCATCACTGATAATGATATTAAAAGAAGATTCTAAATGTAAACCAAAAGCCAAATAACTTTGCGATGTACAATGTATGAATCGTCACTATTATAGATTATGCAGCAACTCGATAGTCCAGCAAGCCATGAGAGGATGTTTTAATAAAATAGACTGCAGAGTAGATCACGTCTAAGGATTCACGATTCTGGCAGATTAGAAGACAGACTGAGATTAAATGTGTGCCCAGGATCACATACTGGGATTTGGGATAAATCTGCAATGTAAGCGCTTCATCGTGTATCTTCCCAGATTTAGTTCATATAAGTATTTCTTAAGATTTGGGGATCAATAACTTAAAATATAATGGCCCTCATTACGACCTTGGCGGAGAACCATGGTGCTATTAGCACCATGGTCCATGCCGCTAAGGGTGCAATTCCGCCATGGTGGTTGGCGGACTTACCGCCCCATTCCGACCTTGGCGGGGCGGTAAGTCCCCAATCCCCATTTACCCTTCCCCATTCCCATTTTTGCCCCATAGGGCATAATGGGAGTGGGGAAGGCGTTAATTACGCCACCGTAAATTACGGTGGCGTAATTAACAACAAGGTCCCTTAGCGCCATGGATTTTAACACCTGCTAAAAGCAGGTGTTAAATCCGCCATGGCGCTAAGGGAACTCGTACTCAGGCGGTAAGGGTCGGCGATGTTTACGCCGGCGTAAACCCCTTACCGCCTGGGTCGTAATGAGGGCCAATGTGTTTATAGTAATGCCTTGAAAAGTACCCACATTACAAGATAAACTAACCTGACACTATATACATTGTTCAAATCGTCAAGCAAAAAACAATATGATTCTAGTTTTTTATTCTCTATCCTGAAAGCAAGTTAACAGTAGACTCCTGCAAAGGTATGTGATGAGGTCATCTGCTTGAATCATTATTTCACAGCATGCAGCATTATGCTCCCCTTCAATTTATTATCACCCTCCATCCACAGAACTTAAGCGAAAATAGTCCACCCGAGGCATTGATGTGCCTCTAATAGCTATTACTGTAATGCTTGTTACAGGATGCATTGTGTGAAAGTATGAGAAACAGGCCTAATGTGGAGCTGCGGCTCTGTCCAGTGATCCTGAGACAAGTCCCCTTTCCAACCCCCTGAGAGAAGTTATACTGTCAAGGTCATAGGCAGCCACGCTTTTCCAATAACAGTTAATTGAGTCCAGCTACAGTGCTCGCAGAAGCATGAAAAGGAATGCTGGATCGAGGGAGGAAGGGTAGGTATGCGACTTTTGAAGGATGAATTCATGTGAGAAGGACAGGGGGTTCTGTGATGCCAAGAATCCTGGTGTACATCTAGAAAACGACTGCCTTCACCCGAAGAGCAGTCATCCTATTTGAACTACAGGCACCGCAAACTAGGTATAAATAAATAAGCTAAATTCAAACATAGGAATGGTGCCCCAATCACATCATTCATGGACACTGAGGTTCCTGCGGCTGACTCCCACCCACACACAGCCCTCACTAACTTCAATCTCTCCATCTCTAACACCCTTGATACTCTTGCCCTTGTCATGAGGGTTTGACTGAAGCCTTCCAAAAAGTGCAACTCGATCTGGCTACCCTTAAAGGCAAGTGTAGAGCAGCTGCATGGAAATGGAATTTGTTGGGCGGACCCTTTGGCAAACTGGCCTGCCACCTCCTCTAAAGGCAATATCAACTCTGCATCCACACCAAGAAAAGAGTCTGTATTCAAGCCAACATCTCTGTGGCATCAAACAAAACGGCCAAACATTTCAAAGTCTGTAAGGAACTGTCCAATCCTGCTGCAGTCTCCTCTTCTATCACACCCACCCAGGACCTTTGCTCGGCCCTCGCTGCACACTTCACTGCAAAATTCCAAGACATCCTTGACTCTCTCTCCTCCACACCACCTCATTCACCAACACCTCTGGAGCCTCCCTTGGCCCCTCCACCACTTCTCCTCTCTTCTCTCACTCCCGTCACAGCAGATGAGGTCACCAGACAAGTTCGGAGTATGAAGGCTTCATCCAAACAGGTGGGTCCCTGCCACTCCAAAACCATTAAGGACAACATTGACTCTCTCGCTCAAGCCTTTGCTGATCTCTGCAATCTCTCTTTTGCCACTGGAATGTTCCCAACTTCTCTTAAGCACTCCCTTGTGCACCCTATACTTAAGAAACCCTCTGCCGACACCTCCATTCTGGCAAACTACTGCCCTAGCTCTATCACCCCTTTCCTTGACAAATTCCTGGAGAAGCTGGCTATCTCTCAGCTCACCCTCCACACTGAAACTGCTGGTTGCTTCCACGACCATCAGTCTGGCTTTAGAGCATCCAGAAGCATGGAAGCTGCTCTTCTGAATACCTGTGAAGCCTGCTTTCAAATGTCGAAACTAACACTCCCTATGTCCTCATTCTTCTTGACCTCTCCTCTGCCTTTGACACAGTAAACCACAACATCCTTATCACAAGTCTGGAATGACACCCTGGGAATCACAGGACAGGCTCTGGTGTGGTTAACCTCCTTCATTACTGACCGCCCATCCCAGGTGGAACTTAGGTCCTTTCTCTCTACTGTCACTCTTTCAACCTGTGGCGTTCCCAAGGGTTCTTCAATGTCTACATGGCTGCCCTTGCACGGGTGATTGCCACTTTCACCTCTAACTTCCAGTGTTATGCGGATGACACACAACTCTCCTTAAGGCTACCCTCAGTCACATCCTTTACCTCGCTCATTTCTGACTGTCCGAAATTCAGTTATGGTGTGCTGCAAACGACCTCTGCGTCAAAAGCAGTAAGACTGAGATTGTTCGCACAGGGGCTCCTGCTCCCGCTTTCCCACTCTCACTTTAGCCAGCCTACCTTGGCCCTGTGCCCGCACACACCTGCGAGGCAAAAAACCTTTGGGGGGGGTCATCTTCGACTCCACGCTCTCCTTCTCCACTCACATTTCGGACATCTCTAAAATGTCTAACTACCAGCTACACCTCCTCAGAGGTACTCTTCCTTTTCTCACCTTCCCCCAGTGGATCACTTTCTCCAGAGCCGTGGTTCTCTCAAAGCTGAACTACTGCAACAGCCTCTTTCTCAACCTCCCTGCCTCTGCTCTGCGCCCTCTGCAACTCATCCAGAACAGAACCGCAAGACTTATCCTTGGCCTCAAGCCCAGGTACTGCATCTCTCCAGCACTGAAATCTCTCCATTGGCTCCCCTTGGCTGCAAGGATCAACTGCAAAGATCCTCTGCATTGTCCACAAGGCGTTCTGAGGCCTGGTACCTACCTTTCTGCAGCGTTGCCTACCTAAATACTGTCTGTCCCAAGCCCTGCGCTCATCTACCTCCAACCTTCTGCAAGTGAGCCGGTTCTCCAAGCAGAGATTCGGAAGGAGATCTTTATCCTCTGTAGGGGCCTCCCTCTGGAATAGCCTCCCTGCCGCACTTTGTCTTGAGCCTGATCTCTTTAAGTTCTGGAAACTCCTTAAGACATTCCTCTTCTCTTCTTCCTTCTCTCTCCCTCTACCCTGCTAGCCTTTCTCTCCACTGTATCCCTCTCTCCCTCGTTTTCCACACAGCCTGCTGACTGGCTGCCTGGTGTACCTCAGAGTCTCACAAATCCCTGCCACCCTCGCCAGTCCTCTCGCACTTGCATCCGGGCCTTGCACTTGCCTCATCGTTGCTGCACTTGGTCAATGACACATGAGAGCGGCATCTCTCAGCACTTACCACAGCTTCTGACTGACTGGGCGCACTTTGTCCCCTCTTCCCAACCCCCTGCACTTGTGTCTCCCCATCTCCTGCACCTGTCTGCGCACTTGCAGAATCTGAATGCCACATGCTTTGAAGATTGTCTATCTGTTTTTCACTTGTCTCCCCTACTTGCATGGTGGCGCCTCAATGCACTTGGAATCTACATTGTTAATTGTATTATATGCACTTGTTCCATGCACCCACTCTGCCCGTGCAGACTTGTATCGTTCAAAAATTCAAGGGCTCTGAATGACTGTTGTTTTTTTCTCCTTGCTCCCTCCCTCCTTGAGTGCTTTGAAACACTTACTTTGTGTATAGGCGCTTTACAAATAAACAATACCATACCAGGAAGATAAGGGAGGAGACATGCTAGAGATGTACCATAATTTGGAATGGGAGGAGCAGAGGTGATGCCAGTGAATATATCTACAATGGCAGGGAGCTGTTCATGCATTCCACAGTGTCTTGTATAATGAGGAGGCCCATTGTATTATCAAAGTAGAATTGACCTCGCTATTCACATTTTGATCAAGCTCTGATGGAGGCTTGCATATGACACGATGGTCAAGAATATTTATGTGTTAAAGAAATGTACTATATTAACAATGTACCTGGTAGTCAATTATCTCCTAAGTTTCACAATGACGAAGTAGCAGGACACGTGTTTGGGGGAATGTCTTGTGATCAATAGGGTAATGGACTAGGGGATAATTAGAATTATACATAGGTGTTAGATAATGGGAAGTGTGGGTTCATATCATATTGTACTCTTTATTATGCATAGTTTTGTTAATTTGCAGTTCTCCGCTATAAAAGATGTAACTCCTATGGGTGGGGTGAGCTCTGTGCTAGTTCAGTTCAACTGGACCGTTTGATACTTTTTGTATGTAAAAACACTTTGTTTTCTTTGCAAATGGTGCATTGATTATGTGGCCTATTTGAGATTGTTTTTATCGTTCGGGTTTTGGGTCATTCACCTTACATCCATAAAGAACTGCTGTGCTTCCCTACATTTTGAACTATCAGTAGAATAATGTGAACTCCAAGCTGGAAATGCTTGGCGAGCTTGTCCAGCTACAGAGGTGCAAAGCCAGGATTTTAACCTATCCTGGAAAGGATGTTTGCAGGACATTAGACAAAACCAATTAAATCAGGACAGTGTAGCAAAAAACGGAATGCTGGCCACCCTATCTAAAACATTTGGAGAGCAGCAGGTTGCAGACACCAGCTGGCTGACCTCAAAAGCCTGATGCGTCTTCTTAGGTTGACATGTTTTACTTACTAAGCTATCTGAACTACCTCGTCAAAATATCTGGCTTTAAGTGTCCAATCTGAAATTCCAAGAAATAATTAACTGTTCAACAGTTCCTATTGGGGTATTTTCCAGAAATGTGTAATTTACTTCCACTAGAAGTACATCTAACCCCAAAACACACCAACCATGTTACAGAAAGCATTGCATTAACCCTCTGATTGACCCACCCATAGTGCAATCCATCAGAAAATCCACCATCATCTACTCTTTCTTCATATGCTAGATCATCATGATCCTCCAGCACATAAAGACCAACACCAGAACTGACATCACACCACACATCCCACATAACAAAACCACCACTAACTGGAGAACTTTCAAGGCACTCAGCATGAAAGACATGACTGCCACCCTACCATCTCTTAACATCACATCATATGCAGATGACATCATTCCTGCCTCCATTTTCAAGACCTTTCCGACTGAATTACTCTGCTGTTACCTGGCAACCATCAACAGCTGCCTCACTCAATACAACTTCTCTTCAACCCTACACTCTGGACAAATCTTCTCACTTCTCACGGAACCAACACTGGACCCTAATGACCTAAGCAACTATCGCCCCATTGCCCATCTTCCCTTTCTAGGTTAGATACCTGAGAAAGCCCTCATCACACAATTCCACCAGAACATCAACACCACTCCCCCTTTGTACTCCAAACTGGCTTCAGACCCAGATCCAGCATGCAAATGTCTACCATCAAGGTGGTCGATGGTGCACTTAACACCCTAGACAATGGTCATCCTTGCATTCTGGTTTTCCTAGATCTCTCAGCATTGTTTGACACAGTAGACCACCTGGCAGTCAAATCCTACCTTGCTAACCACCAACAATTCCTCCAAATGAATTCTTCCAAACAACCAACACTACCTATCACATGTGGAATCCTACAAGGGTCCATCCTTTGTCCCTTGTTCAACCTTTACATGATACCACTCAGAACCCTCCCGGTTTGCCACAACATCCACAGTCATCAATAAGCAGATGAAATGCAATTCTACGTCAAGGTATCCTCCATCGGAGACATCCACAGGCCCAAGGCATACCTCACATATATCCAGACCTTAATGCCCATTGCTTTTCTGAGGGTAATCCCCTCCAAGTCTGAATTTCTACTGCTAGCCAACAATACCGATCACCCCTACATCCTGACCTGGCTCTCGCTTTGGGCCTTGATAGCTGCACACCCCAGCTGACCACCTCTGCCATGTACCTTGGGTTTTACATCAACAGACACCTCTCCTTAAAGGAGCACATAGCAAGGATGGCACAAAGGGCATGCTATCAACTGTCCCTCCTGTGGAAAGTCAAGCCCTTCATTCCAGCCAACAACTTCAGATCTGCTGTCGAAGCCTTGATCCTCTTCCAGCAGGTGGCAATGCCCTTCTGGAAGGCCTTCCAGCATCCACCCTGGCTCCACTGACATGTGTCCTACATACTGCAGCATGGTTAATCAAATGACTCCACAAATTTCGATCACATCACCCGACCTTCATAGAACTGCACTGGCTCCGGCTGCAGGCAGGGATAACTTTCAAATCATGCTTCATCATCTACAAGGCTGCCACCCTCAATTCCCCAAGATACTTTACTGAGAAGCTCAGTATAGCATCTACGGAGGCCTATAATCCACCTGAAGTAAGGACATGTGCAGTCTTGAACTCCACCGATGCAGGAAGGTCTGAACCAGAAGACAGGCCTTCTCTGTCCACACCGCCAGACTCAGGAACTTCCTCCCTGTCAAAACGAGACTCATTGTTTCACTTCTACATGAGAGGAAGGCGCTCAAGACCCACCTCTTCAAATATTGGCTCCTCCCTTACACATAGTTCCACACACCCTCCACTCCCTATCTAACCCCCTGCCCCTGCTCGCTGTTTCTTCCCTTGGTTGCTTGTGGATCCCTTGCTGCCAAATTGGCTGCCCTCACTTTCACCAATTGTTAGCTCCCCACTCCCTTGTATCTCTGCACACCTCACTGTGTACTTCATCCAATAACTTCTATAGCAAAACAGTGCTATACCGAAGACAGGTTTGAAGTCAATAGATACAATAAATACAATAAATACAATAATAATACTACTAATAATAAACACTGACAATCCACCTAGTCAAATGTTCTCTCCCATACACTGCTTCATTTAATCCGCCATCTCTCAGGCATATCATCCTCCGGCATCTTGCAGCACGACCTACCACCAAATATTCGAGGACATGTGCCTGTATCCCCAACCATCGCTGAAATGCACCGCCTGGTTACCTTTCTTACTTCTCCTATTCCCTCCTAGCCACAAATATCTGCACTCTTAAGCTAGGGGCCATATTTAGTGGCATAAATCCATACAGATGCATACCACAATTTCCAATTATAAGTTGGCCTGAGTTTGTTTATCTTGATACATGTACCTATTTAATACAACACACCAGCATATTTAAAGGCAATACACAAAGGTATGTGTATATCCTCCATCCAGCTTGGGTGGGCAGGCCTGCTTGGGCGTGCCCTCCTTCAGGCGGGTAGACCATGCTGGCTGAGCAGAACGTTTTTTCGATGGTTGAATATAGCTCACTTCTTCCTTTTGACATTCATCCTGGATAAGCAAAAACAAAGAGGTGATGGGTGGAAGGTTTAGAATGAATCTTAACATCTGGCATTGATCTGGGCAACCCTCCAGACCATCGTATTCACCTACCAAGCCGTTACAGAAGGGGAAAGACCATATGCAAATCAGGCTTGGTACGCACCATCCGCCCATCACCCCACCCACACTGAAATGTTTGCCAGCCAATGACATTTCAGTGTGGGTGGGGTGATGGGAGGATGGTGCGTACATGCCATACTGCCGCCTTCACTTTTTCCTGGGAATCGATTGGTGACGGAGGTGTTAGAGCTGGCCTGCCGGAGAACAGCAGGCCTGCCATTTGGCAACTCCAGGCTCCCTGGACCGCTGGTAAGTAAAAAGTTAACTTTAATTATTCCCAAGGTGGGGGACAGACTGCTCCAGAACCGTCCAGAGCCCTGCCCTGCGAAATGAAATGCAGGGTCAGATCAGGGCCTAGTTGGAGGACTGGAGACTACGCCGTCATAGTGTAGTCCCGACGAGTCGTCCAACTAGGCCCTTTGGCCCCAGTTTCTAGGCCAGGCACGCAGGCTGGGTAGGCCCTGCATAGCCTGGCTAGCACTTGGGTTGGGTGAGAGCCGGAGAGGAGAGCCAAGCCGGGGCATCGATGCAGGGCATACCCGGGCTGGCCTGCTATGGGAGCATGAGTGAATGGAATGCCCCTCGAGTCTAGACCCTGCTTACAATAGCAGAGGAATATAATGTATTGCTCCTTCCGCCAGACTATTCAATAAATATTTTATGAGGCCAGCGGCGATCAACTGTCTGCCTATTCCTCACACAGATGCTCACCTTGTGGTGAGTTATACTCATCTTGCCAAGCACAAGTGGGTGTATTGAGAGAAGGTTACCAATGAAGTAGGCTGTTCTTAACTTTCAGGTGCTGCCCCAACACCCTGAGCTGCAACATTGGTTCGTGTGTCTTCAGGTGTGCATAAGCTTGTTGTAATAGTGGTGAACCCGGTAGTCCCGGTGGGGTCCAGTGATGCATTTGCAATTGCCACATGTTCACAGATTTAAGGCAATGGAAAACAAAGAAACGGGTTTAGCGCCAGACAGCATGACCATGTATGGCATGTGAGCGACCGTTTTTTTGTGCAGGGGTATGCTGGCCACCATAGATGTGTTTCTGTGCAGTGTAGTGGGCAGCACCATCTACTGAACTAAAATCCCTGGTTACTGCAGCGCTCCCTGTGGTGACGAACAACTGTTATGACAACTCGCTGTTCGTCATGCGTCACCGTCAGCTCCACTGCACGTTTTTTTTAAATGCCATCTAATTTATTATTTATAATAAATGAGATGGCCTTTTGAAAACCGTGCAGTGCGGCACACGCCATATAGCTGGCCTGAAGCAGCCTTAGCTCGCAACTCTCGCTCCCTGTGTTGTGGGTTATGCAAATTGTGTGCGTTTGTGTGGTAGGTATGGGCATGCTTGAGTATCTGTGCAAGCAGTGTGTGTGTGTGTGTGTGCGTGTGTGTGTGGGTGTGTGTGCGTGCACGCGCGTGTGTGAAAGGGCAATGAAGTATTTAGGTGCAGTAAAAAGTAGTGGAAAAAGTTGTGGTAACATTTCCCCTGCTTTCTAGTCCATCTATCAGTCTACCCCGTCTCTTGCTCCTCTTCCTATCCCTTCTCCCCTCCCTCCTCCCCTCCTGGGATTTCTCTCCCTTTCTTGTGTACTTAATCATTGCCTATTGCATGCTTTCCTCCCTCCCTCTGTTTTTCTCTTCTCCCACGAGTCCCACGGCCACCTCTCCCCGTGGCTACCCCGCCTTCTCTTCCCCTGTCCATAAATTCAGCGCATTTGTGTTTTATTGGCCCTGACAAGGCATCAGAGGTAATGCCAAAGTGAATGCATCAGATCCCTGGAAGGAACAAAGAATCGTTTGCAGTCTCCATGCATTGCATGCCAACCTTCTGGGTCGTGTGTGTAACCTAAGCTCATTGAAAGAGACACTTTTGTCCTGGCTCCAAAATCGTGTTCACTTCTTGAAGCAGAATTTAATACACCACTTTGCTGACCAGCCTCGTGCATGTAGGCCACTACTGGGGTAATTTGGCGCAGTAAGCAACCCTTATTTGCATATAGTATTTCCTGTAAGTACCTTACCTTTTGGTAGTTGTCCTTGGCACCACAGGCCTTATAGGATTGTAAAGGGAGCATTTATTGTTTTTTATGTTTTGGTTGCTTGATTAAGAAAATGATGAGCCTGATGAAGCAGCTTTACCTTGAGTGCACTGCTGGTTCGTATTCATTTGTAGATTCTTATAAAGTATGCCGGCCCGTGCACTAGTGGGTCCTCCAGTAAGGCACTTCTCACCATGAGAGAACATCAAACTGTGTGGGGTCAGGGGAGGCACAATTCGATGGAGTGAAGCTGCAAGTGCCAACATCTGCTTGTAGCCTGGTAACCTGGGAGCAATTTATCATGAGTGGTCTCCATTTCTTTTGAAAGCAAGCATTGGCAATGCCAACAGTTTGGGCTTTTATGTAGGCATGGGAAAGACACTTGCCATGCACTTTCATAGTAGCATTAACTGCCTGTTGATGGTAGTAGGTGCAACATGGTGCAAGTAACTGGGATTCTAATAGCAGTGTCAGGCAAATGGACCAGCTATTCTCAAATACAAACTGCTGTAAAATACACCATCACACTTGCACATGTAAGTATAATGTACCCCCATTAGTATGTAAAACCTAATGCTTTTTATATCATATTGCTGTAGGTTTGGACAGTAAATTGCACATTTTGGAATCCATTTTTCAAAACTTCTCGCGCAGTGGTAGAAGCCCCCTGCACCGCTCTTGCTGTGGGTTGGGCGCGCTCGCTTCCAATTTCCCCACCACCTTTCAAAGTCACCAGCCGCCACTGCAAGGGGGGCCTCGGGGGAACGCGAGGTGGCTGTGTGCATAGCGTCCCATGGGGGTATTTAAGGGTCATGGAAGGTTCGGGAGCCTTTCCCTGAGTCCTTTGAGGGGAGTTTGGAGTTGAGGTGAGGAGTAGGGCAGTGTAGCTTAATGGGTTGTTGGGTAGGTAGGTAGTTAGTTATATAAAAAAACAAAAATAAATACAAAAAAATATATAGATACCTCCATTTTTTCTTACCTGCTTGCAGGCAAGCGCCGTTGGCGGCCTGTTTTCGGGAGCTGCTGTGTAGCCCAGTTGGTTTGTTTTTTCAAGTTGTGTAGGTCTCTTGTGGAGCGGAACGTTGCGGCCGCGGCCAAGGGGGTAGAGGTGGGTGGTGATGCATAACGGGTCCAGACACGCATAGTTTTTCAAGATTTTGCTTTGGGGGAGTTTTAAAGGTGCCGGCAAGCGTTTCACATTGAAGCGTTTCGATTTATTGGTATCCAGTTTCCTTCGGTGTCAGCATGCAGCTCTGCGTCTGGGGCCTGGGTTTTCTTGCGGATATATACTTTCCCATGCGTTTGAGATTAGGAACAGGACAGCGGGGGCAGTGCAGCCTGCCTTAAAGGGGCCATGTCATTGTGTGCCTTACAGTGTGGTGTGGCTCACACGCTGCCAGGGGGCAGTTTTGATATGAACGTTTTCTTGGCCCCAGTGTTACTGGGTTTCTGGTTTTTGGTGTGTTCTGTGCCCATAGCAATTTAGGTGCCAGGGTACTCGTTTGTGAGGGCAAGGGTAGTATTTAGGTGGGGGTGACAAAAAAAAAACAATATTCTCTTGATAGATGTAATATTTATTATATTATATCACTAACTAGGATTTATATAGAGTGTAATTCCTTTTTACAGGGAGGTTATCTTTTAACTGCCCTATTTTCTTTCTGGGTTATACTATTCCTAAGGGTATTGGTCCGTAGGGTAGGTGCTGGCTCGGGGGCTTAGTTAGCTAGTTGAGCTAATAGAGGCATCATTTTAGTGCACATTCAGATTATTGGTGCACTATGGTGGGCCAGGGAGCCAGTAAGAAGGGTCTGGTTGATGCTAGGGCTCTGAGGGAGGCCCTGGAAATTATTAGCAGGGCTTCTAAAGCCCAATTGGAAAGGGCGGTGGTGGAAGTAACGGGAGAGGGGGAGGTAGGTGGTGATAGGCCGCAGCGTAGAGCAGCGGCAGACGGGGCTCTCGCGGCAATGGTGGCTTGCACCCCTGCGGCTGTTAGAGGGGAGGCATGGGAATCCAGGGGTAGAAAGTAGAGGAGGGAGATTGATAGGATAGCATCCAGGGGGGAAATGCATTTGGGTGAGGAACTAGTTAGGGTTGGGGTTAATAACAACCAGTTGGAGGTGGGGGATATGAGGATTGTCCAAAAAAGTGGAGGTCAAGAGAGCCACGTCAGTGGGGGTGATGGGACGCAGAGCGGGGCATCAGGAAAGAGGGGCAAGGGTGGAAATTACCTGCGGAAGAGTACAGGTGGGAGAAGGAGAGATAGGTCCCCATCAATCAGTGAGGTTATGGAGGGGTGCGGACCGCCCCCCCCGAATAGGAGGATGGTTAGCGGAGGGCGCTGCGCAGCCCCTGTTGTTCGAGAGGATGAATATGGAGAGTGTTTAGGAATGGCCCCTCCTCAGTCAGCGCGAGGACAGTCTAGAGGGCGCAGCACGGCCCATAGAGATGAGGATCACAGGGTGGAGGATAGTACACCTCGCCCGAGAGAAGAGGACCAGGAAGGGGTTTCTGCGGCCCCACCGAGAAGACGACAAAGGAGTGGCGAGGCGGACGCTCCGGGCTCACAAGAAGAGGATCTACGCGACATGAGCATGAGCTCGCCTCAGCAATGGTATTTCAGGGGTGATGAAGTTGGGATTGAGGAATATGTGGGGCAGTGGGAGGATGAAGATATTAGGGCGGTAAGGAGAGGGGGGGAATGAGAGAAGGGGTTCCAGGTGGGTTTGTGAAAGAAGGGAACAAGGGGCTTGGAGGGGCAAGAGGTTGGGGGAACAATTGGTTGGGTGAGACTGCTGACATGTTTTGTCCCCGCAGTAGGAGCCCAGTCAGAAAAGAGATGAGGAGCATCGGAGTGGAGGTCAGACCGCAGACAGGCGATGGCAGGTCAGAAAGAGGTGAGCGGGAAAGGGACTGGTCAGCTGCATGGCAGAGGGGGGATACGAGAATGGGGGCAGAAAATGAAGGATCTGGGCTGCATGGGGCAAGGAGAGAGATTGGTGTACAGGCTATTGGAGCCTCAGGGGATGAAAAAGGTAATTGTGCTCGGTGGAGGTACAAACGGACAAGGTGGTTGAGCCATTGGTGCTCCAATCACAGGTTTCAAAAGAAAAGGAAGAAGAGGTAAAGGGCAAAGAGAAAAAGCTACCTTATATGGGCATTACGAAAACTTTGGGGGCGCATTTGATGGCAGCAACCAAGGATAAGATTCAGGCAGGGGAATTTGTGGATGTGTTTAAGCTGCTTCATAGGGAAGTGAGAGCAAAAGAGGGTTCTAAGGAAGAGGAGAGAGAGTTGGCCTTGCGCCCAAGAGTGCATGTGACAATTGAAAATTGGACATCAGCATTTATTATTTACGCCAGTGTATATTGTGAGAAATTTCCAGAGCGGTGTGTGGCTCTGCTAAAATATATAGATGTGATCAGGAAAGCGTTTACAAGTTTTGGGGGTTTTGCGTGGGTGTGTTACGATGAGGTTATTCAGAGCAAGAATGGCAGAAGATAGTCAGGCTGTTTGGGGTGAAATAGACATGGATCTATGGCTGCAATGGATGGCACCAACAAGGCCTGCCCCTACTTTGCACACAGCAAGTGGGCTGCCTGTGCCTTTCCGGCCCTTTCGTGGTCACCCCGCCCACGAGGGGGCAGGGGGAGGAGGCAGAGGGCAGTCCTCAGCAGCGTGTTGGGCATTTAATAAAGACAGCTGCACAAGGAATTTCTGTAGGTTCAGACATGAATGTAGCAAATGTGCAGGGAAACACCCTCTCACTCAGTGTTTCCAACAGGGGGACAGGGGGAGGGGGAGAGGATCTGGCAGAGGGGTTGTGGGAAAAGGCTTTTACTCCAATTAAATTGGATGTGCTGGAGAAGTGGTTGGAATTCTGTCCGGACAGGGAAGGGGCTAGGATTTTGAGTGAAGGTTTTGGACATGGTTTCAGGCTGGGTTATCAGGGGCCAAGGGTGCGGAGGTGGGCGGAAAATTTGAAATCAGCCAAAGAAAATGTTGAGGTGGTGAGACAAAAATTGGGCAAGGAAATAGCGGCAGGGAGGATAGTTGGGCCATTTGATGATCTGCAGGGTGATTTAGTGGTATCCCCGCTGGGGGTGGTGCCTAAAAAAGCCCCGGGGGAATTCAGATTGATACACCATTTGGCATGGCCCCAGGGCATGTCTGTTAATGATTTCATTGCCCCTGAGGAATGCGATGTTGTATATGCAAGCGTGGATCAGGCAATGGATTTGGTGAGGAAAGCAGGGTGTGGGGCCTTCATGGCCAAGTGTGACATTAAGGCGGCTTTCAGATTGTTGCCAGTGCACCCGGAGGATTTTTGGCTGTTGGGCCTGCAATTTGAGGACAGGATATACATCGAAAAAGCTTTGCCAATGGGGTGTGCAATTTCTTGTGCATTGTTTGTTTTTCATACAGTTCCGGTTGTGAAAGTGTTCTGCATTACCTAGATGATTTCTTGTTTGTTAGCGGTGCTGAAGGTGAAGGAGAGTGCGAAGAGATGCTAAAGTTGTTCCAAGTTTTGATGGGGGAGCTGGGCGTGCCTTTAGCAGAGGACAAAACAGAAGGGCCGGCAGTAGTTTCTAGGGATTGAACTGGATTCAGTGGCTATGACCGCACGCTTGCCGCACGACAAGGTGAGCAAACTGTGAGGATTGCTGGAGAAAGCGGTGGGGGCCAAGAAGTTGATGTTAGTGGAAATGCAGAGTTTGGTGGGGCATTTGAATTTTGCATACAAGGTGGTGGCCCCAGGGCAGACTTTTTGCAGAAACATGGTGATGACTATGGCAGGAGCAATTTGCCCATATAATCGGATAAGAGTAACAGGTGCAGTGCGGGAAGATTGTAGAATTTAGCTTTGTTTTTTGGAGAGTTTTAATGGAGTGTCCATGTGGGTGCAAGGAGATCCGGTGTCTTGGGAAGTGCTGATTTTTTCAGATGCAGCAGGCGCAGGAGGTTTTGGAGTGTTTTGGGGAGGAAGTGCTGCATAGAGAGGTGATTGTTGGTGGCAATGGGGTTGTGGGGGAAGGAGTTGCAAAACAAGAAAGTGAATTTCAACATAGACAATGAATGCGTGGTCCATGTAGTGAATCGGCAGTCAGCAAGGGATCGGAGGGTGGCGAGGCTGATGAGAGAGTTTGCTTTGCGTTGCATGGAATGGAATGTGGTTTTCAAGGCAACACATGTGCCAGGTGAGGATAATGGCATCGCTGATGCGTTATCTCGTTTTCAATTGCAGAGATTCCGTGGATTGGCTCCAGAAGCGGATCAGGAGGGGCAGAGGATTCCGGAGGAGCTGTAGAAAATAGGAAGCTGAGAGCGCTTTCATTGGTGGAGGGTTCGCTGGCTCAGGCATCTAGAGAAGCCTACAGGAGAGTTTGGGAGGATTTTATAGGAGGAGGAGCTCGTAGTTGGAAAGGTTGGGGGGATGCGGAAGAGCGGAGAAGGGATGATGTCACTAATTTCTTATTGATGTGCATGGATAGGGGCTGGTCTAGAGCAACTATAACGGGGAAACTGACAAGGATTGCTTTCTATGGGAAGTAGTTTTGGGGTTTTCAGCCGAGCGGGGGAGAAATGTCAAGTAGGATGCTTGAAGGTTGGGCAAGGGAAAGCAAGAGGGAAAAAGATAAGAGGAGACCGATATCGGCCGAATTGCTAGACAGGCTGTGTCAGGCTGTGGGGGGGATTTGTTGGTCGGCCTGGGAAGGTGAATTGTTCGCAACTTGTTTTACTTGGCTATTTTTTGGGGCCTTTAGGGTTTCTGAGTTGGTGGGGGGGAAAAGAGGATTAGGTGGGCTGCAATGGGAAGATGTTCAGTTTACTGAGTTAGGTTTGGATATCAAGATCAGGGGGTCTAAAACAGATCAAAAAGGAAAGGGCTCTTGGGTTTTGCTGGGTCGAGGGAGTAAGGATTTATGCCCGGTGCGGACAGGTTTGGCTTGGAAGGAGCATTGTGGGGGTAGGACAGGTTTGGTTTTCCAGCATGCGAAGGGGGAGTCACTATCAGCGCAACAAGTTCTGGGGGTACTACGGAAAGCTCTGGTAGCACTGGGTGAGAAGGCAGAGGATTTTGGAACTCATTCATTTAGGATGGGGGCAGCATCTGAAGGTAGCAAGTTGGGCTATTCTGAAGAAAAGGTGAAAAGTTTGGGGCGTTGGAAGTCAGGGAGATACAAAGGGTATGTCAGGGATTTGAGTAAACGGGAAGTTGCAGGAGTGTTGTATTTAGCAGAAAGTTGTTGATTTGTAAGTGATTTTGTAATTTCTTTTTCAGATGCTGCTCGGAGGCCGGGGCAGATGTCACAAATATGGATAGTGGGTCATTCTATTGTTAAGTGGGCGGGGAAAGAAGCTGAGAAAAGAATTTTTTGCAGGCAATTGGGTTGCAGCTATAGCTATAAAGATGTTTTGGTAAGATGGTCAGGTTTAGGGGGCTCCGCTGGGATCAGTTACTCCCAATGTTGGCCGGGTTGAGGGAACGTCACGGGACTCCAGATGGTCTGATTATTCATGCTGGGGAAAACAACCTGGTAAGAGATACTGGTGTGGCTCTTCTTAGAAAAATGAAAAGGGATTTGTTATGGGTCAGCGAAATGTGGCCACAAACATCTGTAGTTTGGACCAAATTGTTGCCTAGGAGAGTCTGGAGGGGAGCGAGAAGTGAAGGAGTGATAGAGCGAGCAAGGAAGGGGATAAACAGAGAGATGGTAAAATGTTGTGTCTCTGCAGCGGTGCAGGTTTTAGACCACAAAGACATAGTTTATGAAGGATTTCTGATATATAGAGAGGATGGTGTCCACTTGTCAGTGATTGGTAATACTTATTGTCTGTCGGAATTGATCTGGATGGTGAGAGATATGTTAAAGAGTTGGGAGTAGGAAGGAATGAGGGGTGGGGCATAAAGAACAACTTGGGGGAGGGTTTTCTGGTGGCGGGGGCATGGCCCCTTTAGATGTGGGGGAGGGAAACACAATGGGGGAATGGGGGAAAGGATGGGGGTGGTGCTGTTTGCACAAATGGGCTACCCCGGGGGAGCAGGTATTGAACCTGAAGGGGCATGGCCCCAGGGAAAAAAACGGGACGCCTTGAGAAGTGGTACGGAGACTGTTGGGACCAAGGGATGTTTAGGGATGAAGTTCATTCATTTATTTATTTATTTAATTATTTAATTGTTGGGGAAATTAAAGTTTTAATTGTTAATTGGTTGTTAAAATAGTTTGTGAGTTTATAAAGCCAGGGAGCCAGGTAAGCGGTTATTTGTAAGCTTTGACCTGTCACATTAAAGCAACTTTTTCCACTCTAAATGAGTCTGGGTTTTTGTGCATTAAGTCAAAAGGGGGGGCCGGGGGGGAACGCGAAGCGTTTCCCCCCCGGGGTTATTTTGACGCTGCACAGGTCAGCAAGGTGGGCGTGTGCAGAGCATCCCATGAGGGCATTTAAAGGTCAGGGAAGGTTCGGGAAGCAGGCGATGGTTGGGGACTTTGGATTGACCGCCCGCCCGCCCTCTTTGTTGTTGGGTTTTTCCAGGTATTGGGCTTTAGTTTCCTGGGGGGGGGGGTTCCCTCCCTTATTTTTGTGGTCATTGGGATCAATTTTCTTTTAAATTTCCTGGGGGTTTTTGGGTACCGTTTTCAGGTTGTATTGTTTTGGTAGTTTTATGTGACAGGTTGGGGCATTAGTTCTGTCTTTGTGATGTATATTATCCGTTGCTGATGTGGCAGGTCATAGGAAGGAGGAGATTAGTGTACAGGGGAGTTTTTGTTGGATCTTGGAAGTTGTTGTGGTTGGCGGGGGCATGGCCGCTTTAGATGTGGGGGGAGGGAAGCACAATGGGGGACTGGAGTGGGAAAAGATGGGGGTGGTGCTGTTTGCAAAAACGGGCTACCCCGGCGGAGCAGGTATTGAACCTGAAGGGGCATGGCCCCAGGGAAAAAACGGGACGCCTTGAGAAGTGGTAAGGAGACTGTTGGGACCAAGGGATGTTTAGGGAAGAAGTTGATTTATTTATTTAATTATTTAATTGTTGGGGAAATGAAAGTTTTAATTGTTAATTGGTTGTTAAAATAGTTTTTTAGTTTGTAAGGCCAGGGAGCCAGGTAAGCGGTTATTTGTAAGCTTTGACCTGTCACATTAAAGCGACCTTTTCCGCTCTAAATGAGTCTGGGTTTTTGTGCAGTAAGTCAAAATGGCCTAGTGTTGTATCCCGCAATTCCCTGCGTGAGCAGGCATGCTCATGACACCATGGAACTCCCAGCTGCGGGCTGGATAAGTGCTCCATGGAAACAGCGGCAATAGGGACCTGACATGGGAAAGGATCGATGACCACTGGCTACTGAGATATGCTTGCTAAAATGGCTAATATATCCGTGCTCTAACCGTTAAACATCTTTACATTGAAGGTACTGCGAGTCATCACAGCTTGCATCACTCTGAATACAGAATGACTGGAATCCCCAAATTGCACAGGGACGTTTATGCAAATTTGCCAGCGCTCTAGTGTATTGCTAACAACTACCATTGAAGAATCACGTATTTTCTAGTTTAGGGGTGGGGCCTACGATGTCATTTATCTGCATGTCCTAAGTTTCTTTCTTGCGTGCTGGTCGTATGTGTGAGAGAGAGGAGAGGGGGTCCGAGAGAGATGGGGAATGAGAGAAAGAGTGGGGAGAGAGGGAGAGGGAATGGAGGGATGGACAGTTGTCTAGCTTCCTCGAAGTGCTGGAAAGTAAACTCTCAAAAGAATGGTGACGGGGAAAGGGGCTTCGGAATGATGGACCGCCACAACTATTGATCACAGAAACAAACGCACCCAGCACCCCGAGATTTCATCTGTTTCCAACCACATGGAATCAGCCATCTCCCCCTCGTCCTTCGATCCCCACTGAAAGACATGTTACTAGGGATGTGTGTTGGGACGTGCCCTAACCCCGACCTTCCTCTCTGGCTCTGGGACGTAATGCTGCCAACGCAGGAGAAGGGCACTTCCTTAAAGGTCCTAGTGCCAGGCCTCTATCCCTCCTGCAGCCTCCAGAGGCCTCCCTGGAGGTCATGCTGGAACCTCCAGAAGCCTCCCTGGAGGTCATGCTGGCGGAAAAAACCCTGCTTTCATAAAAAGGTGTTTTGGTAACAAGGCTATCACGCACAATGGAAAGACGACGACGACAAACGGGTGATAAACATTACATCAGAGCAATGGAAGGGAACAGCCTGTTTGGTAAACTTGTACAGGCTGATTAAGGGCCGGCTCCAAGTAACCCCCTCGTGACCACTTGCAGGGCGCGTTCCTGTTCGGACTGGGTAGTGCCATGGCCTGCTTGCCCAAAATACAAGATCTCTGACGAAAAGCTACCTGTATTTAGTGTAAATACGGACAGCTGCTTGCCAGTTGAAGGACACAATGTTCTTGACAGAAACCGAAACTATGGAAGATACCCAGGCTGGCTGCAATGGCAGATGCGATGCAGTTCTTAGGAAAATCACGGCATGCCCCCAATGGGGCTGCACTTCTGTTAGATCTCTGTATATTACAATATTTTGCATTTTCTACATTTGTATTATTATTTGTAACCTTTTATGACACATGCAATGGTGCTAATACACACACCTTTAGATGTGTTGTCATTGCAAGGGTTATCTTAATTAACAAAATGGTCATGTGTGCATCCAAAGTCCAGTAAAACAGCTCAGCAAGGTAAGGGCTTAGCACAGGTTCAGGTCACTTATCCTCACAGCAAACTCAGCCCTGCATCTTTCTGAGATGGAATAATTAAAGACCATTATATTGGTAATACTGACAGCAATTATTACAGTGCTTAGAAGCAGGAGGAATCTGACATGAAACTTTTAATGCAAAAGTAATTATTTCTATATCGTAATGATAATGATAATAATAATAATTTCTTAATTATATAGCGCTTGCGCCTAAGCATCGGCCATTGTGACGTGCTCTATAGAACCTTCGGAAAGCAATCTACCTATGAAATAAATGCACAACACACTGTCCCTACATTGAATTCAAAGGTCCTTATGCCAGCTGTCTATCTGCAGATACACAGCCCTCTTTGAAGAAGTAGCGGTCCCAATGACTTTCAGCAGCAAGGATGTCTGTGTCAGCAGACAGGTAAGGCACATCTTCCCATAGGTCTCTTGGCACTGCAGTAATTACCCAGACTACCTGGCCTGGTATTTCTAGGAGGTTACACTCCATGGTGAAGAGGCGAGGACAACAACATGTTTGCCCACGTTTCTCCCTCTGTTTCAAAAGCCAGATAACGAGAAGGTAATGGAGACATGGCCTGAATCAATATGTGTGTATTTATTAGAAACAAAACATCTCCATTGAGATAAATGCCCTTTTTTGGAGACAGTGTTCCTAACTGTATGTACACCCCAGCCCAAATGTGCGGTACACTGCATTCAGCCCCATTCAATGATTTGCTTGCTCCAACTATTGGTAGCCTCTATTTTAATTCCTGGTGGGTACAGTGAATATCACTATTGGAGGGGCCTCCCACCCCTCTTAGGCTGCATATGTAGATTTCAATGCAGGTCTGTGAACAGCAAGGAACTCATGCAGGTCCGCATAGCTGCCATTTTCTACACCAGAGCCATAGGACTTCCCTTAATGTTTTATTTGTGCGAGCCAATACTATTGATATAAATGTCTGACAGAGAAGTGGGGGAAACAGAAGGCCATATTATGCCATTTGCACTTTGCACCCTTAGATGTATGAAAAAGCAATGCAATTTTGGTAGTACAGATGCACGTTTATTGCGCATTAGCAACTGGATGGGTCTTCAGAGTCAATTAGATGGCTCAGTAAGTGGGCATTAACTATTTATATGCGTGCACATACTTAGCTCTCTGCACAGCTCCCTGTACCTGCCTGTTCTTTTTCAAAATAAACACCTCCTCTGGTGCCGCTCCCAGCACCACCTCCAATTTTCTTCATTCTACTAGACAGCAGACTCATGTTTTAATTGTGTTGATTGAAATAGTACTCTTCTTTAGCTTTAAGCTCTTGCACCCTTGGGTTGAAGTTGATGTTACCTATGCGAGTCACCCGTTTTCATATATATATATATATATTTGTTAAAAGGATGTTATGGTTAAGTTGCACTAATTAAAACCTATGAAATTCAGTGAAAATACTTTGTTAAAGGGACGTTATGGTTACAAGTAAAACGGAAAACCCCCAGAAATTTGCCAGTTATGATAAGCTAAGCAACCATAACTTGTGCCACCACTGTGCACTGCTAAGACTAACACCCAGGACATCAAAGATGACATCACAAATATCATTGATGACACACTGATGACATCACATATGAAATTAATTTGATGGAAAGTCCCTACAAGGTGTTGTGTTTATAATGTTGGTAACAACATGTCAGGGGTGATTGGGAGACCTATCATGAACTACTTCATGTATAAATGAATGTACTCATACATACAGATAGGCAATGGCTGCACCATACAGCATCTGGTCCAGGTGGGCTATGGGGGTGCATTATTTGATAGTACATTTACATTTGGGATATTGCTCTGCCAATACTTTGCTGCTTGCCATTTTTTTTAATCCATGGAATAACACTGCTCAAAGATCAATTGAGATCATCTTTTTTCATCCAGTACGGCATTGTAAAACTATGATCTATGATCCTATATATGTGTATATGGTTTAATGGCCAAAAAGTCCCAGACAATTCCCCTTATGGTGTTACATTACCCATAACCGTTTGGAGCCTTTTAGGAAAAGGGCATCCAGGAGTAGCTCAAATTGCCCTGTTCCGAAAAGCATACTGTGAGCAAGCAGGCACATGGGTAGAAATGTACACACTTCAATTGCCATTAAGGTCTGATGCTGCAAATGTGCAATCGGAGCCACTGGCATAGCACAACATTTGGGGGCCCCCCTGCAAGCCATGCTGAGGGGGCCCCCTTTTCCCCCAGCTTGGAAACAAATCACGAGTCGCACCACACTCTGGGCCGGCCTATATTACCACACTAGAGCAATACACACAAACGTGCTGCTGCAGGGGTATGCCACACACTGCACTGGGAGAAAGATATAAATATGTTTTTAAATGGATTATACAGCAGACTCTCTGAGAAGAATTGGCTAAAGAGCCAGAGTGTTTGCAATTGTTTTGTAGGGTAACATCAATCAAAACCTCCAATACATGCAATTCACCAACAGTGCACAGGAGCAATGATGCATTCATTAATGTAATGCTTTGCTATTAAAAATGTCATGCCACATGAAAACATGCCCAACTGGCTGCACAATGTAGACCAGTCTAGACACATATAACATATTACAGTAAAGCATGCTAGGCCACATTTAGACACACCTAGACTGGCTGCACCAAAATGTCAGTTGAAGCAATAACACTTATCATGGTTATTTCTCACCGATGCCCAGAAAAATATACAATGACACAGTAAGAAACAGCTAGACTGTCAGCACTCTAATGCCAGTCTAGCCAGGTAATTGCAATTAGCAAGACTGCTTCATCAGAGATACCCAGTTAAAAAGAAGTCATGCCAAACTAACAAATGACTAGACTGGCTGCACTAAAATGTCTTTCTAGCCACTAATACCACCTATCATTCCGGCTTAGCCTGGACATGGATGGCCATTAGAATTTATACAATCTGCACAACCCCCGCCCCACCCCACACACCCCCTCTCCCTCCAACTCCTGCCCCAAAACCCAATATTAGGTCCTCGGACAAGAATTACCCCCACGTCCCTTTACCTTGTTCCAGTGCTGACGTATGAGGCGCCTTGGGGGGCAGCCCCCGGACTTCAAAATGAAATAGTTTGTTTTAAAGTAATTTTGCCTTCATAACGAAATTATTTCTGTTGTAACAGAAATAATTTCTTTATGAACCCAGAGACTTTGAAAATAAACTATTTCACTTTTTTTCAACCTGGCCCCCTCCCAGGACATGCACCACAGGGTTTGCAGGGGCCCCTGCTACGGCAGTGATAAAACCTAATGTGGGTAACGGGCTGACAGGAGGCCCCACCCACTGGGGCATGATTGACCCACATATATCTTGATGCTGAGGTGCAGCGAGTCCGTTTCCACTGCATAAAAAACCCCTTTCAGGATCAGGGATTTGCCAGTAAGCAGTGCCGGAAATTGACAACATTTACTGGGAGAACTCCCCTCCTCAAATTCATGGGGAGGGGGTTGTCAGTGGTGTGGGTGGGACGGGGGCGAGTTACGATTTGATTGATGGGAGTACGCTGATTATAGGTTGCTGGCTGCTTTGCATAAAACAAAGTGCATTTTAGGAACATAAAAAATGCTCACCAATTTATTAAACATGTCTGTGCTAGTAATTAAAATGTTCATTCATTCCTTTGAAGCATGCAATGGACATTTGGTAAGTGCTCATTTCCTCTTTCAGAGTAGTCACACTGACAGTAAAATGTGTCCAGAGCATCAGACAAATATACAGCTTTGGACCATTCCATTGTTTGAGTTTGGGCTGTTAAGCAAGTACGATGTTCAGATTCAGTCTTTGAAGTTGTTGAATATTGCTGCTCATCTGCACACATAGAAACATTATGTCAGGTGCAGCTACCCCCCAGCCCCCAAGTTGAGGAAGTTTAGTTTCTTGAACACTGTGGGCTTGATTCATGGAATAATTTGCATGGAAAATCAGGGATTTGCGTGGCAATCTGCATGCAAATTTCTGTTCATCGATTCATGGAATCGATTGCATGGGACATTTCCGTGACTTGCGTGGATTTCCCGCAGACTTGGCACATCTCTGCGACCGGCCGAGTGCCTTGTGCGGAGCATGGGCTAGGCCTGCAGAACTCAGGGCAGAGTAGGGTGCAGAACTCGGAAAATGAGGAAGAACAAGGGAAAAAGTGGGTGTTAAAAGGGACGGACCGTAAGGCAGTCCATAGCACACCCACAAAGGAACACGACAAAGCCCATTCATGGATGTGACCGTGCAACCTCTCAATCTCGAAATGCCCACGCAAATCCCTTGATCTCTCGCCACCCAAAGGCAGGTGTAAGGACACTTGTGCATAAGGACACTTGTGCATAGGAATCGCTGTGTGGAGGTGAGTGTGCATGTTGGATTTAGGGGTTTGTGCATGCAAACAGGTTTCTGATCAGACTGCTCCGTAGTGGGGTGCTGGGCAGGTTTACGGGGTTTCGCATGCAGATTTTCTGAGTTTTACCCAAGTTGCGATAAATTGTACGCATGTTGTCGGGGTGCCGGTAATAGTTAGGGAGTACCCCACGCATGCGCCTCAAGATGCTGACATGCTTGCTGGGATCCCACGCACTGTTTTAAGTGTGCATGTATTTGTGCCTGGGGGGAACACAAAGGTGGCTGTTTCTGGCTGTTTTTGATTTGTGTGGGGGAGTGTCGGGGCAATCCGGCCGCGACTTGCGTATACAGTTACTTTGCGTGAACAATTCCATGAATACACTGAGTGCGCAGAAACACTTCTGCATGCAGGCTTGCGCCGTGACGTTCTCGGCAGCGGGTGTTGCAGGATTTCTGCAGACTTTTCAATGAATCGGGCACTGTGTCTCAGGTAGTCAGAGACAGAGAGCTTCCTCAACTTGGGGGTGGGGTTTGGGCCTCGTGTTTGCACAGTATCCTGTGGTTTTTCTGACAGTAATGAATGTGAAGTATTTTACTTTGAATTATTATTTTTATTTGTTTTTCCCCCTCCTCCCCATCTTCATTTTACTTTGCATTAAATAGTGGAAACCGGTACCCCCTCAACATTTTTTACGAAAAAAAATCTAAATAAATGACTTGGAAGTAATTACCGTCGGAAAAATGACATTAAATCGTCTACACAGAATGGTGCTCTGGTAAGACAGTTGTTTCCGGAGCGCAGCTCCGTCTTGCTCCGTCCCAATTCCTCCCGCACCTGTAAGGAAATGCTGAGTGCAGGGCTCATTTTCCACCTCACATTCTGCACCACAAGGGCTTTGTGAATTTCCCCTGCTGTGTTTTAAATCAATTATCCTCTACTCTAGTATAAAGACCATACAATATTTTAAAAACTGTATTATTCCGTATGTCTATACATCTGGCACTGCATGTAATTGGAACTCGTGGTTTGTAAAATAATGTCTGCTGCGCGCACCTACACATTGCTTCAATAATAAGGGATCTGGGATGTCCACATTACTAGAAGCAGAGAAAAAACGCTGTGAACAGGAAATAGAAAAACCTATGTATTACACGACCTGAGCCCCCGTTCTGCTAATTGGGACCCCTCCTCCATACAATGTCTACTCTCTCCAACGCCTCCTGGCATCGTAGACACGTGACCGAGCGCGCCAGGCCACTGAGCACGAACTGAACTGTAAATAGAATTGAAAGACCACGCAGCTGAAGTCATTAAAGTGTATTGGTGCAGTGCACTGTAGATCTTCACGCCAGGTCCCGTACAATAATATAAAGTAAAATGCCGTGCAGCAAAAGTGGCTGAGCTGTACTCCTACCCACATGCTGGAGTGCAGTGCGGCCCCTAATACGCATCACACGTTTCTCAGGCGTCTAAAGTTTAAAAATAATAGCTTAACAGAGAAGAAATCTAGCTAGAAAACCCTTCAATTTAGGCAAAATACAATGGGCCTGATTCAGAGAAGCGTTTATCAGTGGAAGCATCCTATTGGAAAACGCTCAGCAAATGAGGCCCGATGTCTGTGGTTTGCTTGTTGCTGTGCAGCCAGAAGCCTGCTTCCTCTGCTTTACTGCTTAATTATTTGGTGCAGGCCTCGGCAGCCTCGTGTCAATGGGAGCCTGGGGACTAAAGCACACACCTCCCTGCATTCGCTTGAGTGGTTTTATGGTGTAGTTAGAAAGGGCTGTCTGGAGAAGGCCTATGCTGAACAAGCGCGAAGGCTCTCACCTGCGTGAGCAGGTAGGCCCCGCAGTCCGCACAATACTCAATAGGTCAGCCTAGTAGGGTATCGGAACATGCCACCTGCCACAACACTGCCACCTCGGCCTCCAGCGGTGGTGTGTGTGTGTGGGGTGCGGGGCCACCAGATGAGGCAAGAGATCATAGATAGAGGAGAGAAATGAGCTGCACATCAAATATGCGCAAAAAAGACACCAAGAAAGGTCAAATCATGACGTCATAAAGTAGGTCTCTGCTCCTCTCACAAAAAGAATGTCCTAGAGGCATGAATATAAAGGGCCCGATTCATGGGACTTTTAGGAGCGGTGAAAAGTGACAGGGTGACAACAAACGCCCTGATTCACAGAGAGGCAGGAAGTGTATTTTTGCAGTGCAAACTTACTTTGAACTGGTGCAAAAGTGGTGCAAAGTCAATGTGCATCGCTCTGTGAATCAGGGCAGTGCAATGTCAGTTTGCACCAGTGCAAATTCAAGGTGCACCGTGCTAAAAGTTCCATGAATCGAGCCCAAAATGTTCTAAGGCTCAGAATACCCAAGGTGTGGAAGGCACTCACGCCAGCCCAAAGTCTTACATATGGCATTGCCTGAGTGCCCAGAGTGAACTAGCACCACAAAGGGGGCTTCAGGTCTATTCTCCAATGGTTGATGCACGGTCGGACCCGAAATGCCAAAGCGTTCATTTGGGGGCGCTCAGCCACACAGTCATCTCCTGTTAGAAAACCTGTTCTAGTGGTGGTGCACCTGTCACGGGGGAACTCGCATCCTAATCCACACCTGGCATCAGGTAAGTGTGCCTTCGGCCAGCGGGCATTGGAAAATGTGCCATGTGGGGAGACGAGAAAGACTGCATGCCCCTTAAGTGACAATAGACACTGCCAAACTCCACCAGAAGGTGCCCCACTGCAAATGCAAAGCTCGGTGCTTTCACGCTGGCACAATCGCCCTCTGCTTTCTGGGAATCCTGGAGGCCCTCAGTGAAGGCATGCAATGTCTGCATACTTCTTAGTGTGATGTCACATGCCCAGGGAAAGCCCGGTCACGTGTCAGGGGGCGAGGTTACCAAAATAAAGGAATCACCGGAACTGACGCTTGCGCGCCTGTCCGGGTTTATGCAGCACACTGTGTGGTCTTGTCCACTGGCGTAACGGGGGCCCCTGCAGCCCCCGCGGTGCAGGGGGCCCCATGCTTCCGATGCCCAGTGGGGGCCCCAGTGGCGGTGTTGGGGGGGCCCCCCTCAGCAAGGCTTGCATGGGGGCCCCCATATTTTGTGTTACGCCACTGTTCATGTCATCCTTACCGCGCTGCGCTGCACGGTCCTGCTAGGCCTGAGCAGGCCTCGTCACTCTGCCGTGCTTCCGCCGTGACAGAGTGCCCAACACAACACTGGCGACGAGGCGCATGTTGCACATTGTTCACCGTGTGCAGCAGCGAAATTCCGACAAACAACAACCAATGAATCCATAGTTCAGACCTGCGCAGTAGGCCTGGATGCCAAACCAATGCACATTGGCGGAATGTTCACGTTCATTGACACACACATGAAAACATGGTCAAAGGATAAATGGATACAAATATAGTCACGGGTACGTATTGTGCATTGTTTGTAGTTGGGCAGCTATGAAAATACATGCATATCAACAGCAAACGATATACACGTAAGCACACACAATACAATTGGAATATGCACACACATAATACACACAACACCTAACATGCACACATCCCAAAAACACAAAAGGCACTAGGTTCAGATTCTAAAACAATGCTGGTATCCGCGGATTAAACATTCACAATCACATTCACAATTACAAACAATATTCTCGCAATAGAAGGACACATATGTACATATGTAATATTCTTGAAATATAAGTCACAGCATTAGACACACATCTTATGTTCAGAATGCAAATATAACGAAACACTACACTTGTAATATGTAAAACAACCCATGCAAACACCCCCACACACAACCAATGCAAACACCCCCCCCGCCCCACACACACACACACACACACATAAAAAAGCACTTGGTCCATGTGCCCCAAAAGTGTGTCCATCTGCAGATTACAGATGAGGATACACTCACAACGAATGCATACAATATGCAGCAAGCATTCACATCAATAAATATACGCACAATTGTACTGGAAATGTATCCAACAGACTGATTCATTTTCGAAATACAGTTGTCCAACATGTGACTGACTGTGCTTCCTATACCTATCTTAAACATAGATGGTTATGGGGGCGAGGAGAGCAACAGGCTCAGAAAAGATCGACAGACAATTGGCGCTGTCTCAAACCTATTAGCCCCCAAATCCCTTTATGCCTTCCTGAGAGCAGCCTTACAGTGTTTCTTTCTCTTCCCTGCCCGCACACAGTTTGCAGTGCCCCATTGAAAACCCTCAGACTGAAAAGCATTTTGGTAACTTTTGAAGTGAATAATTCTTTGAGAAGGAACCAGAAATCGGAAACAAAGACACAACTAGATAATGAATTGCAGAGGGGAGTGGTTAAGCTGTCCTGGGTTCATCTGTACCCGAAGAACTGATCTGAAGGTTGTGAAAGCATGCACATAAATGGCTTGGTTAAGGTGCAGTTAAGTTGCATAGATGTAACGCAATAAAACCCTTGAAATTCACCAGATGTGGGAAGTTATGACCAGCTTAACATAGCGCGCTCTCATGGATGTCCCCCATAATGCCATGTCCCCAATAATGCCATTTTGTATGTCATTGTGAATCCCTTCTCTTATAGTATGCACTCATGGGTTTTGTATCATGAACGCGCCTAGTTAAGCTGGTCGTGGCTTCCCATTTCTGCTTAATTTCAAGGTTCTGTTGCGTTAAATCTGTGCAGCTTAACTTCACCCTAACCAATGTATTTTCAGTGAGTTTGAATGGTTTTATTATACCATATCTTTTGTACGGGTCATTAGCCATGGCCTGCCGCCTTCGGCCATGGCCACTCTACATATTGCTCCAACAGTGGCCACACCACTAGGTTGCTTTTGGGCACACTAGCCATGGCTGTCATCCGTGTTCACTTTCCATATTGCACCATTCAGTTGCTTAAAGTAAGCCAGTATCCATAGCCTTCGGCCACACCCAATACTCACTTTAGTTGTAGAATTCCACTTTTTTTCTATTAATCTCCTTTTATAACTCTTTTAAAAAAAAATGTCCCCATAAGCGTGGTTAGTATACCCCCAATAGTAGCAATGTACTACAAATAACTGCAGTTATCCATAAATGCCTGCAAGTTATCTGTAAAAAGCAAGCAAAATCCCAAACGCTTCCCTGCCTTCCCAGGCACTCACCAAGTGCCACCTGTCCTCTTGCAATGCTTCCCCCAGTACCCTCAAGTTCTTTTTCCCTCCCTAGCCCTTTCTCATTTTTGCTCAACAGTTGTTTTGTGTGACACACTTTAATTTCTGATCACGTTTTCTATTATACCCTTGGGATAACCGTGGTTATGAGTACATGTTCGAGCTCTGAACTTGGTCCCCAGCCCCCCCAACTTCCCAATTTCTCAATGTGTCCTCTTTCCCCTTACCCACCTCCAGACTGATGCCATTTCCTCCTTTTGCCTCCTCCAAATAGCACTTTTTCCACTTTTCATTTTCGGCTAACCCTGGTTATACTTGTTATAACCGCGGTTACGTCTTGCATCGAGCAAAAATGAAATGGCAGATTTTTCATTTCTGAAAAGCTTTGCTGATGCATTGTAGGACATATATGTAGCTATACTTTTGGGAGAAGGGGGCACCAAGCTCTGTGTGCATTATTTACTTAGTGATATAGGCATTCAACCCTTTTTATCACAGTTACATTTTCCAAATATAAAGAACTGTAGTCATTCTTATGTTCCCAAAATGCTCTTTGATTTTATGCAAAGCAGGCTGCAACCCTCGGTGATGCAGCGTGTTCTCTTCCCTTATATCATAGGGGTATTTTGAAAGAGTACAAATGCAGTGTACAAGACTGTATATCTTGGAATGGTAGCCTTCCATCTGAAAATAATATATGTGGTTATTCTAGATTTTGATAAAATGATTTGCTTGGTGAGACAACTCTAACATTCTTATTATGACAAAAACATATGGAGCACGTGATCATTCGAAATTAACAGTATAGCATTTCAAAAATGCCTGGTTTACAATGTTAGTATGATTAAATCATTCCTTGTTTTCTATTTTTTTTAATTGATGTAGTTGCAGAAAACACTGTCTGCCCCGCTAGATAGACAGAGGCATAGGGTGAGATGAAGAGAGACAGAAAGAGAGACAGACAAGGACATAGAAAGAGAGAATGGTGAAAGAGACAGTGAAAGCGAGAGAGATAGAGAGAAAGAGGGAGAGAGAGAAGCAGAGGGAGAGAGAGAAGCAGAGAGAGAGAGAGAAACAGAGAGAGCGAGTACTCGAATAGCATACGATACCCCAGATAGATCGAAAATGTCATTGTATTGTTGGCTTTTTGTTTCAAATTCAATAAGATTAGGCAGATCCTCGAGTTTATTGCCATTTTGCAATCGCGTAAAATGATGCGAAAAATTGCTGTTTTTGCAAAAAGACCAGTGAAAAATCAATTTTTGCAAAAACTGTCATTTTTTTAAATAAATGATAAAAAGGCCAGCTTCAGAAAACATTTTTGGGCAAAAACTATGAGGTGCGCAAACAGATGCAATGACTTGGGCTACACAAAGGAGCTGCACAATCCACAAAGGCCTGAATGGGCGCATCTTTTATGCAACCATTCAGAAGGCCTATTTCAGCCCTTTGCGCATTTTCGCAAGTCTAAGGTGTGTTTCTGAGAATTTAAAAGCGCATCCTGAAATTTTAAACAGGATGTGCTTTTAAAGCGCAGGAAAAAATATAGGTGCACATTGCATGACCCTATCATGCAATCATATGTTTAAGTGTGACAGCAGAAGTATGAACCACTTGCATCTATTTTCCTCAAACAGGGATAGAAGTGGGTATTTTTTTGGATCACATTTTACAGTGAGAGGCGCGTTAGTGAAATGCGCTCCCAGCACCTACCTGGGTGCTGCGGACCTATAGAACATTAGTGACAGGAGAATGCTCCCAACACTAATGTATTCAACTCGGCTGGCCAGTGCGTCATTTGCACCACAACTCAGCCGCCTGGAAATACTCAGATCACCTTTGAGAATAAGGTGACCTGTACAATCCCAAAAATGGGGCCTCTAAAATAGTGCATCCTCTGCTCTATTTTCTGTTGCCCCATTTTCTGAGACACTCGCCCCAAAATCTACATTTAAAATTTTGCCGCAAAAATGTAGAATTAGTGCAATTTTGGGCTACAAATTCTGCGTTATTATGCAGCAAAATAAGCAATTTCATGCTGCAGTATCCATGATAGATTAAGCATTGCTGGAATTCTAATATATTGTTGAGGTGTATGAAAGGTTCTTCTGGCATGTGATCTATTTTATTGTCAAAACATACCTCACATATTAGCTTGAAATGCCGTCAATACGTTTTTACCAGGAGTATGGCAGTAACATAAAAACATGTGGTATTTTTATGTTTTTAAATAACTTTTGTTTTTAGAGAACACCTCAATTGTGATTTTGTAATGCACATAATATTAACTTCATGGGGTGCATAGAAGGTACTGCATTGGATAAATATGTGGGTATTTCCCTATTCAGTACTTTGCAAGTACCCATGTGGCAAATTTCAGAGGCTATCTCAGCTCACAATTAGGTGATATTTCAAAAATACTCACTATACCCATGTTTTAGACTCACCAGTATTAATTTCCGGCTTTGTATGAATGTATTGTCATGGTCCTTGCCAGTCAGTGCCACAAAGGAAACTTCACGGGTAAAGAGAATGCATGTAAATTGCGAACAGGAGTAGTTGTAAACTTGCCCTATCGTCCCCTGTTTCGGCAATAATTACCCCCCATCAGGAAACAATCCAGGGTGCCCAGGAATGTCAACTTCAGCAACCCGTTGCCGGGTCCCTCGCTGCTCAAAACTTTCCTTTTCCAGCTCATACTCCCGAAAAAACGTTCAATTAATGTCTCCAGAAAAAGAAAACAGAGGGTCGTAGATGTCCGGATGAAAAGTATGCTTTGATTGTACCAATGCGCTCTACACAGCCTTCCTCGAGTACCAGCTCAACAGGCTGGAAAAGGTGAAAAGCATGACAGGGAAACTGTGCCAGCCCCCGAACACTGGAGCCTGGTGCCAGCCAGAAGGTTCTACAAAATTCTGGATCCGATTTCCCAGTGCACACGGGGCACAAAACCTGAGAAAATCTGCACATGCCAACCTCCCGGTCCCAACAAAACGAATTCTCAAGGGGGGGAAACTATTTCAAAACAATAAAGGAATATGTCCCCTTACCAATGCCCACTATGCTAAACCGGGTGCACTTCAGGGCCTAACTCAAAGCCTGTCAGTTTCTGAATCTAAGCCCTCCCATCATCCCATGAGCCGCACAGAAACGGAATTCCCACAACATCAGCACAAGTCGTGCATATATGTCACTGGGTGTGTCCCCACTAACTGCTACCTTGCCAAGCAGAAACCAGTCAACTCATTCCTCACGGAAACCTCCACTTCATCGGCACAAGTCGTGCATATATGTCCCCGGGTGTGTTCCCACTAACTGCTACCTTGCCAAGCAGAAACCAGTCAACTCATTCCTCACGGCAACCTCCACTACATCGGCACACGTCGTGCATATATGTCACTAGGTGTGTTCCCACTAACTGCTACCTTCCCAAGCAGAAACCAGTCAAGTCGTGCATATATGTCACCAGGTGTGTTCCCACTAACTGGTACCTTGCCAAGCAGAAACCAGTCAACTCGTTCCTCACGGCAACCTCCACTACATCGGCACAAGTCATGCATATATGTCACCGGGTGTGTTCCCACTAACTGCTACCTTGCCAAGCAGAAACCAGTCAACTCATTCCTCAGGGCAACCTCCACTACATCGGCACAAGTCGTGCATATATGTCACCGGGTGTGTTCCCACTAACTGCTACCTTGCCAAGCAGAAACCAGTCAACTCATTCCTCAGGGCAACCTCCACTACATCGGCACAAGTCGTGCATATATGTCCCCGGGTGTGTTCCCACTAACTGCTACCTTCCCAAGCAGAAACCAGTCAACTCATTCCTCAGGGCAACCTCCACTACATCGGCACAAGTCGTGCATATATGTCACCGGGTGTGTTCCCACTAACTGCTACCTTCCCAAGCAGAAACCAGTCAACTCATTCCTCAGGGCAACCTCCACTACATCGGCACAAGTCGTGCATATATGTCCCCGGGTGTGTTCCCACTAACTGCTACCTTCCCAAGCAGAAACCAGTCAACTCATTCCTCAGGGCAACCTCCACTACATCGGCACAAGTCGTGCATATATGTCCCCGGGTGTGTTCCCACTAACTGCTACCTTCCCAAGCAGAAACCAGTCAACTCATTCCTCAGGGCAACCTCCACTACATCGGCACAAGTCGTGCATATATGTCACCGGGTGTGTTCCCACTAACTGCTACCTTCCCAAGCAGAAACCAGTCAACTCATTCCTCAGGGCAACCTCCACTACATCGGCACAAGTCATGCATATATGTCACCGGGTGTGTTCCCTCTAACTGCTACCTTCCCAAGCAGAAACCAGTCAACTCATTCCTCAGGGCAACCTCCACTACATCGGCACAAGTCGTGCATATATGTCACCGGGTGTGTTCCCACTAACTGCTACCTTCCCAAGCAGAAACCAGTCAACTCATTCCTCAGGGCAACCTCCACTACATCGGCACAAGTCGTGCATATATGTCACCGGGTGTGTTCCCACTAACTGCTACCTTCCCAAGCAGAAACCAGTCAACTCATTCCTCAGGGCAACCTCCACTACATCGGCACAAGTCGTGCATATATGTCACCGGGTGTGTTCCCACTAACTGCTACCTTCCCAAGCAGAAACCAGTCAACTCATTCCTCAGGGCAACCTCCACTACATCGGCACAAGTCGTGCATATATGTCACTGGGTGTGTTCCCACTAACTGCTACCTTCCCAAGCAGAAACCAGTCAACTCATTCCTCAGGGCAACCTCCACTACATCGGCACAAGTCATGCATATATGTCACCGGGTGTGTTCCCTCTAACTGCTACCTTCCCAAGCAGAAACCAGTCAACTCATTCCTCAGGGCAACCTCCACTACATCGGCACAAGTCATGCATATATGTCACCGGGTGTGTTCCCGCTAACTGCTACCTTCCCAAGCAGAAACCAGTCAACTCATTCCTCAGGGCAACCTCCACTACATCGGCACAAGTCATGCATATATGTCACCGGGTGTGTTCCCGCTAACTGCTACCTTCCCAAGCAGAAACCAGTGAACTCATTCCTCACGGCAACCTCCACTACATCGGCACAAGTCGTGCATATATGTCACCGGGTGTGTTCCCACTAACTGCTACCTTCCCAAGCAGAAACCAGTCAACTCATTCCTCACAGCAACCTCCACTACATCGGCACAAGTCATGCATATATGTCACCGGGTGTGTTCCCACTAACTGCTACCTTCCCAAGCAGAAACCAGTCAACTCATTCCTCAGGGCAACCTCCACTACATCGGCACAAGTCATGCATATATGTCACCGGGTGTGTTCCCACTAACTGCGACCTTCCCAAGCAGAAACCAGTCAACTCATTCCTCAGGGCAACCTCCACTACATCGGCACAAGTCGTGCATATATGTCACCGGGTGTGTTCCCTCTAACTGCTACCTTCCCAAGCAGAAACCAGTCAACTCATTCCTCAGGGCAACCTCCACTACATCGGCACAAGTCATGCATATATGTCACCGGGTGTGTTCCCGCTAACTGCTACCTTCCCAAGCAGAAACCAGTCAACTCATTCCTCAGGGCAACCTCCACTACATCGGCACAAGTCATGCATATATGTCACCGGGTGTGTTCCCTCTAACTGCTACCTTCCCAAGCAGAAACCAGTCAACTCATTCCTCAGGGCAACCTCCACTACATCGGCACAAGTCATGCATATATGTCACCGGGTGTGTTCCCGCTAACTGCTACCTTCCCAAGCAGAAACCAGTCAACTCATTCCTCACGGCAACCTCCTAGCCACTTAACTACCAGATTACTCAAAGATCGGCCCTTTTTCTACGCTCTGACCCATATTGGGGTGTCCTACCCCTCTAGCCTATTTATTGGTGAAATGTACTCTCATTGCCAGCACTAAAAGGACATTTAGTCTGAACTATCTGCTGTTATTAAATGAAAAATAAATAAAAGGCAATAAATTAGTAACACTCTGAAAACTCGGATCAAATGGAAATATAGAGTGGTAAGATCTTTAAATGGCCTGACCACTAAAAACCCTGGAGCACGTCAGTAGACCAGATAGAAAGATCTTTCTCGTGAGGGCATGCGTATATTTGTAGAAGTCTTGCAGCCATTTTGTAGTGCCTGCGCTATGGTGAATCTCTCATGATGGTTCCTCTAGGCCGCAATAGAACTGTCACATTTGCCTTTGATTTGATATCCATATGGGCCAATGCACGAGCCCTGTTGCTGCCTATGCTGCACAGTGTGGATGATGCAATCAATCAATCAAACCTACGGTATCAAAGAATCCATCAAGAGCTAACAGAAATCCTGAATAAAGAGGAGACACAACGTTGAAAAATGAAACTGGATCAGGATTGCGTTATTAAAAAATAACCGTGCAAGAGCTATTAAGTTTGTACTTTGTCGATTAATTTAAGAGAAATATACATTGCTGTTTATTGGTCGACATGAAATGCGTTCTACATTTCTTCAATATTTAAGGAAAGCGGAGGAGAAGCTGCTGCTAAACGTCTAGAATGATTGTCAAATTATTGTATTGTTATTTATTTATTGTCCTTTGATTATCAACTAGCCTTCCAGAATAAAACCATATACCATTGTATTTTCAAATGTTCCTACAAGCTTTATTACGAAGGTGTTATCATGTACATTATTATCCTGCAATCATTTACTATCTAATAAAATTAGAGTACCAGATATTAAAAATACACGTTTACAATTTCAACCCCTAGAGAGCTCACTCCTAAAATCAGGGAAATGTGTCTATCATCCATTATCCTTTGCCAAAACCCATCAGACTTGTAAAAAGTAATTTTATGTGCAAATCTCTGTAAAATGTTCTGTCTCAATAAATCAAACTAATTATAATAGATAAAAAAGTGTTTTCAAGGTTTCCACCGGGTCCTCTGTTTTACAAAATCTACACAATTGTTCCTTTCTGTCCCCCTAATGACTCCATTGTTCCAATCCGTTGTACCTCATTAATATACACAATGTAGATTATATTCCAGTCCAGAAATAAGGATATATTGTTTGCCTATTTTAAAATGAGGGATTTTGAAACTGACCAGGCAATATTCAAGCCCAGAAGTGAGACACACTATTCATTTCTCCTTCAAAGATGGTCAGCTCTTTACTAGCACAGGCGTCATTACTTGCCGTAAAATATCCATTCACATATTGTGTCACACTCTTTCTAATGTTTAAATAAAGGGTGAACTTCCAAAGCATGCTTAAAGCAAACAAAGCCGTGTAAGAAAAGTGGGAAAGAAGCTGCTGATGAAGGGCTAAAAAAAAGAATACATTAATACATACATTTAGGCCAATGCATTTTTGCGAAAGAGAATTACTTTTGAAGCGAGGCGGTATTATAACTGCTCCAGATTAGAACAAAATGTTCATGAAAATAGAAAACGGAGTTAAAATGTGCGTGGATGCACCTAGTGTGTTCAAGGGGGTATTAAATCATGTGTTGGGATACATCACTTATTTTTACTGCTGATTCTGAAGAATTCATTCTCTCGGCGTTTATCTTTTGTGTATGAGTATGGGTGTGTATGGCTGACATAAACTGCACTATGACGAGGGTTCGATAACCTAAGATTAGTGTGACCAGTCAAACCCTGCACGCCTCGTGCATTCTACCAGTTCTGAAATTGGTTGAGGTTTAGTAAATATGACTTTTATGAGTGCGATTTTAAGGTGTGAACACGTGCGCATCCTTTACTAGGGTGTGCTGTAGACATTTTACAAATAAATAAATACTTAAATAAATAAATAAATAAATAAATATATGCATATAATTTTGCCAGGATTCTCACATACTTGATTTCCAGGATAGAACGATGGCCACATGAGAACACATTTCCGCAGAGGACAGATGTATTTGTATTTTAGCCGGGATCTATCAAGATGTCGGCCAAAATAAAAGGCTCCTGCCTTTCAAGACACTCAATGAAATTAAGTTTAATCATCAGATCAACCAAAAATACAGAAAAACTTGACCTACAATAAAAAATGCCCACTCAAAACACTGCAATACAATAGCTACATGAAATACTCTGAATCCGTGGAATCGGTTAAAAATAATACTTCCTGCCCCGAGGACCAACCAACCAACAGAATACAAAGTGCACATCACCATCCACTTTATATAATGATGCAATCGCTTGCTGAAGTGGTAGGTCCACTGCAAATTACCACTACAGGATCTTATTAAAGTGCCTCCTTAAAGTGCTGGTGCAAAATCACAGTACATGGATAGCTAAAAAATGTGATTATAATAATGTCCCTCGTCTCGGCCATCACTATACGCGATAGCAACACATCCCTTTGGTAATGGGTTAGTATAGGTCCGCTCCATGAACTGGCTCACCTCAAAGTACTTCCTGATAACTGGAGTGAGTGTAACAGAGGGATCAGAAGAGATGAGTCCCCAGCTGAACAGGTGATGGTTGGTTTCAATAAAGATTGCTCTGTGGATACAATCCCGATGCCATTATGTAATATCACACATTTCATTGTAGTAGGAGATTTTTTATACAGCTGCCTGCACAGCGAGGTTATTTCAGAGTGCAAGGACACATTATGGAGGACAGGGAAATGGAGAGGGGCAGCTGGAATGTGTCAGATAGTAAAGGCACCTGGGAACAGGTGTGCCTGCCACATAAAGTCTGTGACCCTTCATCCATGCGCACTTTGGCACATCAGTCGTATACATTTGAAAGTGTCTGTCTTTGTAAAATATATTTAACTGACAGATGTTTGGGTAAAAGTTAAGTCTAATATGACAGGAGCGGGTTCATGTTTCTGGATTTAGAAAATTAATGCATGGCTCACATGTAACATTAAGGGGATGTAGAGGTGCCGCCAGGCTCGGACTGGCCGATAGGGCGATAGGCCCATGGCTGAACCAAAAACACAACATGCTGATATGGGTCCATTTTTTTGGTCAAAGTGGAACACTTTTTTGGGCAATTTGGGCCAGTTTAATGAGTGAATTCACTCTGCGGCTAGTAGTTTTGACCAGTGATGCTGAATAACTATTCTTTAAAATGCACAAATTGCATCACATTTTATCAAAAAAACTCACACTTGGTTACTATTCAAACAGTTTCACAAAAGGAATGAATAGGCATTTGCAACAGTGGGCCACTTTTTCATTGGTGCTGAGACAATGTTATGGCCCAGTCCGACCATGGGTGCCGCCTCATCAATTCGCTGTTTTTAGTGTCTTGCAACACAGCTTTGCCTGGGAGGGGTGGCCTGCAAAGGACCCACCCACCTTTGTGGGGACGCAAGGGTTGAGGATGAATACTGAACCAATCTGCCCATTAATGTTTAATGGGTTCCATTTAATAATGTCCCTCCAAAAATATCGCCATGCAAAGAAATCGCCGAAAAATGGCTGTTTTTTGTGGGGACATTATTACATGGAACATTATTACATGGAACATGCGAGGGACACCCCCGCAACCCCCAAACCTTTTTCTTTCTTCATGGGGAGCGGGGGACACCCCTGCAACCCCCTCTGCCCCTGTCCCCATATATATGGTCACCCAAATAATATCGCCACGGCTTTTTCCCAGCGATATTATTTACGGCGACCATATACATGGGGATAATATTACCTGATACCGTTTAATGTGAACGAAGAACTTGCATACAGCAGCGGAGCACTCTCTCAGAGACCCATGAGAACCAGCAGCTTCGCTGCAGAGTTTGACATGAAAAAAGTAGACACCTTGACCTAATGGTAGGACAATGAAGAGTAAAGGGAAGCAGCAGCACATGCCATGTGAAAATCCTAGGGTCATCCTACAGCCGGCCAACAAGCCATTTCCCCAGGAGAGGTGCAAGGCACACTAACTGTTCCTGTGTGGCCACAGCTCTGGGAACAGACGTGATTGATCAAAATAGCCTTGTTTTGATACGTTTTCTGATTAGGAAATGAGCCCGTTCAGACACACATGAGCAGTCTAAGCTCAGAGCCTAGGGCCCTAATTATGAGCCTACACGTTATTATGGTATGCTGTGTTTATAAAAGAAAGAAAATAACGACACACTTTTTCAACAACACTTAATAACAACAAAAAATCGAATTGTTTAGTAAAAGTATATATGGCGGTGGGGTAAGCGATTAAAGGGGATGGGGTAGTTGGGGCACGGTAAAAAGGCAGGAGAAACAGGGGGGTCGGCGGGATCTCCCCAAATAAAAATAAACAACTTTGTTTCGCTATTCAGGTGTCGTTTTAAAAGCATGTCGTTATTTAGGGTGTTGTAAAGACATGGAACCGTTATTATCAGACAAAAACCTGCCCTTCTTGTTTATTTATGTTTTAATCTTATAAAGCATTGATTAGTTTTGCGTGGGGGTGACCATTAGGTCTGCTGACAGGCCGCTGTACCCAGAAGAAGCCCTTTAAATCCGTAGTTTCTGCAGATATCCCCCTCCAGATGATGAGGCGTCATAGATCGATGCCACTGATGTGTATGGTACAACTGGCGGGTGAAAAGGGAGAAATAGACAGGCAGGCAGGGTGGCAAATGGGCAGGGAGGTGCATTCAGAAGCAGAGACAGATCGCTAGGCAGTGTATCTCTCCATCATACTGGGTGGGCGTCTCTCGATGTGCCTGTGTGTCTCTGTACCTCTCTTCCAAGCTACCTGCCTGGCAGACAGTCGTGCAGCAAGACACAGGGTCAGATGCCAATTCGAGGTTCACCTGCACCCCACACTCTGCATGCAAAAAGTGCTCATCGCAAAATGCAGAAAGGGTCTTGCAACTGGCTGCAAGAGGTAGGCTGCCGAGCATAGCACACGCGGCAAGCCCTCGTCTGAATCCATCAGTGACGTCAGGAGGCTTGTCACTTATGCATTCATTGGTTTGGGTCACCCAGGTGGGTGGAAGTCTGGGTCACTAATGTCATGACCCACAAACACATGGATCCTGAATGCCTGTCGTCCAAGCCCTCTTTTGGAGTCCCGAACGGGAAAATGAAGAGGTCCTCGCGTGCAAACCACGAACAATTCAATTCTTGGAATGTTGGCACTCATGGTCTCAGGATAAAGGGGGCCGTGGGAGGTGTACATATCAATGTATTTTAATTGTTTTTTTTATAACGCACCTAATAGCATACCTGAGTTTGGTTTATGTCACTAATGCCCCTTCTCCAACCAGAAACCACAAACGAATGGAGCTGAATTTTAGAAAGGGATATGCAAAATGCAAATGCATGTTTGTGTCCCAAATTCTTTTTGGAGAATCGCGGAGGCAGTTTCTGTGTGTGTCTGTGTGTCTATTTCACACACACACCAATGCACATAAGCCGGTGGAGGCAATGAAGATAAGATCCATGGGGGTGCATGTGCTTTGCTTTGCCACACATTCTCAATGATATCGAGAGGGATGCACAAACATTCCAGCCTACTACATTCTCTGCATTTAGCACATCCCAGGCGCAACGTGCTGTGCTGGTCAGTAACCAGTAAGACGAAGTGGATGTAAAATGCAGAGAGGAAAGGCCCTTACAGAACTTTCTGTTATGTACCCTACAAGAACAAGGATGGGGATCCGAGGGCCTGTGGAACAGTTCAAGCATCTGCGTCAGTCACTATCACTTACACTCCCAGGCAGAGCTGGGCTTTTGCAGTTCTTGCAAATGAACGAGGGTTTCGGCTGTGCTCACACTATGACGGGTCCCGCAAAGATTCATTAATGGAATTTGGACTGAACTAGGCAATGTGTCGAATTCAGCTGAATGTTTGGGAGGTGAGGGGGGGAGCCAGTGCGTTGCATTTAGCTGTTGGGGGGAGCCATGGTGTTGAAATTAGCTGAACAGTGTGCAACTGTCCACCAACCCCCTAACAACTTTCCAATATTCTGCATACTCACCTTAAAACACAAACCAATACACACCATATCTCTACCGCAGCGAACCACAAACCGCACACACCGCACAGCACCAAACAAGACACTTAGCCAGCCACGCACAAATCTCCACATACACACTCATACACCACGAACTGATGCTACCAACATCACATCAAAACTCTCTTGTGCTTTTCCCTCTCAGTCCCACTAAGCACTCCCAGCCATGAGAAGGGGCAGAGGTGTGCAGTAGAAGTGGCAATAACATAACATAATTAATCTCACACCGCACCTGCAATGTGATGGACCCATCTCCAGCATTAGAATCGTCAGGAGGGCAGCTATTGCCGCTAATAAATGTTTCCAAGGTATGATAGCAGAAGAGGAAGTCAACCAAAGACAGGCCGGGCTCTCACAATGACACTGTTTAACCAAGCAAACAATATTTAAAGTATATGTCTCAAAATACTATATGTATACATAATGCTGAGTGGGGAAGGAACATTAATCTTAGTTCCAAAGCTTTTATTTTTTAAAGTATCGTTTTCTCTCGGCCCTGATGAAGGCTTTTACTATGCAAATATAAACTCGTTGAAACAGCTCTTTGTGCAAAGAGCCACATTCTCTCCCAAACTGTGCTGCATGGAACATTCTGCCACATGAACAAATTCTCCCTGCAACCATTCCTGAAGGTACAATTAATTCCATTAAGCGCAAACATGTAGACATGTGTGTTCTATGCAGTGAAAATCTCTAATAATACAAGTGTAATTAAAAAAATAATGACTACAAATTAAGGTGTAAGACGCGGTGCATACAAATACGCTCTAACAATACTGTCGACACAATATCAAGGGAAGTCAAACAAACCAACTATAAACCTCTCTTATGATCAATTACAATATTGGCTTAGTAGCCTCAGTAAACAATGCACAGCAGATCATAAATAATGCCCTTTGGACTGTCCCCATTGCTCTGATGCCAGATGCAACGAGCACACGACTGCTCGCTCCTTCATTGCAACAGTGGGACCAGGGCACTGTCAGGGCTATTGCGAGAAAACGTGCACTGATCTGAACTTCTACAAACTAAATCAATTTCTTAATTATAGGTACACATGTTGATGATGAAGTACAAGATCTGAGTACGTATATCAAAATACAAATTGTAACACATGTGTCCTACAGCACTTTGAGATCCTGCACCACTGTAAGGCTCGGCATCACATCTTAAAAAAAAAAATCCCAAAACGTGCACTCCAGCAACCATTTCCTCTGCAATGCGTTCAAAATGGACTCATGAATACAATATGGCTAATAAAGCTGGGATAAGGTGGCCCATGAGCCCTTCCCTCTCCCTTAGATCCCCTATAGTTAATCTGTATTCACATGCTGCGATGTTTTCTCAATCTGAATCTATTAAGCATCGTCTAGACCACTTAAAAAGATATAGCCTGTGTCCATCTTGAGCTTGTATGATACTAAATGGCAATCCAGTTCGAATATTAACATAACTGGAAACCATCTAATGCTGTTATCTGCTTTTACACCTATCGCTGGCCAGCAAGGGCATGATGTCCACATAAAAAGAGACGGGTGGACTCACTGCCCTTGCTTCCAAGGCTCTGATGGACAGCAAACGCCTGGGAAACAAATGCTGAATAACCACATCAAAGCAATCAGTGCCTATGTTCTCCAGGGAACCTTCTACTTCTGTAACAACCTATCACTTTAACGGGTTCACCTCCACCATACCCATAGAAAAGTAGTCTAATCTACGGCAATATGATATCCTTCCCAGTGTTGCCATATGCTGTGCCCTTTGGCCCATACAACCAAATCAGATAATTAGTGACTCCATGCACGATACATCTAGGATTTTCATTCCTACGCAAAAACCAGTAGCTCCATTGCCACACATGGCCACGTCGTTCATTGAAGTAAATAAGTGTTTTGCGTTCCAAAAGGACTTTGTGGGAATTGGGTATCCCTCCTGGGAGTTAATCCATATGGTCCACAATTGCACAGGAAGGAATTTGGTGTATCGAGAGATCCATTTGGTGTGTGGGGCGTCCATGCAGTGTGTGGAGATCCATTGGAGCCATTTCACAGCGTCCGTAATTCCACAAGAAGGAGTTTGGAGTATGGAGAAAACCATTTGCTGTGTGGAGGCATCCATTCAGTCTGTGGGGATCCATCGGAGTCATTCCACAGGAAGGAGTTTGGTGTATGGAGAAATCCATCTGGTGTGTGGGGGCATCCATTTAGTGTGTGGAGATCCATTTGAGTTGTTCCACAGGAAGGAGTTTGGTGCATGGACAGCTCTATTTAGTGTGTGGGGGCATCCATTCAGTTTGTGGGGATCCATTGGAGTCATTCCACAGGAAGGAGTTTGGTGTATGTAGAAATCCATTTGGGGTGTGGGGGCATCCATTCAATGTGTGGGGATCCGTTGGAGTCATTCCACAGGAAGGAGTTTGATGAATGAAGAAATCCATTTGGTATGTGGGGGCATCCATTCAGTGTGTGGGGATCCATTGGAGTCATTCACAGGAAGGAGTTTGGTGTATGTAGAAATCCATTTGGGGTGTGGGGCATCCATTCAGTGTGTGGGGAGCCATTGGAGTCATTCCACAGGAAGGAGTTTGGTGTATGTAGAAATCCATTTGGGGTGTGGAGCATCCATTCAGTGTGTGGGGAGCCATTGGAGTCATTCCACAGGAAGGAGTTTGGTGTATGAAGAAATCCATTTGTTGTGTGGGGGCATCCATTCAGTGTGTGGGGATCCATTGAAGTCATTCCACTGGAAGGAGTTTGGTGTATGGAGAGCTCCATTTGGTGTGTGTGGGCATCCATTCGGTGTGCGGAGATCCATGGACTGCATGAGGGGATCCAGTCAGCTGTGGCCTCACTACTGAATGGCTTTGTTCCCCGAGCAGGCATTTATATAAAAGCAAAGGAGTCGAGAGAGAAAATACAAAAGATGTGAATCAATTTAAAAATAAAATATTATCATTGTCAACACAGTGGGCCTATTTACTGTCTATAGCAGGACATAGTCAGAATATGGTCATTTGTTTGGGGGAATGCAAAAAAAGTTTCAACAACTAACATGCAATGTTTCCTGCAAAATAGCCCTCTACTTGTTGTTATGAGTGACACTATTTGTGCTCACTGTGTGTTATCGGAAACAAAGAGGCAAAGTGATAGGAAAGTTCAATGGCAGCAAAGGGGACCTCGATCCGTGTTTTTGCTGCTTGAGGAGAGCAATATTTGCCTGCAAACATGTCCAAAGCACAGAGCACAGCTATCCATAATAGGCAATATTGAATGGTAAGCAGGTCATAACTTCACGTCTCAAGGACAGGCTTCTAATTTACAAAAAAAGTCAATTACGTTTTTATGGCATTTCCAGTTCCCACATTCCTAATTACATCGCAGAAGCTTCAGTTACTCGAAATCTAAGCATTGATTTCTGCACTCGGGCAACATTTTCATATTCTGAGATAGCATATGGAGTGAACCAGCCAGGTCAGCTGATACAAAGAACTGAGCTTCTGATTGACTGATTGTTGTGGTATGTCTCAAGACATCTTCTGATAGAATTTAGCCAGAAAGAAGGGTTTAGGGTGTAGCCACCCTTTTATTGTGTTACCACTTGAGAAAGATTCTTAGAGAACAGCAGGAGGCGGGTTGTTCTAGAGTTTTATACCATTCATTATATGAAATGACAATATAAATATATAACAGGGCTTGCGGTAGAGGCCCTGTAGTTATGGTTAAGTTGCCCAATCCAGAGGAAGATCTGTTTTTAGGAGACTTATAACTTTGGTGCTGTTTGACGAATTTAAACGAAACTTTGAAAAAAAGGATATGCCCACCTCCGAATACTTTTGCAAAGTTTCATGTGGTTTTGTCAAGGGGGGGAGTTATAGGAGGATCCCAAAACTTTTGAAATCCAGATAGACATGAATGGAAAAAGAAATAGCTCACAGGTGCAGCCCAAACCACTGGACGGATTTGCATCAAACTTGCACGAGGATCGGCGGCCTGGTCGTGAAAGCATGTTCTTGAGAATTTGGTGTTAATCGATACCATAATTTTTTTCAAAAAACCCATAATGTACGCTAGCAATTTCTGTGTCTGGTCTGCAGGATAATTTCATGTTTTGGTGTCCACGGACGCCTCTGGGCCTATCAGGGAGCCATGTAACTTTCGCAGACGTATGCTCCCACTGATTGGTTAATTAAAAACATGAGTTGCATCAAAACCTTTTAAACAGACGCCATGTTGGATTTGGGAACTGTGCCCGTAGTTCACAGACATTGTGGTAAAAACATATAAAAAAACACAACATTACACTTGTCAAACAAATGAAACAATCTCTGTGGATGTGCCAGCAACATTGTAAACAGAACCCCTTGTAGGGACTTTTCATCAGAATCGATGTGGTATGTGATGTCATCAGTTATATCATCAATGATGCCATATGTCATATTTGATGTCCTGGGTGTTAGTCTTAGCCATGCATGGTGGTGGCATGAGTTATGGTTGCATAGCTTACCATACCTGGTGAATTTCAATGGTTTTTCGATTTTACCTTGCAACCATAACGTCCCTTTCATAACATTTTCCTACGAATTTCATGGTTTTTATTAGTGCAACTTAAACATAAAGTTGCTTTAACAATGTTTTTCAGGGAATTACAGTGACTCTATATATCTGGGAGACGGTTTGCCAGCTAAATAAGTACATTGTTTCATTTTAATTTTCTGATCCTGTGTCATACATTTTTTGAAAAATGACACAACTGCAAAGGTGCATGCAGTGCTGAGTGTTCTAGCCACAATTATGAGGACAACTAAAGTAAAAAGGTTGAAAACTGTGCCTCGATTATTTGGCTGAATAACATAGAGACATGTACCTTCATGGTTGAGAACTATGTACCTTCATGGGAGATAACGAGCACAGTACTCATGCAAGCTGCCCAAGGTTCCCCTACTCTAATTCTGTCCCTTTCTTTGGCGACATGTAACTTTATGGGAGATGGCGATCACTGTGTTCATACAAACTGCCCAATGCTCCCCTAATCTAATTCTGTACCTTTTCCATGAAGACATGCACCTTCATTGGGATGGCAAGCACTGTGCTCATGCAAGCTGCCCAATGCCCCCCTAATATAAAGTTGTCCCTTTTCCATGGAGACATGCACCTTCATGGGAGATGGGGAGCACTGTTTTCATGCACCTTGCCCAATGCTCCCCTAGTCTAATTCCATCCCTTTTCTATGGAATTGTGTACCTTCATTGGATATGGGATCCCAGAATGTAGTGGATGAGTGAGAGGCGCCACGCCCAACTGGATGATCCTTATTCATAGATTACACTCAACAGGCAAAATACATCTGCAATGACAATTCCTAAAATATAAGTCGGGTCTGATCCAAAGGTTGTCTTGTTTATTAGGTGCAGTTCCTGTCTGTGCCTGCATTCAGGACCTTACTGGCCCATCAATGCTCTTGCTTGTGACCTTGACACCATTCTTCTGGCCTCAGGAACTGGGTAAATTCCCATCACCTGCTCAGAAAGTGAAACATCTGGGGATCCATTTGATCAGGACCATCTTTTCCACACCAACCTGCAGCTGTCGGGCAGAACACCGAGGTTCGCCTCATGATGCTGAGAAGGGCAAGTCCTTTGCCACAGGCAAAGCTATAGACTTTCCAGTCACATAGTCAAGACAGCAAACAAAAAAGTAGAACCATGAGCGCCAGAGGGTCAACTATCAAACAGAGGATGCTCGTGATCATTTCTATATCAAAAGCCCTGTGCAAGCTTTTGAGCCTTGATCAGAAGTGGGCTGCTATTTTTCATCTGCGATTTTCAACCTGCTTCTGCGTGGTCTTGATCAAGGTCGGACTGGGACATGAAGTCACCAATGAAAAGGTAGCCACCTACAATGGCAAATTGCAATTCAGTTCTTCTTGGACACTTTGTCTACTAACCAAAGGGGTGTTTTCTGTCAAATGTAATGCACATAGTTTACAGACAAGCATATCTGATTATTAACATTTGTTATAACTACTGCAGTACCTCATCACACTGCTGCATTTTGGCCAAAAAAGTGTCCCTTTTCGAGCAAATAAATTGAGCAACTCTAGAATGTTGGGCCGGCTCTTCGGGCACTGTCCGATTGTCCTACGGGCCAGTCCTAGCCTGGTCTTGATAAAAATCCCTTGTTTTGCAGCCAGTGAAAACATGAAACAAGCTGCTGCTTATGAGATAAATGGGCCTGACAGTGTCATGAGATGAAGTAGTGAGGTTCTGAGGCACACCAAGTTGGAGTTGAGTGTGTGTGCGTGTGTGTGTGCCCGAGTGTGTGTCTGTGTATGGTCACAAAAAGCAGCACTAAAGCCGGATATACCTTATCATTAGGAGAGGCCTCTTTTGAGAGCCAAGGCCAAGAACTGCAGGGTTTCTTGGTTCAAAGTGTTAAAAGTGCGAGAATTGAGTGCATCCTGTCACAAGCATTCACATAACACATTGCTAAGCAGAGATGCTTCATCACGAGTGCTTTGTAAGCAGCAGTGATGCAGGTGTTCTGGGCAGGTGGCTCAGAAAAGCACAGCTGACATTTCAGGGTAAACACCCTCTAAGAGTCCTGAGCGTGTATTTAAAAGAAAACAGTGACACCTCTTCACAAGTGGCATCCCTTCCAACTGTAAATACACATGCTCCGGGGAGCACATGTCAAGTTGCTAACATATTAGCAGATAGCGTATCAGCTACATTCATGACATTGTCTCGGGAGGGTAGCTCAGGGGCAACGAGCTCGCCTTGGAAGCAAGGCGCGCTTGGGTATTAAGTGCGCTTTAAATAACCTATCATATTTAGCCAGCTATCCTATTGGCTCACATTGATACTCGCTTAGCAGCTGTCAGTAACAAATCTAGTCTTGGATGCGTTGTTTTAACTTCTGGCTGTCAAGCTAGTCACACCCAGGGGTGGACTGGCCTGTACGGAACTCTGGAGATTTCCCGGTGGGCCTCTGCACCCTGGGCCTCTTTTCTGTGGTATTTCCAAATTGTCTCATAGGAAAAGCAATGGGCTTGCTGAAAATGTGTCATTTGGGGCCACTTTGAACTTTATTTCCAGGGCCTCTTTTGGTCCCCAGTAATTATTTCCAGGGCCTCTTTTAGTTCCCAGTCCAGCCCTGGTCACACCCGGAAAAACACTGAGGGCTCCTGCAAGCATAAGCAACTCTGTACCACCTGATATAATGTGCGTAATGAAATGCAATGGGGCAGCACGGGTCTGGACACTAGTGTAGCGAATCCCAAATGCCACAGACAATAGTGCTGAGTGAACATAGGCGCCGGCCAGCGTGCGCTTCCAATGCAAGGTACAACATGTGATCACAATACATCTCACTCTTGCCAAGTATTGGAAAATGATGTATTGCTGCGTTATAGAGTAAAACACTGAAGGCCCGCTTCGTGGAATTTCTTTTCACGGTTCACAGTGACCTTGCACTGCTAAAAAGTGACTTTGCACTGCAGACACAAACCCTGTGAAAAGGGTACTTTTGCAGTGCAAACCTGTGCAATGATGAGTTGGTTAGGCTCAACACAGCCACGGTGGACTTGAATGGCGCAGCGCGTGATCGCAAACTATAGCACACATAACTGATGAATAAGCTCCCTCTTTCATGGATAATAGGCCTTCACAAAGCCACGTGTGTGGGCAGATTCTCTCTCTTTTTTAGAATGCACCCACAGAATGCAGCTATTCCTGTCGCTTGCTTATGCTCTTGGCATTGTGCGCCCCCAGACTGGGGAACCTCATACCTGTCCCCATCAGACTCATGCACTTGAGAAAAAAAGTGGAAACCCTCCTCTTCAAAGGGGGCCTACTTCACAGTCATAACAGTACAACCCCATGAACACGGCCATACCGTTATCCCCCTGATGACCACCCTCCTCTATACCCCGCTCGATCAACACCCCAAATCCCCTCTCAGTATCATTTGTTTGATAGGAACTGTTTTCCGCTTTAATCGCCTCATCTATGCACTTAGCCTCAGATAATGCACACCACGACATTGCTTCCTGAAGTTAGAGTCACGCTCAAAAAATGCCAACAACAAACTAGAATCAAAAAGATGATTCCAAGTAAAATGTGTTTCTTTTGTAGGGCTTCGGGTCTCTTTGACAAAGTCTTATCAAGTCTGTGTTTGGGTTTCATTGTCCAAGGTAGCCTGCGTTCTCTGTTCACAAACAGCCCTGTGCATGGCAGCACACACTGGCCAGTGTTGCAGTGGTGCGCATGGCAGCACACATTGGCCAGTACTGAAGTGGTGTGCATGGCAGCACATGCTGGCCAGTGTTGAATTGGTGTGCATGGCAGCACACACTGGCCAGTGTTGCAGTGGTGCGCATGGCAGCACACACTGGCCAGTGTTGAATTGGTGTGCATGGCAGCACACACTGGCCAGTGTTGCAGTGGTGCGCATGGCAGCACACGCTGGCCAGTGTTGCAGTGGTGCGCATGGCAGCACACACTGGCCAGTGTTGCAGTGGTGCGCATGGCAGCACACACTGGCCAGTGTTGGAGTGGTGCGCATGGCAGCATACACTGGCTAGTACTGAAGTGGTGTGCATAGCAGCACATGCTGGCCATTGTTGGAGTCATGTGCATGGCAGCACACACTGGCCGTTGGAGTGGTGCACATTGTGGCACACACTGGCCAGTGTTGGAGTGGTGTGCCTGGCAGCATGGCAGCACACACTGGCCAGTGTTGGAGTGGTACGCATGGCCGCACACACTGGCCAGTGTTGGAGTGGTGTGCATGGCAGCACACACTGACCAGGGTTGAAGTGGTGCACATGGCAGCACTCACTGGCCAGTGTGGAGTGGAGCCACACAGGACAAGGAGGATGATGTGCAAATGAAATACTCTGGAGTGGGATCCATGCTTACTGTCCCTGGCATCTTAACCCCAGCATCCTAGCTTCACCTTGCATTCAGCTTTCGCATAGCCATTGTGTTTCTGTCTGAGCACGGGCGCAGGTAGTGCTGACGGGTGGTCAAATTGTCCCAGATCCGGGATCTGGCAAAACATTTCTCCCTAAAGAAAACCATGTGCACCCTTCATTTGGTTTAGTTTCGTAAAGAGCGCCCCGGGTGGGATTCAAACCCAGGTTCTTAGGACCAGTGGAAAGACACACACAAGACCACTTGAACACTAGTCGGGATGCCTGTGAAACCCCTTGGAAGGGTTGTACTTTGCAGACAATATTTCAATCCAGATTTTTAGGTTCGAGAGTTGTGTACCTTTCATACTTTGCCAGCAACATTATAGGAAACGCTCCACTCGGGTTATTCCCAGGTGTTCGTGATTATTCTTCTCAGTGTCAAATGTTTATGTGTGGGGGGTTGAGAACAGCCCCCCACACCCGTCGGTGGTGGGACCACACAGTAAAGAATCTCCATTTCCGTCATTTGGTGAAGGTAGAACAGCACCCTCTAGTGTTGTATGTATCACCAGGTAACCTTAGCAACCACCACAAACGCTAGTCTATCATGTGGGTGCCAGTCAAGGTGTGAGTCCTACAAATGCATGCTGTGGCCAAGAGGCCTAAGCACAGTTTCATGAATGTGCCTATTTCATTAGCATTCATTAGGTACTAGGGCCAAATGCTGGCAGTGTTCTGGGGCTCATGCAATGAGACCCACATCTGCAGGTTTACAACCAACCATTCTCCTGCAAGCGTTTGAAACACTGCGGCAGTTGCCATGTGCTCGTCCGTTTCTAAATGAGTACAACTAGTGCCTCAATTGCCATGCGAAATTATGTGCGATATTAATTTGAGATAGTATAGGTCAGGCCGTTAGGAGCCCACAACAGAAATGCAGATGCAAACTGCAGGTCAGAGGTCACGACTCGACCATTCATCCTTCTAAAGTGGATAAGACATGTACCATCGTGTTACTGTCCCGGGATGCCTGTGGGCTTAGGAGACATTTTTCTATGAACAGGGTGAGTCTTCCTTCATGTGCGAAGAAAGTGTAACTTCAAAGGCCTTTTTTACAGTGGTAGGTTTCGCCTGAAGTCATGGTGACGCAGCACTACTAGAAGTGAAGTACAACAAGGAAATGTTGCAATTCGGAAAGTGACGTAACTGAGAATTACTTTTGCTTAGTCAGTATCACAATGATTCACGTCACGGCCAAGCAGAGTGTGTTATTTTCAATCTGTGTCCACCTTAATTTAGAAAACTCACCCACTCACAAAGGCAATCTGCCTGTTTCCCTTTCCCTCCATGACAAGGTTATCATTTCAACCGCATGCGCACTGGGCAAGCTCTCACAGAAGAACGCAGACAGCATTATACACGATTCACTCCTTTATTTGTCTGATTTTAAATACCTGTACTCGTGTGTAGTGAAGGCTTGTGGCTGCCTGGAATGAGCAGGGCGAGATGTCCCAGGCTATGAATGTTCAGGAGCTCCTTTGGAGATACCCGGTTTAGAAGGGCATTCTAAACTTGCGAGAATGTATTAGAGCTAGCCAGCCTGCCTCCAAGTCTGCCCGAAGGCAATTAAAGCATGCTTTCTCAACAGGACTATGAAATAAGCCTAACAGCCATAGCAGAATGTTGCCAGCGCCTCTCCCAAAAAAATCCAGTCTAAATTCAGAAAGATACCCTCAGGCTTTCTGTGTTATACAAAAACAAAGAAAACGGTAAATCGGTGCCACAAGGCATTTTCAATAACTTTAAATGTATATCCATTTGTATGTATAATATACCTGTTCTATGAGTATACCTTAATCAACATCTTGCATCAAAATCAGAGAGCAGATATAAAAATATCTGCCTGAGGAGCAACCGGCTGATGCCCTGTCGAGAGTATAGACCTGATCCTTTCCTGCAAGGGCGGGATTTCCTTTGGAGACCGGTCGGTGTACCCCCTGAACGAGGCAGGGCGCATTCCTTCCATAGCACCAGCATAATGCCAGAGAGCCGAGCCGTGCCAACCAATGTGCAGTAAACAATCCAGAGCGATGGCTGCCTCCATTTTCTGGAGAAATCTCCTTTGCATCGAAAAAATCAATTTACTATGTTGCCGCCCAATAATAATCTTGATGAGGGCGTTTTCTGATTTTTGAAACTGAGCCAAATTTGAAACTCCAGTGTGGAAATGTTGCTGGGTGCAAATCCACATAATTGCCCAACGCTTCCTTGATTGGTACTCCGGGCGCATCACTCCACCTGTGCCGTCCACGCTGTAATTCCACAGTGTCCATGGTCCTTGGTGACTGAGACCCGCTCACCCTTGCACCCCCGGTGTGTGTGCGCCTAATCTCTCTGAGCTGGCATTTATATAAATACAATGCTGTCTACAAACCTCAAAACATGCAAATCAAACGTTAAATAAAATATTATCATTGTCAACACCGAAGGTCTATTTACTGTTTAGAAAAGACCATATTCAGAAAAGTGTCATTTGTTCCTGGGAATGCAAAAAAGGTTATCAACCAACAGGCAGTGTTTCGTGACAAAATATGTGTTGTAAAAGAGGTGACTATGTGTGCCCACTTGGGGCTGCCTGTTACTGCAAAACAAGCTGGTAGTGGAACGTGCTATGAAAGGTCAGCAGCGGCAAGGGAGACCTCAACCTGTGTTATTCCTTGAGGAGAGCCATATTTGCCTGCAAACAAACCAACAAGAAGTAAAGCTGCTTTCCATAACAGTCGCTATTGAAGGGTAAGCAGGCCGTGCTCTCTGGGTCTGAAGGACAGGTATTACATGCAAATGATATTGAGTCTGCTGAAGCCTGAGCCATCAAACGCGCGTTATATTTTTTGTATTACTAAGCAATATAGACCATGAACATATTTTGAGGAGTGGCGGCCGCATTTTCTTTACTTAATGAACATTATTTATATACAACGTGTGGTCATGACTCCCTTGCTCCAAAAATCATATGGTGAAATATTGCCACTTTGTATATATACGTAGAGCCATGTTCCACAGAGAATGCGCGGTGGTTTATTCTGCAGGACAAGTGAACAGAGAATTAGAGTCCCAGTGAACGCCTCCTTCTCATTTTTAATATCGAAGGATAACATCATGAGACACCAGGAATCATCTGGTGGATCAGCCGAAGCTCCCTGTTCCCCAGCAGCAAACCCGAACCAGATGAAAAATCCTGTTAGTGTATTAATTTCCCCCTTCACTGAGGAGGCCAAACAAGGCTGAAACATGTCTGAAGTTGCTTGTGTTTCTGTGCAGAGGGGACCTGGCCTAGCAGTTCGGGCTGGGCTGCTACAATTGGTGGTAGTAACTGACTGATTTGCATATGGCTGGACCCCTTTTGCAAAGCGCAGACAGGCAAAATTTCGGTGGTGTGCTGGTTTGCCCAGAGAAGTGCCAGTGGTTCAGACTTATTCAAAACCTTCCATCCATCACTTTGTTAGTTGTAGTATGTCTCCCATTGTGAGAGAGGGTATGCCCAGACGTGGGTCCCTTGCTCGCTGCGCCACAGGGAACCAAGCTGCACCACACTGAGGCACAACAAGGCCGAAACATGTCTAATGTTGCTTGTGTGTCCGTGCAGAGGAGACCTGGCCTAGCAGTTTGGGCTGGGCTGCTACAGTACCTGCCTGATTTGCATATGGCTGGACCCCTTTTGCAATGGCGCAGACGAGCTAAGAAACAGTGTCGTGGAAGGTTGCCTAGAGCAGTACAAGTGCTTCAGATTTATTCAAAACCTTCCACCCGTCACTTTTTTGGTTGTAGTGCATTAAACGCGACAGCATTTGGTACGACCACCAGTGCTCAATGAAGGCAACAGGTCTGATTAACAAAACAAGCTCTAAGGGTGTGTAAAAGCGTTAGCGCGTGCGTTAAGATTGCACAGCGCAAAATGCATTGCATGGGGAAAAGATTTACAGAAATAAGTGCACACAGGAACCTGCAGTGCAAAGAAAATAGGTTTGCGTCCGACATGCCCACAACACACCCCCAGTGCAAAGCAAGGTCCTGCTGTACAAGACTTTTTTGCACGCAATGTGAACCATGTCACTAGATAAAGCAATGATGGTTAAAAAGTGCATGATAATTACTCACTTGTAATCACCATTTCTTCCACCTACATCAACCATTCCTAGTTCCAGTAGTGCTAAAATATGCACACCCCAAATGCTAAGTGCACCTACAACCACTATTCCTAGTCCCTGTACTCTCACAAATCAGCACATCCAAAATGCAAAGTGCACCTGCACCCACTATTCCTACTCCCTGTGCAAATACCAATCTGCATGTACCAAATGCAAACTGCGCCTACACCCACTATTCCTACTCTCTGTGCAGCCACCAATCTGCACACTACAAATGCAAAGTGCACCTACTCCCACTATTCCAACTTGTGTGCTTTACACACATAAGTTACAGCTGACATCACAACTGTCCATGACAGAAGAAGGATCAGTACCCCAACCACTCCCAAGGAACATTGGGAGTGACCAGTGCTGTGGACCATGACCAACCAATATGCAACGGATCTTCTGTACCAGCAGAGCACACCCTGAAATGGAGCAGCCTGTTCTCTCGAGCCCACTGCAAAAGCCTCACAACAACCTGGAGAGCCAGATCAGCTGAAGCTCTCTATTCATCCCCAGCAAAGTGGTTGCTTCGTGGTCCATGCATCTTGAACAATAGTGAATGCGCCAGTGCAGGTATCCAGCCAGCAAAATGATTGCACAGAAAACTATCCAGCATTACACTGATTTCTGTCCTTGCGATATATGTCACTGTCCAGGACACAAGCAACAGCATAATGGTGGACACTGTTAAGGATTTCAATCAGGTGACACACACCTTGGTCTCAGCCTACGATGTAGCGCTCAATTGAGATGCCTTTCTCTTTATTTTGTGTGTATTCAATTTGAGATGGTACACAACTCTTCTCACACCCCCTTATTCAAATAGCCTGGGTCACAATGGACCATGAACCAGGCCGGTTTGTGAAATTCCAAGATTTATTTATTCTTTAAATCAAATGAAATCATACAGTTTATAATATGGGGCAGCAATCACCAATGGGGTGATAATTACAATAGAAATGTAAGCAATGCACTTGGTTAACCTTCTAGTAGAACATATACAAAGCACACATGAGTAGGAGCACTTTTTGAATTAGGAGAGATAGCACCCAAGTTAAGGTTTTCCCCCTGCAGTGTTCCCTCAACCCACAATTAATCAAATTTGGAGTGGATGGAAAGAATCCGCGTGTAGTCAGGAATAAGAGACAGAAAACAGAATCAAAACCCAACCTTCCCTCACAAAATAAGAGGTGAGAATGGATTTTAAACACTTTTGCAATTGCATGAAATGACACTCGGAAATGGCAGATAAATAAATAATGTGCGGTTTAAAACTTTGAGGTAAATATGATTTCTCACAAAGGCAGTAATTTATAAACACTAGCAATCACAAGGCAATGGATCACCAAGAGCATACAATTCGAAAACGAGTGGAAAGTTTAAAACATGCTGCAGCCAAATGACACGTCTGAAAACTTGCAATTTACCTAATTCCTGTTTAAAATGCCATAAACTGTTTCTATGAAAAACGGGTGAAATACTCTGATTTGCAATGCAGTTTATGGGCTGGGGGAAAGATGTATATCACAGGAACAATATAAAGGTGAAATGATAGTGGTAGTTGAAGATTTGGATGTGATTTTCAGAATGGAATGCGGTTTAGTTTTAGGAAAAAAGAGCAGTTAAAAGTGAGAAAGTCGGTTTTGAAAGAAAGGCAAATTTGACTTAAACTAAATTATATAGACTACATTGTTAAAGAGCAACGCAGTAAGCTCCAAGGTTGATTCGTGAGGTCAACCTTATCACCCCAGCGTTCAACATCAACTGGATATTCGTATGAGTACTCACAATATAACTAAGGGCTTAGGATTTGCACGAGACAGAAATGAAAAGAGAGATGGCGATAGCTCTTAGAAAGTCAAGAGCAGGGTGCACGGATAATTCTAACAGTTTTAACAAGTTACCAGGGTATAGATAGGATTGCTTACAGGGTGTAATACAGATAAAAGGGTCAAGATGGGATAGACTATGGGTTATGGGATGCGGGATACTCACAGTCCACTTTTGAATCTGGGATTTTGGTTAGTCAAAAGGGTCTAGTCACCACACGGCAGACACGCCTTACAGCAAAAAGCTGGGCAGTTCTGGTCACTGGATGGCAAGGACAGCTGGGAAATTCTGGTCACTGGATACTAAAGGTCAACTGGACGGCAGGATTGCAGTGGGCCTGCAGTTAGTGGGCCGCAAGCCGGTCTGATTTCAGGATGCAAAAGGTACCGCCACTTTCCCCTTTTTTCTAATGGGATATCAGTGTTTTTTTTCTGGGCCAATGGCCTTGCTGGAGTAGGAATCAGCTATGCTTGGGTTTTGCAATGGGCTCTGGAGTAGGGTCAGCAATGCTTTGGTCTTGTATGGAAAATCTGGAATCAGTAAGATGAATGGAGATCAGGAACGCAGCGCAGGAATTCAGGAGCGGGTGTCTCCAGAGTTCTGCTAGGAGCTCGTATTTATAATGCATAGTGACATCATAGGCTAAATGGTGGGCAGACTTAGCTAAGCACGGTTCTAAATGGCATTACCCAAATTGACCTTTTAAAATGGACATTTTGCACAATTGACCTAATTATAGTGGTCCTAATTGACCTTCCGCACAATTGACCTTGATATTATTTTAGTTATTTTATATATGTATTGGGTTGGTTTTGGATTATACATAATATAAGGGGATTGGGTGGGCGGTTGCTGAAAGTTTATGGTGGTTCCCTTTTGTTTCTGGTATCCTCTCATCGGAAATCTGTTTCTGGACATCCCCCCATGCAGCCACTGCAGTTTGATTTAATTTTATTTATTTTTGGCTCTCAATTTAAGAAAACCTGCTGAATAGAACCATCTCATACATGTATCTTCACAGCACAATCCCCTTTCACATTGCTAGGCAAGGAGAAGTTTTTGTTCAACATTGTTGAGGCACTAAAAACTAGGCTTTTTGTCTAGAAGGCTTCCCTTTGTATGATCCCTGTCATATGCTCCTGCATTGAATGATACACTGTATAATACTGTTATGTAACTGTACCAACCAAAGCCAACGTTATATACTTTTTGGGCCGCTTATTTTAACCCTCAAGCATGCCTTCTTAAGTATCCTTGACAGCGCCTCTATGACCGTGGGCTGTAGCACGCTCTACAAATGCAAAATAAATAAATAAATAAAATTGTACTTTTTAAAAGGCCTTTTTTTTCCTTTAGTTTGCAAAACCCATTTTGACCCATGTGGAGCAATATTGTTTTACAGCCCTAGTTAGTTTCTGGTAGGCAGCAGTTTTGCTTGAAACACAGATGAACTGAGACTGACATAGCCCAGAGCTGGAGTTTCTTTGAATTATTGACCCTTGACACTTTGTAACTCAAAAAGTTAAGCTTTTCCTGTGCGGTGGAAACTGCAGTTTCTTTGGGCCTTTTTCAGATTTGGCTTGACAGAGCTTGTCATTCAGTGGTTGTGCTTGGTTTTACCGAAGCACAATGTTAATGTGGATAAGCATGGCAGGGTCTTATTAATAAAATATTGTGATAAGGAATCAGAGGAAAAAGAACATCAGAGCGGCATCATTTTTAAATGTGAATAATACCCTTTTTCCATGGAACTTTGGGCTGGCAGCAAAGCAGCGCAGCTTTTTCACTCTATTTCTTTTGTATATGTAAGAACACACTGGCAGACTTCCTCAGTATGCCCCCTTGTTCCTTCCTGTCCAATATGTGCTTGGCAAGATGGTGCAGCCATCTTTTTGTTGCTGCAAAAAGCAGCTTTGAGGCCACGGTGCTCACATGAGCCAGTGCAGCCATTTTGCTAGTGACTACAGATGCGCAGCTTGGTGATGTGGGGAAGTACTGCTGAGTGGGTAAATATATCACACAAATCTTCCCTGACTCTTCTGAGATTCCGAGTCGAGGGAGAGTTGGGCAACGTGGGATTCATCAGGCCGGCAAAACAGGGTTTATCAGGTATAAGTCCTTCCATCATTAGGGAGCGGTTCGCCACGATCCTCTCGCGGTCTCTTGATGGAGCGTGGAACGACACTCACAGCTTACTCTTGGATCTTTCTTTGTGGTGTGGAATGACACCCCCAGATTTTCTTTGATTTCTCCCTTCCAGGTCGCCGGGGAGGTTTTCCATGGTCTTTGAATAGGTGCAACCAGTACGAATCTATTAAATAAATGAGAACTGGTTACTTCATTTTCCCACTAACTGCCTTCCAATAGGGTTGACAGCAGTGGGACAGGCATGCACTCAATAATGACAATTGACAATGAAGAAAAATACTCCCTGTTACTTAATTATACCTATAAATCTGAACAGTTCCCTTCTGGTTCTTCTTTTTCTTGTTCTTATGCATTAGATGTCTCCTCTATTTCATTTTCTCTTGGCTCCTCAATTTGCTACGAATTGTGCCTAGGGTGACAACTCTTTAGCTGATTAATATGGACCCATTTATCTTCTGTCACTTCTCCTTTGGGGATGCGGATTCTATAGGCGACTGGTGAAATTGTATTTACAATTTCAAAAGGACCGTGCCAGGTCTGGCTCCTCTAGAAATTATACAAATAAACCCTGTCTCCTACTTAGTATTCCTTTTTGGTTGTTTTTAAATCATATTGAGTCTTCATACCCTCTGCAGATTTTTCCAGATTCCACTGAGCGTACGCAAAAGCATGTTGATGGTGTTTCCTTAGATTCTCAACATACTGATGTGTTGTGGAGGCGTTTATCAATGTCTGCTCTTGTGTTCTATAGAGCAGATGCTGAGGTAGCACCATCCTTCGTTCAGTCATCAGCTCAAATGGAGACATCTTGATTGCAGAAGAAGGTGTAGATCTGATCGCCATCAAGACAAGTGGTAATCGGATGTCCCAAATTGACGCAGAGTCTGCCACTAACTTTTTTAGAATGCTCACAATGGTTTTATTGTACCTCTTAACTCCACCACTAGAGCACTGTGGCATGCAATGTGAAGTTTCCTTTTTACCACAAGTATCTCCCCCATCTTTGTCATCACTTCGCTGGTGAAGTGACTACCCCGGTCTGACTCAATCCTTTGGGGTAGGCCAAAACGCGAGAAGATGTGGTTGATCATCAGGACAGCTGCTGTTTCTGCCTTGCAATTTGGGGCTGGGGGACATTCCACCCATTTGGTAAACAAGCATGTTACGGTTAACATGTACTATTTCCCCCTAGAGGAGCGAATCACAGGCACTAGGAAATCTACTTATAAATCTGACCAAGGCAGTGTCATCCCCCTCTTCTGGAGGGGAGCTCGGTGTGTGAGTGATGTTGGCTGAAATTGTGAACACACAAGACACCCCTTCAAGTATTGATCGAGGTCCTACCCCATGTGTGGCCAGTATGCAACCTCCCTCAAGATTTTGAAAGAAGTGTGAAACCCCCGATGACCGGCTGTGGCCGCGTCATGGGTGTGACTTAGCATCAGGCTTTGAAATGAGGTAGGTACCACCCACTGGTCACAGCCAGAGATGGATCTCCTAACCAACAAACCCTCTTGGATTCGGGACATCTTTGGACATTTCATCAACACCCTGAGGTCTTCTTTCCCAATGTAATCGGTATCCATCAGGGGAAAGTTCTCAGGGTCCTCAATGTGTTGATAACATTTGCCAATAATGAGATCCTCTTTTTGTGCTGTGAATAAATCAGCATCTAGGGTCTCCTTACTCCACTGGGCAGTTGAGAGTTCATTATGAGCATTTGTCTTAGACCTAGTGATAGCAGTGACATGGATTTCCCCCAACAGGGACTCGATCTCAAGGTGATCCCCCTGGATGGCTCCAGTTTTGGCCAACTGATCAGCTAAGTCATTTCCAGTTTTGTCTGGCCCCTCTATTCTGGAATGACCCTTGGTCTTCTTCCAATAGGTGGTCATCCCACTAGAGGTGACCCAATCATCTATATTTTGGATTAGCTTGCCATGTTTGAGAGGTTTGTTATTAGCACATAGCATGCCTCCAATTTACCAGGTGCTCCACGAATCCGTTCCGGACAAAATCTGAATCAGTGATTATGACCAGTTCGTGGAGTTGGTGTTGGATGGCAGTGAGGATGGCCTGGTGAACTGCCATCAACTCCGCCACCTGACCACTACGGGGACCGATTTTGTACCCAGCGGAGGGTTACGGGGCATCAATCCCCCAGGCATTCCCAAAGCCGGCCACCAGTTCCTTTTCCCTGTTGTTAACTTGGTAGGAGCACCCATCCACATAAACTGTGGGCATTCCCTCGCACTTGTACTCTTCATAGACTTCATGTTGTCCTGGGTTTTAAGACTTTCGTCCTCAAGACAGTTCTCTCTGGCACAATCATGCAAGTCAGCCAGACCTTGCGTGAGGGGACTCTTCTTGTTTTGGTCATATCTGACCTCCATAGGAAAGCCTTGCATTGACAGAATCCAGGAAGTAATTCTGGAATTACTCACATTTCTGGCCCGATTCTGTCACTTTGGAGGTATTGCAAAGATTAGTGTGGAGTCTCCACTATGATGTGTTCCCCCTGGATAAATGGACGGTAATTTTTCAATGCCCACACCATTGCCAGGAGTGACTTCTCACAATCATTGAATTTTTCCTCCACACAGGATAAAGTCTTTCTGGCATAGGAGATGACTTTATTGACCGTGTCATGCTTTTGATATAATACTGCTGTCAAGCATGTATTCGAGAACCCTGTCTCCAAAAGAACTCCTTATTTTTTTAATGGGTAAGCTAGACAAGGCGCTTGTGAGAGGCTTCTTTTGAGTTGCTTTACTGCCTCTGCTTGTTCTGTACCCCACTCCCACTTGACCCCCCCAATCAACAGATGGATCAGGGGTCTTGTGATCTCTGCGTAATCCTCAATGATCTTCCTACTGTAATTAGTCAGTCCAAGGAGGCCTCGTAGCTCACACAGAGTTGTGGGGTCTTTAAGTTTTAGGAGTGCTTCCACTTTCTTCTCCTGGGGACTGAGACCCGCAGGAGTTATTTCATATCCCAAGAAGTTGACACTGGTTCTGCACCACTGCACCTTTTGGAATGATAGTTTTGGCTCCGGCAACACTCAACTGTGTCAGAACATAACCGATTTCTGCTATGTGTTCCTCCACAGTTGAGCTTTTTATCAGGACATCATCCACATAGGCCAGGTTACCCCTTTCACCCAAATCAGGCATGGCCTTATGTAGGAAGATGTTGAATTTGTTGCCGGAGTAGATGTATCCAAAGGGAGTCTGGATCCAGGTGTACTGCTGCCCTCGAAGGTAAAGGCCAGCTTGTATTCATCCTCCCTAATGACAGGCACCGTCCAGTATCAATTGGTCAGGTCAATGACAGTATATACTTTTGACCCCTGGATCTGGGCCAGTCCCTGGTCAATGTAGGGGAGAGGCCATTGGGACATGTGGACCCGTTTATTCAGTTCCCTCAGGTCAGCACAGAGTCTCCACTGGGCATTCGGTTTTAAAATCCCAAGCACCGGATTATTAAAGGTGCTGTGGACTGGACGAATTATCGCATGAGACTCAAGGTTTTTGATGATTTCCGTCACGGACTCCATTGATGCGAGATGCAAGCGGTATTGCTTCACAAACACTGGAGTCATTCCAGGGACTGTGGGAATTGTTGTAGTGTGGATTTCGGTGCGACCACAGTTGTACGAGTCCACCGCAAAGAGATCTTGAAAATCTAAGAACTCTTGTTTCATCTTTTGCTTTTGCTCCAGAGTCTCAAAGGCATCAGCTAGGTTGACTCGCTCTTCAACCATTTGCCTAAAGCAGGGAAAGACTTCCGGTTTTGCTATCTCAGCGGCCTCCTCCAGCTGGGTGGAGAGGTCCGGGGTTAGAGTATTGACCTGGACAGAGGGTTTCAGGTAGGAGAGGCTGTCATTGTGGATGTGGAAGATCACCTCATTCTGCCTGATGTCACAGGTAACCTCTTCCTCACCGTAAGGGCAGGAAGAATACACCAGGAAATTCCCCCCTTGCCGGGTGAAGATCCTGTTTGGTGGTAAGTCATTGTCTCTATCATTGTCAAAATAGTCATTGGGGATTGGTCCTATAAGTTCATTTCCTAGATCCATGGAAAAATGGCGGTCATCAACCACCATTCCAATAATGGTGCCTGTGGCCTGAGTGATACTCCTAAGGTCGCTGTTATCCATCAATATTGGGAATGGCGTTGTGTTCTACATTGACTAATGGTGTTGGGTTTAACCCCAACCCCTGCTGTTGGAAATGGGCATTTAGGTGTACATATGCGTCAGGATTTTGCAGTTTCTGTCCTCTTTTAATTTTTAATTCAAATTGGAATAGTCGGGTCTGTCCTGGGATGGTGACCTCATCTCCAACTTGAACTTCAACTGCATACAGCAGCAATTGGGCTGACCGAAATGCTTTGTCTGAATCATCAAAGCCCATGGGATTGCCCCCTAGTCGGGGTCAGGCTTTGTAATTTATCAGGTCCAAATTAATGGCAAAACGATTGAGAATGTCACTTCCTAAATAAAATACAGCAGGGACATCCCGCACAACCCAACAATTATGTTCTATGCTTTTGTTACCTATAGAAATTTTGAGCATACACCTGCGAGGCAGGAGATGTTTGGAATTGGGAGATTCCAGACCCATTTCCCACTTATCGATCAATTTAAATGTGGGAATGGCTGCATATTTTGGGAGCTTTCGGAACAAGGCTTCTCTGATGAAGCTCTTACAGTTGTTCATGCACACTTGGGTGAGAACAGATTCCTTCCCCTCATTTAACTGAATAGGGAGGAAAAACTGTTTTTTCTGAATATCAGCTAAACTTTGAGCTGATTTCTCATCACTTTTGACTATTGAATTGGGACTTTCAGATTGTGAATCAGTATACAACTTCAAAGTATTTCCTTCCAGTGAGGAATGCCACTTGAAACTGGAAGGAAGGTTGATTTTCAAGAATGGAAAGGAGTTCCCATCACCAGTTTGTTGTCCTAGAGCAATTACTGTCACGTCAGGTATTTGATTGTTCTGGAAATGGAACTCAATATGATCAGGTTTTTGTTCAACCATATGGCATTATGCCATTTAAACTAACATGGTTGACACTCTGTTTCAATTTTATTGGCCTGTTCGTCTAAGTCCAGAGGACTTTATTCACACAGTCTATTAGGGGGGACAACCTGCGCAGGATATCATTCCCTAGTAGACAGGGTGTGACCCCTGGAGTCACGACTATGACCGGGTGTTTCACCTCGGGTGTGTCACCCAATTTTTATTTCCAAATCCGTTCTCCCCTCGACAGGAATTTCATTCCCATTGAAGTTTTGGCGTTGTTCAGGAAGAGGGGTGAGAGGGATTTGGTATCTTTCCCCCCTTCCTGAATTTAGCTGATCAAAGGCTCTTTTTGACAGAAGAGCGGCTTGGGATCCAGTGTTCACCAGCGCTGCAAATGTACATTGCCCTTGCACTTGGACCGGGGCATAAAATCTACCCTCTTTCTCCTCCAATGGGCATCCCAGGCAATCTGGGTGGTCAATTTCTTTATTTTAGACTCCGACACAAGGGTAGTTTGGGCATAATTCTATGTTGGAGTTTGGGAATCTGAAAATAAAATTTGACATTCTGGTTTTTGGTGAGTTTCGGGCTCCTTCTTTTCTGATTCTGGGCTGCCCCACCCTTCTTGGAGACAGTCACCAGAATTGATTTGGGAAGTTTGGGAATCCTCTTTCAATATTTGATTCTCTGGATGCTCATTCTGGAGTTTAAGGATGGGCGATACTGATTCAGTCCCCACATCCACCCAGTCTTCATTCAGATCTCTTTGGGCCCATTTTCCTTTGGGACGAGTTCCCTGTCCTTGAAGGAGAACATTTTTTTCCCCAGAATCCTCTAAGGATTCTTCCCCTTCAAACTGGAGGACACTAACTTCCTTCCCAAAATGGGCCTTTTTGCTGTCTTTATTTCTCCTACCCACCCTCTGTTCACTGGGTTGCAGATTTTCGGGGGCAAGAGATTTTTGTTCCGGTTCCTGGGTGTCCGGGGGCTTTTCGTGAGTGAAGAAGGAAGCTTCCCCTAGGGCTTTACAACCACTTTACCCCCTGTGCCTCCTCCTCTGGAACCGGTGAATTGTCAGGGTTCCCTCCCCATCATTGGTCTGGGATGCCAGACCCTTGGTTTGTGGGGTTCTGAGCTGCCATGTTCATCTGAGGGTTCTGTTGGGCCCTCAACATGTGACCCAGATCCTGGGTAAGGTTCTGGGCGTGGCACTCCAGTTGGGACACCCGTTCCAGCTGGTACGGGGGTCTCTGTTCAAATCTAGGTGGATCACGGGAAGGGTAACTATCCCTTCTCCCGTAGTATCCTGGATATTGTGAATTTTGGTAACCCTCCACCCTTGGCCTCCCCTCTCCCAGATTGGGTTGTCTGGTTTCCTGAAAGCGGGGAAAGAAAGGAGGGTTGTCCTACAGGTGGGGATTTTGTGGGTACTGGGGGAAGGAACTTAACCCAGCATTTGGGGGATTACTGCCCTCCTGAGGGAAGTTAGGAGGGACATTTCCCGGGGCAGTACTTACCTAATTGGACCCCCCCCTTGGTCTGGGGGAGTCCATACATACCTCAAGATTGGTCGGTTGCCCTTGTATCTGAGACGTATCTTATCAAGGGAGTTAGGGGTCCCATTGGTGGGATTACCTCCCTGACCGCCACCTGTTTGTGATTGGCCTGAAGGCCTTCTGGGTCTCTGATTTTTCTGATTTTGTGTAGGTACATTTTAAGGCTCCCCCATCTCTAGGTCTAAAATGGGGGCAACCTTCACCTACCTTAACATCAGCAGGGGTGTTGGCTGCCTTGGGGTCTTTGGTCTGATTTTTGTTTTCTGCAGGTTTTTGGACTTCATAAATGCGCGTTGCCTGCTCTATAACCCAGTCCAGAGATCTTTTATCGTGGAGGTCCCTCAACAGCAGGGTCATAATATACTTTGGGAGCACATGACAGAAGGTAGTTATAAACTCCCTGCTATCTGTGCGCACCCTCCTAGTGGTTTGCGCAAAGGCACGTTTTAGCTCCTGCACAAATTCTCGTGGGGCCTGTTCTTCCCCGCACTGTAGATTGTAGGCCGCTTTGCAAACCTCTTGGGGGTTTCTGTGGGCGGAAAAGTGTTTCAAGATGGCCGCCCTGTAGGTGGACCATCTTGAATGGTTCTAGTCCTCCAGTCCAGCAAAGAAGCTGGAGTACTCTGGAGAGAACATCCATTTAACATACTCTATGCAGTTCCGGTTGTCTTTCAGCTGGAAAGTGTCTATCATCTGCTCAAAGAGTTCCAAGTGTTCCCAGACAGAATATTTTGCGTTTTTGTGTTATGGGGTTATTAAACTCCTAATGGCCTTTATTTGCCTAATGGAGTCTTTTGTCATAACTCTCTTGAGTTTATTTGCCTTCTTTGGCTTAATCACCCGAGTCCACTCACCCTCAGACTCAGAGGCGCTGCTACTTGAGGTCCCCTCAAGATCATCTAGGCGCTCCCTGATTCTTTGAGTTTAGGAGAGCCTCACAGAATGTTGACGCACAGGAGAGTAGTCTTCTGACTTCTCCCTGCTTCCAGGTTTGGCGGAGGGTCCCCCCACTGCCCTGATTGGGTGGAGGTCTTCAGGATACTCTTACGGGGCCTCTTTTCCTGTTGTTTTTGAGCAAATTGATCCAACTGGTACCTTTGGAGGTAGTGCTCCTGCAGGTCTGATTTCCTGACTCTCTCCTCATAGGAGGTTTCCTGGTCAGAGACATCAGCCTTTATATTTTTGTACCTGCATAGGGACGCCCTTCTATCAATTTCTGGGGGGCACTGACCTGTCAGCTCCATTATGCTTGGCCTGTTAAATTCTGATGGCCTCATGGTCGCCAGGTCACGTGAACCGGTAGCCATGAAGTCAGCAGTGCGCAAAGGATTGAATGGGTGTGAGTCCCTTAGTATACAGGTCATCATACTATGATCAGGGGTTGCCCTGTCCCTCTCTACCTGTCCGGGGTCCCTCCAGTTTGTATTAGATCTAGGATACTCCTTCTCCAATTTCACTAGTTTTTCTTTCTTAGCCCCTGTCTCTTGATAATAGGCAAACATCTGAGCATTTTGTTCGGCTATTGGGGTTTTACTAGCCTCCATGGCCCGCTCTTGCGCTGCCACTTGTTTGTGGAGCCCATCATTCTCTTCACAGAGGGCCTTGTTATCTCTTTGTGCTGCCTGGATAGTTTGGGCACCCTGAGCCAATTTTTGTTGCAGGAGACTCACCCTTTTGGAATCGCATGAAATGACACTCAGAAATGGCAAATAAATACATGTGTGGTTTAAAAATTTGAGGTAAATATTATTTCTCACAAAGGCACTAATATATAAACATTAGCAATTACAAGGCAATGGATCACCAAAAGCATACAATTCGAAAACAAGTGGAAAGTTTAAAACATGCTGCAGCCAAATGACACATCTGGAAACTTGCAATTTACCTAATTCCTGTTTAAAATGCCATAAACTGTGTCTATGAAAAACGGTTGAAATACTCTGATTTGCAATGCGGTTTTGGGGCTGGGGGAAAGATGTATATTGCAGGGACAATATAAGGGTGAAAGGATGGTGGTAGTTGAAGATTTGGATGAGACTTTCGGGGTGGAATGAGGTTCAGTTTTAGGAAAATAGAGCCGTTAAAAGTGAGAAAATCGGTTTTGAAAGAAAGGCAAATTTGACTTAAACTAAATTATCTAGACTATGGGCCTCATTACACGGTAGGCGGTGGACCAGGTCCATGCCGGTAAAATACCGGCACCGCCTTGGAGGAAAGGGGAATTACTGCCCTATTCCAAGGTTGGCGGGGCGGTAATTCCCCCTTCCCCCATTGCCCTTCCCCATTCCCATTTTTTACCCATAGGGCTCTATGGGAATGGGGAAGGCGCTAATTATGGTGCCGCAAATTGTGGTACCATAATTAGCACCCTGGTCCCTTTGCGGGTTGGTTTTTAACGCCTGCTAAAAAGCAGGCGTTAAAGAACCAACCCGCAAAGGGACCTCGTAGTAAGGCGGTAAGGGTTTACCGGTACCGGTGCCCTTATCGGTACCGGTAAACACTTATCGCACTACGTGTAATGAGGCCCTATATTGTTAAAGAGGAACGCAGTAAGCTCCAAGGATGATTTGCGAGGTCAACCTTATCACCTCAGCGTTCAACTTTAACTGGAAATTAGTAGGATTACTCACAATATAACTAAGGGCTTAGGATTTACAGAAGACCGAAATGAAATGAGAGATGGCGCTAGCACTTAGAAAGTCAAGAGCTGGGTGCACGGATAATTCTGACAGTTTTAACAAGTTACCAAGGTATAGCTAGTAATTCCTTGGAGAGTGTAATACAGACAAAAGGGTCAGGATGGGGTAGAGTATGGGTTATGAGATGCGGGATACTCACAGTCCATGTTAGGACAGTCAACGGGGTATGGTCATCACACGACGGGTGCGCCTTACAGCAAACAGCTGGGCAGTTCTGGTCACTGGATGTAAGGACAGCTGGGCAATTCTGGTCATTGGATACTAAAGGTCACTTGGATGGCAGCATTGCAGCGGGCATGCAGTTAATGGGCCACAAGCCGGTCTGATTTCAAGATGCAAAAGGTACCACTGCTTTCCCCTTTTTGTTAATGGGATATTAGTGGGTTTTTTCTGGACCAATGGCCTTGCTGGAGTAGGAATCAGCTATGCTTAGGTTTTGCAGTCGGCTCTGGAGTAGGGTCAGCAGTGTTTTGGCCTTGTAGAGAAAATCTGGAAACATCAAGATTAATGGACATCAGGAACGCAGCACATAAATTCAGGAGCAGGTGTCTCCAAAGTTCTGCTTGGGGCTCTTTTTTATAATTCATAGTGACATAATAGACTATATGGTGGGGCAGGCTAAACTAAGCACGCCCCTAAACAACTGGATTGGACAATCAATGTTGGTGCCTCCTCTAGGATGTGACTCAGTTTAGAAGTTGCACTTTACGATGTACAAAGCCTTCCCACAGTCATTTTTGCTAAAAATAAGTCATACCAGAATTTACACATATGTACAGTTGTGGCACGGTAACAAATCAAATGGGAAGATTATGTATTTTGTGTAGAGCATAGCAGTCCAATCCTCACTTGTTTTGCCCTTCTACCAGTTTTTCGCGCTTTTCAGTGAGAATTATATCACTTAAAATTCTATAACTTTCTAAATGGGTGTGGATTACGTTAGGCATGTAAGTATTAAAATTTGCAATGGCATCATGGATACTTTCATTATAATACCCAATTCTCTGTGTCTTAAATTATAAACCTCAAAATCACATTTAAACAGTGACATTTTCACATTTCTGCAAAGTCCTGCTTCAGAAATAAAAGTCTTTAACATTTTTATTAATAAATAGTCTTTGGAAACAAATATCAGTATTGTTCCCCATATACGGGCATAGCTTCCCCAGCTACCCTCTCACTCCAAGGTTGTCACAGAGATTTGCTTTGAAACTTCTGGTGGAAATCATGAGGAGGTGTGAATTTTCACCTCACTCTTTAGTGTCCTAGAATTCTATTGTACGAGGCTGGAGCACAGACAAAAGTCTGTCCAACCTAACAATTATCACTGGGAGTCCTGGAAGGTTATGGTTGTTCCCTTTTGTTTCCGGTTCCCTCTCATCAGAAACCTGTTTCTGTGCTGACATCCCCCCATGCAGCCAATGCAGTTTGATTTAATTTTATTTATTTTTGGCTCTGAATTGGAAGAAAACCTGCTGAATAGAACCATCTCATACATGTATCTTCACAGCACAATCCCCTTTCACATTGCTAGGCAAGAAGAAGTTGTTGTTCAATATTGTACTTTTTTTAAAACAGGCCTTTTTTTTCTTTGGTTTGCAAAACCCATTTTAACACATGTGGAGCAAATGTTGATGGGATTTATCTTTCAAATTCATTTTTTTCCATCTGCCTTGCCAATATTGTTTTGCAGCCCTAGTTGTTTTGCAGCCCTAGCATTTCTGCTTGAACCACAGATGCACTGAGACTGACATAGCCTAGAGCTGGAGTTTCTTTGAATTACTGATCCTTGACAATTTGTAACTCAAAAAGTTAAGCTTTTCCCGTGCAGCGGAAACTGAAGTTTCTTTGGGCTTTTTTCAGATTTGGCTTGACAGAGCCTGCCATTCAGTGGTCATGCTTGGTTTTGCTGAAGTACAATGTGAATGTGGATAAGCATGGCAGGGTCATATTAATAAAATATTGTGATAAGGAATCAGAGGAAAAAGAGTATCAGAGCAGCATTATCTTTAAAAGTGAATAATTCCCTTTTTTCCATGGAACTTTGGGCTGGCAGCAAAGCAGCGCTGCTTTTTCCCTCTATTTATTTTGAATATGTAAGAACACACTGGCAGGCTATCTCAGTTTGCCCCCTTGTTCCATCCTGCACAATATGTGCTTGGCAAGATGGTGCAGCCATCTTTCTGTCGCTGCAAAATGCAGCTTTGAGGCCATGGTGATTACAGGAGCCAGCGCAGCCATTTTGCTAGTGACTGCAGATGCGCAGCTTGGTGATGTGGGGGAAGTACTGCTGAGTGGGTAAATATATCCCACAACACACAAACCAAATCTCTGGAGGGACACTCACTGACTCGAACCAGAGATCACCAGCATGGATCGGCATAGATGCCTGAGAACTGCAGATTCATTGCTTGCACCTTCACGCACCTTTCTTCCCCACTTCACGACAGCTGCCAGTGTCAAAATCCCGACTTGGCATGGCCTAGATTGAAGCACACTTGGGACTGACCTGATCTGCATAACTTGAGCTGGGGTCCCTGCTCAACACCCACTTGCTGCCAGGGCATCCATGAACATATGTACATGGCTAAGCCTAATGTGTGTTCATGAACTTTATAACCAGGCTCTGATGTGTCAGTACACAAATAACGAATGCAGGTACTGTGACCCTGAACTGCCCCATGGCCCATTTGGACCCTACAGACTAGTTAGGTCATGATTGCACATATATTGAAGCAAACAAACTACAGTACCTTACCTACCAGCCCTGGAACTCTACTCCAAGTGCTTACTCCAGTCTGTTGATTCGTCTCTGTCCTGTTCTTTGGGGTGGGTTTTTCTAGTAAACACTTTTAATTAAAATTGAAAATGTTGTTTAAAAATAAAGTGATCATTTTGTTCAATAAAACCCTGATTGGCCATTCCATTCATTTTGGACTGTGATACTGTGTGGTTTGGGTCACTTCAGGTTAACATTCACACCCCTCATGAGAGAATAGCCTTCTCTTGGCCTGCATTACCACAAAAGGTGAAGCAGGTATATCAATTGATTGTCCCTGTTTACCATCCTGATTGTCTGGTCTATACGTTTGTAGAGGTGTGAAGGCAGACTTGCCCATTTAACCACTACTCACCCATGTAAACCAGTGGGGCACAATGCTAATCTACACAGCTGTGTCTCCTGTGATCTTCACTATGTACACATCACTGACTCACTTCATCTGAAGGCACTTGTGCTGATGTTTTCACGCAATCACCTGTTGCACATATTGAGCTTGGAGCACCCGTAAGCACACACACATCTGCCCTACAAATGTCAGAGGGATGTGTGGGGTGTTACATATGCATTGTTTGCCACTCTGGTCAAATACACATAAAGGAAGGAGGAGGATAGCACAGTGAATCTGAATAAATCCATAGGATATATGACCACTTCATGTTGCCTCAAACCACAGGTCGTGTAGAATGGCAACGTCATACACATGTACATGCAAGTTGGTAGCACACATTGACAGTCCTCATAACATACTACTGTCTAGGAAAGTCAATGCAGCCAAGTAAAGCTATTGTTTTACCAATACTCTCATATCCCAGCCATATACAATATTTTATAAAAGCACCTGCGCAAGTGTGTGTCTGTCCTAATCTGCCTATGATCTAATGGGGAATTCTGTAAATACATGAGTCTTACAATGTCATTAAAGTACAACATACTATGAAATAGGGGCTCAGCACTGTATGTTTTCTCATTGATAGAGTATGTTTAATGACCCATCAGACCTCTTCCATGCCATCATAGCCAAGCGAAAAGTGATGTGGAAGAGTAATCTGTGGGGGAATATCAGACAACTTACTACTGCATGTGATGGAAAATCCTGGAGCATGGTCATAGGTAGGATGAAAACATGCAGAACCTGCCTGTCACTGTACATAGATGATCACAGGTACACTTGGTGTTACCTGTCAATGCATCCCCACAACAGTCACTACATCTGTAGAGATACCAGGGCCTACCTATGCTCTAGTTTCAGTGTGCAGTGTACACACTCCATGCAGTCAGTCATGTCTTGAAGAAAAACACTAATCGGTTGGAATGTCACATAAAAAGAAATCCCTAGTCAGAACACCTTCCACTTCACAACACCTCAATGTCTATGCCTAATGCCAACCAGAGGTGCACAAGTATGAGATCCTCAACTCTGGCTAAGCCTACGTATTGTGGGATGTATTAACCCACTTATGCTCTGCCCTGAGGCATCACTGTGTGCTGTTGGTGCCAGAATTATCAAAATGGCCGCAAAAATCCCTATGCACACCAAAAACTATGGAAATTGCGCTTTGCAACACAAAAAGATGGCTGCCAAATCTACCATGCATGTTGTCAGTGGTGGAACAGAGAGCGCACTCCTGAAACATGTCACTGGGCGGCTCAACAAGTAAAAATGGAGACTGCATGAAAAGCAGTGTTTTGCTGAAAGGAATCCAGAATCTTGTTCTCAAATCTTTTTTCTTGGTTGCTGAACATACAGAATGCTGGTCCAAAACACCCACAAACATCCAATATTCTTGCTGGGTGTCACAATTTACAGAATTCAAGAAATCATTTTGAAATTACAATATCCTGAAAAGCTGAATGCATCATCTAAACACCCACAGCAAAAGGTGCCTGCCTGTGAAACCTGTCAAAATCTGGGCACAGTACCCTCAGCCACCTGAATGACTGCTTCAAAAAAGCCTGCATTAAAACTGTAAACTTGTACCATTGAAATCTGATGTCTGAAATCTAAGTGACCTGTTATCAAGAGTAACCTAGGTTGTAACTATTTATACTTCGTGGTTTAGGGTCTGGAATCAGTGTTCTAGTTGCTTGTTTTAAAATTACAAATTTATTTAAACCAAGAATAAATGTAACAAATGACATTTAAATTAAGCCTGACTCCAAGCCAAAACCAGTAGAACCACTTCCCCCACAGGGGCCAGGCACCTCCCTTCTGCTCTCTAGACCAGGAACTCACACCATGTGATGATTAAGAGGGGAGGAGAACTTGGGTGTTGTGGGAAGAGCACAATGGACTTCCTCCAAGGCAAGGAAATGCTAATCAGGAAGGATTGTAAATGGCCTCTGCCAGAAGGAAGGGGGCGGAGATTGCTCCTGAGCTGCAAGAAGAGGAAGGAGGTGGGGACAGACAACTTTTTGTTGATTCACAATGGACTAAAAGCATATTTCTAAAAAGACTGCTAATTTACTGTGTACAATTGTGAAAATTATGTAAACCCCGGACTTCTGAACCTAATTTCTGGCTGTACATTTTAAGAGGAGCCAGAACTCTGTGCTATGGTCTGGGAAATAACTGTGAAAATTATGGTTTTGCAGCAAATGTATTTATGTCAAAAACATGAAACTTCACACGCTTATGCCCATATGCAATGTGCACAGTTGTACACATTTTTGGATAAACTAGAGATTGTGTTCCGGCCAAAACGGGCAGAATTCTGTCAAAAGCTGACACAATATCCTACAATGACAGGGATGAGAAGAGAATCTGCTCCACAAAATATGTGATCTAGATATGTTATTGTTATGAAGGTTGCACAATTGTAAATATGTATTATACTAAAAGTAGATTTAATGTTCAAAGGGACAAGGGGAGGATTCTCTGACTCATAAAACCACAACACCATGGTGACACCCTGTTTTCTCCTCCAATCAAGGGAGAGAGGAGACATTAGCCTATAGCCAGCCTAGGGGGTGCGCTTAGGAAAAGCCAGAACGCACACCCCTTTACCATATGCATAAATAGAGAAATCTGAGGACTTAGAAGGACACACAGATTCACCCACTAACCGATTGCTGGCGGAGGACCCTGCGAGAGAACTTGACATCTTCCATGCTCCAGACTCCAGAAACTTGGCAAGCAGAAAGGCCAATTTCTATAGCTGAACCATTCTCAGCTAGGCCTTCAAATTCCAGAAACCAGAATTTACCCCACACATCTAAGGGGAACAAAAGAACAGCCGGGCTGTGCTGTAACTGCTTTCCTGCTGAAGAATTATTACCAGAATCAAAAGACCCAAACCAGTTGTGCTGTGCCATGCTGTGACCAGATAGCCGTGACCAGATAGCTGTGATCAGAACCCTTGCTGACCCAATCCAGTGTGCCCATCAGCCTGTCCCAGTCCGGTGTGCCCAGCAGAATTTCTGAGCAGAATCCCTGATCCTGACGGACCAGGATTCCTGACTGTTCTGTTCAAACCTATATAGTGAGTATCCATAATATAGGACTGTCACTAGCTTATGTACTGTCCATAGCAATCCATATCCAAATCCATACTATCTTGCATCCAGAACTGCATTGTTAGAAATATTTTTGAATTGCCTGAACTCTTTATCTTATCCCTACTATCTTCCTTCTGTATTAGTATTGTTATACATATCTTTGCCCTGATATATTTCATCTGAAGAAGGCAAGCTCCTCGGCAGGCAAAAACCTGATCCAGAGGTGCCCTGGTCTAGTGGCTGTGCTTCCGTGTGGTATTTGCTTCTTCATAGTCACCCCCTAGTGTAAAGAAATCCTGTTTGTCTTTTGAAAGCGCATCCCTGTTTTCCAATTTGGCCTCTATTTAAAAAAAACGACCTCCTTTAAAACGTCCATAACTTCTTCAATGTTTATGCTAGAAACAAATTTCTGCTTGTAGCTAACATCCACAGCTTTCCATAGAACCAAAAACCGCATCTCAACTCCATATAGTTTTCCCGCAATTGCGATTACCGCGCACAGAAATGTTTGCCGCAAATTTTGTTTTAGGTAAAATTCTATCACATGTAAAACAGCTTTCAATTGCACCCAACCTCAATTTTCAGTTTGCACATTGCTTCTTAGTGTCAAATCATTGCTAGTGTTTGTCTGCAACCATATAAAATGGCTCCCTTTAGAATTTGAACAATTTCAGTCATTTAAACCATATTTAGTGTTTACCTATTCCATTCAAAGCCAACTTTAAAACCATTTTGACAGTTTGCCAATCAATTCTGTTTCTCTCTTGTGTTTGCTGGGGGAAATTGGGATTGACATTGTGTTTGAATTCTGCATTCCTGAGACCTGTTCTCTCTCCTCATATCTCTCTACATTGCATATTGGGGGGTTGAGGGGTGTGCAAGGGGAAATAGTAACCACATTGCTATTTGATTTGAACACATACCCACAAAAGTATTATTGCTGTGCTGCATTTTTTTTGCTCATTATTACTCCTGGTGATTAAAGAGATTGCTTAGTGTGACATCACCCCATTGGTGATCGTTGTATACCCATTAAATATAGTGTGATTATATTGTGAACTATATAAATAAATATTTTAACTTTGCCAATTACCTGGATTCCTGGTTCAGTGTGACCGGGGGGGTTCCAAGAGAGGGGCGTGATATAAGTGGTACATCGTTCAGAATAAAAGAAATTTTAGACACAAATAAGTAAATAAGGATTTCAGTTGTGCATTACACGCTAAGCATTGATTTAGGTGAAGTGCCGGATTGAAATCACTTACAGATTGGGGGCTCGTCACGAGATTTCTGAATTAGGCATACCACTTGTAACAGCTTAATACAGCGTGCTAACTGGCGGGGTACATAAACCCTGTTGGGCTACCACACTGTGTTACACTGTAAAAACACCCTTCAATAGGAACGCTCTAAGGAGTTGGCCTGTTTTGTAAAAATAAAATAACTCCTGTAAGTCACAAAGGAAATGAATATTTCCGGAATGGCGACCCCAGTAGAATTGATATGGCAAAAAAACAACTACTGCACAAATTATTTGTCAGGGGTGAATGGACAGAGCAGGATCAGAATATTTGGTTGCAGGAAATCAAAGAACAAGCCACTGTCACAGGATTAGATATATGGCAGGATCAGGGTCCATTACACATGGCACCTAGTGAATTGTACATGGCCCCTAAGGTAAAAGAAGAGCAAAGTAAAATTGCCAATATAGCAGCATACCTGTACCTCCACATTGGAGCAATACAGGAAAAATATGCTGAAAACCTAGATCTGGCAAACAGGCAACTACAATCATTAGAAAAAACCCAAACTGATTTGGACTCTGCAGAGCAAAGGCTACAAAAGAATCTAGAATCAGAAAATGAAACCAGACAGTACCTGATAAAAGTAAAAGTAGATCTTGATATCCTGCAGCAAGAGACGGTAGAGCAGGATAACAAAGTACTGGCGTTGCGAAAAGAGTGCCAAGAAAGTTTGGACTCCCTACTACGGAGCCAACAACAGCTGGAGCCACAATTGAACTATAATAGAGTCTGTGCAGAGCAGATAGTCACCCTGCAGAATCGCCTAGAATCCTCAAAAGGGTAAAATAATACATTAATTCTGAAAGACCTTGACTCCCAACCTGAATTGATGATGGGCGCCAGAAAGCTGGTGCACTCCAAAAACAAAGGGACGACCTGGCTGTACAGAGGGGTACTCTAATTAAGGAAAGGGACACCTTAGGCCACGAGGTCAGTTATTTAAAAACCAAGATGGAAGAAAATCACCTGGCCCTTCAAGGACTGGGCGAGCTCCAATAAGACTAAGAAAAACTGTTAGAGCATGCCAGGAGGATGGAAGATGCTCTGGCAAAGAATGACCAGGCCAGTAAGGACAGGACACAGGAAGTAACCCTCCTCCAGCAAAAATTGGCCCAATACTCCAAAATTACACAGGAAGCACAGAGAGACAATGAGGCACTCTGTGAGAAAAATGACAGGCTCCACAGACAGGTAGCCATGCAGGAACGGTTTATAGAGACTAGTAAGGCCTTGATAGATGAACGAAAGGGGCAGTTTCTTGCATGGCAACAGGGAGTAGGGGCCGAGAGAGATGAGGTCTGCTGGGAGAGGGAAACACATGAGCATAACCTCAGGAACCCTGGCAACAGAGACTTTCATCTCTTCAACTCCATGGACTCTGCCACCCCCATGTCCACTGGCGCACATGAGCCAAGGGCCACAGGGATGGCAGACTTCAACCCAATGGGGAATATGGGGCTCATAGATCAGCGCCTCCCAGGAATGGATGGGTGGGCATCTGTGTATGGGTTCCCAAGTGCTAGGGCCCTCTTCTCTGATCACGGAGACTCCAATGAGGGGTGGATCAGAGAAATGGATCCTCAAAAGTATAACTTACCCAGAGATCAGATGGTAAAATTTAGTGGGGAACTCCATGAGAGTAGGCCCACTAAGGGCATCCTGAAAACCTCTTTCCAGCCAGGACAGTGGGGAGGGGGGTACTCAGCCAATCCTGGGAGCAAGGAAGAATCAGAAGACTCTTCTGAGCACCACAAGATGCAAGAAACTAGGCCCCCACATACTGCCAGCCATTCCCAAGCTCGCAGAATCCGGGAGAGTCTAGAAGACCAGAAAGGCACCTCTGGTAGCAGTGCCTCTGAGTCAGAGGATGAGTGGACCAGGGTGACCCGAACTAAGAAAGCCAACAAGGTCACGAGGGCCTTGCTCAAGGATCCCCTGAAACAAATAAAAGCCATTAGGAGCGTTATCACGCCCTATCATAAGAATGCAAAATATTCGGTTTGGGAGCACCTTGAGCTATTTGAACTAACAATGGAAACTTTCCATTTGAAGCACAGCCAAAGTTGTATTCAATATGTAAAGTGGACATTTTCTCCCGAGTACTCCAGCTTCTTTGCGGGGCTGGAGGATCAGAATCATTCCAGATGGTCCACCTATAGGGCGGCCATCCTGAAACATTTTTCTATTCACAGGAACCCTCAAGAAGCTCGCAAGGCAGCCTATAACTTACAATGTGGGGAAGATCAGGCCCCACAAGAATTTGTTCAAGAGTTAAAACGTGCCTTTGCGCTGACCACTAGAAAGGTGTGCACTGACAGCAAAGAAATTGTAAACACTTTCTTTCATGCTCTCTCTAAGTATATCATGACCCAGCTAGTGAGAGACTTTCACGAGAAAAGGTCATTGAACAAGCCACGCGCATTTATGAGGTGCAAAAGCCCCAAAAAAACCAACACCCCGGCTGCTGCTAAAGGGGCAGAGGTGAAGGTTGCCCCCATTTTAGATTTAGAGATGGGGGGCCTAAAAACCTGCCCACACAGAATCAAAGCAACCCCAAACCCAGAAGGCCCTCGGGCCAATCACAAACAGGGAGCCAGGGAGGTAACCCCACAAATGAGATCCCTAACTCCCCTGACTACCTCAGCCCACGCTCCAAGGGCAATAGACCCATCCTGGGTTATGTGTGGACTCCTCCAGCCCAAGGGGAGGGGAATCCGACCAGTCAGCTGGAAACCCAGGGAACTTCCCTCCTCACTTCCCCCAGGAGGGCAGTAATCCCCCAAATACCAGAAAAAATGTCTTTCCCACGTACCTGCCAAATTTCAACCCCCGAAACAACTCGTCCTTCTTTCCTCACTTTCCCAAGCCCAGACAGCCCAATCCGGGAGAGGGGAGGCAAAGGGTGGAGGGTTACCTAAACTTCCTTAACCCGGGCTATTTTGTGAGAAGGGATAGTTACCCTTCCCGGGATCAACCCAGGGGAGACATGAGGACCCCGTACCAGCCAGAGCGAGTGTCACAACTAGAGCGCCAGGTACAGAACATGGCAAAGGATCTGGGTCGCATGCTGAGGGCTCAACAGAACCCTCAAATGAGCATGGCGGCTCAGAATGCCTCAAATCCATGACCTGGTGGTCCAGAGCAATGATGGGGGAAGAACCCTGACAACCCACCGGTTACCAGGGAGGAGGCACAAGGGGAAGGGGGTGTAAAGCCTTGGAGGAAGCTTCCTTCCCCACTTGTAGAAAGCCCTTGGAAACCCAGGAACTGGAACCAAAATCTCCTGCCCCCGAAAATCTGCAACCTAAGGAGCAGAGAGGGGGTAGGAGAAATAAAGAACCTAAAAAGACCCATTTTGAGGAGGAGGTACAAATCTTTCAGTTTGAAGGAGAGGGATCCTCAGAAGATCCTGGGAAAAAGGTCTTCTCCTTCAGAGATGAGGGAACTCCTCCCAAAGAAAAATGGGTCCCAAAAGATCCAAATCCAGACTGGGTAGATGTGGGGACTGAGTTAGAACCGCCCATCATCAAACCCCAGAATGACCAGCACGAAAATCCCCTGGTTCAAACCCATCCTGGTGACTGCCTCCAAAAAGGTGGGGGCAGCCCAGAACCAGAACCAGGGGAACCCAAAACCTCCCCCATATCTAGCTGTCACCTTTTTCTTCCAGATTTCCAAGACTCCAAACAGAATCCTGCCCAAATCACCTTTCTGTCAGTGTCCAAAAGCAAGAAACTAACCCACCAGTTGTCCAAAAAATGCACATTATCTTTGCCCCCTTGAGGTGAAGGAGGGAAGATTCTATGCCCTGGTCCAAATACAGTGGCAATGTACAATTTTGGCACTGGTGGACACTGGATCCCAAGCTATCCTTCTGTAAAAAAGGGCCTTTCATCAACTGAATTCGGGAAGGGGGGAGAAATACCGAATTCCTCTCTCCCCTCTTCCTGGACAGCCTCAGAACTTCGACGGGAAGGAAATTCCCATCGAGGGGACTGCAGATTTGGACATTAAAATTGGGCGACACAAGATGAAGCACCCGGTCATAGTTGTGAATCCAGAGGGCAGACTAACCAACCAATTAAATTGAAACATAGTGTCAACCATGTTAGTTTAAACGGCACATGCCACATGGTTGAACAAAAACCTGACCAAATAGAATTTCACTTCCAGAATAATCAAATCCCAGACGTGACAGTAATTGCAGTAGGACAACAAACTGGTGATGAGGAGTCCTCTCTATTTCTGAAAATCAACCTTCCCTCCAGTCTAAGGTGGCATTCCACACTGGAAGGAAACACTCTGAAACTCTTTACAAATTCACAATCAGAAAATCCCACTCCTATAGTCCAGAAAGATGAAAAATCAGCTCAAAGCTTGGCTGATACTCAGAAAATTGGAGAGCAGTTGTTCATCCCTATTCAGTTAAATGAAGGGAAGGACGCTGTTCTCGCCCGGGTGTGTGTGAACAACAGTAAGAGCTTCATCAGCGAAGCCATGTTCCGCAAACTCCCAAAAGATCCTGCCATTCCCACATTTAAACTGTTAGAGAGATGGGAAGTGGACCTGGAAACACCCAATTCCAAACATCTCCTGCCTAGCAGGTGTATGCTCAAAATCTCCATAGGAAACAAGAGCATAGACCATAATTGTTGGGTCATGCGAGATGTCCCTGCCGCATTTTTCTTAGGCAGTGAGCTTCTCAATCGCTTTGCCATTAGTTTGGACCTAATAAATTTCAAAGCTTGGTCCCGATTAGCGGGTAATCCCATGGACTTTGATGACCCAATGAAAGCATTTAGGTCACCTCAATTGCTGCCTTATGCAGTTGAAATTCAGATTGGAGAGGAAGTCACCATCCCAGAACGGACCCGACAATTCTGAATGGAAGTGAAAGTTAAAAGAGGACAGAAACTGAAAAACCTTGACTCCTATGTCCATATGAATGCTCATTTCCAACAGCAGGGTTTGGGGGTAAACCCAACACCACTAGTCAACATAGAACATGTCACCATTCCAATAGAGGTGGATAAAAGCGACTTAAAGAGTATCACTCTGGCCACAGGCACCATTATTGGAATGGCGGTTGATGACCAACATTTTTCCATAGATTTAGGTAATGAACTGTTAGGACCAATCCCCAAGCGCTGTTTTGACAGTGATAGCGACGATGACACAACAAAAGACAGGATCTTCACCCGGCATGGGGGGAATTTCCTGGTGTACACTTCCTGCCCTTATGGTAAGGAAGATGTGACCTGTGACATCAGGAGGGATGAGGTGATATTCCAAGTCTGCGAGGACTGCCTTCCCCACCTGAAGCCATCAGTCCAAATCAGCACTTTGACCAGGGACTTCTCCACCCAGCTGGAGGAGGCCGCTGAGATAGCAAAACCGGAAGTCTTTCCAGGCTTCAGGCAGATGGTTGAAGAGAGAGTCAACCTAGCTGATGTCTGTGAGACTCTGGAGCAGAAGCAACAATTGAAACAAGTTTTCTTAGATTTTCAGGTTCTCTTTGCGGTGGACTCACATGACTGTGGTCGCACCGACATCCACACAACAACAATTCCCACAGACCCTGGCATGACTCCAGTGTTTATGAAGCAATATTGCTTGCCTCTCGCATCAATGTCCCTTACTGAAGTAATTAAGAACCTTGAGTCCTGTGGGATAATTCGGCCAGTCCACAACACCTTCAATAATCCGGTGCTGGGGATTTTGAAACCAAACAGCCAGTGGAGACTTTGTGCTGACCTAAGGGAGCTCAACAAACGGGTCCATACTTCCTGATGGCCTCTTCCCTACATTGACCAAGGGCTGTCCCAGATCCAGGGGTCAAAGGTATTCACTGCCATTGACCTGACCAATGGGTACTGAACTGTACCTGTCAGTAGGGAGGACCAATACAAGCTGGCTTTCACCTTCTAGGGGCAGAAGTACACATGTACCCGAACTCCCTTCGGATACAAAAACTCTGGCAATTAATTTAATATCTTTCTACGCAAGGCCATTCCCGACCTGGGTGAAAGGGGTAACCTGGCCTATGTAGATGATGTTTTAGTCAAAAGCTCAACTGTGGAGGAACACATAGCAGAGATCTGTTATGTTCTGACACAGTTGACGGCTGCCGGAGCAAAACTCTCCTTTCAAAAGGCTTAGTGGTGCAGAACCCTTGTCCATTTTTTGGGCCATGAGATTACTCCTCAGGGTCTCTGTCCCCAGGAAAAGAAAGTGGAAGCACTCCAGAAATTAAAAGACCCCACAACTCAGCGAGAACTAAGGAGCCTCCTTGGACTACCTAATTACAGCAGAAAGTTCATTGAGGACTACGCAGAGATCACAAGACACCTGATCCAACTTTTGAAGGAGTGGGTCAAGTGGGAGTGGGGTCCAGAACAAGCCGAGGCAGTAAAACAACTCAAAAGAAGCCTCTCACAAGCGCCTTGCCTAGCTTACCCTGTCAAAAACAAGGAGTTCTTCTTGGAGACAGGGTTCTCAAATACATGCTTGACTGCAGTATTATCTCAAAAGCATGACAAGGTCAATAAAGAAATCTCCTATGTGAGTAAAACATTATCCTCTGTGGAGGAAAAATCCAACGATTATGAGAAGGCACTCCTGGCAATGGTGTGGGCATTGAAGAATTACCGCCCATTCATCTAGGGGGAACACACCATAGTTGAGACTCCACACCAGCCTCTGCAATATCTCCAAAGTGACAGAATCCGGGCTGAAAATGTAAGGAATTTCCGAATTACTTCTTGGATTCTGTCAATGCAAGGCTTTCCTGTGGAGGTCAGATATGGCCAAAACAAGAAGAGTCCCCTCGCGCAAGGTCTGGCTGACTTGCATGATTGTGCCAGAGAAAACTGTCTCGAGGACGAAAGTCTTAAAATCAAGGACAACATGGAGGCATACCTTAATTCCCCACACAAAGTCTTTTGAAGAAGACAAGTGTGAGGGAATGCCCACTGTCTATGTGGATGGATGTTTCTACCATGTTGACAACAACGGGAAAAAATAACTTGTGGCCGGCGTAGGGAATGCATGGGTGAATGATGCCCCAGAACCCTCCGCTGGGTACAAAATCGGTCCCCGAAGTAGTCAAGTGGCAGAGCTGATGGCTGTGCATCAAGCCATCCTCACTGCTGTCCAACACCAACTCCACGAACTGGTCATAATCACTGATTCGGATTATGTACGGAACGGGTTCGTGGAGCACCTGGTTAACTTGAAGACCAGAGGCATGCTGTGTGCTAATAATAAACCATTGAAACATGGAAAATTAATCCAAAATATTGATGATCTGGTCACCTCGAATGGGATGACCATCTACTGGAAAAAGATCAAGGGTCACTCTAAAGTAGGGGGACCAGACAAAACTGGAAATGACCTAACTGATCAGCTGGCCAAAACCAGAGCCATCCAAGGGGATTAACTTGATATTGAGTCCCTGTTGGGGGAAATCCAGGTCACTGCTCTCACGAGGTCCCAGACAAATGCTCACAATGAACTCTCAACTGCACAATGGAGTAAGGAGACCCCAGATGCTGATTTGATTATGGCTCAAAAAGGGGATCAAATAATTGTTACGTTTTATCAACACATTGAGGACCCTGAGAACTTTCCCCTGACAGATACCGATTACATAGGGAAAGAGGACCTCAGAGTGTTGATGAAATGTCCAAAAATTTTCCAAATCCAAGGCGGTTTGTTGGTGAGGAGATACATAGCTGGCCATGACCATTGGGTGGTCCCTACCTCATTCTGAAGCCTGATGCTACGTCACGCCCATGATACAGCCACAGCCGGTCATCGGGGATTTCATACGACACTAGAAATCTTGAGAGAGGTTGCATACTGGCTACACATGGGGCAGGACCTCGACCAATACTTGAAGGGGTGTCTTGTGTGTGCTCAATTTCAGCCAACATCACTCACACACCGTGCGCCTCTCCAAAAGAGGGGGATGACACTGCCTTGGTCAGATTTACAAGTCGATTTTATCGGGCCCGTGATTCGCTCCTCTAGGGGGAACAAGTACATGTTGACTGTGACATGCTTGTTCACTAAATGGGTGGAATCACCCCCGGCCCCAAACTGGAAGACAGAAACAGCAGCTGCCCTGATGATCAAACCCATCTTCTCGCGTTTTGGACTACCCCAAAGGATCGAGTCAGACCGAGGTAGCCACTTCACTAGCGAAGTGATGACAAAGATGTGGGAGATACTTGGGTTCAAAAGGAAACTACACATTGCCTACCGGCTAGCCTCTACTGGTGGAGTTGAGAAATACAACAAGACAATTGTGAGCATTTTAAAAAAGTTAGTGGCAGATTCTGGGACAAGTTGGGACATTCGATTACCTCTCGTCTTGATGGCCATCAGATCTACCCCTTCTTCTGCAACAAAAATGTCGCTGTTTGAGCTGATGACTGGACGAAGGATGGTGCTTCCCCAGCATCTTCTCTACAGAACCCAAGAGCAGACCTTGATAAATGCCTCCACAACTCATGAGTATGTTGAGAATCTGAGAAAACACCTTCAACATGCTCTTGCCTATGCTCAACGGAATCTAGAAAGATCGGCAGACAGTATGAAGACCCACTATGACCTTAAGACAACTAGAAAAGAATACCAAGTAGTAGACCGGGTCAGTTTGTACAATTTCCAAAGGAACCGGGCCAAACAGCGCAAATTTCTTCCTAGCTGGCGGGGTCCTTTTGAAATTGTAGACAGAATCTCATTAGTCGCCTACAAAATCTGTTTCCCCAAAGGCAGTTTGGCAGAAGGGGAAGATAAGTGGGTCCACATCAACCAGTTGAAGTGTTGCCATCCTAGGCATACTATGCAGCAACTAGAGGATTCATCTGGAAACCCAGAGGGGGACATTCCAGCTCCCTAGAAAATTCTGACTGTAAAAAACATTCCATCTGTTATAATCAGTAATAATTATAAGTGGGAAAGATTGTCATTTATATGTCAAATGGATGTGTCTGCCCCACTACATGAATAGTGGTGGGGAAATGTCCACAAATATGCTCTGTTTTGTCATTATAGGACTGAAACCACTAATAGCACCATGGTCCATGCCGGTAACTTACCGACTCCGCCATGGCGGAATGGGGAATTACCGCCCCATTCCGAGGTTGGCGGGGCGGTAATTCCCCATGCCGCCATTGCCCTTCCCCATTCCCATTTTTACCCCATAGGGCTCAATGGAAATGGCGAAGGCGCTAAGTAGGCTGCAAATTGCTGCACTGTACTTAGCACCAAGTTCCCTTTGCGGGTTGGATTTTAACGCCTGCAAAAAGCAGGCATTAAAATCGCCAACCCACAAAGGGACCTCGTAATCAGGCGTTAAGGGGTTAATGGCGCCGCCACCTTTTGCGGCGCCGTTATCCCCTTAACGCCAGGGTTGTAATGAGGGCCATTGTGTTCCGCCCAAAAAGGCCAGAATTCTGTCAAAAGCCGACACAAGATCCTACAACGACGGGGATTGGAAGAGCATCTGCTCCACAAAATATGTGATCTAGATATGTTATTGTTATGAAGGTTGCACAATTGTAAATATTTATTATACTAAAAGTAGATTTCATGTTCAAAGGGACAAGGGGAGGATTCTCTGACTCATAAAACCACATCATCATGGTGACACCCTGTTTTCTCCTCCAATCAAGGGAGAGAGGAGACTTTAGCCTATAGCCAACCTAGAGGGTGCACTTAGGAAAAGCCAGCACACACACTCCTTTACCATATGCATAAATAGAGAAAGCTGAGGACTTAGAAGGACACACAGATTCACCCACTAACCGATTGCTGGCAGAGCACCCTGTGAGAGAACTTGACATCTTCCTTGCTCCAGACTCCAGAAACTTGGCAAACAGAAAGGCCCATTTCTATAGCTGAACCATTCTCAGCTAGGTCTTCAAATTCCAGAAACCAGAATTTACCCCACACATCAAAGGGGAACAAAAGAACAGCCGGGCTGTGCTGTAACTGCTTTCGTGCTGAAGAATTATTACCAGAATCAAAAGGCCCAATCCATTTGTGCCGTGCTGTGCCATGCTTTGACCAGATAGCCGTGACCAGATAGCTGTGACCAGAGCCCTTGCCGACCCAGTCCAGTCCGGTGTGTCCAGCAGCCTCTCCCAATCCGGTGTGCCCAGCAGAATTTCTGAGCAGAATCCCTGATCCTGACGGACCAGGATTCCTGACGGTTCTGTTCAAACCTATTTAGTGAGTATCCATAATATAGGACTGTCACTAGCCTATGTACTGTCCATAGCAATCCCAGTGTGCATTGAAGAAGTCGAAAACATTAGGTCGAATGCCAAAAATGTCGAAAACATTTTTTTGAATGTTTTTTTTTTTTTATTTACATGTTTTTTTTGTGTTCCGCAAGTTAAAAAAAGGGTTAAAAAAAAGGGGGGTTTGGGGTGAACCCCCCATTTCGAACAAAAAACAAACAAAAATAGACATTCGACATTTATTTTTTGACTTTTTTTTTGACATTATGACTTTCGCCATAATTTAATTTGAAATATCACTATAAACCAGCAGTCCCTATCCAAATCCATCCTATCTTGCATTCAGAACTGCATTGTTAGAAATATTTTTGAATTACCTGAACTCTTTATCTTATCCCTACTATCTTCCTTCTGTACTAGTATTCTTATACATATCTTTGCGCTGATATATTTCATCTGAGGAAGGCAAGCTCCTCGGCAGGCAAAAACCTGATCCAGAGACACCCTGTTCTAGTGGCTGTGCTTCTGTGTGGTATTTGCTTCTTCATAGTCACCCCCTAGTGTAAAGAAATCCTGTTTTTCTTTTGAAACCGCATCCCTGTTTTCCAATTTTGCCTCTATTTGAAAAAAAAACGACCTCCAGTAAAACGTCCATAACTTCTTCAATTTTTATGCTAGAAACAACCACAAATCACATCTCGTGATTACTGCGCACGGAAAAGTTTTCCGCAAATTTTGTTTTAGGTAAAATTCTATCACATGTAAAACAGCTTTCAATTTTCACCCGACCTCAATTTTCAGTTTGCACATTACTTCTTAGGGTCAAATCATTGCTAGTGTTTGTCTGCAACCATTTTGAGCGGCTCCCATTAGAATTTAAACAATTTCAGTTATTTAAACCATATTTAGTGTTGACCTCTTCCATTCAAAGACAACTTTAAAATCATTTTGACAGTTTGCCAATCAATTCTGTTTTTCTCTTGTGTTTGCTGGGGGAAATTGGGATTGACATTGTGTTTGAATTCTGCATTCCTGAATCCGGTTCTCTCTCCTCCTATCCCTCCGCATTGCATATTGGGGGTTGAGGGGTGTGCAAGGGGAATTAGTAACCACATTGCTATTTGATTTGAACACACACCCACAAAAGTATTATTGCTGTGCTGCATTGCTTTTGCTCATTATTACTCCTGGTGATTAAAGAGATTGCTTAGTGTGACATCACCCCATTGGTGATCATTGTATACCCATTAAATATAGTGTGATTATATTGTGAACTATATAAATGAATATTTTAACTTTGCAAACCAGCCGGATTCCTGGTTCAGTGTGACCGGGGGTGGGGGGTTCCAAGAGAGGGGCGTGATATAAGTGGTACATCGTTCAGAATAAAATAACTTTTAGACACAAATAAATAAATAAGGATTTCAGTTGTGCATCACACTCTAGGCATTGACTTAGGTGAAGTGTCGGATTGAAATCACTTACAGTATCTCAGGAGGATGTATTAATTACATGATACAGCTCAAGGGCAACTCTACAGGGTGTGCATACACACTGGTGCAAGAAAAAGATCTGACTTAATAAACACAGTGGAAAATGTGCAAGGAATTTAACTTCTCATGTTTGAATGGCCGTGAGTGTAAATCAATTGGAAGACAAAGGGAGTAATTCATAGAATTTAGTGCACAAGTGGCGCACGCGGCTGGCGCACAGACTGCACGTGCGGCAGTCTGCGCCAGCCGTGTGTGCCAAAACCCATTTTAGCGCACAGCGTATTCATGGATAATTACATCCATAACCAGCCGTGGCGCAGAGTGGGACAGCGACCCTGCAGCAGCGCCAGTTACGCCCCCAACCCTGCCCCATGCACCAAAAACATCGCACAAATCCCCTACATGGCGCAAAAGCCAGTGGACCAGCATTCAGCCCCCAGCCCCCCAACCACGAAAACGCGTGAAAAACTCCCTGCACACCCCTAGGAATATGCGTACCCTGCTTGCGCCAGCGAAAACACGTATAAAACTCCCCACGCACCCCTCAGAATACACGTACCCCGCTTCTGCCAGTGAAAACACATGTAAAAACCCCCGCGCACCCCTCGGAATACGCGTACCCTGCTCGCGCTAGCAAAAACACGTGTAAATCCCCCAGCACACCCCTCGGAATACGCGTACCCCGCTCGTGCTAGCAAAATCACGCATGAAAGTCCAGGCGCACCCCTGGAATAAGTGTACACGACTCGCGCTAGTGAAAACGCGTGTAAAACTCCCTGCGCAACCCTCGGAACACACGTATCCCGCTGCGTCAGGTAAAATGCATGGAAAAGTCCACCCTGTGGTGTGGCCTGCCTGCGGGCCATGGACTGGGGTGATGGGCTGCCTGCGGGCCTGATCTGAGCCCCAGTGTGTCACAGAGACGGGAGATCAGGATGTTGTGGTTTACTATGTCGAAAGCAGAAGAGAGGTCAAGAAGAATGAGGACAGAGGGATAGTGCGAGTCAAGATTTGAGAGAAGGTGTTCAGAAGAGCAGTTTCTGTGCCTCTGCATGCTCCAAAGCCAGACTGATGGTCATGGAGACGGCCAACAAATACAGTGTGGAGGGTAAGCTGAGAGATAGCCAACTTCTACAGGAGTTTTCCCAGGAAGGGAGTGTTAAGAGATCGGACGGTAGTTAGCCGGAATGGAAGGGTCGGCAGAAGGTTTTTTGAGCAGAGGGTCCCAAGAGAGTGCTTGAGAGAAGTGGCGAAAAGGAACAAGTCACTTACCAGTAACTGTTGTTCTCCAGCATGGGTCTGGCATATATTTACATGCTCATGAATATTCCCTGTCAGGCCAGGAATCCTCGGTAAAAAATGCTGGAGAACAACAGTTACAGGCAAGTAACTTGTTCCTTCTCCAGCTTGGGGTCTGGAATGGATTCACATGCTCATGAAAAAAGAATGCATAGCAGTACAACATTACACAACGACGGGAGGTGGAAAGGCTCAACAGAATCAATTACTTAGGACACTGTGTTGCTTGTTGCAGTATGGGTCACCTAGAGCTCTTTCTTACAGCACATAGTCCACACCACGTTTTTCAATATAAACTTACAACGTCTGTTAAGAGAAAGCTTTGAAAATCCTGTGTCAGTGGTGAAGTGATGTTCTCAGAATGTGTGAAATCAGCAGATTGCAAGAACCTAAAAAAGTTGGGTTTTTAAAAGATAGAATGTAAGTGGTTCTCAACCTGCCTAAGAGCAACGGGTAGGTTATTCCTTAGTTTAGCCATGGAAACTGAGAAAGCGTGACCCTCAGTTCTTAAACAGTGAAATTTGGGAATAGCCACTAAGTGTGCGGCTTCCAATGAAGGGATCGACCAGGCACATAGAGCTGAAAGTTATGCTGAAGATATTCCGCACCCGATGGTAGAATGCTTTGTGCACCAGACTTAAATTCGATCCTTTATGCTACTGGTAGCCAGCAAAGGGAACGGAGCACAGGACTAATGTGAGACCCATACATAAGTGGTAGAGATGGCTACCCTAGCTGCCAGATTCTGAAGGTGTTGTAGCCGATGACTAAGGCCAAGAGGCTGAGCCAGAAACAGGGCATTGCAATAGTCCATTTTACTAGTGACAATGGAGGCCACAACCAGAGGACGAAGATGGCTAGGTAGGTACGGTAGTACCACAGAGTACACGTAGTAAGAAGTGCCCCATTTTGCATATAGCATTCACCTGAGCAGACATGGAGAGTGAGGCAGAGCGGTAAACCCCCAGATTCTTAACCACCGTCACTGGGGTAGGAAAGACACCCAAAATCAGTGGGCCCAAAGGAAGAAGACCAAGAAGCAGTCGGGTGAAGAACACACCACCAGGATCTCAGTCTTGTCCCTGTTTAAGTTTCAGCCAGTTGCTGTTCACCCAGCCTCTCGCGACCAGTGGCCACTCAGATAGCCGGCAGGACACCTCTGACTGGTCCAGATCTAAACGGACCAAAATCTGGGTGCCGTTGGCATACACATTGCACCGAAAGCCGTGGGAGCGGATAAAACGAATCAATGGCTGAACATAGATGTTGCATAGTATAGGGAACAAAGCAGAGCCCTGAGGACTCCACAGGATAGAGAGGAGGAGGAAGATTGGAATGGGGAAAGAGAAAGAAATGAACCCTCATCAAAGGATGGGGAACCCCACCTGGACTGGACCACAGAGGCCTGCTGCCACCATACGGGACACAAGGATGGAGTGGTCGACAGTGTCGAAGGTCGCTGACAAGTTCAGCAATATCGGGGCACCCACTTCACCCTGGTCGACCAGCATGGTATGATCGTCAACAGCGGACACTCTGTGCCACCTCCCGGTCAAAAGCCTGACTGAAAGGAGTCCAAGAAGAGAGGACTCAAGAAAAGGAGACATTAGTGAGGAGACCAAAGATTCCAATAGTTTCTTAAGAAATGGGAGAAGTGAGATGGGACGATAGTTAGCATGAACAGAATTGGCTAGTGACAGTTTTTTTGAGCAGGGGGAAAACTATTGCCTGCTTAAGATTGTTAGGAATGATGCCTGATTGACAAGGCAGATTAACTGCTGTGGTAACCCAGCGAATGATAGAGGGCATTATATCTTTAAGTGCCTCCAAAGGCACTGGGTTGGAGGGGGCTGCCGACTTCAGTAGGCTAACTGCCTTTGAGACATCTTGCATGGAGAACTCAGTGGAGGGGGGGGAGGAATGAGACCATGCTGAAGAGTGGGAAGTGGACACATCAACTGCACTAATGTTAGCCGGAATTGGGGCAGAAGACCCAATAAAACTAAGCATAACCGTAATCTTAGTGACAAAGAACTCAGATAGTGAGTCGGAGTTGTTGAGTGGGTGCTGCGGTAGGAATAAACCTAGTGGAGGAAGAGAAAGACTTAAACACTGAGAAAAGATCTTTGGGTTGGTTAATTACCGATTCCACTTTAGACGTGAAATAAGACTGCTTAGGACAGGCGCCACTTGCGCTCAGCTTGCCTTGCTTTCAGGTGTGCTGCTTTGAGCTCATCCGTGTACGAAGGTGCAGATGGATATGTCTTCTGTCAGGTTGATATAAGAGGAGCCAGCAGCCTGAAAGGTCTTAGATAGGTCTTAGATAGAACTACATTTTGAAGTTGCGGCCAATAACATCTCTGAGAAAATTGATTTTAGAAGTGTTCCCAATTGCATTTAGAAGTTGCGCCCAACAGCCTCTTTGAGGAAAGTTGATTTTAGAAGTGTCCCCAACTGCACTTAGAAGTTGCGCCCAATAGCCTCCCTGAGAAAAGCTGACTCTAGAAGTGTTCCCAACTGAATTTGAAGTTGCACCCAATAGCCTCTCTGAGAAAGTTGATTTTAGAAGTGTTCCCAATTGCATTTGAAGTTGCACCCAATAGCCTATCTGAGGAAAGTTGATTTTAGAAGTGTTCCCAATTGCTTTTGAAGTTGCACCCAATAGCCTCTCTGATGAAAGTTGATTTTAGAAGTGTCCCCAACTGCACTTAGAAGTTGCGCCCAAAAGCCTCCCTGAGAAAAGTTGATTTTAGAAGTGTTCCCAATTGCATTTGAAGTTGCACCCAATAGCCTCTCTGAGGAAAGTTGATTTTAGAAGTGTTCCCAACTGCACTTAGAAGTTGCGCCAAATAGCCTCCCTGAGAAAAGTTGATTTTAGAAGTATCCCCAACTGAATTTGAAGTTGCACTCAATAGCCTCACTGAGAAAGTTGATTTTAGAAGTGTCCCCAATTGCATTTGAAGTTGCACCCAATAGCCTCTCTGAGAAAGTTGATTTTAGAAGTGTTCCCAATTGCATTTGAAGTTACACCCAATAGCCTCTCTGAGAAAAGTTGATTATAGAAGTGTCCCCAACTGGACTTAGAATTTCCGCCCATTAGCCTCTCTAGAAGTGTTCCCAATTGCAAGTCGACCAATTAAAATGCTACCAATAGCCTGTCTGGAAAGTTGAATTTAGTGACACGCCCAAATAACCTGTCCAAAGCTCCACTAAAATGTCCCATATATCTCTCGGTGAACTTAGAAAGCGTTTCTAATAGCAGTGACAAATAATCTATCACCCCCTCCAAGTAAATTGAATCTAGTGACTGACCGAACACCTTCTCCTGCATACAGGAGAACTCAGAAACGTACCTAATAAACTAATAATCATCTGCCGACTATTATACCTAGAGAGCACCAAATAGTCTAATATTGTCAAACCCAGAAGTGCGCCTAAAGGCGTGACACCCCCGATCCTAGGCCGACTATGGTACCTAGAGAGCACCAAATAGTCTAATATCATCAAACCCAGAAGTGCGCCTAAAGGCGTGACACCCCAGATCCTAGAACTACAATCAGAAACCCTCCTAAATCAACCGAACGCCAGCACCAATCATGAGCGCACCCACTCCACCTGAGCCTACCAGAAACGACCGCAGGGGACCACCCCCACTCTCCGATCTACCTTCCCCCCGACCCCTCCCTCCCATATCACCCCACCCCCCTCCACACAAGCAGCCACTCCCCTCTCCAAACACCAAGCCAGAGGAGCACGATGGCGAAGCACTCACCCTAAAACCACTCATCCCCTGAACTCCACCCCCGACCCGCCAGCATTGCCCACACCCGCTCCCCTCTCCATCAGACCTAGCACACCCCACCCGGAAATCACCCACCCACCGCCCTGCCCTCATACCCCTGCCACCTTCCCCCCCCGACCGCACTCTTTCCCCTCCCTAAAAACTGCGCGCCGAGCCCTAGCACGAACCGAAGCTGCCTCCCTCTCCCCCTCTGAACCCCCTACCCTCTCCCACACACCAGTCGCAGCAAAGAAACTAAAGAGGAAACGCGCCTGGTCCCCCTCAATCTCTCAGCACTCCTCCCCTCCCCTGTCCCGACCCACCCCCTCTCTCCCGCATTCTCCGCCTTCCCCCGTGGCCTCCCCCTTCCTGAAACCCCTCTCCCTCGACTTCTCATCAACTACAACTGAAACTCCCCCCCGCCCACACCCCTCCCTCAAATCACCCAACCCAAATCCAATCATCCTATCACACCAAGCCACCCAGCCCCGCCAGGAACCTGCCAAATTTTCAGCCCGCCCACTATTCCCTTCTAGCATCACCGACCTTAACCCCCCTCCTCAGCTCTCTCCGCCACCGCCACACCCCGGTCCAGCAACTACACCTAACTTTCCTGCCGATATGAACTGTATCCTATTTAACGCCCGTTCCGTAGCAAAAAACAGACATTGCATCTATGACCTCCTCACCTCTGTCAAACCAGACCTAGTTTTCATCACCGAAACCTGGTTCTCCAATGACTTCAACCCAATCGCTAGTGAAGCCTTTGCCCCTGACTACTCCCTCATCCCACTGAACCGTCCATCCAGAGGAGGTGGGGTAGCATTCGCTTTCAAATCTCTTTTCCACGCCTCGATCATCGACAACCAACCCTCCATCCCTTCCTGCGAATCTCTCCTCGTTAAACTTTCCCTCTCCCCATCGCTCTCTCACAGTTTCTTAATAATCTACAGGCCCCCTGGTCACGATAGACAATTCGCAAACAACCTTTGCGACTCAATCGCCACCATGCAACTAAACCATTCCAACCTCACCCTCCTTGGTGACTTCAACATATGGCTCGACATCCCCACCAACCCTATGACACACTCCCTGGTTGATGGTTTAGATGCAATTAATCTCCAACCCCACATAAACGGCCCGACTCATTACAAAGGACACACTCTCGATGCCATCTTTAGCTCCAACACCCTGATTCATTTAAAGCCCCCCACCCCAATCATCTGGTCAGATCACTTCATTCTCTCGTTCGCCATCCACTCACCTGACCCCCTTCCCGTACTTGCATCCGAACCTCCGATTTTACGCAAATGCTGGAAAAAATTAACGATCACCCCGGACCTAGCCGAGGCACTCCTCCAATCTCCACCACCCACCTGCCCTCCCGACAACAAATTAACCCCTGAGGCCTTTGACTCATGGCTCAACGCACCTCTTTTACGACTCACCCCCCCATGCAAACCATCAACCCGCTGCGCCCCTTTCCCCAGATGGTTCACTCCTGAGTTGAAGACCACTAAACGACTTTACAAATACCTAGAACGCAAATGGCAGAAAGAGAAAACCCACGAAAACAGGACCACCTTGGCCCGTCACCTCTATCAATATAAGTCCGAAATCCGGAAAGCAAAAAAAGCCCACTACAACACCCGAATCCTAAACTGCAAAAACCCAAGCAAAGAACTCCACAAAATCATCTCAGAATTCACCAATCCTGCTTGCAATACAACCAGCCCGACCGCCACACAATCACTGTGCGACTCACTCTCCCTCCACTTTCACAACATGGCTATCGAAAGAACAAAAACTCTAAACACTAAGATGGCTCAACTTCAGCCACCGAGCAATCCTCCGCCCATACCGCCCAGCCCTGCAACCGTAACCTCCATGCAACCAACGTTTGAATCCTTTAGTCCAATATCGCCAGAACAGTTTCTCAAACTGCTATCTGCCCGCAAACCTTCTGGTTCACCACTGGACCCCTCCCCAGCCACAACCCTTAAAGAAATTTTTGCCTCAACCTGCGCAGGAGAATACGCAAGATCTATCATAAATTCCTCCCTCTCCTCCGGTATCTTTCCCGACGCATTCAAAACGGTGCACGTCAAACCTCTAATTAAAAAACCATTGCTCGACCCACTCGAGCCCAAAAACTACCGCCCAATCTCAAACACTAGGTTCCTTGCCAAACTCATTGACCGAACCGCCTACTCCCAACTAAACTCCTTTGTCGAAACCAACAACCTCCTAGACCCAGCCCAATCAGGCTTCAGATCACGCCACGGGACTGAAACCACCCTAACCTCGATCTGGGATGACCTTAAAATGACAGCAGACTCCGCCGGATGCGCCGCACTAATCCTCCTCGACCTATCGGCCGCCTTTGACACGATCAATCACTCAATCCTCCTAGACCGACTCCACTCCATAGGAATCCGCTGAAGCGCCCTTAAATGGATAGCTTCATTCCTCAAAGACCGGCACCAAATAACGACACTCTCCAGCTTTACCTCACAACCCCGACCTGTCGACACGGGAGTCCCTCAGGGAGCATGTCTATCCGCCCTCCTGTTCAATCTTTACCTGATCACCCTCCCACCAATAATTCGTTCACACAACATCCTGTGTTACAACTACGCCGACAACACTCAACTAATTCTAAAAATCCTGAACTCGAAACCCGAATCCCGACCCGACCTGGCATCCTGCCTCCTTAACATAGAACTCTGGATGACCCAAAGCCACCTCCTGTTAAACCCCTCCAAAACAGAAATCATGATTTGCGGCAAGCTCGATCTTCTTCCGCACCCACTACCCTGGCCACCCGCCATGGGCAACTCACCGACACCCTCCAACACAGTGAAAAATCTTGGATGCACCTTAGACTCCGACCTAACACTCTCGCGCCAAGTCAACAATGTCTCAAAATCCTGCCACTACCACCTCAAAAATCTTAGGCGCATCCTTCCATATCTCTCATTTCCCAACAGAGTCTCCGCGGTCCAATCAATTGTCATATCAAGACTGGACTACGGAAACTCCCTATACCTCGGAATTCATGCCTACCAACTGAACAAACTCCAAAGAGCACAAAACGCGGCAGCCAAAATGCTACTCGCGCTCGGTCCAAGAGACCACGTATCCCCAGCCCTTAAGACACTGCACTGGCTTCCAGTAGCCCGTAGGGTAGCTTTCAAAACCTTATGCCTCTCGCATCGAGCACTACATAAAACCGGACCGCAATATCTTCAAGACAAGCTAATACCTTATCACCCCACTCGCACCCTAAGATCAAGCTCAGCCGGCCTCCTAGTAATCCCTAAGACAAACTCAACCAGGTTAGGCGGATCATCATTCTCAACGCTAGCCCCAACCCTATGGAACTCGCTCCCACCCCACATCCGCCTAACTGAAGACTTAACGGCCTTCCGCAAACTACTGAAAACTGGCTCTCCCCTAAAACTAACCAGCAATTTGACCGGAAGCAAGAAATGTACAACTAAAAAAAAAAATGAATAAATAAATAAATAAAATCGAATGTAAACCATAAAACAAACAATACCAAACGAATAATGTAGATCAAAACAGTGAAGTGGATAATATGAATAAATCATTAGAAAACTAGGAGATCTGGATGGACGCTTGACCAGACGAAAGTGTTAGAGTGAATGAGAATCTAGAAGTGACGAGCGAAGAGGGCGGACGAACATGGAGAACGGACGAGCGTGGAAATCGGATGAGTATGGAGAGCAGATGAGTGTGGAGCGTGGAGAGCGAATGAGCGTGGAAATCTGATGAGTGTGGAGAGCGGATGAGTGTGGAGAGCGGATGAGTGTGGAGAGCGGATGAGTGTGGAGAACAAATGAGTGTGGAGAGCGGATGAATATTGAAGAGCGGAGGAGCATGAAGAGTGGAGGAGCGTGGAGAACGACTGAATGTCGAAAAGCACAGAGCGAATGTGGAAAACGACTGAGCGGAGAGTGCAGAAGCGTAAGATACAGTTGAGCCGCGAGAGCGGATGAGTGTGAGAGCGAATGAGTATGAGAGCGGATGAGTGTAGAAAGCGGATGAGTGAGGAGAGCGGATGAGTGTAGAAAGCGGATGAGTGAGGAGAGCGGAAGAGTGTGGAGAGCGGATGAGTGTGAGGAGCGCAGTAGCGTGGAGAGCGACTGAATGTAGAAAGCACAGAGCGAGTGTGGAGAACGACTGAGTGAAGAGCGCAGAAGCGTAGGATGCAGTTGAGCCTGGAGAGCGGATGGCGGTGGAGAGCGGATGAGTGTGAGAGTGGATGAGTGTAGAGAGCAGATGAGTGTGGAGAGAGGATGAGTATGGAAAGCACAGAGCGAGGGTGGAGAACGACTGAGTGAAGAGTGCAGAAGCGTAGGATGCAGTGAGCCTGGAGAGCAGACGACGGTGGAGAGCGGATGAGTGCGAGAGCGGATGAATGTAGAGAACGGATGAGTGTGGAGAGCGGATGAGTGTAGAGAGCGGATGAGTGTGGAGAGCAGATGAGTGTGGAGAGCGGATGAGTGTGGAAAGCGGATGAGTGCGGAGAGCGGATGAGTGTTCCGAATCAAACGAATACGTGGAGCAGACGTACGAGCGGCGCAGATGAGCTGATAGAGCGGACGAATGTGCGAAAAGATGAATGTGTGATGTCGGGTGAGTGTGTGAAATGGATGTTGTGTGTGGAACGGATGAGCGTTTTGGTGCGGACGAATAGTGTGGAGCGGACGAGTGTGCTGAACGGACGAATGTGTGGAGTGGACGAGTGTGTGGAGCGGACGAGGGTGTGAAGTGGATGAATGTGCGGCGCGGATGAAAGTTGTGAAACAGATGAATGTGTAGAGCGAACAAATACACAGTGCGGATGAGTGTCTGGAACGGATAGTCACGCAGAACAGACAAGTAATTTATCAGGCCAACGAGTAGTATGTTTTGCCGATATGTGGGTGGTCCGGGTAATCGAGTATCAAGACTGTACGAGTGTCTAGACGGGACGAGTGTGTACACGGGATGACTGTGTAAACGGGAGGAATGTATAGACAGGACGAGTGTGTAGACGGGACGAATGTGCGGACCGGACGAATGTGCGGAGCGGACGACGTTTAACCAGACGAAAGTGTAAGAGTGAACGAGCATGTTGAAAAGACGAGCGAGGAGGGCGGATGAACGCCGAGAACGGATGAGCATGGAGAGTGGATGAGCGTGGAAATCGGATGAGTATGGAGAACGGATGGGTGGGAAACGTGGAAAGCAGATAAGCGTGGAGAGCGGATGAGTGTGGAGAGCGGATGAGTGTGGAGAGCGGATGAGTGTGGAGAGCGGATGAGGGTGGAGTGCGGATGAGTGTGGAGTGCGGATGAGTGTGGAGAGCGGAGGAGCATGGAGAACGGAGGAGCGTGGAGAGCGACTGAATGTGGAAAGCACAGAGCAAGTGTGGAGAGCGGATGAGTGTGGAGAGCGGATGAGTGTTGGGGAGCGGATGAGTGTTGGGGAGCGGATGAGTGTGGGGAGCGGATGAGTGCGGGAGCGGAGAAATGTGGAGGACCGATGAGTGCGGGGAGCAGATGAGTGTGGGGTGCGGATGAATGTGGAGGGCGTATGAGTGTATAGAAAGCGTTTGAGTATACAAAGCGGATGCGTGCGTAGGCAGACAGGAGTTCATGCGCTGGGTAAACTGGAATGCATGCACAAGAAAGACAGGAGTGCACACTTATGGAACACATGAGAGCATGCGTGAGGCACACTGGAGAAGAATAGGTCAAGCAAGCATGACTGTGTAGTACAATCCCGAACGCCTGAAATGAACAAAATGAATAGAACGGACCTGCCCGCTCGGAACTGCGTGACATACATAATATGTTTTGGAATGCAGTGAACATTTGAAAGAGTACTTATCATAACACACCTCACGCCTACTCTCTCCCTTACATCACCACTCAACTAGAACACAGAGATACTATGACACCATTCGGTATAACTGTTCTCATATCTACATCTCCCGCTCACTCCACAACACTCTAAGTAAACACTGCTGGTTTCACACCCCCCAGCCAGGCGTTCTCCTCAGGCCTAACGCAGCCACATTCGTCCTGGATAAAGCCAGCCAGATCGAACACATACTCCTGATCTCTCAACCACCACACCTACCGCTATGAAGCAGCTACCACCTGAATTCCGCATCAGCTGCACACATACCTGGTGCACACACGCACTTTTGACTCTCTCTTCTCTCTCTACTGACCCGAACTTCGGTTCCCGAGGGCGTTCAAGCGACCAGCGCCTTCAAGCCATAACAAAGGTATATAAGGCGCTATATACATGCAAAATAACATAACATAACATAACATGTGGGGCATGCCCAGCGGTAATGGGCTGCCTGTGGGCCATGGTATTGGGTGATTGGCTGCCTGCGGGCCATGGACTGGGGTGATGGGCTGCCTGCGGGGCATGCCCTGGGGTGATGGGCTGCCTGTGGGCCATGGACTGGGGTGATGGGCTGCCTGCAGGCCATGGACTGGGGTGATGGGGCTGCCTGTGGGCCATGGACTGGGGTGATGGGCTGCCTGTGGGGCATGCACAGGGGTTATGGGCTGCCTGCGGGCCATTGGGAGGGTGGATGGGCTGCCTGCGCGTATTCCGGGGTTGTGCATGGACTTTCACACGCGATTTAGCTGGCGCGAACGAGGTACGTGTATTCCGGGGGAGCGGGTGGACTTTTACACGCGTTTTTGCTAGTGCAAGTGGGGTATGTGTATTCCGCAGGTGCGCTTGGAGTTTTACACGCTATTTCGCTGGCTCGAGCAGGGTACGTGTATTCCGGCGGTGCGTGTGGACTTTCACACGCCATTTGGCAGTGTGTGCCCTCCCGGGTGTGCCCCCCTCCCCATGCCCTGCAGGCAGCCCATCACCCCTGGGCAAGCCCCACAGGCAGCCCATCACTCAAGTCCATGGCCCGCAGGCAGCCCATCACCCCAGACCATGCTCCACAATGTGGCACCATGCACTCGGGAGCACCGACACATGTCCCTCCCAACCCCTATTGACAGGCACCTGCCAGCAGGCCCGACTCATGTCCCCCCAAACCCCCAGGACAATTATTGTGTACATCTCCCATTGGCACTACTACATCTGTGCCGGGTTGGGAGGCCATGAAAGGTGAGGGGCGCCTCAGCTGACTGTACTCCACGTGGCGGGCATGGTCAGGGATGTGGCCAGGGTGACCAGGGAGTAGGGAGACTACAGGATGTCTACAGGGTGTCCAGGGTGGCTGCAGAGGGGGAACAAGCAGGGGTACGCCACTTCGGCACGATGTTGTGTCACGTGTTGGTGCAGTCATGCCACCACCCCCTGTGGTTCTGGGAGATGCAGCTCTTGCATCTGGCACTGGTGCCCATGTGACCCGGCAGTCCATTTCATCGACTGCCACAAGCCCAAGGGTAGTGGTAGCTGCAGGTGCAGCTGTGGACACCACCAGCCAGGCTCAGGGTCGGCCAGCGCATGCTGCGTTGGCACCTGAAGTGTCCCAGGATGATTTCCAGGAGGCACACGGTAAGTGCACGCAGGGCTGCCCTGACTGAGTATTGTCATCTGCTGCCCCGAGCACCCGGGTGTTGGCAAGTGCATGGGCAGATGCAGCCAAAACCACCCCGGCTGTGAGTCTACCATCCAGGACAGTCCCGGTCAATGACCTTGGCACAGCAGATGTTGCTGCCATGGTCCAGTCAAGGGCACCCAGCAGCCACTGACGCAAGTTAGGGCTTCCGTCCTTGTTCCACCTGCCACTCCCTTGGTTCAATCCACCAGCGCCACTGACCCTACTGATCAAGGCAGCATTTGCCAGTCAGTGTCCGCATCACTGCCCAAGAGGAGGAAGGTTGCATCTGCACAAGAGGCTGGGACCCCACACATGGCTCCGGCCTCCAGCACGTCGAGGAAGGAGTCTTTCTGCAAGCAGGAACTGGACTTCCTTGTGGACTACGTGTCGGGACACGACCGTGATATGCTAGTGGGCCCGATTTGTCACACTATGGCTGCCCAGCATTTTTCCCACTGGAAGCTTGTTGTGTAGGGTGTCAGTGCATTTGGACATGAGGTGCGCACAGCTCAGGAGTGCAAAAAGCATTGGAATGGCCTCCGACGCTGTGCTAAGCTAAAGCGTGCCTCCAATTATGCCATCACTCAGGTGACTGGTGGTGGGTCACCACCTGAGGAGGAAGATCTCACTTCGCACGATTTGATCGCTGCAGAGTTCACACCGGCAGCATTGTACAAAGGAGTGGGAGAGATGCTGGACTTTGATGCCCCGTCCAGTGAGTGTTGTCGCGTGTTTGTCCAGACCATGTGTGGTTTGCTTGTGTGATGTGTTGTGCTTGACTGCCACTACATGCTATGTGTACATGGTTCTCATGTGCGACTCATGCAATGCTTCACTGATGCATGCCTGCTGTGCAGCATGCTAGACATGTAGAGCACATGTCTTCATCACCACACGTGTACCCCACTCACATGCTAGTCACCTGGCTGCCCCTCCGGTCCATGTTCCAGCTCACTGGCTCTTCTGCATGTAGCCTGGGATGTCTTTCCACTCAGCACTGGGACTATGTCATCGCATGACTGACGTGCATGTGTGTTCTGCCTGCATGTAGGTACTCCGCGTAGGCATGCTCCCTTGCCCCTCCATCCCCCTGCACCCCAATTTCACCATGGCAATGGTGGGTATCACGTTGGACTACTGCAATGCAGTTCAACGCTCCTGTGTACATGCACACTTCCCCCTGCCAACCTGCCAGACACATACAGTAGGGTACATCCTTTGTCCTTGATGCAGGGTGTCTCACTCGGACTGTGCAGATGGCAGATGCTATGCAGGGACATGAGTGCCCATTCATACTCCATGTGCATTCCATGCATGCCCCTATGTGTCCTTGGCAGGATGAACATTGTAGTATGTGTCCAGGATGATATACATTTAATGGCATTTGATCATCCATTCCATGCCCACTCTGACTCAGTCCTGCATCACGCACATGTTTAGGGTGTCATAGTCTGTGTGGGGCACAGGCCTCCCCCAGTTTCTGGCCCCCTGACTCTGTTCAACTGGTGTAGTGCCTTCTGCACAAATGGGTGTACTACTGAGGGTTCATCATGTGTCCTGCTTACTGTCCCATTCTCATCTGCTGTGTTGTCAGTTGACTCAGATGATGCAATTGACGCTAGTCAACACTGTCTGCCAATACACAGTTCTCTGGTCAACCTTTCGCTGCCATGCAATGCCTCCCTGCATTTTCACTAAGGGGGGGGGGTTGCCTGTAGCCAAGCAACCCATTGCATGCACATTGCACGTGATGGCTGAACTTGCCCTTACACTGCCTTCATGTTTATTGATTGACATCATAATGTACTTGTTCATGTAGATAGTCGGTAACGTACACATGTTCTGCACTGCACCAAACCCACTTCTGAGCCATGTTACATTCTACATGCCTACTCACTGCTGCAATGTCAGAGTGACCTGGTATGTATGGTCAGATTGTCATCCCTTCACTGTCATGAAAGCCACGGGCACAGGTGCATCCTGTGACACATGTACTCAGTATTGGAACACCCTAGTGGGTGTTTAGCAAAATGGATTGTTCAATCTGTGGCCTATAACAACTGGTATAGCCTGCTGATTGATTGTAGCCTGCCAATCGGGTTGTAATGACTGTGGAGCTGCCTTCACGTGTGTATGTGTACACTTTCACATACATCGAAGCAAGCAGTGTTGTAGCTGCTTGCTTTTCTGTATAGGTTGCTGTTCATAATCACCATATGGGTGTATATGGACACGGGTGTTCTTGAACACTTTCACATGTACATATGCAAGCAGCTTCAACGTTGTGTAGTGCAACATTGCAGCTACTCATTCATGTGTGTGTGAAGGTGTTCATTTACACATGTGTTCTCTCCAGCTTTTTGGTTGAATGACTAAATTGTAGTTGATTAACGTTAATGCTGCTGCAATTTCAGCATTGCGCCCGTCCTGTTCGACTGGCAGAATCCTGAAGGTGCACTGTGGTGCAGTATGTGTACGCCCAGGCCCACTTAGCTAATCTGCTGGGGCCTGCCCGTGATGATTTGACACACTGAATAATGGTTAGGGCACAATCAATGCACAATGTGCTCAATCAGGCTCTGAGGGGTGTTCTGGAGGCTTCATGGCCGGCAGCTCGGACCGTACTGTGCGTTATGGTCCCTCATGCCTGGTTGCAGGCTCTCGCTTTGCTCGTGAAATTCACTATGTCTACATGGCCCATGAGGCCCGGTGCGGGCCGAGCTGCAGATGGATGAAGCTATATTGGTGATGATGGTTTAGTGATGCATGTGTACATGCATTTTACGTGTGTCATTGTGTGTTTGGATTCACTTGCAGCTGTGGCCATTTAGCAGTTCAGGCATGCTTATGGTATGTGCCATCTCTTTGTTGCCATCTGTCTTTTCTGCCTGTGACATGTGCCTGACAGAGGTGGTGTGTGATGGAGGTGATATACTGCATTCTGTACATGTGTAGGCTTTGCTATTTAGACACATCCATTTCTGCTTTTGGGATGTGTTTGCATATCAATGCCACAGGATGCATGCCGGATTTTCATTTGTGTGTGACATGTCTGCTTCATGTGTTGGCTGTCGATGTGATGTCTATGTGTGTCTGGGTTATGTGCTTCTGACATGTGTACTCACGTTTGTTTTTTCCACATTGCAGATGATGACGCAATGGAGCCAGAGGATGATGATGTCATTCCAGACATGGGGTTGCTATCTCATCAGCAACCCGCCACAAGTGGGGGTCGTGGGGTGGTAGCCACGAGAACCCACTTGTGCTCCATACCATCGTGTCCAGGGCTGGCAATGAGTCTAGCCCGGATGATCACTCTGACGACAATGTTGAGTTGGATGGCATCATGTCCATTCGTTGACGGTGAGTGATTCTGATGTGGACGATTTTCTGTCTGCGACACCTGCACTGAGAGGCCAGACGGTGTTGGAACCTCCGCCTGTGGTGGATCGGGACGCACAATCACACTCCACACAAGTTGATGATGTGCCTGGGGCATCACGTCAATGGAGGTATGCAGTCCTGTAGCCGTGGGCGGTGCCAACCCAACGAGGACGGCGGCTCCTTCGGCCCCACAGGCGTCAAGCCCAGCAACGCGGTGCCCGTGCACCACCAGGGTATAATGAGTGGGAGCGATCCATGTGTGCCAATTCAGAACAACAGGGGGCAGCAATTGATAAGATCACTAAGAGCATGGAATGTGTGTCCCAATCTGTGCTCCCCCCTGCCAGGCAGTGGAGCTACAGCAGCTGGCAGCACAGTCCACTGCCCACACACTCAGGCTTTGCATGGCGGCCTCAGACAGGGCACGCCGGGCTGAAATGGTGTCTCTGCGTCAAGCACTTGCTGCTCATGCAGAGGCACACAGGGAGGCCCTGAGGGATGACCATCGATCCCTCAGATCTACTCTGGGTGTGCTCTTGATGTCCCAGAGGCAGCGGACAGAGGAGAGGTGGAGCAGCTTGAGAATACCATCTCAGCTGAGCTACGTGCCACCCGGGAGGTGCTCCAGATGTCATGTCAGGCCATGCAGGAAGAACTCCATGTTACACGTGCTACCTTGCAAGAGGAAGCACGCGTATCACGTGAGGGTCTGCATGCTGACCTACGTGTCATCGCCGCGCAGAACCTGGCTCACCAGTCCCACAGACTTGCTGCCGACAAGGGGCAAGATGCGCATAGGTGTGGTCAGGGTACTGTGCCACGTCCACCTTTTGAGTCAGAGGGTGAGGAGGATGACGACTTATCTCCCACACAGATCGGGCCATGCAGACGTTGAGCCCATGGAGGTTTTTATTTTATCTCAACATCATCGTATGTAGGTGTTGAGGTGCACCCTGTACCTCCCCCCTCCTGGGTGCCTTCCCCCCACCCCCTTGGTCATATGTGGCCATTTTTTATTTTTATAGTTAGTTTAATTAGTTACTATAGTTTAAAACTGTTTGTCTATTGTGCATTCATGTGACGGTGTGGTGCTTTGTGGCTTTTGAAAGCATCCACTGTCTGTTCCAGCTGGGCCCTTCAAGCTTGTCTCGTGTATATGTTTGCAGCTTGGGGTCCTGACTCACATATGCCACTCATGCTTCCCCTATCCATGGGCTTGCAAGGATGGTTCGGTGTTACAACCATTCACACAAGGGCATTGGACTTACGTCATATCTGTGGCCTGTCTGCTGCTGTACTACTTGTGTTAACACCCCTAGTGGGTATTATGGATGTTTTCTCCATGGCATGTCTGCTATCAATTTTGGTGAGTATATTATTGAAATGTCCATTTATTGATGTTGATTGTGAAGTATGTTCTTTTCTTACCTGTATATGTGCTTGATGCACTTCATGCTGTAGACAATAGCCTGCACCCTTTGGCTGTCAAAGTCACACTGATGGTGGGAGAGGGCCGGATGTTGACAATGTCAAGTTGGTGCATGTTGAGCTCAGCCCCTGGGGATTGTGGCAAAGGAGGATGCATTAGGAATGTGAGCCAAGAGGCACAAGTCATGGTCCAGTCCTCACCTGAGATGTCCGCCTATACTACTAATACGCTCCGTTCCATTTGGATGGCACGTTGTGTCTGTCTTCCCTCTTGGACTTTGATGCTGCCTGAGGGCGCAGTCTTCCTACTGGACTTCTGCTCTTTTACTTGTTTTTCACACTCTGGTGCTTTTAGTCTCTGTTCTTCTTCCTGCTACTGCCCTTGTTGCAGATCTGTCTGCCTGTCTCTGGGGCTGTTATTTCCACATACTCTTACACTGCCTCGGTTTGCCTCTGTACAATTCTGTTCAACAGCATCTTTCTGTCGCTCCTCCTGTCTTTCATCTATCACATCCATACCTTTATGTTGGCTGTTGGCTTTGGCCAATGCTATTCAACTGTTGTGGCTCTTAACTTGCTGTCAACTGTTTCCGGCTATCTCGCATTCTCTGTGCCTTTTCGAGACTTCTGCTTTCTCGGCCTTTCTTTGTTCACGCTATCAGCTCAACCATCCTCTTGTGCCAGCCTCCTTGGTTATTTTCGACTCAAGTTACAGCTCTACCTGTCAGGGTACATAACTTAGGGTTGTGTGGGAGGAGGTTGGATGTAGGTTTCAGACATGGCCCAGTGACAACCAGCATGAAGACACACACACAGGAAACTTTCCAGCATTATTAAAAGCTTTTATGCCCTTTCTGAAGGAAAATGAGCCTCAAGACTACCTTTCCCAGCAGACACCGGGCAAAGAACTACAAAAACCTGGCCACGTTGGGTCGTGCACACGTGCGCATGCCTCTGCAAGCAGAAGCACTGTTGTGCTCAGACGTCCGACAGGAGCAGATGTGTTTCCTGGAGCTCAAAGCAAGGTGAGAAGCACAAGGGGCCACGCCCCAGCCCACCTTCCTCCAGGCCCCACGCACATGCAAGTTGAGTAGCGTCAGTGCTGGTGAACTTAGCCAGGCGTTGGGGGAGATGCACACAGTACAGCTAAGCCACGCTGAGGAGAAAATGCCAGGAAGCTTTCACAGTTGTCAGGGGCACACGCAGGGGGTGTCAGCCATATCCTCGAGTCCCCCCCGATCCATAGAAGCTAAGTTATTAGCACAGTGTCATGATCTCTGCTTCCAAAAGTCAGGGTTTTCCCAACTCCCTTGGAAGCAGGTCCATAACCCAGGTTCCGAGTGTCAACCAGTCCCAATTGGGACCTTTTGGACCCAGTCCTGGCGCCAGTGGCACCAGGCTCATAAATATGCCGAGTCCCAGCGCTGGAAGCGCCGGGCTCATAATGCTTGGGTGGACTTACCTTCAGCAGACCATGCTGCTTACTTGCCTGCCAGTTGAGCCTCTGATCCTCTTCTGTTTGGAACTACTTTTCCTGTTGGGTGGGGCTGGAGCCACTCCCTAGATTCAGAACACTGGAACTCTTCTGGAAGGCAGGAACTCTTTTCTTACCAGGAACTCTTTTCTTACTTAGGCGTGGCTGTGGAAGGAGACACCTAAGCACTACAGGAGGCTATTTAAACCACACCCGGTGGATGAATCTTGCTTTGCGTTATTCTGCAACCTCTGCAGCAGAACGCTCATCGTGTCTTCTGCATCCGGTCCTGGGCCTAAGGAAAAAGGCTTACCATCCTGAATCCAGTCTTCAGCAACACCTATAAAGACAAGAAAGAACAGGTTAGCATTCCGGCATCTGAAAGGCAAAGGCTTACCATCCTGAATCCAGTCTTCAGCAACACCTATAAAGACAAGAAAGAACAGGTTAGCATTCCGGCATCTGAAAGGCAAAGGCTTACCTACTCTTCGTGCGCTCCGGAGGTCTTCACACTGCATTCCGGCATCTGAAAGACAAAACAAGGTGCGTTTAAAGACATTGGGGAACTTAATACTCACGTGCCATTACTCCTTTCCACATCTAATCCAGTGGGTATTCCGGCACCCTGCAGCCGCTCCGAACTCGTACCTACAATAAAAAGACAGTTAGAGCGCATAGTGAAGCAGGCAACAAGCGCTTACTTACGTGCTTCCAGGCGCTTCTATTCATCACACGGGCTCCATCTTCAACTCACTTCAGCCCGTCATCCGCCATCGCCGGAACCCTGCAAAACAAGAGACATCATTACTAAAGACTTTAAAGACATTTGAATGACTCGAAACTTACCGTTCGTGCAGTAAACGACGGACAGCAGTCCTCTGAAGTCAAGAGGCCTGCGCTACCTATCCAGTGAAGAAAACTGGTTACAGCACCCTGCCCCGAGGCAGATGGAGAGCTCGGCATTCACTTACCTAAGACATCTTACTCTACACGTCAGGCATACAGTGCACAGAGGTCCAGCCCAAAGAGCCAACCGGGTGCTACACATCACCTTTGGAAATACGGTAGTCGCCCAGTCAAGACCGGCGCCTCTGCGAGAATCAGGTGAGCGTTACACACAGTCGCGTTCCTAGCCACAAACTAATACAGCACAAGTGGGGGCACCCAGCGACGCACAAACTTGAGTACAGTGCATGTCATTAGCATATGCAATTAGCCACGTGCACTGCCTATAGAAAGCCGCAGGTGGCAGACCGCTACTTGTACTGAAGTCACACCTCGCCACATGCATCTAGCAGCACATCCAAGGCACATTCTATCATATGGGATTCTTAACACATGGTCTTCCGTTTAACGCGGGGCCACGTGCAGCTACCTTACTGCATTAACAGTTCACGGGGCCCAGCAAAACTATACGGACAGAGCAGCAGACAAGAGTGCTTGTTTGGGGAGGAGTCACTAAGTACGAGACATGAATGGTGTTATGTGTGTGTGGGAAAAACACACAAAGAATAGTAACTCACGCTCTCTTTGCAGCATTGAACTGCTCCTGTTACCGGACCTGAGAGTGCGCAGGCACGAGGCCAGCACTCAACCCAGAGATAAGTCTCTCTTTTGCTTGCCTTTGAGCCATATTGTACAATGTGCATGAAGTACATCGTTTCTCTTATTGAGTATGTGTAATTGTCAATAGTTGTATTTTGTATTTTCACTACTTTCCCTTGCCCATCCACCTCCCCTCTCCTGAGCCTCTTTCCGGTTATCCTAAATACTGATGCTTATCCAACCAACGGATCCATAGCCCTCTTTCCCCGCTGGGGTCTCAGAGGCCTGTGTAAGTTTTACCTTGCAGGTGCCCAGACCGCGAAGGGGGTGGTTGGTTCGTGCCACTCCTGCGCCTGGAGACTGGAGCTGTGACAATACCCATCAGTTGTTGCATCCTCATTGATTATTGTGTACTGCAATTTCTACCCATCCTATTGAACCATTGTTCTGCTGTGCTACCTTGGTGGTTATTCTATCATTCTGCTTGGACATGTGCTTGGCCATATTCTGTGACTTCAAGTCATCTACTGGAGACTCTTCCAGGGTTTTTTGGTGCCTAGAGACTTTAGCCATGGTTTGGGGGTTTGTCTCCTTGGAGTTCTCTGCGATTTGGTATTTTTACCAGTCAAGGTTGCCTCTGAGGGGGCTGGACCCTATTTACATTAAAGGTAGAACAAGGAAACCAAGGGGTATGGGGAGTGTCAAGCCAGGTAGACTAGAAGGAAGAAGCCAACGGACGCCAGACACAGTTCTTCTGAAGGTGATTGTGATGATTAAATGAGGGAGGGCTTTTTGTTGTCGGACAGTACACTTGGGCTACAGTGTTTGGGCACTCTCTGACATTGTCATTGTGGGGGACTATGTACATGGTGTGTTCTGCTGGTCAATGGCTGTTCCTGTGTTGGGTTTACTTTCAGGTGTCAGGGGATTGTTGTGGTTTGACATACTGGAGTGTACACATGGCCAATGTTCACATGTGATGTGCACAGGACACTGAGGTTCACGTGATTTCACATGCATGTATTGAGTGCATGTCCCTACTGACACACACACTTATGCAATGCTCCACCAGACATTCAACCACCCTTCCATGCCCACACGTGCACACAGATTGCCTTCCCTGGCATGCTGTGTCCCTGCAGCGCATGATCACTTACCATTTGGGGATTGTGTTCATGCATCAGTAGGTTATTTTTGTTGCTTGTCCTTTTTATATGATGCTCAAGGTGTATCCCCAACACAATGGCTGCTCACTGTGCTGTGTGCTGAGCGGTGTGTTGCAGGAGACACACACAGCACACGGGTTAGGCATTTGCGGATTTGGATTGGCCAATGTACATGCCAACAGGCATTCTGTCTTTTGTTGATGGTACCGCTGGTGGCATGCATTTGTGTGTGACTTTGTATGTGTGGGAGGTTGTTGGTCAGTCATTTCATCTGATTCCATGTCAGGTGTGATTGTCTCAGGCCTATTTCCATTTATCACGTGCCACTTTGTATGTAATTGGTCATGTGTTGTGCTTTTGGTTTCCTCTTTTGCTGTTGCCGCCATGCCATGGTGTGGCCAACAAGGGTGCTGTGGGTTGGGAGGGTATGGGTGACATACCACTGATTGTCATGGCCTGTTTTGCACGAGGGTAGTGCGATTTATTTACACCTTGCATGTGTTCCTTTTGGTCACACAGGATTGGTTATGTTTAAGTAGCTAGGGATGAACACAATGTGGCACTTCAGTGGTAACATTCTCAGGGTAGTAAGGTTGTGACAGTTACTGTCTCTTTGTCATTATCGATTGTCACCTGTTATGTGCCAGGCCTGTGTGCACTCCGCAGGGGTGGGAGTTTAGGTGATAAATGTGGCCACAAGCTGGGTCTGGGCTGCCTCGCCACATGCCCTTTCCCCTCCCATGAGCAGCGCCTGTGCCTGTGGTTGGGGATGTGGGGGCACCACCATGTCCACTGGTACATCCCGTCGTGTTGCAACATTGTGCAGGACACATGCTGCCACAATGATCCTGGACACTACTGGGGGTGCATATAGTAGCTGGCCGCCAGAGCGGTCAAGGGAACGAAAGAATGACTTGAGCACTCTGAATGTGCGCTCCAATATGCCCCTGGTTGCAATATGGGCAGCGTTATACCTGGGGTGGTGTTCCGTATTGGCGTCATCATGTGATTGCTCAGAGGGTAGGCACTGTCCCATGGGGAGGTCATAATGGCTGTGATTAGTTGGGTTTGTGTATTTGTCTGTGTGTGACATGCATGTATGTGCACAGACATTTGTACTCACCAATGAGCCATGTATCGCCATGCTTCCCAGCTTCCAGGTCCCGGATCAGGGCGGACATTCTGTATATGAAACTGTCATGGGTAGACCCAGGATAGTTTGCATAGACAGAGGTGATGATTCCATGGGCATCGCATACAACCTGTACTTTGATGGAATGCCTGTGCTTGCGGTTTTGATAGATGTGCGCAGTGGCCCTAGGTGGACCTAGGGCCACATGGGTGCAATCTATGGCACCATGCACTTTGGGGAAGTGTGCCACCCTGTAAAAGTCCTGGACCACAGCCTGCCTTTCTGCGGGTGTTCTGGGCATGTATATGTGCCTGCGGACTGAGGGGCGCGCAGTCATGATCTGGGTGGCCTGTGAGACACCCACAACTATGGCATTTGTACGCTGAAATGACCCAGTGGCCAAAAAATGCAGCCCATTGAACACCTTTTCCAAGGGGCTCAGTGCTTGGGAGCACAGGGTGGGTGAGGTAAGGTCATCTTCCCACTCCCTGACCAGGTCTAGGATGATATGGGGTGGAAACCTGTGCCTGCCATAGACCTGGTCATCAGGCATCCCAAAAAGGCTGGTCCTTGGCAAAAAAATGCAGGCCCTGGCTATTCTCCTCCTCCTGTGGTGTCCCACGATCAGTGCTGCAAGAAATGGGACATTCATCGTAGCTGTATATACGTTTTTGTTGTTTGCGCGCACTTTTATACTGCGCAGGGACGCTTCTGCCTGCCTTTGTGTGGCGGACGTGTTTACGCCTGTGCGTGTCTTTTGGCGTGCGCGGGTTTCCCCTATTCGATTCCATGAATACGTGTTGTTCGCGTGCGTGTGGGCGTTCCTTGTATTTCCCAGCAGTCCTTCCCCAGTTACGCCTTCTTTTTCATGTGTTGTTCCCCATTCCGCATGTTCCGCCCACTTTTTGGTGTGTGCGCTACACATTGTGCGCTTTCGCTGTGCGCGTCGCGCACAGCATTCGAGATGTTGCAGTGACGTGCGCGCCCGTGTGCACCACGCGTGGATTTGGCGCACATCCCAGGGAAAACACGCGCAGGGCCTTCCATGAATCGCACGCGTGCACGTGTGCTTGCTTTTTCACGCTTGCGCCACAGATTTTGGCGCACATTTGTTTCATGAATCGGCTCCAAATACATCTCATGAAGAATAGCACATCCCACCCTCGTAAGTCAATCATTCATGTAAACTTAAATTACTCCACACATATGTGGAAGTGGATGATATGCATGGTGGAACAGACGTTGAGAGAATAACGCATATACACCAACACAGTATAACAACTATCACGTTACAGACTGTCGTATATGAAGACTGCAACGTCAGTTGTCATAGTATGTGCAATGCACTCAACTTTGCACAAAAGACACAATCAGACAGCACATACATTAACATAACATATACTGAGCAAGACAGTGTCCATCACAGTGAATTGTGACAACATCACAGAGACATCAACACCCTCACTGGAAACATCCCAATACCCAACCCCCCTGTAAGTCACACAAGACATTTGTAACACTGCATGAGTAGTGAGGTCATTCACAACAGCCACATATCCAGATCACATACGTGTTCAGTGCAACATTCATGGTTACTGCAAGGTACATTTGGTATCGGACAACATGGAAAACCATACATTCCTATAGTCAACTTGCAATACAACTTGACTATATGTGCAATTAATGAAATGTAAGACTGCCACAATGATGAATCACAATAAGAGACCACCACTGTTACACACATACAGCTAAATAGAGACACTGATGACAATTTGCATATAACAAAATCACACCTAGCTATCCTATGCAAATGCATCAACTACATGAATGTACAAAAAAGGTCAGAGGACCAAAATTACATATGTTGAGCCTAAAGTACAGGTCTGTGAGCTTGACACTTACATTCAGCACATACAGTTTATGTTGGCAATATGCACATGTAACGCCGATTCATGGCTGCGTATTGACCAGATGCATGGGCATATGCTGCACAGGAACTTGTCAATTGAAAACTATGAGATGCTGAGTGTGGACTACCACATCCTAACAAGCATACCACATGAGGATGCTGAATCCAATTATCACAACAGCCTATTGCAGTGGTCTTCAAACTTTTTTGTCCTGGGCCCCCCAAGCAAAATGTTGGCAGGCCGGGCCCCGAAAAAATGCCAAATGGACAGTAAATTCAAATGGCTATGAACTATTGCATGCTGTCAACGCACCCTGCTCCCATCTGCTACCATCAGAGTATCTGGACTCCCTCACCCCACTCCTATCCCAGTCCCTGTGCTCTCGCCACCCCACCACAGACCCTGGGCTCTCCAAACCCTGCTCTCACCACTATCCCATGGCTCCCGCCCATCCTGCTCCCATCACAGTTCCTGGGCTTCCCCACCCTGCTCCCAGCACATTCCCAGGGCCAGTGGTGTCTGGGGAATGTTTTAAGTGGTGGGGCATAAATATTTCCACCATATAAACCATAGAGACCGAGCGCAGTGAGGGAGCCTGAACTAATCAAGGAGGGTTCGGGGTGTTTCCCCCCCCATGAATTTGTTTAAAATAAAGGGTTAAAATGTTGCATTTTAGAGCACACTTTTTTTAAAAAATGGGTAAAAGGCCAAAAGGTTTACAATTGGTGCTGGGGTGCCATCCCTGTCCCCTGGGCCCCACAGTGCCTAACATAATCAACATAATTATGTGTGTATGCAAGGCGCTGCTGGGCCAAGGGGAAAGCATGGTATTTTTGATTGGACATCTATGATAGATATCCAGTAAAAAAATACCATCCCTGTGCCCTGGGCTCCACGGGGCCTCAGAGGAGAGCTGATTTTGGCAGGTGAGTAGGGGGATTGGATTGTGCAACATAGGCATTTTTAAAATGCCTTTGTTGTACAACCCTCCTTCCCCCTCTACCCGTCACTCGCCCAAGTCATCTCAATGCACCAAAACAAACACACACATTCGCACAGCAATCACTCTTTCATTCATACGAGCACCCATCACCATACGCTCACTCATAAAACAAGCATACACAAATCCATAGACATATTTAAATAAAAAATAAATGAAGATAAACATGCCTTCTGCAGGGGCCTGCGCATGGGTTCTCCAGGCCGCTCTGTCCGTATGTGCGAGGAGGAGGCGCAGGAACTCTCTCTCGCACAAACAGACATGCAGTGCCCCAGCTAGCATTTCCAATGAGCTATGCAAGGCTGGCGAAGCAAATCTCTCCCAGCCTTGCATGGCTCAGTGAGCATGTGCAGCTGGGGAACTGAGCTGAGCTGTCAAAGGGAAACAGTGTTTCCCTTTGACAGTTCAGCCAGCCAGACCAGCCAGCCAGCCAGCCAGCCCAGCCAGCCAGCCCAGCCAGCCAGCCAGCTAGCCCAGGAGCACTCCCTCAGCTGGAACAAGCAGCTGAAGGAGTGCTCAGTGTTTTACCGGGCTGGCTCCTCGGCTCCTCCATAATGGGTGAGGAGGCCACTGCCTATAGGGCAATAGGGCAATGCCCATCTCAAAAAGGCAAAATGCTAGTGTGGGCCAGTCAAAATGGGCCACTTTGTTGGCCAATGTGGGCCAGTTTTATAAGTTACTTCACTATGCAGCTAGTAGTTGCTGAATAAATATTCTTTAAATATCAAAATTTGCTTACATTTTAACAACAACAAAAAAAGCTTGGGTACTATTCAAACGAATGAATATCAATTTGCAACTGTGGGCCACTTTTTAATTGGTGGCTGAGACAGTTTTATGCTCCAGTATGACCATGTGAAACCCCCTGCCCATTATTTCCTCCAAAATAATAATAAAAATAAAAACGTTTTTTAAATTTTTTTTACATTTCATGCTGGGCTCTTGCACCCTCCCGGGGATGTGGCCACGCCCCACAGGCGGGCACGCCCCACGGTTTGAAGACCTCAGGGCTAGTGTGACATGCACAGCAAAAAGATGATTGCATGCAGACATCAAGATCAGAAAATGGTGATGTACACATTTAAACGAAATAGAAACATCAAATAGAGTGATTGTCAAACAACTGTATTAGAATACATACAGAATATAAATCTGGTAAAAAAAATAGTTCAAAAAATAAATATTAGGTAACCTCCTTTTCAACAAAAATAATTTGCATATGAAAAAATATGAAATGAACTATATGCAGTCACTCTACTCCTGCTCAAGGTCTGCCAATGCCTGGGCCAAGGCTGCACATGTCACAGACTCCATCTGCCGCATGCAGGCTATGGTGGTTTCTGGGAGGGCCTGCAGGGCCTCCCTAGTTGCACGTTGAATTTCCTCAGAAACCCTGTGACTCTCCTCCAGTATGGAAGCCTGCAAAGCCTGCACCTCCTCCATTCTCTCCAGTGCTGCGACTCTGGACCTGGCAGCTGCCTCCTCCATTGCCTGATGCCTATGCTCCTCCTACTGCCTCATTAGTTGTAGCTGTTGTGAGGTGGCTGCCAGGATCCTCAGCCTTCCCTCCTGTCTTTCATTACAGATGTTGAATGTCCTCTGTCTACTTCAGTCTCCGGTAGGCCTGCCATCTCTGGTGCAAAAACTCCATCTGCCTGGTAGCCCTATTCTAGCGCTAGTATTCCCTATGGAATGATAATCGACTCCTGGAGAGGAGTACTACACCACCACTTGTCTCTTGTGCCATGTTGTCCACTGCAGTTTGTTCCTCGGAAAGTACCACAGCAGACTCTGGGACCACCTCAACTGCCTTGGTGGGCACTTCCACCTCCACCAACAGTAAAGGCACCTCCAGACATACTGATGGTAGGACAGGGGAAGAGGATACTGAAGTGATTAGGCAACACACAGTCCACACTTGTGGGTGCCTGGGGCACACATGTGGGGGAGGAGGAGGGGTCTATTGTCGTCGCCTGCATAATGTGGCCTCTGCTCAGCAATGCAATTGCTACTTATGAAAATTGGTGGCACACATGCCTGTGATGGCTCAGAAGCTGCTTGCAAATGTTGACAATTTTCTAACGGGCAGCTTCCACCACCTACGTCCTGACAACAGCAGTGGCAACACTGCATCGTGGAAAGCCTCTTCAGCCATCACTGCAGGTCTTGTCTGTTTTGTGACTTCACTGAAGTTGGTTAGTCCTGCAACAGATGGATCTTGGACAGTAGGAAAAGCTGAATCCTCCACTGTGTCCTGCTCATCCTCCTGTCCCAGGCCCAGGTTTTCAGCCTGTTCATCCAACTCTGATTCCCCACATGACACCATGGACATACCCACAATGGCATCCTCCTCCTCCACCACACCCATCCCTGACACCTCAGATGGGATCTCCACGCTGATTGGCTCCTCTGTGGGGATGGTGGAACTACCCTGTCCCTCCGCTGTTGAGGTCTCACCCTCAATGCCCTTATCAACATCCAGCACCGCAACAGCAGTGGCATCAGATGAACTGCCTGTCCAGCCACATGTCTCTCGGAGGAGGTGTATGATGGTAGGCATGGCTGGGGCCTGCATAGGCGCCTGGAGGCTATTGCCTTGGAAAGCAGCTCCTCCTCATTAGTACCTCCTTCTTCAGTTGCAGAGGACACTGGATGAAAATGAAGAGAGGAGAGAAGTGAGACATATGTGTGTACACATGTGTAGCTCAAAATACACACACACACACACACAGAAAATAATGACACATCTTTGTCAGGTCTGTGCAAGGTGTATTCTACAGATGTTAACTACCAATGATGAGGCCTATACATATGCACATGCAACCCTCACCTGTGACCAAATGACCATGATAAGTATTTATTCTTCTACCCTGGTCCCTCCCCTCCAGCCTACTTCTGTAGGAGTCTCTCCTGATACATTATGGATTCACCATCACCTTCTTGTGGCCAATGCTGGATTTGACTTTTATGGACTTCATTGATTCATGGTGCGTCACCTTTTCTCAACTCTCATGCTGGACTTACTTTGCATCTTGTACTCATGGTGGCCCTGAACCATGGTGTTCCCATCTTCATCTTGTATCCAGGGTTGCAACATTATGTGTTACTACTGACTTCTGCAATTGTATTCGCTCTCCCTCTTGCTTCCCAACTCTTCTTGACTGCTCACTCTCTGTTCTCCCATCCTCTCCCTTTGTCCCTTTTCCTATCTCCTCTCCTCCTCCCCCTTACTTTCTTCTATGCGCTTACTTCATCAGAATTGTCCCTGGACCTAGTATGATAGCAACCTTGTCTGTCTCCTCCCCCGCCGTTTACCTGTTTCGCCCCCCCCCCCAGCATTATCTGAAATGTCATGAGGCCTAGTACGATAGTCGATTGTTTTGTTCCTCCCCTCCCTTTCTGCACCCCTCTAACTCACCTTTTGTTTTTCTACGGCTCTACCAGAAATGGCGTCAGGCCTAATACGGTAGTCGCTTGTCTGTTTCCATTTCCTTCCCACTCTCCCCCTCTCTTCCTTATCTATGTATTAGCTCTTGCACTATCTAAAATGTCGTCAGGCCGAGTGCAATAGTTAATTTCACATCCTTACTTGTCATGGCCTGTAAGAATGATATGATATGGCATTTATAACGTGCCTATACACAAGTGTTTCAAGGCGCGACAGCAAAGAATGTCATTGTATTTTCCCTTGTTCCCTCCCTTGCCTTGAAGCACTTTGAAACACGCTACATTAATAAACTATCATATCATATCATATCATATCATACACATACATTTAGCAAATAGGCCATGTCACAAGATAATTGGCAGGCCGATGTAAATTGCACACACCAGCAAATGTCCCTGACGTCAAAGTCCTAGCTTCAACACACCACTACTTGAAATAATCATCCCTAACACACAGACATAAAAGCCTTTAATACATGAAAATATCACTATCAAATTTCTGCATAGAATGGAATAGCATGAGCAAACACTTCATGGCCACAATCGTTGGCACAGCCAGCACTGCTTGTGGAAAGGGCAGACAAGCGTACTCTAGCCTGTTGGATGTTGCATAGACATGTGCAAAAACACAGCATAATAGTGCAGTGATATTGTATGAGCATAAAGGGCATGGTGGTACTGCAACATATTTGATGATATGGCATTGGCAAACACGCTTCCAGTGCAATCACTCATGCACATGTGAGACAAATGTGTGTATGAGCCTGCAACCATATTCTTCAGTAACCAATCATCTCATACACGTGTGAATGTCAACAGAGGATCATTTGCATCATCCTCCTACTTAATTGTACAACACAGTTATAAAAACTGCTTGCCTCTAGCTCATCAAACAATGGATACATACCCACTGCCACCATAATTGACAGACACATACTCATCTTCTCTCTGTGTAACGCTCACCTCTGGTGCCCTGCTGGTCTTCGTTTGCCAGAAGTTTAACCCTCTGAGATGGGATACGTAGTCCAAGCCACTCCCTCCCCACTGTTCCACCGAGTGGCGTATAGCCCAGCGTACGGTGCAGTTGCGAGTGGTTTAGTAAGGCTCCTCAGTACTGCTGGGGATTGTTGTGGGATAGTCTGGATGCGTACCTATGGACAAACAATTGAGGGGTATTAGCCTCTGTCTCCCTTTTCTGCCACCACCTCCCTTATGCACCCCAAGGTCTTCTGGCTGGCAAGGAGATTTGCTCATCTCTTGTACTGAAGCCGTGCACCCAAAGTGCCAGGTAAGCATCTGGTCCAGTTCCGTCACTGGCAATCTGTGGTCCAGACCAGCTAATGCTCTTCACACGTAAGTGTGTATATTGCGCTGTGAATGTCCTTTCTGCCCTGCAGCAGCGTTCCCAAGTCCTTTGGATGATGCTGCATGGTGCACAATTTGTGCACTTTTAACGTTCTTGTCTCTTTGTCTCTTTGTTATTTCTCTACAGGTGTCGTAGTGCCGTGTCTTGCAGGCAGCTGATGTGCTGAGAATCACTGGAGTGCTAGCAGGTGGATTGCAGTGGTTCGTGCACAGGTAAGCAGATTCAGGAGGGTAGCTCAGAGCGCGCATGGTTTCAAGTCTGAATCCTTACAGTGTGTTTTTTCTGTTTCAGGTGCTGAGCGACACTGCGGTGCAAGATCAACGGAGTGCTCCTTTCCAAGTCAAGTCCAGGTAATATGCCATGTTGGTATGGAACCCGGCGAGCAACTGGAATGCAGGAATCCTCTTGAACGTAGAAATTAGGCAGAGCGAAAAGCGTTACACCGCTTCCAAAGTCATCAGGAAAAACGCTAAGCACAGGGTGTGGCCCAGGGCATGGTTTTATAGTTGTGGGCTGCACCCTGTAACACTAGACTACCAGGGAAACCTGAGGCATAGACTGCCTGGGGGCCATCTTGAGTCAAATACTGAGTCCCAACATGGTGGCCATCTTGGTGTAGGCTGCCAGTGCTTGCCAATATATGCCTATGCCATCCAGCGACCTTTAGTGTCCATACCTTCTTCCTGTTGCTATGTCCTCCCCAACTGTTGTGTGAGAGTGTGCACTGTACTCTGCTGGGGAGGTCATGACACTCAGCCACTAGCACACCCTCCATTCACAACATCATTTCTCTTTGACTCACTGTCTGCATCTAAGAATCCCTCCTTCAAATCCTCCCTTCCATCACCCACTCATTTTGCAAACATTGACTGCAGCCATTAAAACACATCCATGATGGGAAGCAACTGGATAAGGTAAGTGGCAAATACTGTAAGGGTGTGGGACATTCAAGTGACTGTGTTTGAGTGGTCCAGTGTGGGTCATTTGTTTGAGGACCACAGTCTGAGTAGGACATCTAAGAGACCACAGGAGGAAACGGCAAAAGGTGTGCAGAGGCAATTGGAAAGATGTGGTCTGCAGAGTATATCTGTGAGAGAGACATGAGCCTAAGTAGCAGAGATGGATTAGTAGTAGTGGAATGGCAGTGGTGGTGGTAGTAGTTAAGGGAAGTGGAGATGGTGGTAGTTGTAATAGCAGATGGTAGCGTGTGTCGCTGAGTTGAACTAGCAGTAGAAGGATAGAGAAACGGTGGTGAGTAATAATGTCAGTGGCAGAGAGGCAGCAGTAGTGGTAAGGTGTAGTGGCAGTGGAGTAGTCATAGTAGAGCAAGGAGGTATCTGAGGAAGAAGGAGGGAATAGAAGTCAACAAGGGAAATAGATGTATAGGGGTATTTGGAGGTGAGACCAATGTAGAGAACAGGAGTATGTTAGAGGAGGAGAAAGATCAAAGTGTTGAGGAGTAAAGAAGTAGTGGGAGACGTGAGTGACATTAGAAAGGCAGGAGAGGCCAGCAAACTGAAGGGTAAGTTTAAAGTGTGTGGGAGAGACAAGAGAGTGATAACAGGTGAAGGAAGGCACCATCCCTAACTTACAAGAACAATAATTGTGCTTGGTGAGGGATAGACTAGAAGGCACCAGGATCTAGATAGCCATCATTGAAATCAAGCCACTAACAGAAACAGATAATACATCACACATGTTAGCCTGCTCCTGTCTCTTTAAGGCAGAGACAGGCCCACGTGGCCAGGGTCACGTGGAGCATGACATGGAAGGAAGGGAGGAGGCCCACGGGAGAGTGATGATTATGCTGTTGGGAACGAATAAAGAAAGACGTGTTCCATCCCTCCTGGTGTGCATCCTCATTATTGTAGGCCGTAACTGGCGACAAGGTGTTTTCGTTGCACACCAGGGATCCTCCTCAGACACGTGAGCGAAACCGCTCCACTGTGCCTGATCCAGCAGCCTCCAACAGGCCACGTCCACGGCTGTCATCCAATGCCGCCTCCACCACTCCTGCAATAGGATGGGACATGATCCCGGACCTCCACCCTCCTCCTTCTCCTGCTGCGACGGTGGGACGTGATTGCGGGCCCCCGTCCTCCTCTTCCTCCGCCTGCGGGCAGCGCACACCTCCCATTTCGGATGGCGCAGAAAGGGAAGAGCACTGTCCCCTTGCTGTGCGGCAGTCCGCCAGTGGCCGGATTGCCGAGAAGACCACGTGGAGTTCCAGGTGCGTGCCCCTCCCCATCTCACACATTTGAGCCATAAAACGGCTCAGAGGACCCACGCTGCTCAATGATGCATGTCGCTCTGGGCTGGGCCTGGCCAACCCCCACCTTCTAAAGACTCAGTAAAGGTGCCTGTTTCACTGGCATGCCTGCCTGGACTTTTAAACCCATGGGCATAACCGCCAATGATCTGTGGGCTACCTCCACTGTGACAGTGCCGCCCCCCCACTATCTACGCAGGCCCCACAAGAAGTAGTGCAGCCAGACTCAAAGTACAAGTGGCACAGTGCAGCCAGACCTGAACCATAAGTGGCACAGCCACCTGAGTCCACCTCTGCAAGTGTCACAGTGCAGCCAGACTTACACCATAAGTGGCACAACCACCTGAATACACCACTGCCGCCATGAGCTCACCACCTGGTCTCACCGCACAACCCCAGGCCACACAGCCCCTAGACATGACATTCACAGCCACCACATGGCGCATGCCACCCCCATTTTCCATGACCCCACAGGTAGACAAAGGCCCAAGGTGGGTGGAATGGATTGACGATTTCAATAGTTACATTTCAGCGGCAGGTGAGGAAACCTCTCTGAAACTACGCAGTATGTTTCTTAACATAGCTGGCCATGAAATCAAGACACTCATCAAGACCATCCCCGTCAAGGAGCAACACGATTTTGCGGCTCTAGTCACAGCCCTAAACAAAAGACTACTGATTGAGCCCAATAGAGACTACGAAAGGTATATGTTCAATCAATGTACCCAGAGAACTGAAGAGACCGTTGACAAATTCATAACTCGTTTAAGGAATAAAGGGACTCACTGCCAAGCCCACGCCTTCTCGTTAGATGAGGCCATTCGCCTTAGGGTGATTGAAGGGTGCTTATTGCAGACACTTAAGAAACAACTGCTCAAAAAACCTCTCTCCATTGATGAAGTCAGCGAAATGGCCAGAATCTTCGAAAGAGTGGATGTGTAAGTGACCCAGATGTCAGGGAACACCTCGTCCAAGCTAGACAAGAGCGAGCTAATTGCAGCGGTTCAACCAATCAACTCAAGACCCGGAGACAGGAACACCAGAGGTGGATACCTGACAGCCCCCAGAATACAGAGGCAGTGTTATCGCTGCAGGATGGCGTTCCCTCACTCAGGAACATGCCCTGTGCTCACCCAGAGGTGCGGAAATTGTGGCAGAGAAGGCCACCTCTAATCAGTTTGCAGGGAGGGCCGGCCTGCCCTACACCATGCATGCCGCCCCCACCTCAATACCGGGCGTCTAACTGGACCCTGCAAAACTAGGCATACCCGATGAAACCATATAAGCAAGGGCCAAAATGGTAAGTGAGTGTAGTGGAGCTCCACTACCCTGAGGATGAATCCCAAGAACTTGAGGCATATGTACAGAATCCACAGATTCGAGATGAATACGATGATCTGCCGCAATCACACCAAGGTCATTGCGTGACAGCGCCTCAATTGTTGGAATACGAGAATGACCCATATGACCAGTACACCCAAACAGTTCTGTTTCTTGATCGACTCAGGGGCCACTGTGAACATTATGGGGGAGAAAGAATTTAGCCAAATCCCTGATAAACCACTGTTTGCCCAAAGAGTGTCCAAAATCTCCCAATAGAGGGCTGACCTCCCCTTACACTCCATAGGATATTTCAAGCTACGGCTCATCCACAGCGAACAATCCACCACCACAATCATTCACGTGATCCGAAGCCCGACTAAAGTAAGGTGTCTGCTAAACTACCACACGGCATCCTATCTGGGGCTTATCGACAACCACGTACAGGAAGGCGACACCATCCGCTCGACTGCCCACACCAGGGACACAAAGGAACAAGTCTTTAATATCTCGAACAGCCATCTGAATTAATGCCCCATCACCAAGGACATTATTCTGAAGGAATTCCCACTCCTATGCAAAGGTCTAGGCAAGATGAAGGGTGCCCCTGTCAAACTTCACATAGACACATCACTCCGGCCCATCCCCAACACCCGAGGAGAGTTGGGTTTCACCTGCAAGCGGCCGTGTTGAGCGAACTTGAACAACTACTGGAAGACGACATCATCGAACCGGCCACAGGCCCAACGCCGTGGGTCTCACCACTGGTGATTGTGCCAAAAGAAGGGGGACACCTAAGAATCTGCGTGGACATGAGGATGGCCAACACTGACACCCAGAGGGAATGACATCCTGCTCCCTGCATCGAGGACATGATGGTCCAGCTGAATAAAGCTGTCTTCTTCTCCAAGCTTGACCTCAGTCAGGGCTATCATTAGATGGAGCTCCATCCAGACTCACAAGGTATCACCACCTTTGCAACCCATGATGGCCTCTTTCGATACAAACGACTGAATTTTGGCATATCATTGGTGGCCGAGCTCTTCCAGGAGGCCATCAGACAGCTCATCAGACGGGTCTGTGGGGCACTGAACTATAGTGACGATATCCTGGTGTTTGGAAAGTCACGGGAGGAGAATGACACTGCCCTGCGTGCCACATCTGCCGCCGTCCAAGGAGCGGGTTTGACGCTAAATGTCAGCAAAACCAAGCTTAAGTTCTTCGGGCACATCTTCTCGGCAGATGGAATGACACCTGACCTCGACAAAGTCTCCACCATCTTCAACCTTCAAGAGCCGTGCCAAGCGGGCGATGTGAGGTCATTCCTGGGCATGGTAGGATATTGTGCCAGGTATATCCCGCATTACGCCACCATTACCGAACCGCTGCGGCGGTTGCTACAAAAGGACGTACCATTCAAGTGGTTGGTGGAGTACCAAGGGGCATTTGATACCATTAAGCAGGCTTTACCGGAGGCCAGGAGGCTTGCTTACTTTGACCCACACCGATATTGTAGTGGATGCAAGCCCAGTGGGACTTGGAGCGATACTTGCCCAGACTAACAGGATTGATGCTCACCCAAGACACATCGTGGCCTATGCCAGCCGGGCACTACCCCCCACCCCGAGTCCTCCTACTCACAGGCTGAGAAGGAGAGCCTCGCAGCCGTGTGGGCGTGCAAGCATTTCCACAACTTGGAATTAGGGAAGAGGTTCACCCTCATCACGGATCACCAAGCTCTGCTGTCACTGTTTGGGAACCCCAGGACCAAGATGCCTCCCAGGATCGAACGGTGGTGCATCAGACTCTAAGAATATGACTTTGAAATCATCCACAATCCAGGGGGCTAGAATAAACCGGCTGACTACATATAGAGACATCCAGTGGGCAAGCCCCAGCGACACATAGTACATGAATTATGTGACCACTAATGCACTTCCACCGGCTGTCTACCTCAAGGCAGTCGTGTCAGCCTCGGCTGCGGACCCCTCCATGGCCCTGGAAATCTACTTTACAGAGAACAATAAATGGAGAGACTAGCAGCGCGCCATATTGAAGCATCCAGGGATGTGCAGAGATGAACTGGAAAGATTGGCCAAGGTGCACACAGAACTAGCCGTAAAGGACAAATGGTACTTCTGAGAGGATGCAGGCTTATCATCCCTGTGGCCCTATGGTCTAAAGCCATCAAGACAGCACACAAGGGACACTGAGGTGCAGATAACACGAAGAGACAGCTCAGGTGCCACGTGTGGTACCGTTTCTCGATGCCATGGTGGACCGGTGGGTGAGAAACTGCCTAGTGTGCCAGTGCATGGCCAGGCCTGAGGGCCCGATCCCACTCTAGCCAATGCAGGTACCTTAACACCCTTTGGAAAAAGTAGCAGTGGACTTCTATGGTCCCCTTGAATAGGTGGAATATCTGCTACTCTTCAAAGACGAGCACTCAAGATTCCCCATAGTGAAGAAGTAAACATAGCGTTCACCCAAGTGGCAGCAATCTTTGATGAGGTCGTCGGTGAGTGGGGAATTGTCGGACTTGACACCGTCAAGTCCGACAATGGCCCGCCATTCAGCAGACATGAGTTTGCGACTTTAGCGAAACACATGGGTTTCGCACATCAGAAGATCAAACCCCGCTGGCCACAAGCAAATGGGATGGCTGGGAGCTTCACGGCCTCGATTAAGAAAATCCTGCATAAAGGGCCTGCATTGAGGGATGCTGACTCACATCAAGCGCTCTGTCGCCTGCTGCAGGACTACCAAAACATGCCCCATGAGGCCACCAACAAGACCCCTGCAGATCTGATGATGAAGTATCGTGTCCGCACCCGCATTGTGAGACACCCGCTGAGCCAGCCCGAAGCAGACCCGGAAGTCATAAGAAGGGACTGTGAGCGGAAGGAAAAGGCTTGGGTGGAGACACATGAAAGGAGGGGAGCCCAACAGAAAGAATTCCACATAGGAGATCAGGTGCTAGTTCAGCAAGCCGTCATCAGAAAGACCGACCCTTGGTTTGCCCCAAACTCCAACAGGTCACTGCCATCAAAGGGACAATGGTGACTTCTGTGAACTCTGAGAAAGAGATAACGCAGAACAGTTAGTTGTTTAAACAAGTTGTTAAGAGACAGGATGAAAGGCCACCACCTCCTGACCCGGATCCGGAACCCCGTGATTCCAGGGACGAGTTGTGGATCCCTCCCGGACCAGTACATTGTCACTTGGCAGAGCCTGCTGGCAAGCCCAAGGCCAGTTGAAGTGTCAACCCCATTGCTCGTCCGCAACGCATCATCAGGAGGCCTCTCCACCTCGTTGAAGAATGTTAAGGGGAAGCAAGGACATTTGTCCGGGGGTGGTGTTAGCCTGCTCATGTCTCTTTAAGGCAGAGACAGGCCCATGTGGTCAGGGTCACGTGGAGCATGACATGGGAGGAGGGAGGAGTCCCAGGGGAGAGTGATGATTATGCTGTTGGGAACGAATAAAGTAAGACGTGTTCCATCCCCCCTGGTGTGCGTCTTCATTATTGTAGGGCGAAAGGCTGTAACAAAAAAGATAGGTGTACTTGCAGGCAAGATACTAACAACCACGTGAAAGATCGCTGATCTAGCGAGGGTTGAAACATTTAGGAATCAGATAGAGAGAGACAGCCTTAGTGGCACATTTTCTTCAGACCCTGGTAGACCGTACAAATAATTAACTTTTATATCCATCATGGGGGTTTGCCAGATGCCTGCAGCGCTTCCACCTTAATGTACTGCAAAGTAAAGAAATTGGGTTTAGATGGAAACGGACAGGCATGAATGACGCAATATGTGGGTATTGCGTTGGGCCGGCTGAGTCCCTAAAGCATCTGATTTTTGAATTTCCAGCTTTAAGCTTGCTTGGAAATCATTTTCTTGGGAAACATGTTAACCATTCAGGACCACAATCTTGGGAGTCCTTTTGGGAAATGGTCATTCTGATTTTTGTTCTAGATCAACATTGTTGGCTTTGTATTAGTATAAATTGGAATTATTATTATGTGTTTATGTTTTTATGAGTGTTTGCTTCGTGTGAAAAGTAATTTAAAAAATTGAATTTATTATGTTTGTGTTAACACCTATTTATGTATTTAGGTCATATGATGCATACATAAAATTAAAAAAAAATAACTAAGCCCCTTCGGACAAAGTATCTGTACTGTCCCACAAAACACTTTATGATGAAACATTGGACTCAGTGTGGTCATTGGTAGCAGCCCATCCCCTGACACCTGTAAATAGTCTTATAATGCGCTAGGTCTGAGTATCATTATTGGTTCATGTGCAAAGAGGGATTCAGACTGTCAACAAAACAAAATGTGGACATTTTAATGTATGTATTGTTTAAAAAATACAAATATGAACAAATACCAAAATATACACAGAATTAGAGAAATTACACTAATAACTTCACCAGCACTAACATGTGACTCAATACGATATAATGAATTCGAAAGACAGATGCCAATGTAATGTCTGGTATCCCCTAAATGGGATTTGTTTAAAAAATACTACACAATCTGAAGCGATGAGAAATCATCCGCCTTTCTGCTCTAAATTACATGTTTCTTGTTCTGGGACTTACAAGTGACTAACAATCATCAGAAGCTATATACTGTCACACGATAGACAGTTCTGCTTTTAATCTATGTTTGAATTTCTGTGGATTCTAGAAGTATTTTGATGTCTTTGCCTCACAGTGAAATATCTCTGGGAACCCCCTACCCTGCAAAGAACCAATAAGGAGCGTGTTATAATCTCAATCACAAGGTGTATCAAGATATGCTAATAGCTATCTTTATTTTGAACAATGACTACATTACAAGATTTACCTGTATAAAGTCTTAGTAGGCTTCCCTTTCAATGAGGTGCCTTTAATATGTTGTAACAAGGTCCAGATCGATCACCTGTTGGACATAAAGGTTTATCCCTTCAGTTGAAGAAGTGCTCTACAGAAGTGCTAGGTTGGTCATCTCTTGCTCCAGAAAACTCTCAACAGAGTTACCAGTTTACACTCACCGTTTTAAAGTTGATAGAATGAATGTATTCCATTGTTTTAGCTTTCAAATGTCTCTCCTGTATATACTATCCCAGAAGCACCTATTATGAATCACATAAAAGAGTCCTTGTAACATCTATCAAGTTAGTTAAAGTATCTAACTCTGGGAGGTGGCTGTGAGGCTTTTATGTTCACCTGTGGATCTGTGTGTCATGCACATTGCTCTTACTGATTCCACTGGGTGCCTATTCGTCTTAATCTTAGACCTCAGAGATTGCATGTAAAGATACCTAAAATGAAAGTGGCTCGGGTGAGTCTCCCTTTGACTTAACTTTACCAGATCAAGGTAGCCTATATATACTGAAAACAATGACAGTATCTGACTCTTTGCTTACTTGTGTCTGACAACAATTCACTGCTGTGTGCTTTCAATATACCCAACAACCCTATAGTTGTTATTATCTAAGCGTAATGCTGGGTGCTAGAGAACTTTAAAAAAAAAACACCATTTAATGTAATATCATTGCTGCATACATTCATAGCATCACATTTAATTAAAATTGAAAACACACACCCCAAGCTCCTTAACAAAGCACAGGGCACACTACACCCCGGGCCGGTCCGGACCACCATGTGTGCGGATTGTACATGATGATTATACCACTGCAGAGGCGTGCACTACTTCAAGTGAAAGAAGTAAATATGCTTTTCAATCAAAGCTTGAACCTTTAATGTAACAGAGAGAAGGGGACGGTGCCTGGTCCACAAATATACCAGCCACCATTGGCGGCTGTTTTGTTGTTTTTTGGAAGGTGTAAATATTTGCGACAAGTATGTGATTGCGACTGAGCATAGCGAGGGAGGCGGAACCAATTAAAATGGGTAGGGTGGGTCCGGGGGGGATTCTTCTCCCTCCCCAGAGTAAATGTTTTGAATAATGGGTTAAAATTGTATATTACAAAGCGCACTTTTGGGGAAAATGTTTTGGTAAAAGGCCAACAATGTGGGTAAAAGGCCAACAATCGGTTTTGTAGGGTGTAGGGTAAATCATGAAAAAAAGTACAATAGATGCAAGTCACCAAAATTGCACGGGGCATTTCCCAATGCATTATCATGCGGGTCCCTGCAATAGATGCCAGAATAAAAAACATTTGGATGCTGGCTGTACCCATACATGTCCATGCTGGCTCCACCAACATATGCTAGTATTCCCATATAAGACCATACTTAAGTTAGCTTTAAGACGTTTTTCTATAGTATCATTACTGGCACTGGGCACAAAACTGGCTCTGCCAATATATGCCAGTACTCCTATGAAAATACATACTCCCGTTGGTTTGGCCATTAAAAGTAACGTGTCAATAGGAAAACCTGTCCAAACTGGTTCCAATATAAGCCAGTCTATACCCATAAGAACACTTATCTTGCTTAATTCATCATAGATGCTTAGTTCATAAAAAGCCATGCTACAGTGAAGAATGTACAGGCTGCTGCGCCAAAACATCAGTCTATCGAGGTAACACTACTTATCATGCTTGCTTTTTTTTTTAAAGATGCAAAGTAATAAATGCCATTCCACAGTAAGCAATGGCTAGTCTGACTGCACCAAAATGCCATTCTAGCCAGGGAATGGCACACATGAACTTGCCTTTGCCAAAAAATACCAGTAAAACATGCTCAGCCAATAAAGGATGTGCTCCAGCTATCCATAGTCTCCCAAGGCCTTACAGATACACGGATCCCCTTTCACCCACCACTCAATCACCCATACATCTCCTCTCACACTCACTCAGACTGGATTCACAACACAGGCACACACAGAACCCCACCCAGAACATGCATACACACACTACCACATGTATGCTCATTCACGCACCAGTCACTTACTCACACCTTCTCTTACATGCACTCATTGCATTCTCTTTTCCAGGCACACACCCACCCTCCAAGAACATTAAAAACCCACTATCACATTCATACTCATTCACCCACCAGTCACTCAATCATACACATTCTCTTACATCCACTAATTGCATGCTCTACACAGGCATACGCCCATCTACCCATTGCATTCTCTACACAGGCACACACCCACCCAGACTATTCAAAAACACACATCACATCACTGCTCATTCACCCACCAGTCACCCACCCCTTCTATTACATCCACTCATTGCATTCTCTACACAGGCATACACAAGACCAACCCACACTGAACATTGAGAAACACACATCACATCACTCCTCATTCACTCACCAGTCACTCACCCGTTCTATTACATCCACTCATTGCATTCTCTATACAGGCATACATAAGACCAACCCAGCCTGAACATTCAAAAACACACATCACATCACTTCTCATTCACCCACCAGTCACTCAAACCTTCTCTTACATTCACTCATTGCATTTGCTACACAGGCACACATCCACCCACCCAGAACAGTGGAAAACACACATCAGATCACTTCTCATTCACCCCCCCCTCACCAGTCACTCACACCTTCTCTTATATCCACTCATTACATTGTCTACAAAGGAACACAACCACCGACCCAGAAGATTCAAAAACACACATCACATCACTTCTCATTTACCCACCAGTCACTCACACTTTCCCTTACATCCACTCATTACATTCTCTACATAGGCACCCAGCCACCCACCCAGAACCTTCAAAAACACACATCACGTCTCCCAACATTCACATACATACATCTGACTCGGACTTCACACATGCTGCAAAACACACACCACATTACAAACAGAAAGCCTTCTTACCTTTTTCTTGCCGCTTCGGTCTGTCCTTCCAGGCCACCTCAGCTCCTCCTGTGCTGCTCACAAACAGGAACCAGGAAGCTCTTAGAGCTTCCTGGTTCAAGTATGTGAACTGCAAGGAATCCAAGGGAGAAGGGGTTGGAGCTGAACGTGGCATGTAACATGTGCCACATGTCACGGTCAGCTCCAAGCCCTACTAAGTGCCTCCCCAGCCCAGCCTTCACCCTGATGGGTGAGGACTGAGTCGGGGACCCACCAGACCTAGTGTGACAGGTCCCCCCACGCTGCAGGAGGGCCCACTACACCAGGAGCATCCATTTTATTTTGAAAGGTAGGGTCGCAATGGAGTCGCAGAGGTTGCAACTGTGTCCCCCAGGGGTCACAGTTTCAACCCCTGGTGACCCCCAAATGACGTCCTTGCATTTATTGCATGACTATTTGATGCAGCAAATAACATTAATAGTTCTGCAGTTGGAGAAAAGATGTAGGTCCCATGTTATGGAACTGTATAGCAACATTTTCGTTTTCTTTGTGAATCAGCATGCAACTCATGTGCCACAGGGATGATGGCCTTTAATTTCTGATATTTCTGGTGATTTATGGTTGACTGGGACAAATCTTTGTGCTCAGTGTTCTAGCATATTCTTTCAGCTTTATGTTTTTTGTACAGCAAAAAGTGACTTTTTTAAGTCACCAAATACTTCTAACATTGGTCAGACTTTAAGAATTAGCCATCTAATGGCTATTTTATATGTAAATTGTGTTACAACCCTAACTTGTTTTTGGTTTATTCAGATATGGATATGAATTGGTCCTGTTGGCCTCCTGCCACAAATCAGTGCAGGGCTAGGTATAGCTGCATAGCATGATTGGTATAGTGAGAGTATCTGCCTACTCGTCCCAGCAGATGCTGCTGCTACTGGGGTTGTTAATGATTGGACTAGTGGTGGAACTTTCATTGGTACTGAAGATGGGATTGGAACCAGTGATTGTGGGAAAGATCGTCACACTCGGGATACTGGCTTAAACCATGCATGGGTTAGGGTTATGATACCTCCCTAACTTGCCATGTACATACTGGACTCTGTTAGCAGTCATCACTAAAAGGAACAGACAAGACATGTTAAGAGCTGCATTGCACATTCCTCCCCTACATCTATTGACCACAAGCCTGGGCCACCTTGGATATGAGGTTGATATATCTTGTTGACCCTGATGAAGGCGGCCATAAATGTCAATAAACGCTGAAACAAGTTGATCCTGTGTTTTATCAATGACCTGTCTATCCTTGATACAATTATAGGCAGGCCATGATTGCATGATTTGTCATTTTATGGTGGTGGTGGCTCCTTGGATCACACAATGGTGAATGATTTGTAATGTTCCTGACTATCTTCATATACTGGAGTATGAATGAATTGTGCAATTTTTAATCAAACTTATTACATTATTACATTTTTACATCTATACTTCAAATACACATTACACTGTTGCTCTCGCCTCTGTGAGTATAGAAATTCTTGCCAAAAATGTATTGTTTGTATTGTGACTATTTTAGCAGATAACAATATTACATTATCATTGTGACCTTCAACCCTTGAGTGTCACTTTTTTTGTTTTAGTGTTAGTGGAAGGCAGACAATTGCACAATGCCATGAAGATATGCAATAATTCAAATCTGTTTACTTGATAGCAGGTCCCCGTCCTCTAGTCCAGTAACATGATACATTCCACCACCCAAGTCCTGGCCCTCATCACTCATCATCACAAACCACCCTGTTTGCTTGATTCTCTACCGTCTCTCATGTACACCCGCCATATGTATACCTGACCTGTGTACGCCTCTATGCATATTATGTGTTACGCCTATGTACCCAATCTGTAACTTATGCATAATGTAACTAAGTTGTCTGCAAGTAACAGCGCCACAATGCCCTTGGGCTGCCTGCGCGCTATACAAATGTAAAAAATAATAAAATAATAATATTTCACCAATGACAGGGAGGAAGAGTAGGCTGTTGTTACAATTACAATGGGAAACAATATTACTCCCATAAACTGGGTTACAACTGATGCATTGGCATAGTGACCTGTATGGCAGCTTCAATCCTCCTCCCACATCATATATCTAGGCAGTAGATCTAAATCCCAATCCAAGAAAACAAAGGTGGGGACCCCTACATGGGCATCTGGGGTAGAATCAATATATACAAAACGGGTATGATGCCCTATGTCCTAAAACCTCAATAAATGTATTTCAGAAAGTGCATGCTGAGGACCAAAGACTGTGTTCTTGTTAAAAACAAATCATTTTATTCTATTGAAATTTCATAACACATGTAGATACATCATTTCTAAACATACAGGTTCTTTCAATATATAATGAGCAAAAACACCAATTCATTTTCAACAATTATATTTTTGAAAAAAGTTTTTTGTGCCAACGGCATTTTCATGTAAACATCTCTCACATACACATATATACAAACACACAGCACAACCATTTATTTTCTCAGCCAAATCTAATTTAGTGATTTTTTTTTTAATTTACAGTAGTCAGATTCCTACTTTGTAAGTCCACAATTATACATCAACTACAAGTGTCCAAGATTGTTCTAACAATATTCTTCTCATCATTGGACTTCTTTTTGTATAGTTTCGACTTGACATCAATTGGCCAATACTTTCATAACCATTGGTCAACGTCTTCTTCATGATACGTAAACTTTTTACCCAGTAGCTTATTCAAAGGCTTTATCAATGCTTCAAAATTACTTTTTACTAATTTCCTTTTCATTCTTAGCAAGGAAATTGTTCTAGTGGTTTCCCACTGCGTCTTTTCAGCTTCCTGCTGCTTTCAATTAACATTTCGTTTTTTAGTTTCAGTGTGATGTTTTCAACTAGTTTCAATTCCTTCAATCACCTAAAAGGTGCATACTTAGTTTGACACTTAACACACGTGTTTCCCGATTGTAAACCTCATAGGATTTCTTCCCTCAAATATAAACTTGCTGTAGCTTTCGGATTATGGCTCTTCTTATGCCCAGACGTCACGCCACTCAGGCGCAGCAGGTGCCACATGTTCCAGCCCGTTAAAACACGGCGGTCGCTGCCTAATGGAATGGGCTGCAGGGAACTGAACCTATACTTCAAATACACATTACGCTGTTGCTCTCGCCTCTGTGAGTATAGACATTCTTGCCAAAAGTGTATAGTTTGTATTGTGACTATTTTAGCAGATAACAATATTACATTATCATTGTGACCTTCAACCCTTGAGTGTCACTTTTTTGTTTTAGTGTTAGTGGAAGGCAGACAATTGCACAATGCCATGAAGATATGCAATAATTCAAATCTGTTCACTTGATAGCAGGTCCCCGCCCTCTAGTCCAGTAACATGATGCTTTCCACCACCCAAATCCTGGCCCTTATCACTCATCACCAATGACAGGGATGAAGAGTAGGCTGTTGTTACAATTATAATGGGAAGATAATGGGAAACAATATTACTCCCATAAACCGGGTTCCAACTGATGCATTGGTATAGTGGCCTGTATGGCAGCTTCAATCCTCCTCCCACATCATATATATAGGCTGAAGATCTAAATCCAAATGTCAGCTTTACAGTGGGAAAATATGGTGACATTACCCATCATCAGACAAAGAGAGGTTGCCTAGTAACTGTGGGAAACAAGAGCAGCTTTTCAAGTGTTGTTGAAATGCTGTTTCTGTGCCTGTGACTATAACCTCCAGCAGATGGTGTTTTGCAATGAGTGCCAACACGAGAAAATACTCAGCCCAAGACTATAGAGTTAGTTCATCAAGAAGCCCTCTATCCATTGATGTGCATGTCTCATGAGAGAGAAGTATAAATTGTGTCCATGCACCCAATTTTCTGCTACACTGTTGTAAAAGATAGGAGTGGTCCCCTATATCTGCAAGAGTGCTGAAAACATTATGCATGCACACTTGCCCCTGCAGGGGTGCTGAGAAATGTGTTTGTGCAGATCCTTCCTTGCAGGATTGAATTGAAATTATATGTGCATCCCATCCATGAGGGAGCTTGAAAACATTTGCGTATGCTAACCTCCACATTTTGTCTATGTTTGCTCCTTTTTGTGCGGTAATGCATTAGTAAATGTGCGTGCATGTGCATGTATGTGTGTTTGTGTGTGCTCCCTTCCCTGCAGAAGTGTGGCACAATGTATGTGTGTGTACCCCCTTCTCTGAACGTGTGTGACAAAAATGAGGTGTGTGTCTCTTCCATTCAGCAGTGAATTAGAAACTGTGTTAGCCACCTTTCGTGTGAGAGTGTAGCACAACTTAGGTGTGTGTTGTTAAGGATTTCAAAGGAACGGTACACTCCAGACCAAGGGCCTCATTACGACCCAGGCGTTAAGGGTTAGCGCCGTCGTTAACCCTTAACGCCTGATTCTGATTTTAACGGCTGCTTTTAGCAGCCGTTAAAATCCATGGCGCTAACCTGCCATGATGCTAATTACGCCACCGTAATTTACGGTGGCGTAATTAGCGCCTTCCCCACTCCCATTATGCCCTATGGGGCAAAAATGGGAAAGGGGAAGGGAAAATGGGAAATGGGGATTTACCGCCCCACTCACCTTGGAATGGGGCGGTAAATCCGCCATCCACCATGGTGTAAACGTAGTTTACACCATGGTGGTAAAGTTGGCGCAATTAGCGCCTGGGTCGTAATGACCCCCCAAGACTCTTTCTACTGGCCGGGGATGCAGCGCACAATTAAAACACTTTTATTTTATTTATTACAAATTCAGTTTGAGAAGGCCCTCAACCTGTCTCACACCCCCCTTTGCAAACACCACGGGTCACAATGGACCATGAACCAGGCCAGTGTGTAATAATACAATATTTATTTATTTTTAAATTCCAATGAAAATCACACAAATTTAATATAGGACAGTAATCACCAGTGTGGTAATAATTACACTGTAAATGGATAGAATACACTTGGTTTGACCTTGTTACATAAGATATACAATGCTTAATTGAATAAAGGCAAGAATACCTTTCGGGTGGTATTTTCTGACAGCACCACAGTTCATATTTCCCCCTGCAACACTCCCTCAAACCCCTGTTAACCAAATTTTGTGTAGGTAGAAAGGAGTAGCAAGGAGCCAGGTATAGTATGCAACAAATGGAATACAAATCTGATCTTCCAGCTCTGAATGGGAGGCAAAATCGGATTGAAAACCCTTGGAATTGAGCAAAATAGCACTCAGAATTACTAAATTCTTGTTTTACATGTGCGTTTGAATGAATAAGGCAGAAATGAGTATAGCAGTATCAAGGAAGTCAGAAAACTAGCAAACTATAAGGCAATGTACTAGCAATGGGTATACAGTTCAGAAAATCAACTTTGGAAGGAAAAACACAGTGCAACAAAATCACACGTGGAGAACTTGCATTTGATTAATTTCACGGGTTTAAATAGCAAACCATTTTGTAATTGGACTAAACAGGCAAAATCCGAATGTGGTTTTGATGCTAAGGTACAAAGACACCTCATAGGTAGGATATGAAAGTGAAAGGGTAACTCTGAATGGATGACAGGATGGGCATCTTAAAGGGGAAGGAAACATCGTTTTTTTTAATGAAAGCAGTTCACAGAGAAAATCGAATTCAAAAGGAAAATGACCAGTTCTACTAAAACTATATTTTCATGACTAGATTATCAAAAAGGGAAACACTGCAACTTTAACCCCCTCATGCTGTGTGTCTCTTTATGTGGGAATTAATTAATTTATTCCAAATAGTACTAAGAGCTTATACAATGGGCTAAAAGGATTGGAAAGAATGGCGCTAACACATGGAGATTACTATACATTTTCCTACAAACCAGGTACACAGAGAATGCTGACAATTTTAAGGATATTGCTAGGGCAGTTATAGGATCTCTACGGGATTGGACATATGACACGCTAACAAAGCAAGGGATGCAGTGTGTGGTTACTGGGGAAGGGAAATACAACAAGCACTTGAATGGGATAGCTTGGACAGTGAACCGGGTTTCTGGACAGCGAGGAAAGATCTGGTTACTGTCCTAGAAGGGACAGCTGGGGCTAGTCTGGTCACTAGAGACAGCGAGGTACATCAGCTGGGCAATCAGGTAGCGGGGCAAAAGCTGGTCTGGTCACAGGATACTCCCAAAAAGGGATCCACAGCCTTTCTCCCTTTCTCCCTGAATTACTGGGATTTGTTCTTAGGGTTTAATTCTGGATGGTGGTTCTGCAGTTTCAGGAGGTACTGCAAGGATCAGGATTAGCTACCCCTGGCCTGGCAGTGGAATCTGTAATCTTGCGGGTTGAATATTGTCATGAACCATCGGAGGGCTTGCACTCAGCGGTACTCCCAACATGGCCACGGAACGCGGAATACTGTTTACCAGTTTCCGTGCCGTACATATTACGTTCTATAAAGCGGACACGCCACTGCGGCCCTGCGCGTCTCAACGCTACCACTTGTCATGGCTAGACGTGTGCTGCCGTAGTTCGCTTGGGTTTTTTCTTTGATTCCTGGTTCTCGGTTCCCCAAAATTCCTCCTCCTTTATTCCCTCTCCTTTTTGTCCTCCTTGCTTCCCGGATCTCCGTGCACTCGTCTTCCGTGTGCACTCTTCGCTGTTTCCTGGATTTCCTTGGACTTCCCGGACATCTGAACGTTCCCAGGACTCGGAATGCTGAACGCACGCTGGAACCCGAGGACCTGCACACTGGGTTATACAAGACCCGAACTCTACGAAAGAAGACTCCATCGAAGAACTCCAACAAATAACAAAGACAGGTGAGAAGGGGGGAAACCTGTGATAGATTGAGACGCCTACAAACTGATACAGATACGGACATGGAGGCTGCAGTTCAAGACCTCATGCGCGGCATGCAAGAGTTAACCACAGAAGTTCAGAATCTCAAAGCTGAGAATGCCGCATTAAAACAACTAGTCCTGTCACGTGATTCCGCGACCAAGGAAAGTGTATTGCTGGGCGGAGTAGTGGGTAAATATGATGGCTCCTCAAAGAACCTTTGTGGCTTCCTTGATTCAGGTTTAGTACACTTTACCTTTAAGCCCTACTACTTTTCCACCCCCAGGGCAAAGGTGGGCTTTATGATTTCGCATCTCTCCGGGAATGCGTTAACCTGGGCTACGCCCTTAGTTCATTCTGGAGATGCCCTCCTGGATGATTATGATGGGTTCATACAGGCTCTAAAGACCATTTTTGACCGCCCAGAACAGGTTTACAGTGCACAAGAACGTCTATTGGATTTCCAACAAGGGTCCCAGGACATGCTTACCTATGTAACATGTTTTAAGCAACTGGCCAAGGAAGCAGATTGGTCCCCGGAGGCCTGTTTTACTCTATTCCGGAGAGGACTAAACGAAGAAATAAAAGACGAGCTAGCCAGGGTAGCTCGCCCAGGTTCCTTCCAGGCCCTTATGGACCTCTCTTTACAAATAGACTTTCGAATCCAGGAAAGGAAGACAGAAAAGAAGAAAACAAAGATGCCTTAACAAAAGACCTCTATAGAATCTACCTCTAAACCCGAGCCCACTCCTGCCCGACCACAGACCCTGAACCCATGCAACTGGGGGCCTTCCGCGGACCCATATCCCCATAAGAAAGATTGCGACGGATCCACACCGGGCTGTGTATGTACTGTGCCTCAGATAAACATCTTGTGAGAGAATGTCCTTTGGCACCTCCACGGTGTTCGGGAAACGCCAGCTCCTGATCCTAGATGGAGCACAGCTTCGGGAGAGAGATGTTTGCTCCACATCTATTCCATCCTTGAACTCTCCTGGACAAAACAACCTTGTGATCTTGCAGGCCTTTCTATCGCCGTTCAAGAAAGAAACTTACCCCATTCTGGCATTAGTGGATTGTGGAGCCATGGGGATTTTTATAGATCAGGATTGGGTCACTACCCACCACATTCCATACGAAACTCGAGACATCATGCCATCAATGGACGACCTCTCTCTTCAGGACCAATCACCCTGCAAACCAAAGAGATCCAGCTCTTGATAAACCATCATCAAGAGATGATCAAGTTTGACATCATAAAGTCTGCCCATTATCCAATGGTACTGGGTATGCAATGGTTACAGAAGCACAACCCATACATCAACTGGACAGCAGGATCCTTGTTTCTTGGCTTCGAACATTGCATGTCTCACTGCCTATCCCTGGATTCCTCGTCAAGATCCTCTGAAGGTATGCTGACAGACCAGCGAGGCACACTCATGGTCTCAAATATTATCCAGGTTCCCAGAGCCTATCCGGACAACACTGATGTGTTTTCAACTGGCATAGTTCAAGCCCTACACCCTCACAGACTTGAAGACTGCGCTATCAATACTGAACCCTCGGCAGTGATTCCCTTTGGAAGGATGTTCATTCTATCAGAACCAGAGAAAAGGGCCCTCCGAGAATACTTGGATACCAACCTAGAAAATGGCACCACACGACCATCCAAATCCCAAGCGGGAGCTTTGTTCTTTTTCGTTTCCAAGAAAGATACCAAGGATCTTAGGCCTTGTCTTGATTATCGTGGTCTTAATCAATGCACCCTCAAGGACCGCTACCCATTGCCATCAATCTCAGATATCCTGGAAGCGGTGAGAGGAGCCGTAATCTTCACGAAATTGGATCTCAGAGGTGCCTACCATCTGATCCGTATAAAGGAAGGTGACGAATGGAAAACAACCTTTAGAACACCCTTTGGTCACTTTGAATGCCTGGTCATGCCCTTTGGCTCGCCAATGCCCCAGCGGTCTTCCAACGTTTTATGGACCGGGTGTTCTCCGATATGCTGTTCCTCTTCGTCATAGATTACCTGGATGACATACTGATATACTCAAAGGACCATCTTAAGCATGAAGAGCATGTCAAGGCAGTTTTACAATGGCTATGTGAACATAAACTCCTGTCTAAACCCGAGAAATGCCTTTTTCATGTCTCTACTGTTCACTATCTCGGATTTGTCCTTAGTCCAGAAGGAATTGGAAGGGACAACTCAAAAGTAAATTCCATACTATCCTGGCCTGTTCCAACTACTGTGAAACAGATTCAATCCTTCCTGGGGCTTGCCAACTTCTACTGGAAATTCATACCCTCCTTTTCGGAGATAGTTAAACCGATCATTACATTGTTGAAGAAGGATACTCCCTTCCTCTGGACCGCAACCCAAGATGAAGCGTTCCAACGTTTGAAGTCGGAATTTACACAAGCCTCCATCTTGGCTCAACCTGACATTGATCGACCTTTCCTAGTAGAGACTGATGCCTCTAACTACGCCATCGGAGCAGTCTTAAAGCAGGAATTTGAGGACAAGTTAGAACACCCCATCGCTTATCTCTCGCGAACCCTAACTCCTAGCGAGACCCATTATTCTGTTCTGGAAAAGGAATTGTTGGCCATCCGTTAAGCCTTCACAGAGTGGTGTCATCTACTCCTAGGAGCTAAACATCCTGTTCAGGTCCGTACGGATCATTGGAATCTCCAAGTCCTACAATTCATGGAATGTAGGAACAGTCATCAAGCCCGTTGGGCCTTCTTCTTTGCCCAGTACCAGTTCCAAATCCATCATGTACCTGGAACACACAACATAATTGCTGACGCCTTATCCCGATGTCCCGACTATGAAACTCTTGAAGATCGATCCTTTCCAAAGATGATTCCCCATACAATTTTCGTAGCTCAAGCAATCACTCTCCTGGAAGACATTCGGATTCAAACCCAGTCCTCTGAGATCTGGAAGGAATTTACTGGGAGGAATCGATGGAATCTTAAAACCAAGGACGGGTATTTCTTCAAGGACAATGGCCTGGTCATTCCCACACAGAGACTGCGACAAAGGATTACAAGCCTCTGTCATGATACCCTTCATTCAGGACATTGTGGCATTACCAACACTCTCTGTTTAATACAAAGACAGTTTTGGTGGGCAAAAATGAAACTTGACGTCCAGCAGTACATCCAAGCCTGTGCAGTCTGCAATCAAAACAAGCATGATAACAAGAGGCCGGTGGGTCTCCTACTCCAACCAATGCTACCAACAAGGCCCTGGGAGTTTATTGCTACAGACTTTATTGTGGAACTACCACTTTCCAGGGGATACACAACTATCATGGTTACCATTGATTTATTCACTCACATGGCTCCTTTTACACCCTTGTATAAATTACCATCTTCCTCAGAACTCGCTGGAATCTTCCTGGAACACATATTCCGACTTCATGGACTCCCTTCCAAGATCATATCAGACAGAGGTCCTCAATACATATCTCAATTCTGGAAACACTTATGCCGTATACTAGGAATCCAACGTGCCATCTCCTCAGGTTATTATCCACAGACCAACGGAGCTACAGAACGTGTGAACCAAACCCTGGAGCAGTATCTTCGTTGTTTCACCACCAAGGTCCAGCACGATTGGTCTCTTTTAATACCTGTGGCTAAATTCGCCTACAACAATTCAGATCACTCGGCTGTCAAGACCAGCCCCTTCTTCTGCAGTCAAGGATTCCACCCCTCGGTTCTACCATCCCTTCTCCCACATCCTACACCAGTTCCTACAGTCGACTCCTGGATTGAAACCCTCATCAACGTACACAAGGAAGCCAAAGAACACCTCAAAAGGGCCCGAGCTAACACCAAGCACTATGCGGACTCCAAAAGAAGACCAGGACCTTCCTATGCAGTGGGTGATAGGGTCTGGCTATCCCCGAAACTACTGCCTCAACACTTACGATCTAATAAGTTGGCTCCTCGGTACTATGGCCCTTTTTCCATAAAGGAAATCATTAATCCAGTGGCCTTCCGACTCAAATTACCAGACTCCTGGAAGAGGATCCACCCAGTGTTTCACACATCTCTAATAAAAGCATACGTCCAGACCTCCCGGTCTGCTCCAAGATCTACCCCAGTGGTTGTCGACGACCAGCTAGAATACGAAGTGTCCCGAATATGTGACTCCAGGTACAGATGTGGTCAGCTACAGTATCTGGTGGAGTGGAAAGGCTATCCTCCCAGTGAACGCACCTGGGAACCGGTCTCAAACCTAAACGCCCCCAGGCTACTTCAAAGGTATCACCTTATGCACCCGGGCAAACCCGGAGGAACAGGCCTTCGAGGAGCCATGCTGTCATGAACCATCGGACACGTCCTTTCTGAACTTCCTGGTCCCTGACCCATAGGGGCTTGCACTCAGTGGTACTCCCAACATGGCTGCCGAACACGGACTACTGTTTACCAGTTTCTGCGCCATACGCATTACGTTCTATAAAGCAGACACACCCCCGTGGCCCTGCGCGTCTCAACGCTACCGCTTGCCGTGGCGAGACATGTGCTGCCGTAGTTCGCTTGTGTTTTTCCTTTGATTCCTGGTTCCCGGTTCCCCAAAATTCCTCCTCCTTCATTCCCTCTCCTTTTTGTCCTCCTTGCTTCCCGGATCTCTGTGCACTCGTCTTCCGTGTGCACTCTTCGCTGTTTCCTGGATTTCCTCGGACTTCCCGGACATCTGAACGTTCCCAGGACTCGGAACGCTGAACGCACGCTGGAACCCGAGGACCAGCACACTGGGTTATACAAGACCCGAACTCTACGAAAGAAGACTCCATTGAAGAACTCCAACAAACAACAAAGACAGGTGAGAAGGGGGGAAACCTGTGACAGATATGGAATGTCTGCATCTCTGGATGCGCTGGAGCAGGAAAAGTCAGAAGAGAGTCCAGAGCTCCCTATGCCTCCCCTTATATAAGGAGCATGACATCACAGGATTTTACTATGGGGCAGACTTAACCTGGACACACCTCTTAAAATTGGATAGGTCAGCTGTGGATGTCACCGCCTCCCTGTCAGCCGGTTGGACTGAGGGACATGACATCAGTTTTATGGCGTGTGCTTCATGATGTACATGGCCATCCCACAGTTACTTTTGCCCAAATCAGTTGTGACACAAAAATGCACCTTTTTACAATTGTTTCACTTTTCAAAATCACATAGGCAGATTCCATATTTTATACAGGACCTGCCATTCCAACTCCCAAGTTTGTATGATGTTGTTTGCAATTTTTGGTGGGAACCGTTTCCCCTAAAAACCTACAAATTTATATATTTATACATATTATCACAGGGCATGTTTTCATTACTTTTCAAAGCTGTACCATTAATGCTTTTCCCAGAAATTGCAATTTCGTGGCGTTTGCATCCCCAACATGCTAGAAAAACCTATAATGTCTTATTTTAATGGCGCAAACATGACATTTAAATGGTCATACTTTCACATTAATATTTCATTTGATTACTGAAATAAATGACATGTTCTGGACAGTCTCTGAAATCAAAAGGGCTGGCTTTGTTTTCCAAATATGGGCATTCCTTCCTAACCCCAGCCAAATGTCAGGCTCTGGTCAGCTTAGCCCAGTGTTGCCATGGATTCGCCTTTGAAGTCCTTCAGTTTGAGTTGAGGGGAGATGTCACTAGGAATTCACACATGTGTGCCATGGCAGTCCATTGTCTCATGCTGGAGCTCTGCCGCTTCATCCGACGAGGGTGCTAGATTCTCCACCTTGGCCCCTTCCATAGTTTCCAGGGGGCTGGCCAACTTGGGGAAGGTGATTCTGTTCCCAGGGGAGGGAGGGCCCTTTGAAGCCAGAGCCTGCCAAGCCTGTTCTGCTGGACTCATAGTATTTTTTTTTCTTTAACCAGAAAGCAAGTCTTTTGGAAATAAAGATCATGTATATATTTAAAACAAACCCCCATCACATTTCTATGCAAGCACAGGGCCTTAGTTTAACATTTCACTTTTTAAAAGGCATTTACTTGTTTGGCAAAAGCACCATTTTACACGTGGGTTCATTCTTCTTGGAGGTCACTTTTACAAATGAGGTTTTTTCTCGCGTCTATATTCTGGACATTATTTATAGCCCTAGCCAATTTCTAATACACTGAAATCTGTCCAACACAACGGTTCTCTGAAATTGAAATCAAGCAAAAGGAGAGAGAGAGCTTTTCTTCAATGGTTTTGACTGTGTTAGATTGTTGCAAAAGTAAAACGTTTGCCGTGCAAACGGAAATGTAACTCCTGCTTTTCACAGGCTTGATCAAATGAAAACAATGCTGTTCTACAGGGTTTATCTGATTCCATGGCATTCAGGTGCAAGGCACAGGCAAGACTCGGTTGCATAAAATGAATGTTGTGCTGTTTTTAAAACGAAAATTTCACCAGGGCGAAGTCATCCGGAATGCATGTAATTCTTCAAAGCATCCCATAACCTTTTGTCATTCAGGGGACTGAGGCCATGCGGGCCCGTTTTTGTTTGCAGTGTTGACATTACCTGCCCCACAAGTGCCAGGGTAGGTGTCCATGAAGGGCACAGCTTTGGGATGTTTTATAATGAAAGGAGGACAATTGCAGTGCAGAGCCATTCTTCATTTACTTTCTTTTCTTTGAATGAAGAAATGAAGTGCAGCCATTATTTTGGTAGCAGCTAAATGCAGTTTTGTGATGCCAGGGAATTGGTGCTCAGTAAACCCAGTGCCGCCATGGTTTATTGATAACTGCTAAATGCAGTTTCATTGTGGGGGGTCTGCCTTAGGCCTTAAAATACCCCACAGATTGTTCCCTTCCCTGCAGGAGTGTATTAAAAGTCACACGTGTGCCCTCTTACCTGCACAAGTCCAACAGAAATTAGGTCTGTACGTCCTCTTCCATGCGGGCCTGTGAAAAAAAGTGCGTCCACCCCCTCCCCCTTTTGGAATATTGCTAACATTAAGTATATGCTTGATTCAGTTAGTTCACTCTGTATGGGGCAATGTCTCAGCATGCATATTTCACACATACCAAGTGCTATGTTCTGATTGTTGAAATACACATTTTAGCAAGCTTCTTACTTGACAGTCTGGGGCATCAATACCCTTTTTATCCTCACCGCCTCAGTCACCATTGATCACGTTTGCCATCGCAGTTTCATTTAATCTTCAGAATCAGAGCTCGAAGTAGGAATGAAGACCGCAGTGTCCATCACCTCCACTCAACTGCCCTGGCTTACCTGCTATCTACTGTAATAGAGATCAGCATCTGCTAGAATGTGTTGCTCAATAATATTTTAGGAATGCCACCTGTTTGTCATGAGGTATTGAGGGGCAATTGTTCCAGCAGTACTGAAAACACACATGGAGGGTGCACTAGCTAGCAGCAGCTTACAATGTTGAGGGCAACAGGGATAGGTTCTGCTGTTCACACAGACTGTTTGAAGAATTAATTTCAAAATGGCTCACTGTTCTTAACAAGCTGGCATGTGGCACTTAAACATGCATTTACATTGTATGCCTCAGTGGGCCAGATGCTGCTAGATATACTACACCCTGCCAGGCATTAAGAAGAATACACAATCAGCAAGTGAGTGTGTTGTGTGTGACAGTTGGACACCCTAATTAGAATTCCCCTGCACATGACACAGTTGCTGGTAAGAGGGGGCTACCCGAGCCAGATATCTGAAAGGCTCTTGGTGATGCCCAGCTGTCCTTCGTACCTCTGCTCTGCAAGCACAATTTCTCACAAACATGTCTCAAGAACAATCTTCCACATTTCAACTGTGCCTTCTCTTTGTGTTATCCTACTGTCCACAGTTTGGAATGCAGCAACTTTCATCCTAAATTGGGGTTCACTGAAAGATGGCAAAAAAGATAGTCAATATGTTTTTTCATTTGCTGTATTAGTGAATCATCATGAAAGATTGACAACAGTTGTCCCACAATCTGTACACTGTCTGACTCACTTGTGCTTCCATGTTCCATTATTTTTTTAAAGGTTAATTTCCAAAAGGTTTACCAACATAAGTATTTATACCATATGGTAAAATGGTAATTGCCAGCGTTATTTCCAATTTGGCATTCAACAGATGTGCTCATTAATGGTTGTGATGACAGTTCTGGCTGTGCTGAAATGACTCACTGGAACTGGGCTGGTGCTTAGTCATTTTCCATGCTACTTCTATGTATGAGATTGCTGCTATAAATACGTAACTGTAATTTTAATGCTCCACCTGATTCTGAAGTGGCAGTCTGAGGCAGTGCAGGCATGCTTCTGAGTGTTCACTGTGTGCTGGGGGATTTTGCTGTGTATGTTGTTTGGGCATTCTCTTGTGACAAGGCGGGCTTTAGTCAACATCTTGGTCATCATCACGCTGTCCAGATCCATCACCACCATCATCAGCATTAGGTTCATAGGCCAAAGGAGCAGAAGGCATGGAGGAGATGCTCTGCTGTGTCAGGCTGAGAAACCTTTTGCACCACTAACAAAGGTGATTGGCCAGGGCACGATTGTGCCTGAAATGTATCTGAGACCTGCAACTCCAAATGCTCTTCATCAAGAAAATCCCTTTCTGAAACAAATGCAGTGGGTGGCTTTTCTGCGGACAGTTCAGCATAGTAGGATAGGATAAGTCCTCTCTTGTGCCAGTCTCATGTCTTTCGAAAGGCAGGCTTTGAGCTGGGAGTAGTGAAGTGTCAGACAGAGCCAGGCCAATAAGACATTAGAACCACTAATAAACCACTCAACTGGTGATTCATGATCTCAGTACGTTCAACCGTCTGTGATATGCTGCTTATGGTTGCTACCTGCTGTTGTGCTATTCTATCACCAATGATTCATAAATCCCCAACAATTGCAGAATCAGCTGTAAACCATGAAACATTTCCAACCATTTCTCTACCTAACCCTTATCCGACACGGCCAGTTACATGGTCGTTTAGAGAGGGCGAGGTCTGTCACAATGCAATCCAGAGACAGTCCTGGGTCTTGAGGAGGAAGACAACTGGAGGTGGGGGGCACCCCATCCTGTCACTTTCCATCTCTGCCAGCAAATATGCTGACAGTCACCATTTGTCTCAAACAATAGCTTAAAAAACGACTGCTTTCAAGTCTGTCTTTATTTAATTTAGACATACCGGACCTGACTGCAGTCCTGACAGGCCGTGAACACAGAAGAGCAACTTTCCAGTGCTCCGCATTGCCAATTAGCAGAGTCTCATCAATAGGAGTATCACTCACAGACTCCCTCGCTGAACTAGGCTTTAACCAGAAAGTAACTCGCCCCATCCACAACAAAGGTAGAACCCTTGATTGGGTGGCAGACTACAACTGTAATTCCTCCATCACGTCTATCATACCACAGTCATGAACACACCACCACCTCCTAGCATTCTCAAAAAGTGAAGCTGCATGGAACCACCTACCCTCTGATGACAACAGATGCCACTTCAACATCATATCTGCCCATTACAAGAAAGAAATTCTCCTAGCTAAACACGACTCCTACAACACAAGAATCCTGCAAGCTAATTTAAGCATAAAAGAACTGTTCTTAATCCTCAAAGAAATCAAAACGTCCATCCCTGTACCAGACAACTGTGTGCACTAGCATCCAAAAAGCTCTATCTAACAATGTAACAAACCTCCAGGATAAAATTGCTAATAAAAAAGCAAACCTGCACAATTCCACCTCACAACCTAACATGACTACACCCTCACACAAACCCATACAACGCTTCAGCTTTTCTAAAATCTCCATCCTAGAGGTTGAAAAAGTCATTCTTACCCTCAAACCTTCGAACTGCCAAGGCGAACCGTGCCCAGCCAAAATCATCAAAGACGCTGCGAGAGATCTATGACCTTTCATCTACAAGCTCATCAACGTTTCCTTCTCCACCCACATTATCCCCAGCAACCTTAAGGAGTCCTAGGTACTCCCGCTCCTCAAAAAACAAACATTAGACCCCACCATACCCACAAACTACAGACCCATCACCACGGTTCCCTTCCTGCTCAGAATCATAGACAGGGTAGCATACCTCCAAATACAGCAATACCTAGAACAAAACCATCTCTTAGGAGTCTGCCAGTCAGGCTTCAGACCCCAACATGGGACCAAAACAGCACTGATAGACCTGAAGGCCCAAATCAATGCTCTCAGGGACAATGGAAAAACTGCCCTACTACTTCTGCTCGTCCTTTCAGCAGCATTTGATTTGGTACACCACAAAGTCCTCTGTAAATACCTGGACTCAGCCGCACACTTCTTGCAAGAAGCTATAGGCTGGATACAATCTTTCCTGAATAATAGGACCATGCAGGTCTTCTCACCTTCAGCGTCTGCCGACCCCATCTCCATCACATGTGGGGTGCCTCAAGGCTCTTGTGTTTCTCCGACCTTGTACAACATCTTCACTAAGCCCCTTTTCGATGATCTTGATGGTCTTGGTATCACCTACACTAACTATGCAGATGATACCCAGATCCTCATACCGCTGACGGGAGATTACGCTAGGGATTTGGCCTTGGTGAATAGAGTGTACCTCATCATCCAAGCATGGATGGCCACCCATGGTCTATGCTTGAATGATGACAAAACTGAGATCATCATCCTGGGTACCACGGCTAACCTTAACAAACTTGGCCATAAATACACTGGTTTTGACATAGATGGAAACACCATCTAAGTTGCTAAAGAAGTTAAAACTATAGGTTTCTACCTAGATGCCTCTCTCTCCTTCAACAAACAGGTCAATGCCATGTGCTCTGCCATGTCTTACACGTGTAAGCTAATCAGAGCTGCCAAGCCCTTCCTCTCCACACACAGCTGCATCACTTTGGCCAGAGCCCTAATTCTATCGAAACTGGACTATTGTAATGCCCTATATCTGGGAGCCAACAAATATATCATCAATAAAATCCAGATCCTCCAAAACAATGCCATGTGAGCAGCCCTTCGTGTAGCCAAAAAACAGCATGTATCAGAAATAAGGAGATTTAATAACTGGCTCACCACTAATGACAAACTCTCACTAAAAACAGCCTCACTCACTCACAAGTGCCTCAATAACGCCGCCCCACAATATCTGATAGAAAGTTTTAAGAAACATGCATCCAACCGTCCGACAAGAACGGCCAACTCCAACGCCCTGAACGTTCCTAGATATAAACTTTCCAAAACTGGAGGATGTAGCTTCCCAGTTAAAGCCGCTCAGCTGTGGAACACCCTTCCCCCCATCCTTAAGGTTAGACCAAAGTTACCCCCACTTCAGACACAACGTTATCAACTGGATTAAAGAAAACGACCATCACCTCTCTGAGCCGACCCACCGGGTTCATCCCCCTCTCGCTTCATGTACATAATGCTGATATCCCCATAACATTTGGCCTGTCATTCATGCATCCCTCATAAATGACTGTACATGTTTTGCCTGTATATACCGTATACATTTGTCTGTATATATATTATCCAAATGTCTTTACTTCTCACCTATTGTATTTACCTGTACAGCACTGTAACCTAAGCTGAAAATATTCTTGTCTCTCTCTGCGCCCTGATATCCCTGGGTTTGGCGCGCATTATAAATAATAAAAAAAAAAAACAAACAAACAAATACCAGGTCCCTCAGGAGACCAGCAACAACATGAGAGCACAGCCACCAGAGAGAAGAAGGGATTGCTCTCCCCATAGCCACCCAGCTCTGATGCTGGCAGCAAGGACCTGTTGCCAGCAACAGAATCCCTACACCATCCGGGACTAGTTGGGGCTCAGATCCCTTTTGGGACAATAAATTTACCTTGCAGATGCCCGGATCAGGGTGCGCAGAATTGGAGATGAATAATCACCATTTGTGCTGCCAAGCTGGCTCCTCCCTGACCCCGCATGGTGAATGTGGTGGGGACTTAGCCCTCTATTGCAAGTTCTGCCGTACGCATATACAACGCAGGGAAGGGAGACAGAAGCCTACTTTATAGGAAAAGATGGCCAATCAGGTGATAGGGCGGGAGATAAGAAAGCCCACAGGAAATGGTGTGGGTTGTCGTGTGAGGTCAGAACAGGAGAAGGAGACAGGCCACAAGACCAGCATTAGGGAAGAGTAACCAGCAGAGTGTGAAGACTATTATTTTAGAAGGTGAGGCATTGTCTTAGTAAGTGTTGTTGTGGAAAAATGACCACTGAACATTCTTGTGGATTGTGGACAATTTATTAGTAAAAAGCAAGCAACAGGAACGCAAAATGGACGACAATACGAGACTTTGATGCAAGTGAGAACCCCCTTCCCTCCACGCACAGTTCTCTTATACCCAAAGGAAAACGTGCATTTCAAAGGAAGGAGAGATCCAGAAAGGGCAAGGAATCATACTGAAACAATGTTACTTTCAGGGAACAATGCCCCACTATACAAGTCTTTGATACCAGCTGCATTCTCACATGCTGACACAGTATTATCAGGAAGGGCAGCATAAAGTAATCTATTTAGTGGAGCTGACTACACTCCTCAGAGAATCACACATGGTCTGAGGCAGGCAAGCATGCTTAAAGTGTGATGACTTCCGGCTGCTAAAGCTGCTTTCCCTAAGAAAGCGGGAGCCCCAAAAATATGCTTGCATATGCTAAAAGAGAAACATGTCTGACGCAAAAGATGTGGAGGCAGACATGGCTACTCACTAGCCGAAGGGCCTTCATCGCAAGGACATGACAGACTTTTCCCCCCACATTGTCCAATACATGCAAGTCATTCACATTGACAAGGAACACTTTCCAGCCCATTTTCATGATGCCTTTGTACACAATATATGTGAGTATAAAAAACAAACTCATGTTGTCTGTGGTGAAACATGTTTCCGGAGGCTGCACCAATATATGTCAGAAATACCATATAAGAACATACTCCTGTTGGCTTTACCAGTACCAAATGCAATGACATAGTAAGAAAATGTGTCCAGACTGGACCCACCAATGTGGGACAGTACCATGTGGGAACACTCATCATGCTACTTTCACCCTTGATGCACAGTAAATATGTCCGGGCCACTGTGAAAGTTTGTCTAGACTGCACCCACCAATGTGGGCCAGTACCACATACCAAGACTCACTGTGATGCATTCACCTCTGATGTCCTGTAGAAAATGCCATACATTGCTAAAGGAATATGCCTAGTGTAAGGGATCAAGAGTAAGGCTCAGACACAATGGTGGTTTCAGTGTTGGTTAAATAATGTTATTGGCAAAAGAAAAGAGGGGGTTTGTGGACTCCTACATATCCCTATCTCTAGGATGGGTTTCCCTGCCTCAACAAAACTAAGGAACGTCTGTGTCAGAATGTCCAAGTAAATAAAATAATTCTCTGTCCTGTGTCCAAAATCCTAAACCGACCCCCACTCGCTAAACTCAATATAAGGGGAAGCGAGGAATGTCTTTTGGCTGAATACCTGCAGCCTCTGTCTAAAGTTCCAAACACAAAGTTCCTAAAGTGAAGACAAAAAAAAACCCATTAAAGTTCGACCAGGAAAAAGGAGCTTCCCTTCCCCAAGATTTCTCTGGCTTTCCCATGCTATTTTAATGTGTTCCTCAGACTCAGGATAGAACAGCTCTTCCACTACATTTCCTCCATATATGCAATTCAGTAGTTCCAGATTCACAGTCTTTCCTTTAATCCCTATTGGACAGCATCCTTTTATAATCTGAAGAGGTATGATTCTTCCCTTCAAGGTTTTTACAGTTCCACTTTTACAGTTCCATGGTTCAAAAGGAGGCAGTTTCTGCCCCTCTGCTTTCTCAAGTTGTTCACAGTTCACAAATTACATTCAGGGAATGGGTATTTTCTGCCCCTGTGTTGTCTTGGCTGTTTCACAATTTACGTCACCAATCTCACAATGGTGCCCCATAGCTTTCTCCGCTGTTGCACAGTTCACATTAACAATTATATCATTCAATAAGGGAGTCTCTACCCCTGAGCTTTCTCCATTCCCTGGTTTACTCTCCTGCCAGAGTTTTCTTATGGTACTTGGGTGCGGGTCGCAGACATGTTGTATGCCTGGTCTACTGACCTGCTAGGGCTTTCTTGTCTTAGTGCCTGGGTACAAGTCCCAGACTCGCTGTATGCCTGGTCTACTCTCTCGCCAGGACTTTCTTGTCTTATTACTTTGATGTGGGTCCCATAATCGCTGTCTGCCTGGTCTATTCTCCTGCCAGGGTGCTTTTGCCTTATTACATCGGTGCAGGTCCCAGACTTGCTGTATGCCTGGTTTACTCTCCCGCCAGGGCCTTCTATTTGGGTGTGGGTCCCAGACTCGTATGACTGGTTTACTCTCCTGCCAGGAATTTATATTTTTTTAGGTCCCAGCCTCGCTGTATGTTTTCTAATCTTGTTCAATTTTAGGGTGTAAGTCCCAGACTCACACCTTTCATCAGCAATCACCTTTGCTTTCATCCACTTAGTTATTTTCTTCACAGGTGAGGTTAACAACCCGTTGCCACTGTTTTACTTACTTTTCTCACTTTTCCGGCTCCCTTGTTTGGGCTCACTCCACTTGTGAAATGTACACGGCATCTGGCATGAAGCACCCTGGGAACCCAAACTCCCTCTCTGGGTTTACCAGTCTCTCTCGGCGGCTTCAGATTTCCTTGCATCTCTCTGTTCTCGCTGTTGCGTACTTACAAGTTGTGAGAGTGTTGTCAGCACTCCAGTTTCCGCTCTGTCTTCTTCTACGTGGGGCAGTTCCTGCTGTCCACGACACCAGATCGGCAAACCTTCATCTGCTCGACTTCCTAGGACAGCGTCCTCAGCGGCTTCTCGCTCCAGCATACAACTTCCTCTCATTAGGTATCCAAACCTGCATTGGGAGAAGTGAGTCTTCAGTTCAGTTCAGGTGTGTTGTATTTCAATGTCCTGGCATTGGTTAACTTTGGCCAACAACTAGAATTCAGCGTTGGCTTTGCGCTTCAAGCGATCTTAATTACTCCAGCCCTCTTCCTCGTGTTAGTGGTTTTCAACAGAGAGCAAGGTAAGTAATGTTGCTGATCAGTCATGGCTGGGAATTCCCCTTCTGTACTACAGTATGCCATACAAGAATGGGGAAAAGACGAGTGGAGTTCATCAAGAAGAAAAGATAAAGATCTACTTTTATCTAGCAAATTTCCTCCGCCTCCTTGAGGGTTGTCTTGCCTCATGTGGTCCTCCCACGGATAGGCACCCTCAGAGTCGGGTAGCTTCTACCTTTCCCTGGCCACATGCGGGAGATTTTCCCTGGAGAGGCAGTCGTGACATCGCCATATTCGCCACATTAGACTGGAGCCAGCAATATGAGCCAGTACCACATAAGATTTATCTATATGCTGCCTTCACTCCTGATGCCCAGTACAAAAATGCTATACCACAGTAAAGTAATATGCTTAGACTGGACCCACCAATGTGGGCCATTAGCATGTAGGAACACTCATCATGCAATTTATAAAGGCCATGCCGCAGTAAAGAAATAAGTGCAGACTGGACTCACCAATGTGGACCAGTACCATGAAGAAACACACAATCTGCTGCCTTCCCCTTTATTGACAAGTAGAAAAATTACATGACACAGTAAAAATGTGTCCAAACTGGACACAGTAAGTTGATGTCTCCAGTTTGAACAAATATTCACCTCATCAATAAATAAAAGTACTCCTGGCTTCCGTCCCCCCATCCTCCTGTCCTAATAAGATACCTGCTGCCAAGCTAGCACAGACACATCCACATTCATCAATGTTCATTCATACAGTATTCATTCTTCATTCACTCTCACATTCAAACACACATATCAGCATTTATCATGTTTAATGTAAACAGCATATATTTGTCATTCTTCCACATTTGCACACACGCGTCAGCATTTATCATTTAAACAGTAATCATTCTGGACTCACTCTCACATTCAAGCCCGCGCACCTTTATTCATCATTTATACAGCACTAATTCTTCATTCACTCTCACATTCAAGCATACACATCAGCATTCACCATGTACACATCATCCATTCTTCATTCAGTCTCGCATTCAAACACATCCATCAACATTCATCATCTGTACAACATTCCGTCTTCATACACTCTCATATTCACACACTTGCATCAACATTCACCATTTATACAGCATTCATTATTTATTCACTCTCATATTCAAACACACGCACCAACCTTCATCATTTATTCAGCATTCATTGTTTATTCGCTCTCACATTCAAACATATGCATCACCATTCATCATTTATATAGCATTAATTCGTCATTGAACCTCATATTCAAACACATGTATCAACATACATTCTTCATTCACCCATACAGCATTCATATGCTCTCACATAAGCACACGCACCCAAACAACATACACGCTCCCATTTATTTATTTTTATTTATTTAATATTTATATTGCGCCGGTAGCTCGCGAGCCTCGGGGCACAGAAACAAGGACACGAGAACTGATGGAACAGATAGTGATTAGACAGAGCAGAGAGGACAGTCACATAGAACTAAGCTAACTGAGGTATATGCCGTGATGGCCGTTTATTTGAAGATGTGGGTTTTTACCTGTTTGCGAAAACGCGAGCAGTTGGTTTCCAGGCTAAGGTGGTCTGGTAGGTTGTTACAAAGGTTGGCTGCAAGGGTTGGAAAGGCTCTACCTAAGCCACTTTTGAGTTTGTGAGGTGACGTAGCAATTTTAACAAGTTGGGATGATCTCAGTGTTATATTAGGAACGTATGGTTTGATCCTAGTTTTTAAGTAGGTTGGTGCCTTTCCGTAGATGCATCTGTGAACGATGGTTAAGGTCTTGAAATGCACCCTATCTTCGATTTTCAGCCAATGAAGCTCCCTCCTGGAGTTGCTGATATACTCTGTTTTAGTTTTGAGCTTGACAATTCTTACCGCGTTGTTCTGTACAATTTGGTAGCTTTATAGGCATTGCTTGCATGTATGCACAACCCTTGCATACATGTGCACAGAAGTGCATTGTTTTGCATTTTCCTACCTGCAGCCCCACTTTGGATTCCTGTCCTCCCGGCCTCACACTGCCTTGGCAAGACTGGCCTATGTTGGTAGGCCAGCCTGGATATATGTTTTACTGCACCACAGTATGCAAGTATATTCAGTCTGATGTTTGCTTCGCTCTTGATGCCTAATTTGTATTTTACGCGCCAACGTTGTTAGACCAGTCTGGATATTATTTTTTCAGTTTGTCACAGTAAAGCGTCAGGTGATTCCGAATTCAACATAATGCACTCACCAGGCTTATTCCTGAGTACATTTCCAGTGGAAGAACAGAACCTCTATCATAGAGAGAACCATGACATTTTTAAAATTGCAACTCCTGTCACATTTTTCTTAGACCATTCCCAGACAGGAACATCATTTTTGGTTGTTGATACCTCCCCATGTCCAATAGGCATTTATCCACATTCCCCCTTATTAGAATAGATATTTGAGAAGTCTAGTAGGTATCATTCCTTGTGAACAGAAGGAATGTGGAAATGGCAGTCTCCAAGTGTGGACACCTGACAGCCTTTACGTATTTTTCACATATATGTCACTTGTGTTTTACTGTGGGCTTTCTGTATTTTGTATTTTCAATGTATTGCATGACTTTTCATTTTCCCACAGTATTTTTCATCTTGCACTGTGTGACTGCATTGTATAAGCCCTACTCCTGCCCAGACACAGGGAATCCAAGGCCTGCCCCCGCCTGAGAACTCCCAGCCCAGGCGACAGCTGTGACAGATGCAAACCTTTACTGCAGCCGGGAGGGGGGCAGGCCCTTCCATCTCCTTCCTTAGACAACTTCCTCCCCTTCCCAGTCCTTGCCTATGTTTGCCCACCTGCTATGCCCCATCCCCTTCCTTTCACCTTCCTCTGACCTTGGAAACTATTGTGTCCATCATGGTGTGGGGGTGGCTTGGGGCAGTCTCTGGAGTGAGGAAGCACAGCTGTGGAGAGAGGACCTGTCCCGGTCTATGTTTGCCTGCCTGCCTCCCCTTCCACTTTACAGACAGTGTAAAATCTCAGGAGCTGGCCCTTTCATCTCTTCGTCCTCTCCTAACCACACTATCATTTGTCCCAGCTGAGGTTTACCGAATTGCCTCCCATTCCTGTCACCAAACCCCTCTGGACCCTGGAAACAGTTCACTTTCTCCTGGGGGTGGACTCTAGATGAGGGGGAAGTGACAGTATGTGTCTGCCCTACATTCTGTGATCCCTGCCCCCTTCCTTCTTTGACCCTGAGCGGGCTCTGAAGGAAGATTGAGGCAACAGCCTTATAATCATGTTGAGAGAGGCTATGGGGGCTCTTTGGGGGTGCTGTGGTGTTCTAGATGTGTGGGTGGGGGCAGAGAAGCTACAGAGGCCATTAGACAGTACACTTCTCCCAGTTTGACCTTCTTGTCCCGTTTCCCTCCCCTTGTATGTCTTTCTCCTCAACCTGCAAACCTCTTCATCTGCCCCTGCATTTCTCTCTCTCTTTCTCTGTCTCCCCCTCTCTCTCTCTTTCCCTGTATTTCCCTCTCTATCTCTTTCTCTCTCTTTCTCTCCTTCTCTTTGTCTCTCTCTCTCTCCCTTTCTTTCTCCCTGTATTTCTTTCTCTCTCACTCTCTCCCTATCTCTTTCTTTCTATCTCGCTCAATCAGTGTCCCTTCTGCACCCCTGCATCCAGTGGTACTCCCCGGCCCCACATGTCACAGGCAAGTGGGTGTGCCTTGCTTGTATGCCTGCCATCAATGCCCCATGCCATGCCTGCTACCCAGTATAGACAATCACCTGTGTCCAGTGGGCCTAACCTACTCTACTGGAATTGAATCTACTTCACTGCTTGTAATACATTTGTTCCTGATTTCTGCAAAGACTTGGTGCCTTCATTTGTGTTCCCACCTGTTGGTGTAGCAGTCCATCTGCATGCACAATGCACCCTTAATGGGTCTGTTAATTCCCTGGGCCAAAACTGTGGCTCTGCCTGGGGTCTCCCACACAGCCTTCCACATTGTGGCCTTCCTCCCATGTCCACAGTTTTCTGGAGCCATGACTTGGATCTAGAACTGAGTCTAGGTTCCTGATCACGTTAAGAGCACCTTTATGTCTGCATCTTTCCTGACTGAACTCACCTGACTGAGCTCACCCCTGCTCTGTGGCCTGCACTCATCTCCTCTGCACAGGGGCAATGCACTAGTCTAGGAAGCAAGACCACACAGAGCATCAGAGGTTCAAATCCTGGATCCATGCTTATAAACCGAACTCAGGTATGGTATTAGGCGTGTTATAAAAATACAATAAATATAATTTCTGTCTTCAGCAACAGCCATTTCTATCCATGTGAATGCTAACTTTCTCCTTGTTCAGAATCTACAGACCAGAGCCCACCAGTCCCACGGATGAGGTGAGCCTGCCCTGCAAGCTACCTGATGTAGCCATGCCCACCTACCTGTCTGCCAGATCAAGTAGTAAGGTAAGAACTGAAGCACCAGTCACACACACACACTGATATTGCTAGCTTCTAGCTTATGGGGAGGGCTCCTAGTCTCTGAGGGGGTGGTAACACTGAGGGTATGTCAGTGTACCCATCCAGTCAACCTAGGTACCACTCCCACAGTGGCAAGGTGCTAGTGCATTGAGGACCTACACACCCACACAGCATCACACAATTGTACTGGCAAATTGTAGAGTGTACCTTTCCAGATAATCTACCCAACTATTCATAGCCTCCAGATCTCAGCCCCTAATTTTATCCAGTGTTCAGTTTTAACCCTTAGAGTTCCTCAGAAGGGGGGCCACCAACCTCATAACAAACTCACCTTCTAGGCCCATACTGGAGGGTGAACAAGGGCAGCCGCAGCTCATTACTCACTTTAGGAAACGGTCCGATTGGAGCCTTGTTTTAGAACTTGCTACCTGTCGCTTAGTTCAGTTTACTGGTACGCGGGCCACCTAGTCTGTACCAAACTCATCTCCTAGACACTCACTAGCAGTGAACAAGGCTAGTAGAGGGCCCAACCTTACCTACCTACCCAGTTTGATTGTGTTCATATCCTGGTCGTGAGAGCCGTGTATTTCTTTAGGACCATGAGAGTCCTGGAACTCTTTTGTGCAGAGTGTCTGACCTGCCTGCCTGCCTGAATCTGTGTATTTCCAGGGATGCCTTGGAATTGTATCTGATACTCTTTTTGAAAGTGGACCAGTAGCTTGGCATTACCATGCCCCCTGTCCTGCAATGGTTTATCACCGACACCCTTCCCTAGTTGAGCACCTGTAAGTGTGCATCGGTGAATGGATGTGAGCGATTGTGAGTGTGGCAGAGTAACTCTGGTTGCTGGTTGATAGACTTGGATAGAAAGGACTCAGTGGTGATCTCTGCGCTTTAGTGATTTAATATTTGTCCTGATAAACTTTTCAAGAATTTTAAGTTTGCGTCCAACATTGTTTGCCTGTTAGAATGAGAAATTCTGTAAACCAGGTAGTGAGCCTTTTCCCTGATATCACTGTGACCCTCATGGCCACACTGCATGGCCCGGATATTCTCAGATGGTGGTTGCCAGTACAGCATAAACAGATTAAGCACCAGAGCCGACTTGCCTGGCCCCTAGAAGACTCCTTTGATGAGACTCACCCAGCTGCAGTGTGTGAGGCTCTTAAAAGGGAGAAGGGGAGCTCAGCAGTTAGGCAGTGGGATGCCTAAACAAGCTAGAACAGCATAATCTAGAGAAGATGAGAAATTACCCCAGTTATATGTGTGACCACTCACCTGTACCCAGCGTTACCACTTGTAACCATTTTTGTGCCAGAGGATTTCCTATATTTTTATGTGCTTGCTCCTCCACCCAGCCATTTTGTTCCCTTCCCAGTCCCTGACCCTTGGGCATATGCCCATGCTGCATCAGCCCCTGTACTGTCTGACCTGGATGAGACTGCCCTCCAGATGGTGCACACACCCTATCGTGGCCAGCTTCTAGAGGTCAAAATGAATTTAGAAGGTGAGTGAGAGGAAGAGCAGGAATCATTCACTACTCCCAGAAGCCCCCTCTAAGCCCCCAGTACCAGGCTATCAGAACCCTCAGTACATGCCTCAGCCTGTCCCAGACCAGTAACACCCCCAGCCCAGTACCCATTCAGTCTGCTCATGGCCAATCACAGATACCTTTATCATACCCACCTGGTTCCTTCCAGCTCCCTAATCAGTCCAGACCCTTGGATCAGAATGTTGGTTCTGTCCCAGCACCCCACCCAGCTCAACCCCTGGCCGGAACCCAGAACAATGCCTCTCATTCCCCAGCCAGTATTTAGAGCAGCCAGGGTGCCTCTTCTGGCACTGCTTTGTAGCCCTGTCCCCAGAAGCCCAGCCATAGGGCCTCATCACGACTTGTGCGGTAACGGTAACGCTATTAGCGCGGGCGGTATTAGCCCTACCGCCGAACTCCCCTGCGCTAATAGCGCCGGATCTTCGCGCTAATAGAGCTGGGGCGAAATCCGCCGAAGCCCTGATTCGGCAGACCCTTAAATCCGGCGGTAATAGCGCTACCGCCGGATTTAAGGGTTACCGCCGAAGTCGTGATGAGGCCCATAGTCCCTTCAAGTTCCCTCAACCTTGATAGGAACTAGACCCAGATAAATTACCCCCGGTACCCCAACTCCTCACCCTAATATCCAATAAATTAAATAAATAAATAAAACCACCCACTTCCCATCCAGTGGCCCCTATGTGACAGACCAGGTAGGGAACACGCATGCTAGCATGCTGGTGGACACAGGAGCCACCTTCAGCACACTGAGCTGGGGGAGTTCCCAGATGCCCCAGTGTCTGGCCAGACTGTCACAGCTGTTGAAAAAGAGAACATCCCATCTAATGTGACTGTATCAGTGTGGTGCACTGCCTCCTCTGGCCTACTACAGCACCCCGCTTGACCCTGTCGCTTAAGCACTACCCTCTTGTCTGCATTCTGTTGTAAGTTCTATGCCCCGGGTCCATTCTCCCCAATTTACCAGTACAAGGTCTGGTTGCAGAACTGACCACATAGCTACACAAAACTGCAGGCTACCCTAATAACGAAATAGACCACAATGCTTGAGGAAAAACAGAACAGAAGTATTGGGAGCTACCAGATGGCAAAAGTGTGCATACAGACAGGACTATGTTGGCCAGGCATGTTGCCCCCTGCCCTCATACACATGAGAGGTGTGCTAGTCGCTTTGCTTGCCTCTCTCCATTTGAGTCCCTGATGGCAAGACCTATGCCCCTGCCAGCTGCAGCCCCTCTCTCTGTTAACAGGTTGCCTTTGACACTGCCTTATGATTCAGTTCTGGCATATTTAAAACATCTCACTTCAGTCATGAGACAGATCCACCACAAGGCCAGTCAGGCACAACCTGTGCCAGGTCAGCAAAAATTGTATTTAGTGCAGGATCTAGGACACTGCAGCCCAGAGCATGGACTCTATTTTGTTTCCAAAATGTTCCCTCAACCCTGCTCTGAAACCATGCCGGCATGGGAACAGTCTATCCGATAATGTTCGATTATGGTCCCTTGAACTGTGATTTTGTTGGACCTTTGTATTTTTACTATGAACTTTTGTATTTTTTGATGTTTTGAACAATTTGAATTTTGAACTTCAAGTTTTCTGTTTTAAATTTAATTTTTAATTTTTATATATGTATTTAAATTTTAATATTTTAAATTATACATTGTGAATTTTGAGTTGAATTCTAGTTTAAAATAATTGATCTTGATTTTTTTAATTTGATTTCTGAATTTTGGGTTTCAAAGTTTAGTTAATGAATTTTGGTTTTGAATTATATATATTTATTTTTGCTTTTTACATTTTAATTTTTGGCATTTGATTTTTGAATTTTGGGTCTTAGGGTTTAGTTATTAAATTTTCATTTAGAATTATGAATATTGGATTTTAATTTTCCCAATTTGATTTGGGGATTTTGTTGGTGTTTGATGCTTGATATCTCTTTGAAAGCTGATATGTTGTTCAATTGTTTTTGAATTTTAACATTTGTGAATTGCAATATTTCGATTATTATATGCTTGGAGTTCTACCTGTGTTTGGGGTGTAACAGTTCCGCTTTTGGATGTCTCCTAGTATCTCAGTGTGACCATCATAAAGCTACAGTGTACCAAGATCACTTGCTTTTAAGTGTATTTTATTTTTACATTTTCTGTTCCAGCATACCAGCCTTGCCTTTCAACTTTCATTATTGCGCTATGCCATTGTCCCGTCTTCACATGCCAGCTTTGATTTCTTTCCAGCTTGCTTTCTTGTGAAATCTCCACTTTCCCCTGGACCTAGTGAAATTTGAATCTGCTCCCTAAAGGATTTGGAGGAATGAGAGACTCTGTCTCATCTACACATGCTCTGCTCCAACCGGGTGTTCTTGCTCTCTGTGGGTCCCCAAAGCCAATCTGTAACATCTGTCATCAGACATTTCTCTTCCTCCCTCCTGCCTTAACAACAGAAGTCTTTCACCCAGATCTGCCATTTGGCGGCCCGCAAACTCAAGTGAGACCAACTGCTGGGTTTGTGCCCATATGCCTCCCCATCATGATGCAGAGTTCCCGCTCCAGGCCGTACCTGCAAGTGTCACCTCCACCATCACAGGAATCTCTGTGAACACATGGAAAAAGTGTCTCTAACTGTGCGGTACAAGGCCACCTTCCTTGTGTGCTTCGAGTGGGAAAGCAAGGAAGGGGCAGAAGATGTGGGCACCACCACAAGATGCCAGTCCATGGTTCTCCGGTCATACAAGCATCCCCTGGTTATGAAGAAAATGGCAAAATCTAATATGGACTGCCCTGAAGGACCAGCAAACTGGACATCCTCTCCATGTGAGAACGCCCCAACTTACTTCTCGACAATACCTCATACCTTACATTGCCTGCCAGGTATAGAAACTACCCTTGACTGAGTGCCAGTCAACAGACACCTGGTTTGCACCTGTAGACCTCCTCTAGATCTGCAGCAGCAAGGCCTACCAGCAGTTGACTCAACTCTGGAGCACCACTGTCCCATGGGCCACATGGTGCCTGCCTTCAGGGTCTCCAAAGAAATACCTCATGGCAAGATTCAAAACATGTGTGACCTACAAGTCCATGACATGGTGAATACCTATACTTCTCTGATGGACGTAAAGCAGTCAGTGCTATACTGCATTAATACAGAATTATGAATTGGGTATTTTCCCTGATTTTTATTTTCAGGGGATCAGTTTTTAAACTGGAAAAATTCAAAGCATCAACAAAATCAAAAACTGATTACCCCCCTCTCTGTCCACACTTGCGGATATAGGTACTTCAAAGTATTTTTAACTCATGATCATTTTAAAAAGTCACCGCCATGAAACATTAAATAACTCATAAACTTCCTTGATACTCTTACATTTTATTCAAAAAACATATACAATTTTTATTTTCCAACACACCAAGTGTGATGTCAATTAACAAGCATTAAAAAAACTTCACTTCTAAACCATACTATTGACCAGAAGGTGACAAATTAAACACAAAATAATACAAAAGGGGATAGAAAACATTAAATGGGCTAGGGATAGAAAAATGGGACAGTTGTGTAATGATATCTAACTGTTATCAAAGCTGTTATCAAAAGCTTATAAAGAATTAATGACAACAATATTGTTTACAATAGGACACTCTTTAGTACTACTGAAGAACTTTTGTCAGCGTGCTTTTGAACATTACATCAAGATATTTAATCGTGTATCAACACCCAAAATTCGATAAGACCTTAAACTTTGTTTTCTGTTTAGACACAAGAACAAAAACCAAAACCTAACAATTGGTTCCAATCTTTTTTAGATAGTCGACATGTTTCGGCCACTTTACCAATAAGACACTATCTCTAGTATCTTTTTGCGTTATTCTACTGGCCTTCTTCAGGACGAGGACATTTCTTTAGTCATTGTGTTAATCTTCAATACCCCCGTGGTATACAGTGAACGTACTACATAAAAACAGAAAAGACATATTAGTGATTCATGGCGGGATTTAATGTTGTAAAATTACAACAATACACTAAATAAATTGAATATACTCGTTGTCACAAAGAACCTAGTCTGGGGACTCTTATGTACCACTCAACAATTCTGCAACACAGCAACCTTTTGGACAGGAGGTCTATTTTTTCAAAAAGAAAGGGATCTGTGCTATTATCCATCAAGCACTCCCTACATGCTCAACAAAAAACTGGGTCTTAATTTCCAAACTTGTTTTATTTTTCAGGTCTTTAAACCGACTAGGTCTTACTCAAGCTTTATTTACACCATTTTAATGCCATTGTTTTTTTACCTTTGCAGTTTCTTTTAGGAACACCCAGTTTAACTTCAGGCGCCTAAAATGTGATCCTTCCAAACAAATTTCAAAGGCTAAAGATGTGTAATGTTTTCGTGCTTGCTTTTCACAGACTTTGACCACTGCAAAAGTATATGTATAAATTATTTGCATTAGTCATACTGACAACCAAATATTCCTCAATGCGTGTTTTCCGCACTGCAATGTGTCTTAGCTACGGAAACCCCTGTTCTAAACTACAAGGGCTCCAAATGAGTTAAAGAACTTGAACCTCATATTCTAACACAACTCCTCGTCTATGCAAGCAGTAAATTTAATCTTTCTGTGCTGTTTTTTTGAAAATTGGTTTTATTGATTTTAAACAAGGGTATTGCAGTATTGAATACAAACATAATAAAGTGACTTGGCAATTGCAAGGTGAAAAGAAAGGGAAGAAAAGGGAGCGGGGGAAGGAGAAGGGGTGGGGGAAAAGAAAAGAGAAAAGAAGAAAGGGAGGAAAGAAGAAAATGAATTGCGTTACAATTGCTCATGGTACCAAATATCCTGACCAAAGATTTGACCCTCGCCCACCTCCCCCCTCCCTACAACCCTGATGGTTACGGAAAACAACAGATGTTATCATACTCCAGGAAAGGAGTTCATGAACTGCTTTGGATGTTAAGACAACAGTACTTCTTGTGACATTCAGAATCTGAATTAACATTACAGACTAATCAATATAATGGCTTTCAGTCATATCGTGTTGCACATTTGATATTTTACGTGATGTACTTGACCCGAAACTCAGACCATTCATTATCAATGGAGGTGTGGTCTCCATGGATGGCTGCTGTCAGTTTGTCCATGTTGAAAATATTTCGGGAGACATTGATCCACTCGGCTTTCGTTGGCAAACTTGTTCTTTTCCACATGTTTGTGAGACAGACCCTCGCTGCCAACAAGAGTCCTTGGCCCTCATTACAAGTCAGGCGTTAAGGGTTTAACGGCGCCGTTAACCCTTACCACCTGATTTACACTTTAACGCCTGCTTTTTGCAGGCGTTAAAGTCCAAGGCGCTAAGCGACCTTGGTGCTAATTACGGCACCGTAATTTACGGTGCTGTAATTAGCGCCTTCCCCATCCCCATTATGCCCTGTGGGGCAAAAATGGGAATGGGGAAGGGCAAATGGTGAATGGGGAATTACCGCCCCACTCACCGTGGAATGGGGCGGTAATTCCGCCATCCACCATGGCGGAATCCGGCATGGACCATGGTGCTAATAGCACCATGGTCCACCGCCTGACTTGTAATGATCACCCATGTGTCAGTTTGGGTACCTTAATTACTTGTTCTTCTGTCTCCACTAGACTGAATAGGATCATGAGTGGTTGTTTCTCCCTCTCCTCCCCTTCAAGCTCTTTAATCGAGCTGAGGACTTCATCCCAATATGCTTGGACCGCCCTACACCCCCACCACATATGCCAGTAGTCAGCTTTCTGGCCACAACCTCGCCAGCAAAATGGACTTACATCCTGATACATTCTAGCTAGCCTAAGTGGGTCGTATTGCCATCTATATAATAGCTTGATCCCATGTAATTTATACTGACGTGAGATAGAGGTTTTCGAGGTCCCTCTACATATCCTGAGCCATGTCTTTGGGGAGAGGTGTCTGCCGAGATCTGTTTCCCACTTGTGTTTTAAAGTGACTGAGGGGGTTGTGTTGACTTCTACTAATGCAGTGTACATTACGCTTATGAGGCCCTTGGAACCTGATCGGGTGTCCAGAATTGTCTCGAACGGAGTAAGATCCCTCTGTAGAGCTTCCCTCCACACCTCCCGAGGCATGACACCTTTTAGTTTTAGGTATTGGAACACTGAGAGTGGACCCAGACCTAGGGCTTCTTCCAGCTCCTGGATGGTGATAAATGTGTTATTCCTCCATAATTGTCCCGCCCTCTCCAAACCTGCATCATACCAAGAATTATAGCTGCATGGATCTGGGATATCATCCCAAACACCCAGTGCCCATAAGTGTGATAGGGTGGAGGGCCATGTTGTGATCCCTTTCATCCCTTTGTTTGGTTTCCATATAGCCCATATGGTCCCGAAAATGGGATGGTTTTTAATGCTGTTGCGTAATAGGGATCCTGGTACCCATAGCCATTCTCCCACAATGAATGGTCGGAGGTGGTAGTTGTCTAGGCCTATCCATTGGGGTTCTTTCTGCTGACTGATGTGTGGGATCAGCACTCATAGTTGGGCTGCCCTGCAGCAGAGCTCTATGGCTGGGAGGCCTACCCTGCCATTATCTTTCCAAAGGTGGAGTAGAGCAGCTGGGACTCTGGGTTTTTTGTTTTGCCATAGATAAGTGTGCAGGGCTTTTTTAGTGGTTGCAAATAATTCTTTGGGTAGTTGGATTGGGAGCATCTGGAATAGATAAAGCAACTTTGGCAAAATGACCATTTTAATTGTGTTCAATCGGCCCATCCATGGTGAGTCTTGTCCACCTCTCAATATCTTTTTGAATTGTGTGTAATTTCGGGGGAAAGTTGGCATCAAATAGGCCACGCAAATCTCGGGTCACATTGATGGCCAGGTAGCGCAGCGTGGCGAGACTGACCTTCATCCCCAAAGGTGCAAATGGTTCCACCTCTGTGTCCTGAGCCTTGTCGAGCGGGAGGAGGACTGATTTTCCTGTATTAATCTTTAGACCTGCTAGTTGGCCATATTCCTCGATTATTTCCATAGCTGCCGGTATCGAACTTAGGGGGTTGGTTGAATGCATGAGGATGTCGTCCGCATATAAACCCAATTTGTATTCTTGGTCCCCTACTGGGATTCCCTCCACCCTTTTGTCAAGCATTATCCTCTGCGCGAGCGGTTCGAGGGATAGTACAAATAGTTTGGCGGACAGAGGGCAGCCCTGTCTGGTTCCCCTCTCCAATGGAAACCATCTTCAGTAACCACCGTTCACTGCCACAGAGGTCTTGGGGGATGAATAAATTGCTTTGATTGTGCGGCAGAGTTTGGGTCCGAGACCTATCCAGACCAGAACCCTTTCCAAAACCCCCAGTACACTCTGTCGAAAGCCTTTCGGCGTCGAGTGATAGGAGAGTTGGGTCATCGTTCCTCCCCTGTGCCTCATTTATCAAATGCAAAGTTTTCCTCATCGTGTCCGCTCCCTGTCTACCCCTCACAAAGCCGACTTGCTCTGTATGTATTAACTTTGGTAGGTGTGTTTCTAAACTGGCCGCGATTACTCTGGCGTATATTTTAGCGTCTATGTTGAGAAGTGATATGGGGCGATACGACCCGCAGTATTTTGTGTCTCTTTTGTGATGAGCGTTAGTAGGGCCTGGGCAAACGTAGGGGGTGCCCGGCCTGTCTCAAAGATGTCGTTGAATAGGGTCACCAGGAAGGGGGTAAGAAAAGCAGTGAAGGTTTTGTAGAAGCTGGGAGTAAAGCCATCATCTCCCGGTGCCTTCCCCAACCTAAGATGTTTGATGGCATCGGAGACTTTGTCGCCAGTGACTGGTGCGTCGAGGGCTTCAGCTTCGGAGTGTGACAGTGCGGGGAGGCCAGTCTCTTTGAGGTAAGTGTCTACGCTCCCTGGTGGGAGGTGGGTCATTGGTATATAGGTCTTCATAAAAGAAGGCAAATGCTTCTTGTATTCCTTCTGGGGAAGATTCTATTGTGTCTATAAGGGTGCCATCTGTCCTCTCTATCATGTCTACCCATCTTTCTGCCCGTTGTGCTTGAAGCCGAGCCGCAAGGAGGGCATCAGCTTTGTTCCCCTTTTCATAATACGTTTGTTTCAAATATTGTAAGGTCTGGGTAACTTTGCCTATTTCAAGGGTTTTAAGCTCCTCTCTAAGGTCCTTGGCTTCAGCAAGATATATGGTTCTGCTTTGTGGGGATGTTTGTGCTAAGGTCTCTGCTGTGTCTAGTTTATTGCTGATGGTAGTCTCTATTAAGGTGCGTTCCCTCTTTTTTCTGGCACTTTCTCTAATTAGGATCCCTCGCCAAGTGGCCTTAGCTGCTTCCCACACATTCACTTTTGCAACTTCACCTGTGTCATTAGTTATTAAAAATTGCTTGATTTCATTTTCTAATTCTTCCCTGAAGACCATGTCAGACCATAATGATTCATTGCATCTCCACTTTGTGTTAAGTAGGACAAGGCCATCCCAGTCTAGGTCCACCACAACCATATCATGGTCCGACCATGCAATGGGGTATATGTCTGCGGTCTGGAGTATTTTCATTAAGCCCTCAGAGAGGAATACATAATCTATTCTTGTGAGCGTGTCATGAGGGATGGAGCGGAAGGTGAATCCTTTGTCCGCTGGATGCAAGTGGCACCAGCTGTTCGAAAGGCCATATAGGGCAAGGGTTATTTTGATGTCTGCAGACTCATTTATCTGGAGAGGCTGGGAGGAGTCTCGTGAGGTTTGCCTATCCATGGTGCTATTCATCCATGTATTAAAATCGCCTCCAATTATCGTGTGACCTTGTGATCTGTTAAACAGCCATTCAGTCATTTTAAGGAGGAATCTTTTTTGACCTTGGTTAGGTCCATACATTGTGGCTAAGGTTATAATCGTGTCCTTAATGGATCCTACTACTGCCAGGGCTCTACCCTCTGTGTCGGACCAGGAATTTAGGATCTTCATGCGGAGGCTCTTTTGGATCAGGATCCCAACCCCTGCCCTTTTCAGAACACCCGAACTCCAGAAGATATGCCCCACCATGCTGCTGGGGATCCTTCTCTTGTTCCCCTTCTGATATTTTGTTTCCTGCAGGAACATGATATCTATGTTGGACCTCTTAAGTTCTCTCGCCACTATAGAGCGCTTTGTGGGGGAATTAAAGCCTTTCACATTAAGTGTGCATATACGTAATTTGTGAGTTCTAGGCGTTGTTGCCATTGTTATTTTCATGTAAAGGGTAGCCCAGTAAGTGTATCTGTCTCGTTCTCTTATCTCTAGATTCCAGCTGTGTGTCTGATGTTTTGCGAGTGCGCCGGATCTTGTGTGGTCCTAATAGGACCGATACATATTCCGGATGCTCTGCAGTCTGTGGTTTCAAAGATGTCTCCGTCCCCCTTCCCCACTCATACTGTTCCGCCCCATTTTCCCCATTGTTCTCCTTGCGTTGTGCTTCCCCACCCTCCCCACCCCCCAATCCACATGGCGTCCGATTCGGCTGGGTTATATTCACCTGGTCGTTCTCGGACCACCAGCGGTAACCGTACAACGAACTGTCCCATCTGTATAATAATACAACTTAACAATGAGCCCCCAACTTCCCCCCTATATTTCTAAAGCTTGTTAACAACCTAAACTATATTTCAAACTTAAGATCTTGTTTGTGCAGCCCGGTATCCGGCTTCCGCAAAGTCAGCTCATGGGCAATCTTTGGCATTGTGTTAGTTTCCATCATATTGCCACATTTCTGTGTCCCTCCCTCTTCCAGATGGCCTGCGAGCCCCGGCCTTCTCCCCCCTCCCGAGAGCCAGTAAAAAGGTGCATTGGTTCTCATCACATAGGTGTGGACGTACCCTCGGCAAGTTCTTGGGTATATCATCTGCTTCGGATTGGGCGTGGTAAGCGGGTTTTGAGTCTCACCTTCGTCCGCCGTCATTTGGTGTGTGTTGATCTGTAGTTGGCGATGGCCTTCAGGCGGCTAAAAGTCAGTCTTTGGGTGCACCCATGGAAAAGAAACTGAGAGATCTAGGCGGGTTCAGTGTTCAGTGTCTGGGGAGTTGTTCATCCACCTATATTTCCTAGAACCAAACATCTTCTTTCTCCATGGGCCCTTAGTGTGCCATTCCTTAGCCTCTGGCCTTTTCCCACTCTGAGTTGGTTCTTCCTCCAACAGGTTCGTCCCCAACAGGTCGGCAATACAGTTCCGAATGTCGTTTTCAGAGATTAGTTTTATGGTGTTGCCCTCCCACTCGAAGGTGAGTGAGAAGGGGTATCCCCAGCGATATCTCACATCTTTCAACATTTTGGTGAGAGAGAGACATTTTCTTCGCATTGCCAATGTGAGGGAGGATTGGTAGATGCCCAACATCACATGTGGAGTATCCCTGGCCTTTTCCAGGACCCTGGCTTTGTCTGCGTAATTATGGAATTGTGCGAGCACCGTTCTAGGACCTCCTGGTTTTCCACCGGCTCTATGAACACGGTCACTTTTGGGCTTGTCTACCGAGTCATCATTGAATAACGACTTCATTATGGTATGCAGAGTTCTCTTCAAGTCTGTCTCCGTCTCGCCTTCATTTTCTGGAATGGCAAAAATCTGTATATTATTGCGCGCTCCCTATTTTCTAAGTCATCAACCTTTAAGCGAAACTCCTCTTCTCTAGCCTCGAGTTCCGCAATGCGTACATCCATTTGGGTCTCTGGAGTGTTCAAGGATGTCTGATTATGCTCGACCTCTTCAAGTCTTTCCTCAATCTTATCAATCCTCTGGGTGATTTTATCAATCTTGCCACCAATATCTGCTCTCATACTCCTCATTTCAGTGAGTATATCGGCAACATCTGCTTTAGTCGAGGCTGCTTCAGATTTCTATGCTGTCATTGTAGCGGCTCCAAGAGGGCAGTAGCTATCGTGTGATGTTGTGAAGTGGTATGGGGCCAGTCTCTCTCTGACGTTCATGTGGCGGTTTATGAGGTACGAGGACAAGCAGGTTCTTTTGAGGTGTGATGGGGGCTGGGTGGTGGGGCCTGTCCCTGACACCCAGGTCACATTGTCAGGTGATGCTCACTGGCCAGAGGGAGTAGGGCTTCTGCTGTGCGTTGTTTTTCCGGGGGGCACCCTCCGTACCCTGCAGGGGCTCCCTCAATTGTTTGGTAGATGTGTGGGTGGCTACAGCAGCGGATCTGAGAAGGGCACACGCCCTGCAACACAGGGGCCCAGCTCTCAGCAACGGCCTTTCGAGTGGAAAGTCTGGGCTTCGTGGGATGGGCTCGAGATTTTCCAGAAGTGTTCGAAAAAGAGTGGAATCTGGTCTGCTGCCTGATCCAGATCTTGTGGGTGGCTGGTGTCTCTCAACTTCTGACTGTTGGCGCAGGAGGGCTTTATGTGCCACCTCAGACGGTAGCTTTCGGGGCACTGGGTCCTTGCACCAACCGTGTTCTGCTAAAATCTCCTGTGTGGAGGGTGGTGGTATAGGCTTCCCGTGGTCGTCGCCCCCAAGACCTCAGCCAGGTACCCTGCAGACGTTGCTTCAAGGGTCTGCCTGTGAGTAAATCATTGGGCCATGCGAGGTGTACAGGACCGGCCCAAGGGGGACTATCTTGCGCAGGATCTAAGCAAGTGCTCCCGTGTCATGGGGATAGGTGAAGCTCATCGGGGCTGGGCGTGCTGGCAGATGTGGGGTGTAGCATTTGGAGACAGGGCTCCGAGGAGCCGGCCTCAGCGGGCGCGGAAGGGGGCCTTGCAGCGGGGGGCCTCAAAGGCGTTAGTTGGCAAGGCAGGGCCTCCAGCCGGCCGCACCCCGCTCCGTTCTTACCTCCTTTGCGCTGACTGCTGAGGTCCCCGGGTGCCTGCGGGGTCCAGGCCACAGCGTTCTCGAGTGGCGTCCTCGCGCCTTATTGTCCTGTGGGCTGCTCCCTGTGCAGGACGGCAGGTGGATGGATGGGCCGGATCCTCTGGGGCCGCGGGTGTGTCGAAATGGGTCTTGCAGGCTGCTCGCGGGCAGGGTGTTGTGGGGAGGTCGCCGACACAGGGCGGGAAGCATCAGCCGCGGGCCTCACTTGGTCGGCTGTGTAGTTTCCTCTCTGGGCTTCACAAGGCTGTAATTCTATGAAAACACCTCCGTTTTTTGTTGCGTTTTTTCCAGGGTGTGCTGTGCGCTTTTGGGCATCAGATCCGATCGATCATCCACCTGGGGGGGTCCAATAGTGGGGACTAATGCCACTTTGGTGGAACTCGGTGCAGAGCTCACGTGGAGGAGCTTGCCATCCGTGCGCCCCCTGGTGGCCAGTCCTTTCCGTGCATTTTTAAACTCTTCTATAATTTCCTGGTTGCGTGCAGTTGAAAAGTGAACCACACCACATCTGCGAACTTACTTCAAAAATGCAAATCCTGCACCTTGGCGGATGATATCTGAGTTCCAAAACAATTTTGCTGCACGCGATTCTGCTGCTGTGATTGTAGAATGGGATGGTTTTCACTCATCTTACGCTAGCTGTAACACTGCAAGAAGAACAGCGTGTTATTATAACTCCGGTTTCTTACACTCTACATTATTTTTCTTTTAAAACCCACATAACACTCCCTAGTGTCAATATCGTGGGAAAGAAACATTAGATCAAATTGACTTTACACACCAAATTGCATTATACTCCAGATCGGTGTCAAGAGAGTAGGTTGTTATATATCAGTTGCAGGCAATTCTGGAAGTGGTGGTAAAAGAGACTGCTGTTGCCCTGGGAACATTGGGTGCTGAGCAGATGGAGTTGAGAAAACTGTCTCTCAAAAAACACGACATGATATTGGATTCCCATGGTGGAGTGTTTGCCCTTATTGGATTAGAGCAGTGTCTATTTGGTCCAGGCTCCTCTGATGTAATCTTTGACCATGCGGCTCACACCACTTCCTTGGGGCAACCCCCAATGATACATCCAATGACTTTCTGGATGGAAAAAAAGACTAGGCCTGCTCCTTCTAGGGAAAACTGCTTTCATATGTCCTGTATGTTGTTGGGGAGTTGTTTGCACTAATTACCATCAGCAAACTAGTCTGGTGCCTCATTTCAAGGTGTTGCCAGACCCCGGGATCCTACTTGACCATTGCTCAAACCCTCCCTCACATCCTGGATTCCAGAGTGCTTAAACAAAGAACTTTACAGACTGGCCTGGATTGAGGTGTGACGCTGGTCCCCTGCCCAGTTAATGTGGTCACATTTGGGACCAGGGGGGAGCTGCTGAAATGGCACTGTCCATGTGTTGACCCCTGACAGCCTTTACCTGTGTTTCACATATATGTCACTTATTGTTTACTGTGGGTTTTCTGTATTTTCCATTTTCAATGTATTGCATTACCTTTCATTTTCCCCACTGTATTTGTCATCTTGCACTGTGTGACCGCACTGTATAAGTTCTGCTCCTGCCCAGACACAGTTGATCCAAGGCCTACCCCTGCCCCACACCTCCCCACCCCTGAGAATTCCCAGCCGAGGCGACAGCTGCGACAGATGCACACTTTTACTGCACCTTGGGGGAGGGCTGGCCCTTCCAACTCCTTCCTTAGATAACGTCCTCCTCTCCCCAATCCCTGCCTATGTTTACCCACCTGTAAAGCCACACCCCCTCCTATATCCTTCCTCCTTGGACCCTGGGAACAATTGTGTCCATCATAGTGGGGTGGCTGGGGGCAGTCTTTGGAGTGAGGAAGCACAACTGTGGACAGAGGATTTGTCCCTGCCTATGTGTTCCCTCCTGCCTCCCCTTCCACTCTGCAGCCAATGTAAAATCTGACCCTTTCATCTCTTCTTCCTCTCCTCACCACAGCATCATTTGTCCCTGCCTAATTTTGGCCACCTACCTCCCCTTCCTGTCACCAAGCCTATCTGGGCCCTGGGAACAGCTGTGTTCATCCTGGGGGTGGGATATAGAGGAAGGGGGAGGCATCAACAGGTGTCTGCTCTACACTCTGTGATCACCACCCCTTCCTCCTTGGAACCTGTATGTGGACTTTGGAGGGGGGAATCAACAGCCATACAAGCATTTTATGAGAAGCTCTGGGGGCTCTTTCTGGTCGTGGTGGTGTACTGGATGCGTGGTTGGAGGCAGAGTAGCTGCAGGGACCCTTAGCAGGTGCACTTCCCCAAGTCTGGCCTTCTTCTCCCCTTCCACCTCTGTACCCTTTTCTCCCCAACCTGCTTGCCTCTGCCCTTCTTTCTCTCTTTCTCTGTCTCCCTCTCTCTCTCATTCCCTCTCTTTCCCTTTCTCTCTCTCTCTCTCTCTCTCTTGTTCTCTTTTTCTCTTTCTCTCCTTCTCTCTGTCTCCCTGTCTCTCTTGCTCTCTGTTTCTCTCTATTTCTCCCTGTCCTCTTTCTCTCCCCCTATTTCCCTCTCTTTTGCTTTCATTCTCTCTCTTTTTCTCTCCCTTTCACCTTCTCTTGTTCTCTCTCTCCTTCTCTCGTACTTCCTCTCTTTGGCTTTTTCTATCCCTCTCCCCTTCTATGTATCTCCCTCTATTTCCTCTTTATTACTCTCTTTCTTGTGCCCTTTCTCTTTCTTTCTTTGCCTCTCTCACTCTCCACCTCTCTCTCTCTCTCACTCTCTCTCTCTATCTCTCTCTCTTTCTCTCTCTTTCTTCAGCCCATGTGGGCCCACTGCCCGTCTTTCTGCCACCCCGGGCCCAAGTCTCTCCTCCTTCTATTAGATTCCACCATCTTCAACCCTTCCCTTGCTCCCTTGTTGCCACATCTCCCCCTGCATCCAAGGGTACTCTCCAGGTCCCATGCAAGTGGGTGTGCCTAACTTGTATGCCTGCCATCAGTGCCGTGTCTCATGCCTGCAGCCTGGTGGAGACAAGTATCTGTGTCCAGTGTGCCTAACTTACTCTGCTGGCAATGAACCTACTTCTCTGCCTGTAATATATCTGTTCCTGAATTCTGCAAAGACTTTGGTGCCTTCATTTGTGTTCCCAATTTTCGGTGTAGCCTGCATGTTATTGCCAGAGGGGGACCCAGTCTGTCTGCATACACAAAGCACCCTCAATGGGGTCTGTTAATTTGCTGGCCCAAAACTTTGGCTCTGTCTGGGGTCTCCCTCACGGTGTCCCTATTTTGGCATAACTTTCACGTCCACAGGAACACGTCAGCTCCAGTACCAGGTCTGTTACAATAACAGCCTAAGAACTCAAACACTTTATAGCTAAATCCATCCAGACAACCATTGCTTAGTTAGTTAGAAGACAGGTACATAATTTTTAGATGTATGTAAACTGCTAATCGACTTAGGTGTTGATGCTGCTAAACTCATGCTGACAAGAAATAAAGTGCTCAGTCTCATACTTTTGTCAATTCACTACAGGTGCCAATTTTTATAGTGATGTTTATTCCTGGTCTTTCCTAACTCTGTTTGCCAGCTTCCCCGTTGTTTATTGTCATGGTGTGCATGCATGCAGATTCATGCTGAGCCATGTTTTCCTTTCTGCCCTGTAAAAATTATTATTTTTTTTTTTTATTTTTTTTTTATTTCGCTTTTATCAAATCAATGATTTTGCAAAAAGAAGAAAAGAAAGAAAAAGAAAAAGTTGGAGGAAGAAAAAATTAAAAGTTTATAGAGAGTTCCCTTTTACAGTTCGGTGTTGACATTCAGGTCAGATTCAAACCTTGTTTATCAAGAACCTAGTTGATCGGATTCTTTAGATCTAAGGGAACATGCCTCTGAAGCTGCTTTTAAGATTTTTGCAGTTGCAATAGACCATGTCGTTCTGGAACCGCTCAAAAGTCGATTCCACCAGACGTCTTCTTCATTCAGGAGGTTTGAGTTTATCTGAGGACTCAAGGATGCTCTTCTCCATTTTTCAGTTTTGGTGCAATGCATCAAAAGATGTTTTATCGATTCCGGCACTGAGTCGGTTTCACAGAGGCGGCATAAGTTGGTTTGTGATTGCCCTCTAATGGCCCTGATTTCGTTTGTTGGAAGCAAATTCAGGCGACTTCTCAGGAAGATAGATCTTAAACCCTTGTCCGGGAATCTTTTCAGGACTTCCGAGGTAGAGTGTAGTTTTTTGGGGTGAAAGTTCAAATGGGTGAGAAGTTTGTTGTTGCCTGCCATTGTGAGAGTCTCTATCCAATCCAGCAGCGCCATTTTCCGTTTAACTTTCATGTGATTTTGCATCAAGTCGTCTTCAGAACATCAACTGATGACCAGGTGAGTGCACTGTTTGTTTGCCCAAGAGAAAAGAAGTTTGCTCTTACCTTCCAAAATTTCTTCATTGATTATCTTGTAAACAGGTGGAGAGTCTTGCATTATTGTTTTCCTGAAAAGGGCATTGCCTCACAACCGTATGTCAAACTCGGGACTAGTTTGCTCTTGTAAAATTTTATGGCCGGTAGGAGCGAAAATCGTCCATATTTTCGGTCAATTATTTTAGCCTGAGTGGTCAATTTGTGGATTTTGTCCCATAGATAATTTTGCATTGCGGTTTCTGATTTTGAATTGTCCATCATCATCCCCAGATATTTGAAGGACTTCACCATTTCAATTGTTGAGTCTTCGATTCGCCATCTGAAGTTTTTTTAGATCTTTTCCTGCAGCTTTCCGAGGGTCAGGATTTTGGTTTTCTCCTTGTTTATCTCGAGGTTGTTACTTGAGATGTATTTTGCTAGGTTGTCAAGCTACCTCTGAAGGCCAATTGGGGTCTGGTCGACGAGGATGATGTCATCAGTGTATAACAACCTAGTTACAGGAGTCTTACCAACTTTCGGAGGGAATGATCTTAACTCGCTGGAATTGTCTTTTAGGTCTCCAAGGAAGGAGATGAACAGGGCCAGAGCCAACGGGCCGCCCTGCTTAACCCCTCTAAGCGTCTGGATTTCTTCAGACAAGTTTCCTGCTTTGTCCAATTTGATCCTGATTGAAGTCTTGTCATGGAAAGCCTTAATTGGATCAAGGATTTTGTTTGGGCAGTTCCATTTTTCTAACTTGGACCACAGCAAAGATCTGTCTATTTGGTCAAAAGCTTGACTCAGATCGATAAATGCCAGATGTACTTTCCCGGGCTTAGATGAGAATACAGCTTTTATGACACTTAGCAGCATAATGTTGGCGGTAGTCCCTGAGTTTTTCATGAACCCTGTTTGAAAAGGGTCTCGGCACAGAGCTGATTTGGCCCAGGATTGGAAACTTTTTCGGAGAAATGACCCGTAGATTTTTCCAATGGTGTCCAAAAGGGCAATGGGACGATAATTACCAGGCTCATTTTTTTCTCCTTTTTTATAGATAGGTGCAACCACTGCTGTGCGCCATGAATACGGAATGGATCTTGTGATGCTGCAATTCTTGAATACTTGCCCAATGAAGTTAGCCCACTCCACCGGGTGGTTCTTTAAATCTATGTTTGTGATTCCGTCGGGGCCCGGTGCCCTAGAAGATTTAAGGCGCCTAATGGCCAAAACTATGTCTTCCTCGTTTGAGATGTCTTCCCAGGTGGAAAATATTGAATCCTGCGCTGCAGCCGGTTCTTGATTCCTTGGGGGTTGGAAAATCGTGGAGAAGTGTGATTTCCATGCTTCTTCTGAGACATTGTTTGATCCTTTTTCACTTACTCCCTCTTCTGTGTCCTTTATTAGCTGCCAGAAAGCACCAGAGTTCTTAGAGGCCAGCTTTCGGAGCATTTCTTCAGAATCACGCTGGTACAAGAGGATTCTTTGTTGTCTGAGCCAGGATTTATATGACTTGTGTTCTTTTAGGTAGAGGTCTCTTGGACCCGCTAACTCAGAAATAGCCGCCTGCTTTTTCAGCTTTCGCAAGGTACGCCGTTTCAGAACCAACTCAGTGTCGTAGATGTGTAAAGGTTTTTGAGTTGCTTTATGATTAAATTTCCTTGGTATCAGGTACGGAACCAAAAGAGGCGGTAATCAGTGGGGTTTAATTTCTCCCTGTTTCCCCGAGAGCAATGCGTCGAGTAGTTTTTGAACAGTTCCTTGATTCTCTCTGATGTAAGCCTGAGACGGTTTCCTTGGTTGGTGGATTCAGTTTTCTCCATCATTTGGGTTCTTTTTCTAACTGTTGTCGGCCAAGAGATTTTCAGAATGTTATGGTCACTTGCTTCCGTCCTTACAACCTCAAATGATGTAATTCGATTTAACATCTCCTCTGATACAAATATGGAATCAATCGTTCCTTCTTGCGATCCTCTTTCTCAAGTTGGGATGGGAACAGCCTGGGGGAGAGAGTGGGCGATGTTAAAAACATTTCTAGAATCCATGAGCGATTGCCATTGTTTTCCCGGTGACTCAATCTGGGTTGCTTGGCGCAGCTCAAGACCTCTTGGTTGACCCGTAGGGCATTTAGCATTAAGGTCGCCACTTAGAATTATAAGTGGATTTTCCTGGGTGGTCATGATCCCATCAATCTCTTTTTCGATAGTTGCTGAGAAAATTTTATCTGAAATGACTTGAGGATTCCAGTAAGTAATGATTATCGTAATCGGAGAGGAAATCAACGATCAACTGTTTTCAGCCAGTCAGTCCCACTTTAGTTGTACTACCAAGTGAGATTGAGTTGCGGCAATCGTCTTCTGGATCGAAAGCCCCGAGCCCGATCGGACTGCTACTAAAAGGCCGGCTGATGGACGGCCCAAGCAGCCTTTTTTTGCTGGAGAAGTAGCAACTGAGAACACATCTATTGTTGGGGAATCAAGTATCCATGTTTCTTGAAGGGTAATAATGTCGAAGTCCCCTAGGTTAACTCGTCCAGGTTTTGTGAGATGGACGAAACCTCTTGTATTCCAAGAGATCATTGTAAGTGTATGGTCTTGACGATCTGGATCCCTTGTTGGCGTGTTTTGACTTGATCCATCTTTTGAATCTATCCCCCGCTTAACGGGTGGAATTTGTTGCTATTGCTTTTGGTGTTTCGAGGAAGTTTTCGGAAGCCATGCCAAAAGCTGTCTAATCGGTGCAAATGTTGACGAGTTTTCATTGGCAGCCACATGGTCCATAGGTCTCGTGGACTTCCGGTTTCTGTCGGAAGATTTTTGGTCCGTCTTAGTTTCGGTATAGGACTGACCCCTACCTCTAGCCCAGGGTCTCCCTTCCCGGCTTCCACTTGGTCTTTGCGAGTTTCTTTCAGCAAGTTCCCCATTTGGAGGGGGATGCTTTTTGCTCTTTCCAATAGACTCTAGTAATTGGGCCGAGTCCCGCCTTGGGAGCAGCGACGTGTTCAGCTTATTCGACTCCGTTCTTGACCTGTAATGGATGTTCCCAGACGGGTATACAGTTTTCTTTTCTTGCGGTATCTCCTCGTTTAGAGAGCGTTTTACCTCTGTAATGAAGTAGCCATTATTCAGGAGGTCTGCTTCACCTTTTTTAGACCAGCTGCCTTTTGCTTCTGCACTTACGTACAAGTACGCCTTTGCTTTTTGATCCTTGTGGTATGGTTCAACAAGTACCAGGTCCTCTGTTGTCAGGTCTTTTAAGTCTCTTGTGTGTTTTAGGATTTTCAGTACTGTTACCCTGTTTAGAGTTGTCTTCTCAAAATTTGCCGGAATCTGTTCCAGCTTTAAAATTGTCGCAGCTGCAAGCCTTGAGTTTAAGGCTATTTTTTGATTCGAGCTTCTGTCCCAAGAATGTTTCTTTTTTTCCGTCAGTTCGGTACGGTCATTAAATCCTTTATGCAAATTTGGTTCGACTCTCCGGGTTTTGATAGTATCAGTATAGGATTCCGGTTCAACATGGTTTCTTTTGTGCGACGCTGGTTTCTCCCTCAAGGAATACGGACCACGAGGATGTCTTTCATCAACGTCTAGCCGGACCCTTTTGTTATCAGTGTCTGGCTTATGTTTTTTTTAGTGGTGAATTTTTTGTACAGTCATTGATCGGTTGCGATCTTTCATGATGGTGGTTTTCAATGTGGTTTTGACAGCAGCTCTCTGGGGACGAGTGGAGAGTGATGTTCATTAGAGCTTCATCTCTCAGGAAGTCTTCAACAGTAATTGGCGAATGTGGCAGCGGAGACTGAGAGGGACTTCTAACGTAATGGCAGACCTGTATCGGGGACTGAGGAGTGGCACAGAGCTTTATTTCATTCACTGGCAGGTCATTGGTTTTCTGTCGGGGGGTCAAACCTTTTTCCAAAGGTTTGCCTGCTGAGGGATCCAGAACAGGAGCTGTCACCACTTCTTGTGGGATGGTTTTTTTTTGATTTCCATTCGAATTAGTAAGCTGAGGTAGTTTGTCTTTTGTTTGCACTTTACCTAGACTCACCCCAGGTTGCAGACGTGATTGTTTGGGAGCTACAGTTGGCTCTTTTAGGCATGGTTTAGCCGGGCCCTTTTTGACTCCTTCGAATAGAAATTTTCTAAGAGGTTCGATGTTTTCTTTTCCTTTTTGTTTTTTTCTGAACTCTTTCCCAAAGTCAAAGCAGATTTTGCTTGGAACCTGTTTTCCAGTTTGTTGAATCTTCGACCCCGATTCTCTTCCTTTTTCTGCCATTGGGTCGGTCTGTGATGCAGAATCTCTTGTATCTTTAATTAAGATTGAGTGGACTGATTGAGTCGACTTTTCAGGTTTTTTTGTGAAGGGACACCAATGATTTTGTCATATATAACGCTGTCAACTTTTTCCTTTGCGGTTATATACCCTTCATGGTATGTCATTTTCGTGTGAGTCATTGCAATCAAGGTAGTTTGGTCCTTTAACGTATCGTTTATGGCTTCATATAATTTACCAAAAGGAGCGAGTGCGATCGTCAAAGCTGACATCAATGTAGTCAGGTCTCGTTTTTTCGGCGGTGTTTCATTGAGGGCTCCCTCCAATTGGGTCCCACCAGCACTTTTCCTTCGAGGTGAAATATTATGGCAGCGGGGTGAAGAAAGAGGCTGTGATTTAGCCTTAGATGAGTGGAGTCCTGTATCCGGGACTGCTGAGGTTGGTTCCTGTTGGTGTTGGTTTTTGGCTGGAGAATCAAATTCCCGGGTCTCAATACTTTGAGGGGCAGGTTGAGAGCTTAGAGGACCCTTTGGGCTATTCCTCTGGGGAAATTCAGCAAGCGAGGCAGGTGGGCTCGTTGGAGGAAGGTTGAACGGAGCAGTTTTTGGACTGCCCGATGTTGCAAGCAAATCGGCTCTTGGGCTTTCCAGGAGAGGAAAAACTTCACGGGTGTTGTCATTTTCAACAGAAAGCGGTAAAGGATCTTTCGGTGCGTAAGGAAACTTGCATGCTTTAGGGCCCCCAGCGAGATCGTCCGTTGCGTCCAATATTTCAGCGTCCGTCAGTTCTAGGAGGACATCATATTTTCGTTTCCCTTGGCTGACGAAGTATGGTTTTAAAGAACTGCAGATCGCTGCATTCGTTACGAGCTGGTCCGAGGGTTTCGTATACTGTGGTGCTCGACCGGCCGGACCTTTCTTCTTTCTTTGTTTGCTTTGGTTTCTTTTTTTCTTTGGGAACTCTTTATTTTTCAAACTTTTGTTTGGATAAGTGTGTGGAAGCAATGAGTCAATGGAAGGGGATTCGCCCTCTAGATTCAGCATATTTGGAGGCTTTGCAGATTGAAGCTCTACAGTAGGCGTGTCTACCTCAGTTTGTTGGTCTTTGGCTCCACCCCCTTGAGGAAGTGGACCCTTCTTTTCGGGCGCATGAATATTAGCACGCCCTACCTTCTTCTCCGATGATGCTGTCGGCACCTCCATAACTTCCAGGACGAGTGCTGGCGGGGCGGCAGGTGGGAGAGCGAGCCCCTGCGGCTCCCCACCTCCTCGACAGAGGCCACCTCTGCCACAGCCCTCCGCGCCGTCCCACACTGCGCCGGTCGAACCCAGGGCTCCAGGCGACCGAAGAACCTCCGAGGCCCGAACTTCGGTAAGAGGTTTTTGAAAACCTTCCTGGGCTGCAACGAGCGCAACGAGTGGCGAAGCCGCATGCGGTTCGCTCGCTGCCCACCCTTCGGTCGGCTGCACTGGGAACCTGACCGCGTGGGGCTTCGCCAACTCAGGTGCCCGCGCTGCTCTTGGACCTCGCGGGACAAGATTGCCGCAATGAGTCTGGTTTGAAGTGTTTCCACACTGGCGGCATCCTTTCTTGGGGCTGGCACTGGGGCTTCGCTTTGGCCCTGATTGGTTTTTTCCAAAGCGGACTCGTGTTGAGGGTGTACTAGGGGGCTAGCGGTTTGGGGCCCCAAGTTGGTAGGATGTCTTTTTCTTGAGAGTGGGCGAGGGAGGTCAGGTCTAGTAGACGAAGGTCTTTGGTTTGAGCTCCTCAGCCATCGCATGTCCTCTTCTTCACCTCCCAGAGGTGATGACGGGGGTGTTTCACCCCTCCCGGCCTCCATGCAGGCAGACAGGAGTCTAGGAAGAGGTTTTATGGGTCCACCCACAAAAAACAGCAACAAGTGTAGAGAGACTCTGGTAGGAAGGTCTGGTAAGGAAGGTCGACTGCCACAGTCTGCAACTCTGCAGCCAACTCCGCGGCTGCTCCGCGGCTAGGAAGAGGTTTTATGGGTCCACCCACAAAAAACAGCAACAAGTGTAGAGAGACTCTGGTGGGAAGGTCTGGTAAGGAAGGTCGACTGCCAGAGACTGCAACACTGCAGCCAACTCCGCGGCCGCTCCGTGTCTAGGAAGAGGTTTTATGGGTCCACCCACAAAAAACAGCAACAAGTGTAGAGAGACTCTGGTAGGAAGGTCTGGTAAGGAAGGTCGACTGCCACAGACTGCAACTCTGCAGCCAACTCCGTAAAAATTATTGGTATTTTCACTCTAGTCTTGCATTCCTTTGATCGAGTTAATCACCATTGTTATAGCCTTTGATGGCCAGGTCCATGGGCATCACTGCCAACCCAGGTGTTGTTTCTCATGCTTGTGGATATTTATTTGTTTATTTATTGGACATTTGTATGGCGCCTATAAACAATTATTTCCAGGTGCCACAAGACAAACTGCTGGAGATCGGGGACATGGGAATCAATACAATAAACAACAAAAACCAGTTATATTGGCCTTGTGACAATCCTACTGTGCATGTCCTTGAGAAGGTGGTAAGTGCAGGGGGGTCGGTGGTGGAGGGAGAAGTTCAAGAGTAGGGTGGCCCCAGAGTAGGTGGTTGGGGAAGAGCTGGGCGGGCCAAGGTGGCAAGTGCCAGGGGAGAGGAAGGATGAGTGTGGTAGGCAGGGAGGTCCAAGTTGGGCTAGTCTGGGAAAGGGAGCCTGAAGACAAGTGCTGGCAAAGTTGACTTCAAGTTTGATTATATAATCACACCAAAGATGTTGGTTCGCAGACTCTTTCACTGCCTGTCCAAAAGGTGCTGGACTTATCAAAGAGGGTCATTGTAATAGCAATAGTGGGTGAGGTTCTTTCTGGCCTTCACTGCAATCATAAGGTTCTTCTCAGTGCTTCCCCAACATCCCTTTTAGTACTTCTGAAATTACCTTCTTAACAAGTCATAATGCATATGTGGAATTGCTTCCTGAGTGCATGTTGTTGATAAGTGTTCTCTGCCTGTGTGATCTCGACTAATGCTTGCCAAGATCTCATGCCTGGTGTCATCCCTTAACACATGTAAGGATGGTTATCAAGAGGGTATAGCGCTTGAGATTCTTCTATGACTTCACCTATGGCACACTGTATGCCATAAGCCCTCAGGTTTATCTGTTATGAATGATTCCAAAGTTTGGCAAAACATGATGGTGTGCTGGCAGGCTGGGATACATTCATCTGATGTCTTATGGGTCTAGGTCTACTGTTCCAAGATGGATGGTGCCACACTTCTAACTATTGGCTCATAAGTGGAGCTTTAGCACCACCTATTGTGAACCGAAAATAGTTCTGAGGAATGTAGACAGAGAGGATGGCATTTGAAGAGTCGAAATGCATATCTGCCTTGGAGATTTACCAATTTCTGCAAATTCACCACAGTCCTAGCCTCTTGATTTGTCATGAGAACTTGAATGTCACGTTTAGAGATGTCGATAATGTATGGTTCTGCTGTCACTCATTAACCTACATGCTGTTTTCTTTACATTCATACTGAGAGCTCTTTGCAGGTTTTCCCAGCAGCATTGCTATGTTGTACCATCTGCGATTACGGGTGCCTGCCCTTTGTATGTGCCCTTTCTCTTTTCAGTAGCTTGCTGGAGGGCCCTCGCAGCATAGCGCAACAAGTCATTCATTTTCTGCTACTCTATAACTGCTTCTTGTTGTCTAGAAATCCTTAAGAAATCTTTGGTGTAACTATCTAGACAGCCCTCAGCACAAACATGCATTTTACTATGATAATTTTACAAAAAGGTAATGGTGAAATATTTCTCATTTCAAATCTTAACATAAAATATGCCATAGCTGTCCAATCCTAGATTTTATTTAAAGCTACAACACTTTGAATTCTGTGACTTTTAGTTTTGTTTTAATCATAATTAGTACGTAACTACAAGTCCCAGCTTGCTCAGGACAGATGATAGATAAATTGTGTACACATTACATATGGGGGATCCTAAACTCTAATGAGGAGGACTTAAGATCACCATTATTCAAATTAGAAAGGATTTCCAAAAAAAAAATGGATAAATATCGGGAAATTGTATCATTACAGAACTACGTCAAGAGTGAACTCATCCCAAGGGGACTCCGTATCCTAATATTTCTGAATGTTATCAATGACAAGGACAAGGATCTTGCGGACCTGTGGGAAAAGAACCTTAACTGCAGTTCAAAAAAGATGTTAGAACTCTTAATTGAACACGCCACAAGGGAACATAAAAGAACAATTGAACAGACAGTATTAAGAAAGAAATAGTGGAGATAAAATCTCTAGAAGCAACTAAGGAAAAAACTATGAAAAAATGCACGAGATTTAAAAAGATTACCAAGATGAAATCAAATTAAGAATATTGAGGAAATACTGCAGAAAGGAAAGTGATTACACAGAAGACAGAGTATATACTTTTCAAGCTAAATACAATCTATATTTAAAACCGAGCTCTAAAACTAGCACACCCAATACATCCTCAGCGAGCTCAGAGCTGATTCAGAAGGAGAATCAACCTCCATCGATAAAGCCAGCACTAGTGAACAAACATTGGAGAAAAACTGTCTTGGATATATGAACCAAATAAAACGTTGTAAACAGGGAAATAAAAACCTAGCTACCAAGCAGGTCCGTTTTCAACTACCAATGAGCATGGCGATGACGCAATCTACACAAGGAGGAGAGGAAGGGGGGGGGCAAGACCCAATAAATCAAGAATCTCAAGAAAATACAAACAGAAGATTCACAAGAGCAAGTGCGAAAGAACTCAACAGGAACAAATAGGAAGAGATCTTGTTTTGAACTTGTCCAAGAGAGAACTGACTAAGGATTAAGAGTGGACAACGGGATCTAACCCAATTATACTGAAAACTGCAAACAAGAGTTTAACCAAGACTTCCTAAATAACAATTGTATTGAGAAACAAGCCCTCATTTGAAAAAGGCCGTACAGCCGAAACATGTGTCATCACTAAGGGCACTTACGTTTAAATATTCATTTGAACACTCATTTTGGCACAGTCTAATATCTGAGTATGTTTGTAATACATTTATCGGAAGTGGTTTCTTTGACTTTTTAACCACCACTCAGTGAGACGCAACATCTGGTTTTGATACTTGAGTCCAGCAACATTCCCATGTTCATCATATTTGTGTCGCCTTAATTGACCAGCCCCCCAAAAGCCAACACTCTCACTTACATCCTTCCTGTGCTAGTTACATCTCTACTAACCCGTCCTGGAAGTGCTGTGCTGTTGTGCCTAGCATCACTCTTCCTTGTCTTGAACAAAAAACCTGGGAGTGTTTTTAGTGGGCTCCTCAACATTTCCCATAAAATCCATGAGGTCACTAAGAAGTCCCGTTCCCAGCTCCATGCCTTGACATATTATCCATCAATTGAACAAGATGCGTTCAAGTGTCCTTCTCGCGTTTAGATGGATTCAATAGTTTGTATCTAGGCAGTCCTAACTTCTTAATGTACCAACTACAGGTAATTCAAATAAGGCTGCCAAACTTGACTTGGCTGGGACCCTGATACCACATCTCCCCAGTGCTGATGACATTGCTCTAACCTTCTATGCATTATTCACAGGACCTTCTTGCACCACAGAGAATCTTTTTCAACCGCAGAGGCTGCCTTCCCAGCTCTAGACAGAGTGAGCAGCGTGGATGCCCGCGTGGCTCAATGAGTTCGAAGGCAAAAGTCAAAACTGTCGGCTTTGCCCATGTCTGTGTAATTGCCTGTCATGTGCATGTATTTCAACTCTTGTCCGTTTCTTTTGTGTGAATGTTTCGTGACTTGTGCAACGTTTGTTTGGTTCCTGCTGCAAGCATTTCTTTCAATAGAGTTTTACATGTCTGTGCACAGCTACTGTAGAAACCTTGTAAGGGGTGTTCTAAATGAAGCGGATTGGTATCCCATGCGTTTTTATAAACTGAGGATCTATTTATTACCTGCTATGCAGACTTCTTGTCAGACAGAAACTATTTTAAGAGCATTATTGACATACCTTTGCTTTTATGATGTGGCTGTGTCTATAGTCTCTTTTCTGGAGCTCGGAACCCAACAGTGAATGAAAATATCAACACACACCACAGCAATTCAAAAGGAATCACACTGACTATGACAAATTGACTTCTTCCCTGCAGTATTACCCGGATTAGCAGATTCAAAGCTCCTACACCACCCTCACACTTCAAGAAACCAGGAGTGAACCCAACAATAAAGTTAAAACAGGCACAGTTAAGAGATATACCTCCTTCGCCTTGTATGGTAACGTGAACCGAAGGAAGGCTTAACTCTCAAGAGGGGTGTGAATGTGATTCAGTAGCAGCACACACAGCAAAGTATAACAGTCCAAAATAAAGTAATGTCCAATAAAGTTTCCATTAAAAATACATATACATTAATTAATTGCACCATATGCAATAATAACTAAATAGAAAACACTATAAAATCCCAAACCTGTAAAAAGAACACAGAATATGCAAGACATCAAGATGCAGGACTCTGGGTAATCAGACAGAGGGAGAAAAGGCAATAAAACACACAGTGCTCAAAAAAGGATATGTTATTGAGTTGCAAAATGGGATCAACGTGGGGTAGCCAGTGTCTAGGGCCCACATTGGACCAAAGGGCCAGTTATCAAGCAATCATACCCTTGCAGAGTCTTGGCAGTCTGAGAACGGTGAACCAGGCTTTGCAGCACTGTTCGGTGGTTCAATCCAGTTTGAAAATGTGGCAGTCAAAGTGGTCCAGTGGCAAGCAGATGTTGAGGCAGGGTCGAATTGAAGCACACTGTAGTTTGAAGTGGGCAGAAGTCATGTGGATCAGGGGTGTGACCATGTTAGCCTCAGATGTCAAGATTCAACGGCAGACAGGCTGATGGCTCGATGCATTGGTGAGTCAGTTAGATGCCAGGGCTTGACTGGATTGGTGATAATGCAATGGGTGGTTCGAACAGTGGTTCAAGCGTTGCAGGTGCAGACATGCTTCTTTGTTTGAGCAGAGGCAATAACATGCTTTAGCTGGTCAGGTGCAGTGGAAATTTAGTTTGAATGGGCAGATATGTGGTTCAAAAGTTGTGTGCCAAAGGCAGGTACAGAGTATCCTGTTGGGTCAAACTAGGTCAAATACGCTCATAAAATGTCTCACAGAAGGTTGACACAGAATTGAAGGAATCCTGCCTGTTCTGGCTCTCAGGAGGTGTGAGGCCCACTGCAGAAACTCAACGAGAAGATTGGCCCTCTTCCTGGTCTCCCAAACCCAGGGGAGGCTGGCACACACCTACAGGGGTCCTTCAGCATGATGATATCATTGCAGCAGTTTTGCTAGCAGAGATGTAGGTCTTGTTCCAGCAGTAATTCACCCCAATGGTCCCTGGTGACATTAGGTCACAGAGTTCTCCTCTGCCTTGTAACACCTGCCTTCACCTCACAATTAGAGGACTTTTGAAAGGACTGCTCTCCCAACAGGTTCCATTGAAATGTTCTTAAAGGTTTGAAGTCCAGAGAGGATTCAAAGATGGAGTGGATGACCCCTTCTTTGAAAGGCAAACATCTACAGGTGATTGGTCGAACACAAGCCTGCTTTAAGGGCCTAATGCATGTCCTTGGAACAAGTGTACTTTGCCTTCTGACATCACATCAAAATTGAATTGTGCTACAGGAAGTGGATAAGACTGGAAGGAAAGACAGAGGTAGAGGTAAACAGATGGTGGGACCTTCCTCCAGGTGCAAAGAGTTTCCCCTGTCTACACTATCCCTGCATCCTTCCCATATCAATAGAATCAAATGCCTTTTTGTTATGCAGCAACCTAGTGTGAGGCTACTCCTTTTGTGAAAGGTTATGCTATTTGACTCCTGGTCCCATGATAGCTTCCTGTGGAGTGGATATTTCTCTGTGGAAAAAAATTGAGGCTTTGCCGAAAGCTACAGTATTGTTGGCAGCAGCAAGGAGAGCCTGGCTGGGGGTTTATATGTAACCCTTCCACAGCTGAACGGGGCACACAGTTCTGACACAAGTGTGATATCATATTGGTGTACCCTGGATAATTATGTGGCTTTTATAATCATGGAAATTTAGTCTGGCTTATATTTACATTTTAAATCGTCACCGAGATAGCATTTTCATAGTTATGTCTTTTTTGTAACTTGGCTGCCACTGCAGCTGCCAAATGGCATCCTATGACCCTTGAATCTACTCCATGCCACTGGAGAACAGGCACCAGAGATAAGGGTTATGATTCAGCAGGGCAAAGTTGTACACTATTCTTTTGGCATATGCTTATAAAAGAGATAAGGGTTCTGATTCAGCAGGGCAAAGTTGTACACTATTCTTTTGGCATATGCTTATAAAAGAGAAATCTGATCAGCAGATTTCCCATCCTGAAATGGAATTACCTGCATCATTTTATTAACTAAAGAAAATATTTAAAAGTGAGGGCTTCTACACCCTTGCCAGATGACAATTCCTCACACACTGACAGAACTTGCAGTCTATCTGTCAAAACACAAACCACTACCACCCAATCCATAATGACATTTCTATCAATGCAGTGTGATGAAATACCATCTGCATTGGTAGCTTCCTGTGGAGTAGGTATCTTTCTGCGCAGGGTGTTACCTGCCCTCACAAAGGAACAAAGAGAGGCATTGCCAAAATCTACAGTATTGTTGGCAGCAGCGAGAAGAGCCTGGCTGGGGGATTACACATAACCCATCCACAGCGGAACGGTGGGCATAGGTCTGACACAAATGTGATATTATATTGGTGTGGCTTGGATAATTATTTGGCTTGGATAATTATGGACAGTGCGGTGACCATACACATGACAGCAATTAACTCTCAGCCATTTAGAATTCCATTGAAAATTGGTTGAAGTCACATTGGATGTGTCTAAATGGCTCCAAGACAGAGCTTATAACATTCGGATCAACCAAAGCCTTAAACAGCCTAGGCCCAGCTTACTCCTCCTTTCTCATAAAGGACACCATTATCAAAGTGCAGAAAAAGTTAAGACACTCCTCACTAGGAGCCGAGGCTCAAACTTCGTATCTCAAGCGGAACTGCCAATACTACCAAAAGCTTTTATGCTGCATCAGGTCTCTATAGCACCACAATAGCTACAGCCACTGTCTCGTCTCGACTATGGAAATGCCCTGCTCTTGGGTGCCAGTAGCAAATGCATCAAACACTGCCAAATAATACAAAACAATGCAGTTCGGTCCATCTCAGGCAAATCCAGACGAGAACATATAACACGTGACAGAAAAGATCTCCATTGGTTAGCAATGAAAGAATGTACCATTTTCAAATCCTTTACATTGGTCCATCGTTGCTTGTACGGAACAGCCTCAGCCTATCTCAAGCAAGAATTCAAATGGTATGAACCAAGCCGTAGCCTTAGATCGGAAAAGCAAGGACTCCTCGAGCTAGGTCCTCTTAGAATAAAAGCTATGGGCATAGGCAGAGCGTTTGCTACCAAAGCCATATCCCACTGGAATGAACTACCTCGCCATCTCAGACTTGAAAGCAATTTTCAAATGTTCAGAAAACAACTCAAAACCACTCTCTTTAGATAATCTTCGAACTATGCCATATTAATGCATAATCCGACACTGCTGTTTTCTCTTCTCTTTTGATTGTCCTACTGTGAATCACTCTGTCTACGTGTCAATGTCGCGCCCTGATGCTTGCGAGCTTCGGCGCGTTACAAATATAAAAATAAAATAAAATTGACATACAGTATGGTTTACAGTTACAGTTTGAAGTGTCACTAGGATAGCATTCCCATAGTTATGTAATTTTTGGACAAGGGGTACATATATTTCTAATCCCTCCTCTGGGCTTTTCCACAGCCTATGCAACTCTCTCTCCCTTCCCATTCTGCCCTCTGGTCCAACACACTCTACTGAACACACCTTGAATGTTCTCATCTCCTCAGACATCCCCCTCTCTACCCTCTCACTACTCCTCTCTCCTGGACTGACCACTTTCTAATCTCCTCTCACCTTAATTGTACTGCCCCTCAAGCAAAGCCTACCCCAGCACTGCCAGCTTCCTTCTCAGTCATTTAGCACATGAAGCGAGTGTCATTGGATGCCTTTGCCTCTACTTTCTCTGTTGCTCTTACTCCTGTGTCTGACCTTCACCCTGACACAGCCCTCTCTAACATGCATCTTTTTATCTGCAACACTCTGGATATCCTTGCCCCTGTCATGAGAATGCGTCTGAAACCTACCCCCAAGTCCAACTCTTGGTATGACTCTGAGCTTGCCGCCCTGAAACGCAAGTGCAGGCTGACTGAGAGGAAGTGGAGGGCTTCGGGAGCATCCTCTGACAAACTTGCCTGCCACCTGCTCCAAAGGAAATACTGACTCTCTGTCCTCTCCAAAAAGAGGGTCCATATCCAAGCCTGCATCTCTGTGTCCTCTAACAACATGGCAGAACTCTTTAAAATCTGCAAGGAGCTGGCCAATTTTACCACAGTCTCCACCTCTCCTGTTCTCTCCCAGGCCCTATGTATGGCTCTGTCCTCTCATTTTACCACTAAAACCCAGGTCCTCCTTCCTCTCTTTTTTCCTGTACCTCTCTCAGGCCCCCTTTGGCTGCCTCACCCTCTCCTCTTCCTTTTTCCTCCTTCACTCTGACAACACCTGACGATGTCCCTAGACAAGTCCGATCTATGAAAGTGTCGTCTAAATAGGTACTCCCCTGCTCCTCCAGAATCATCAAAGACCACATTGCCACCATTGCTCCAGCATTGGTCGATTTTTGCAGTCACTCTTTTGCCATTGGATCTTTCCCCACTATCCTCAAGCACTCCCATGCGCACCCCCTCCTAAAAAGGCCTTCTGTCGACCCTACATGCCTGACAAACTATTGCCCAATTTCTATCACTCCTTTCCTGGGCAAACTACTGAAAAAGCTGGCCATCTCCCAGTTTACCCTCCATACTGAATCTGTTGGCTGCCTCCATGACCATCAGTCTGGCTTCAGAGCAGCCAGAGGCATGAAAACTGCTCTCCTGCACACCCGCAAAGATCTGCTCTCTAACCTCGACTCCAGTTCTCCCTCTGTCCTAATTCTCCTTCACCTTTCCTCTACTTTCAACATGGTCAATCATGCCACCGTGATCAACAGTCTCTATCTGAACCTGGGCATCACGGATCAGGCCCTGGAGTGGCAAACCTCCTTCCTCCTGGACCGCCCCTCCAAAGTTCAACTTGGATCTTTTCTCTCCAACACCTCTCTCTCCACATGTGGTGTCCCCCAGGGCTCTAGCCTCTCGACCTGGCTCTTCAATGTCTATCTGGCCCCATGGCCCACCTGATCTCTACCTTCTCTTCTAACTTTCAGTGTTATGCAGATGGCACTCAGTTCTCTTTCAGGCTTTCCTAAGACTCCGCTCCTACCTCATTCCTGACTGTCTATCCAGGATTCAGAATTGGTGCACGCACTTCTAACAATCTTTACCTTAATGCCAGTAAGATGGAGATCCTTCTCATTGGGACCCCTGCTCCTGCTTTCCCTCTCTCACTCTGGCCTCCCTCTGCCATCACCTTCCTTTGAGGCAAAGAACCTTGGCATCATCTTTGACTCCACCTTCTCTTTCTCTCCTCACATTATAGACCTTGCCAAGAAAGCCCACTTCCAGCTGCATCTCCTCAGATGTATTCTACTTTTCCTCACTTTTGCCCAGATGCTCACTGTTTCCAGAGCCCTGGTTGTCTCCAGGATGGACTACTGCAACAGCCTCTTTCTCAACCTGCCTACCTCTACTCTTTGCCCCCTGCAACTAATCCAGAACAGGATTACAAGACTTGTCCCGGCCTCAGGCCCAGGCACTGTATTTCTCCACTGGCTCTCGGTTGCGGCAAGGATCAAGTTCAAGAACCTCTGCATAGTCCACAGGTCTTCCTGGGGCCGGGCCCACACTACATCTATCCCTCTTTTCCGAAATACCTTCCTTCTAGAGCCCTTCGCTCAGCTACCTAAAAGTCTCTGAGGGTCAGACGCTTCTCCAGGCAGAGAGTGGGAGGGTAGATCTATCTCCTTTGTGGATGCCTCCCTCTGGAATGGCCTCTATGCCCCTCTCAGACTTGAGTCAGACCAACTGGAAGTTCCGGAAGCAGTTCTAGACCCTTCTCTCTCCTTCGACCGTCTCTCTCTTGCTCATTTGTCAACTTACTTGTTTGCTGAGCCAACTGGTTGCTTGGTTCCCTCAGAGTTCACACTGGGTACCAGCCTCCTTCATGACCAGTATTCCTTGCAATGCCTCCTGGCCTCCAGTGCACTTAGGGGCTGTAACTGTAAGCCCTACATCCTCCTTGCCTCCTGCCTTACCTAGCGCCACATTGCACTGGCTTCACTTAATCAGAGCCATGCTGCCCTGATCACACTCCCCATTTTCCTCTCTTTCCCCTAGAACTTCTATTGTTGCACTTGCACAATCCCAATGACACAAGGTCTAGTAGGATTGTTTGTCTTCTCACTGAATGTCTTCCCTCCCTTGTCTTTTGGCACCTAGAAACACTTGCGTACAGGCTTGTAATAAAGGCCTTATCATATCATATCATATCATATCATATCAAATGCAGCCCTTGCTCTGCAGAGACTTGGCTGTCACTGCAGCTGTCATGAGGACACCTGTGACCCCTGAGCAGGCACCACAGATCAGGGTTCTGATTCAGTAGGCAACAGGTGTACACTATTCTTTTGGCATAAGCTTATAAAAGAGAAATCTGATCAGTATATGTGCCTTCCTGAAATGGAATTACGGCATTATTTTATTACCTTATGAAAATTGTAAAACCCCAGGGCTTCTGCACCCTTGCCAGATGGCAATATCTCACACACTAAACAAGGGGGTTCCTGGGAGTCCCTCTGCCAGACATTAGTCCCGGTTACAAGAGACTTACCCAGAGTCTTTAGCTCACTATCTTTCATAGAGGAGAAATAGCTAAAACATATTAGTCTTGGGCCTCATTACACGGTAGGCGGTAAACCATGGTGCTATTAGCACCATGGTTGCCGCTTGTACCATACCGGTACCACCATGGAGGAAAGGGGAATTACCACCCCATTCCAAGGTTGGCGGGGCGGTAATTCCCCCTTCCTCCATGGCCCTTCCCCATTCCCATTTTTGCCCCATAAGGGATAATGGGAATGGGAAAGGAGCTAATTACGGTACCGCAAATTGCGGTACTGTAATTAGCACCAAGGTCCCTTTGCGGTTCCCAACTTTAACGGCTGGTCTACACCAGCCGTTAAGGTCGGGTCCCGCAAAGGGACCTTGTAGTAAGGTGGTAAGGGTTTACCGGTACCGGTGCCCTTACCAGTACCAGTAAACCCTTACCACCTAGCGTGTAATGAGGCCCTTTGTCTTGCCCTAGAGCAGTCCAGAATCAAAATGCTAAGCAATTCTCCTCTGAATAAGAGTACCAACAACAACCCCAGAAATCGGTTTCGGTCTGGTTGGACCTCATCAGTAGGGTGGAGCTGTGCTTTTCTAAGAATAGTGAGCAAGGGGTCCACGTCTGGATTCCCCTAGTAATTTAGGGTGAGACCCAAAGTTACTTAAATATGCAAAACACAAGGGGGGTCCTGGGAGTCCCTCTGCTGGAATTCTCCTCTGAATAAGAGTACCAACAGCAATCTCAGAAATCTGTTTTGGTCTGGGTCGACCTCATCAGTAGTGTCGAGCTGTGCCGATCCAAGAATAGTGAGCAAGGGGTCCACGTCTGGATTCCCCTAGTAACTTAGGGTGAGACCCAAAGTTGCATAAATATGCAAAAAACAAGGGGGGGTCCTGGCAGTCGCTCTGCCGGACATTATTCCCGGTTGCAAGAGACTTACCCAGAGTCTTTAGTTCACTATCTTTCACAGAGGAAAAATATCTAAAACATATCAGTCTATGTCCTGCCCTAGGGCAGTCCAGCACTAACATGCTAAGCAATTCTCCTCTGAACAAGAGTACCAACAGCAACCCCAGACACGTGTTTCGGTCTGGTTGGACCTCATCAGTAGGGTGGAGCTGTGCCTCTCTAAGAATAGTGAGCAAGGCGTCCACATCTGGATTCCACTAGTAACTAAGGGTGAGACCCAAAGTTACTTGAATATGCAAAGAACAAGGGGGGTCCTGGGAGTCACTCTGCCGGACATTAGTCTCAGTTATGAGAGGCTTACCCACAGATCTGCAACCGCTTTCTGACAAGTTTGTTTTATTGTATCCATAAACCTTTCAACCATACCATTAGTCTGTGGCCACAATGGGGTTATTTTCTGGTGTTTGAAACCCAGTTGCAACAAAAACTTTCCAAACTCCTGCCCATGTCTTAACCACATTAGGAACACCCCACTCACTAAACAGCTCATCCAAAACTACCACAACATGATGAAAAGCGGTAGATGCCAGATTATTGAACAAAAAGGGAATCGTGAGTATTCGTCCATTGCCACCAACAAATGGCCTCCTTCTTCTAATGGTACTTAGAAGTCAATGGCCACTCTGTTCCACGGACCATCTGACAATGGCACTACCTGAAGTGGGCTTCTAGTATTGCTGGATGTAGTTATCTGACAAGCAAAACAATGTTGCAAAGCGTCTTCAACAATTGTGTCCATGCATGAACACCATACCTGGTTTCTCAGTATCTTTTTCCTATTCACAATCCCACAATGACCGTCATGTGCCAAAATCACAAGTACCTTTCACAAACTTTTTGGGGATACCAGCCAATACCATCTAAGCAACACCCCTTCCAGTTGCAGTAAGTTCACTGCTCACTCTTGCCAACCTCTGGAGATCCCTTCTATCCATCCCTTCTTCTTTGACTTGTTCTGTGTCCAGATATCTCCACCTGCCAGCTCTAGTAAGTCGAACAGCCGCCTGAATCATGGGATCAACTTTGCTCTTTTCCACAAACACCTCCTTCGTAATAGCCGGTGGTAAAGCATGGAGGGACAGATATGATATGTACTCTTTCACCTCTTTTTGCATCTTAACTTCAGGTATCCCCCTGCAATGTTGAGACAAATAGTCTGCCTGATTGGCTTCCTTTCCTGACTTGTGAATGATATTATAATCATATTCTTGCAGACATAAGTCCCAACTCTCTACTCTTGGAGGCATTTTAACTCTATGATATCCAAAAAGTGATAGCAGGGCCTGGTGATCTGTTATGAGAATAAATGGCCTGCCAGTGACAAAATGGTTGAACTTTTCACATGCCCATACAGCAGCCAAACTCTCCCTCTCGGCTTGATAATATGCCTGCTCAATGGTGTTCAGAGCCCTACTAGCATATGCCACAATGTTTCTCACTGGTTCCTTTTCTGGCTCTGTCTGAGCTAAAATGGCACCCAGACGAACCGGAATGGCATCCACTGTGATTTCAGTTTTCCAACTAGGATTGAAATAGGCAAGTTGTCGATTATTGTTCAGTTCTTTCTTTATCATTTCAAAAACCTTCCTGCAATCCTCATTCCATATAAATGCCACTTCTTCTTTAATAACTGCTTGAGTGAATCAGTTAATGTTGCATAGTTGGGGAGATATTGAGCACAATAACCTGTTATTCCCAAGAAGAATCTCAATTCAGCCACATCCTTTGGAGCTTCCAGTCCCAAGGTGGCTTTAACTTTATCAGGATCTGCTTTGATTCCCTTCTCCAAAAATATATGACCAAAGAAACATAAGCTATTCTTATTTACATCACACTTCAGGTCATTCAAAGTCAGACCATTGCGCTGCAGAATTCTACATACTTGTGGTAATGCCTCATCATGCTGACTTTGAGTAATGCCATACACCAGTATATCGTCACTGTAATTAAATGCATTCTTTACTGGTGCTATGAGCCTCCTATCGTCTCTTGGAATATCTCAGGAGCAGAAGAAATGCCAAAAACTCAGGCGCTTGTATCTAAATAACCCCTCATGTGTGGTGAAAGTGGTAATAGGCCTGGATTCAGAATCAATTATCAATTGATGGTACCCTTGATTCAAGTCTAACTTTGAAAACTTGGTGGCCTGATTTAGTCGAATTATCATATCCTCAATATTGGGTCCCGGATGTCTCTCCCTTTGTATCGTTGCGATTGCAACTTCCTTTGTGAGTCACATGATTGTCTATGCTCTGGATTCTGTTTCTTTCCCAGCTTGGCTTCATGTCACCTATACGTCGTGGGTTGTCTGTCTCCTCGTCGCCAAATGCTGTATGTTGCAAAATTATATCTATTGCACCATTACTTTAATAACAACGCCAGACTGTGGGATATGTTTTACTCCATTTAATATCCTATTTCAACTGCCTTTCCTCAAGCCAACACATTCCAGGCTTTCCCAGCCTCATTCCACATTCTACATTTCAATATATGCTTTATGCTACTAATACACTACAACAATGTGTGCACAGTTTAACAACGCAGTACATCAGTTAACAAAGGCTACCTCAGGCACTGAAAATAATAATCACACCTTCAACTGGTGATGTTGTAGGGCATCTATTTACTGCACTGTTCCCAGTTCAGCAAGTCTACGCTAAGGCCAGGAAAAGGATGGAATCAAATACAGTCAATTTGTCCCATCTGTGCCCTGCCATTCTACCTGAAACTAAACTTTATCTGTCAAATACCCCCATCTAATGCACAGCCCCCCACCCCTTTTGCTGGCCTGCTGAGAATCTGCTTTCAGAAGCATGCACCAAGTTGACAGGGTACATCTAGAGTGTGTAACAGAGGAAGGATGCAGAGGTGATAAAAAAGATGGTAAAACAATCTTTTGTGCTCGATGAAACTCAGACACCATCTGAAGCAGAAATTAAGGTTGAACCCTCAAAACAACTTTATCCTTATAGAAGGTAGTAAAAGGTGGCTTGGAAGACAAGGCTTGAAGCTCGCTCACTCTGCGAGGTAAAGTGATTGTTGTCAGAAAGACAGTCTTCAAAGTTAGCATCCTAAGTTGACATGAGTGATGAGGCTCAAAAGGTGCTCCCACCAAGAAGTTTAGCACTAAGTTAAGGTCCCAAACCGGAACAATAAAAGGGACCAGTAGGAAGACGTGTGTCAATCCCTTCAGGAACTGGATGACAGTAGGAGTTTGGAAAAAAGAGCCTTGGTCAGGAGAGCACTTGAAAATGGAAAGCACTGTCAGATAGCCCTTTGCAGTGGAAATCTCCAGCCCAAGAGCTAGATACAACAAGAAATATAACACTGATGCTGTGTCACTAGTAAAAGGGTCAATATTCCTGTCTCTACAACAGCTGCAAAACTTGTTCCAACAGCAGCGGTATAGAGCTTTAGTTGCTGGTCATGTGGCCAAAAGCAACACCTTCATTACGTCTTCCAGGAGGTCCCATTTCTTGTATCTCATTCTTTCAGAAACCAGGCATGAAGGTTCATAGTTCTGATTTCTGGGTGGAGAATGCAACCTTCCTCCTGAGTGAGCAAATCTGCTCTTTGAGGAAGTCGAATCGGAGGGCAGATGGACATGTCCAGACCTTCCAGGGTACCATGTCCTCCTAGTTCAAGCTGGAGTGATCAGGATCATGGATTTCATGACCTTCCACAACCTCCTGATGACATAAGAAACGACGGGCACGGGAGGGAATGCATACAAGAGTGGAAAGTCCCCTCTGAGGAATTTCCCTAGAGCAGAACAGGTTGCACTGCCTGTTGATACTGGATGTGAAAGGATCCACTTGAGGGGCTCCCCAAATGGTGAAGATCTCTAGAACAACTTTCATGAGCCAACTCTCACTTGTGAAAGACTGTACTCTGCCTGCTCAGAGCATCCACTGCCGTGTTCTCCTCTCCAGCTAGGTGAACACCTGATAGAGAGACATTCTTCCCCCACACAGAGGGCAGAAAGGCCATCAATGCCTGTCTGATTGCCCTCACCTCTAAAAGGTTGATGTGTAGTCTGGACTCCAATGGAGACAAACGACCGCTGATTGTCAGATCATTTGCACAAGCTTCCCAACCTATGAAGGAAGCATCCGTAAACACTGTTATCTCTGGCCATGGTTGCCAAAAAGGTTCTCCTTTAATCACATTCTCCTTTTAGGCCCACCACAAGAGATTCTGTGCGACCTTGCTCGGGACCTGAAGAAGGTCCGTCATCCTGCAGGAGAAATTTAACCATTGGGATCTAAGGGCCCACTGAAGGGATCTCATCCTCAGATAGGCCTTTTGCACCAGGAAAACACAGGGGTTCTCATTACGAGGTAGGAGGTAGCCATGTTGCTATTAGCACCATGGCTACCCCCTTACCGCATTCCGGGTTCCCGAAATAGGGACTTAGCGGTGCATTCCAACCTTGGAGGACCCGGTAAGTCCCCATTCCGGGAACCATTCCCCATTCCCATTCGAGCCCCCATAGGGCTCAATGGGAATGGGGATGGAGCTAATAGCGGTACCGCAATTTGCGGTACTGTTATTAGCTCTGAAGTCCCTTAACGGGTCCCTTCCATAACATCTGGTAAAACCAGGCGTTAAGGAAGGGACCCGCTAAGGGACCTCGGAATAGGGTGGTAAGGGATTACCGGCACCGGTGTCCTTGCCAGTGCAGTAATCCCTTACCACCTACCTCGTAATGAGGCCCAGGATGTTTAGAGACCGAGCACCATGAGAAAATCAAAGGCTGGTAGATGTTGAGCGTTCTGAAAGTTCATGACTATCTGTAGAATATATTGAGCCCTCACCTCGGGCGGCAACCCTTTCCCTGAGGAAGCATCCAGGACTGCTCCAATAAATTGAAGCTTCTGGGAAGGTATCATGTGGGACATCTTGAAATTGCGAGAGACGCCCAGATTGTGGAGGGAATTGCAGGCGATGCTGAGATGTTACAAAACTTGTTTGGGAGAATGAGCCCTGATCAGCCAATCATTCAGGTAGGGGTAGGTGTGAATCTTTCCGCTACTACCGCGATCAATTTGGTGAAGACCCTCGGGCCGGAGATGAGCCTGAATGGCATAACCCGAAATTGAAAATGAGAACTGCCATTGGCGAACCTCAGGTACTTCCTGTGCTTGGAATGTATGGGCACATGGAAGTAAGCATCCTGAAGATCGAGTGACACCATCCAATCCCGGAGTTTAAAGGGCGTGGCGGATTTGCAAAAGAGTGACCATCTTGAACTTCCTTCCTAGGAACTTGTTCAAGCGTCCCAAGTCCAAGATGTGTCACAGTCCTCCGTCCTTTTTGGGAAATAGGAAGTAAGGGGTATACCATCCTTGGTTCCTCTCCGCTGCAAGTACCACTTCTATTGCACCTTTCTCTAACAGGGTGATAATCTTCTGTAAGAGAAGCAGATCTGGATCCTTCAAGAAGTGGCTCCCTGGTGGAGAATTACAAGTTCTTCTTAAGAATGCGAGGCAGTAACTATGGACTACTGTTTGCAGAGCCCAAGCATCTGAAGTAATACTTCACCATTCTTCCAAATGCTTTGTCAATGTACTCCCCACCACAGTCTTGTGGACTAAGGCCTCGAAGAGGATTTGGTGTTGCGGCTGCTGCAGAAGTAAAAGAGGCAGAGGTTATTTGGGCAGGCAGTCTCCTCTGTTCTTTTTGAGAGAGTTGTCCTCTCGCTCATCCAACCAAAGAATAGAATTGAAAAGACTGACCCCTCCAACTCTGAGAGCCCGAATATGTGTCTGTTGTGATTAGTGAATTAAAGCATCCAATGATTTTGCAGCTGCTTTAGAAGTTTGCAATTTTTCCAAACTCTCTTTTGCTTTAGAACCAAAAATTTGAGAGCCATCAATGAGCATGTCCAATAATCTCACCTGAACATCTGGGGCAAAGCCTGATCTGCGTAGCCAAGCAAACCTTCTGGTCACAGTGCTTGCCATCATCGCATGACTGACACAATTCGAGGTATCCAAACAAGATTGTAGAGATTTGCACACGGCATCCTTGCCATCCTGCACAATGTTGAGGAAGCCTACCCTTTGCTCACCCTCAGGAATATGCTCTGCAGCAATTTCCACAACTTCCCACAAAGTGTGTGAGAATTTTGCTAGTGTACGGGTGGCATTAATTGCTTTCAGATCCATGCTACCTGACAAGAACACCCTTTTTCCCAGGGCGTCAGACCTCTTGTCATCCCTCTAAAGGAATTGTGGGATAGGCAGAGGTCTTTGAGGTTGGTGCGGCCAACTTTCCAGAGTTGGATGTCTAAACAAGAATTAAGAATCTATTTCAGAAGGCCTGTACTTCCTAGCCAAGTCCTTATTAACTGCTGGCGTAGTATTATGCTTTTTCCAGTTCTCCAGGGCTCTATTCTTCAATGCCGTATGAAAAGGCAGAATTGGATCCTTGGGAGGAACTTTGTCAAGGATGTATGTAAGATCATCCTTCACATATTCTGCCACAGGCCTACTCCATCCTAAATAATCAGTCCCCTTGGCCATGACTGACCTATAAGAGGCATCAGCATGACTAGTCACATCTGCTGTGGTGTACTCCACCTCTGGAGATGTATCCAGGCCACTGGCATCCTTGAAGGTGTCTACCAGGTCTTTCAGTCTTGACTCCACAGAGATAAGCTCTTCAGGAGCATTTGGAGTGCCATATTCCAATCCAAACAGAGGGCTTCTCTGCTTCTCCACCTCCTCCCCTTCAAAAATGGAGCACATCGACTTAAAAAAGTCCTTCTTTGGTAAGGGCTTAAAAACCTTCAACAAATCCGTCAGGGATGTTGATGATTTTGGAATCAATGGCTTTGGCGTCTAAGAACCCGACATTGATATCTTTGATGGAGCAGAAGGGGAGAATGATGGCTTTGGCGTGACTCGAGGAGTCAAATTACTCTACCTTTTTCGTGGGAGGCTCAAGGATTTACTGCCTGGGCTCTGAGGCACGTGAGCAGAAGATTACGATGATGCCCCCCCGTCGGCCTCACGAGGCATGATGGGGTCAGAAGCCTTCTTCGGTTCACCAGAAGGGGTGGAAGATGCCGCCTTCATGAACACCTCTAACATTTTGTGGGGAAATTCCTCTAATTCAGCCTTGGAAACCAATTTGCTTGGAAAATGTACCTATTTTATATGGGGTGAGAAGTCAAAAGAAGATGATCAGCATCAAAGGCATTGTTTCGTAGACTTCTTATGCGAAGATGATGACAATGAGAGTATTTAAGTTGACTGTGACTGCTTGGAATGTTTGCGCTTTCTAGCTACATGAGATGAAACCTCTCTCAAGCTGTGGTCGTCCAGTGACCTCATCTTCGATGGGGTAGTGGAAGGCGATTTGGACAAGGGCCCACCTCTCCTTCAAGGCTTTCATGGTCATCGACTGGCATGAGCCGCAGTCGTCGACCTTATGGCCTACTCCCAAACACCAGAGACATGTTCGGTGTGGATCCGTGATGGACATCTTTGACCCACAATACGAAAAACTCTTAAACCCGGTCTTCAGGGAAGATATCTAAAAAAATGGATAACGCAGTAGACAAATAGCTCAGGCGAACAAATCATTTCGAAGTGTGATGTGCAGAAAAACGTAACTGAAGTATCGGGTGTTGTGCGTGCTACTTATACCAGTGTCAACTTCACGGCCGAAAGCGGGATGGTAGATGCAGAGGGACCTTGAGTCAACGAAGCACAGCGCCCTCTACTGCTTTCGACGCTGCAAGCAGGATATCGGATATATCAAAGATGAGGAAAATGTGGGAGGCCACAATCCATTCAAACAAACCTTTTAATCTAACTGACTCTGTTCCAAAAGAGTTCCACCAGGCAACATCTATTGTTTTGCCACCATTACAGATCAACATGAGCAACGTAGAAAGAGCTGTGTTGTCCAAACAACCAAATAAAGTTCCTACTCTGTACAGGATGCCTGTTGAATTATTTTTGTCAAAACCAGCTATGTGTGTTCCGTTATCACATTTTAACAGTATTTAAAACAAGGATTATGTCCCAGAGACATGGAAGGTGGAGATAATCCCAGTTTTCAAGAAAGGTGATCATAATGACACCAATAACTGTTGACTTATTTCACTTTTAGATTCTAGTGCAAATATTTTAATACAACAACTTGAAAACAGGGCTATAGATAAACAGATGCTATCTACCTTGCAGGCTGGTTTCAGAATGGGCATGAGCACAATACATCAAGTTTCTTAGCTGACTCTATTATTTTACAAGCATAACTTTTATTCCTGGCCTTTGTGGTTTTGCAGTTGCATTTTGACACTGTACCATGGACTGAGTTATGGGAATCATGGTAAAACCCAGGGTACCATCCAATTAACTATCTTAAATTATGAGCTTATGTAGTGATAACTTTGTACAGGTGAGATATGATAAGGGTGGAAAGACTATGGGCCTCATTACGACCCTGGCGCTCCCATAATGAAGGGTGGCGGTACGGGACCGGCACCGTTCTTTACGGGAGCACCTATTACGAGGTTCCCTTTGCAGGACTCAGAACAGACGTCTGGTAAAACCAGACGTCCTTTCCGGGTCCCGCGAGAGGAACAGGGAGCTAATAACGGGCCGTTATTTCCGTGTCCGTTATTAGCTCCCTCCCCATTTCCATTGAGCCCTATAGGGGCTCAAATGGGAATGGGGAATGGTTTCTTCAAGGAGGAATTACCGGGTCCTCCAATGTTGGAATGACCCGGTTATTCCTCATTGAAGGAACCCGGTATTGGAGCCCGGTATAGAGGCAGCCATGGCGCTAATAGCACCATGGCTACTTCCATACTTGTAATGAGGCCCGATATCTGATTTTCCTGTTACGATAGGTGTAAGGCAGGGGTGTGTTCTCGTCCCATTCCTGTTTTGTCTCTATATAAACACTTGCAGAATCTCTAAGTACCCTTAAGATGGATGCCACTCTATTGGGCGGGGAAGCAATGAGCATCTTACTATTCATAGATGATGCAGTTCTCATTAATAAGACCCCCTAGGATTCTAATAAGCTCTGGTGTGTTTTTGATTCCCCTTGTACAAGAATGGGTATTGAAATCAACATTATCAAAACCAAATATTAATTCTGGTCTAAAAAAACGATGAAGAACATCAATTTTGAGGTGAAAAATGTTAAACTTGAATGAGTAGATCACGTTGACTACCTGGGTGTCAAAATAGATGAAAAGGGCTTGTGGGTTAAGCAAATCACCAAAAGTGAATTGGCGCTGAAAAAACATGGAGGAGTGATGAATGTTTTCTCAAATCATTATGGGGGGAAGCTATAATCCAAGCATTTGAAATGTATAGAGCAAAAGGACAAGCTGCAGCCTTATATGGTGCAGAAATCTGGGGTTGTAGCAATCGCAAGAGTTTACAAGAAAGAGCCTTAAACATATTTAAATCATTTCTCAATCTCCCAATAAGCACAACATATATTCCTCTGATGCTGGGCCTTGTGATATATGGAATAACATATGAATCAAGCTTAGGGCCCTTATTATTTTGGTATAGCAAAGGAAATCAGAAATTCTCTCAATTGTTAAAGAATGAATTCTAGAGTTATAATAAATTGCAAAGCGAAAAAAAAACGCTGGGGGACCACATTTAGAGAAGTCTCTGTATGTACAATTAAGAAACATTAGTACCCGGCACGCGCTGCACACCGGGAATACAACGTGTGGATTGGCTCTTTTGTGAGCCATACCACACGGTACTCCCTTGTACGCCAGTGCGTCCCGCACATGCTGGGTACTATTCCTGGCAAGTTAAGTGGCAGCCCCTTAGCCAATGAGGAGGTTCGAAATGGGGCAATCCCTGCTCCGAGCCTCCCCATGGTTGGAGGCTGCCTTCGTCCCCTGCCGGGGACTCAGATACGTTTTTTTTTTCTTCCAACCCCCTCCCCCGCAAACTATCCCCTTCCCGCCCTCCCAGACCCACTTACCTTCTTTTTTCTTCTTTTCTTTGGAGCGAACATGCTGGAAACACTTCTGTACCCAGCGCGTCTGCTCCCGATGGCCGCCATGGAAAGGGAAACCGACTACGTTTTCCCTTTCCCGGCGGCCATTTTTTTCACTTTTTTTTTCTGATTCGAAACGCTGCAGCGTTTTGAAACAGGAAAAAATGCCTTTAGTACCCCGGTCTAGCGGGCTGGGTTACTAATGGCTATAAGATCCGCGGCGGCGGGACAATACCGTCCACTTTAATGCCCCTCGCTACACTCGGGCCTGTAACTAGGGCCCCGGGGGCATTACCTGGGATGGTATTGGCCCGACGCCTTGGGTCTTATTGCCACAATATTGTTTCAAAGATTCATAAAATATCAAAAGTTAAACTTTACAAGAGCCACAAGCACAAAATAGACACTTTACATGAATAGTAAACACCAGTGGTTTTTATACATCTAGATGCTGCAAATAACAATTATTGTTCTATATGCTCTCAAGATACTTTGAAATTGTAAATACTTTTCTTTTCATTGTGCAGTGTACCATAGCATCAGAGTATGTCAAAACATTTGTGGCATGGTATATTTAGCAAACTCGTCTACTAAAGTGTGACTCAGAAGTCAAAGAAATGAAAAAAGAAATGGTGCAGGAACTCAGTAGTGCTAAGAAATAAATAAAAAGAAAAGGTCGACTCAAGCTACTTGAGTTTTGGCTATTTGGGTCTCAGTTTGTGGACATGTGGGATAGAATGGACAGCACCTTCTTTTTACTAATTGTTGTAATGAAACATCTTTCTGTAATGCACTCTTAGTAGCTTTAAATGGTTGAAGACAGTAGCCTTCAAACGGATAGTTCAATTATTCTCATAAACGGGATCTAGCTACAACAGTTAATAGTCCAGCTTCAGGAGTCCTTGTGAGAACCTCCCTGTAATGACGTGATTGTGTTATCAGTCAAATTTGACTTTAATCGAATTTGAGGATTAAGGGGCCGATTCATGGAACAAACGTGCGCCGAAAATCTTTGCGCAAGCATGCGCAAGTAGGCGCAAGCAGGCGCAAGCGGAAAAAAACAGGCGCACGTGCACGCGTGCAATTCATGGAAGTCCCTGCGTGTGTACACCTCGGGATGTGCGCCAAACCCGTGCATGGCGCACAAGTCACTGCAACATCCCGAAAGGCGTGCGCGACACGCACAGTGAAAGCGCACAACCTTGGCGCATACACCAGAAAGTGGGCGGGACAAGGGGCGTAACGCGCGGAATGGGGAACAACGCGCGAAAATAAGGGCGTAACTGGGGATGTACTGCAGGGAAGCAGACCGAACGCCCACACGCACTCGAACCACACGTATTCATGGAATCGAATAGGGCAAAGCCACGCACAGCCAAAGACACGCACAAGCTACACGAAGGCAGGCGGTAGAGTCCCAGCGCATCACAAAAGTGGCAACATACAGCAATTGGGCCTGTGCGAGCGGGGTACATGTATTTTCGGGGGCGCGCAGGAAGTTACACACGCGATTGAGCGGGGTACGTGTATTTCGGGGCGCGCGGGAAGTTACACACGCGATTGAGCGGGGTACGTGTATTTCGGGGGTGCACGGGAAGTCACACACGCGATTGAGTGGGGTACATGTATTTCGGGAGTGTGCAGGAAGTTATAAACGCGATTGAGCGGGGTACGTGTATTTCGGGGGTGTGCGGGAAGTTACACACGCGATTAAGCGGGGTACGTGTATTTCGGGGGTGCGGGAAGTTACACACGCGATTGAGCGGGGTACGTGTATTTCGGGGGCGCGCGGGAAGTTGCACACGCGATTGAGTGGGGTACGTGTATTTCGGGGGCGCGCGGGAAGTTACACACGCGATTGAGCGGGGTACGTGTATTTCGGGGGTGCGTGGGAAGTCACACACGTGATTGAGCGGGGTACGTGTATTACAGGGGTGCACGGGAAGTTACACACGCGATTGAGCGGGGTACGTGTATTTCGGGGGCGCGCGGGAAGTTACACACGCGATTGAGCGGGGTACGTGTATTCCAGGGGTGCGCGGGAAGTTCCACACGCGATCTCATCAGGGTACGTGTATTACAGGGGAGCGCCGGGAGCAGCACACGTGAATTGCACGTGTGGGTCCTCCCAGGTGTTCCCTCTACACCCTCCACGGCCCCTGCAGGTGGCTCACACCACAGGGGCCTACCCAGCACATGTCCTGCAGGCACCCCATCCACCATGGCCATTCCCACCAGCCAACCCACATGTCAACTTGCACTACTGCCCACCAATGCATGTCCCCCTGCACCCCCAGCCACCAGGGGCACCCACCACCAGGCCCCCACCCATGTCCAACTCATGTTCCCCACCACCCCCACCCCCCAGCAGTGCAGGGGCACCCACCACCAGGCCCCCACCCATGTCTCCCAGCACCCCCACCCCCAGCCACCAGGGGCAGCCTCCACCAGGCCCCCACCCATGTCTCCCACCACCCCCACCCCCCAGCAGTGCAGGGGCAGCCTCCACCAGGCCCCCACCCATGTCCAACTCATGTTCCCCACCACCCCCACCCCCAGCACTGTGGGGTACCTGCCAGCAGGCCCCCACCCATGTCCAACTCATGTTCCCCACCACCCCCACCCCCCAGCACTGTGGGGCACCTGCCAGCAGGCCCCACCCATGTCTCCCACCACCCCCACCCCCCAGCACTGTGGGGCACCTGCCAGCAGGCCCCCACCCATGTCCAACTCATGTTCCCCACCACCCTCACCCCCCAGCACAGTGGGGCACCTGCCAGCAGGCCCCCACCCATGTCCAACTCATGTTCCCCACCACCCCCACCCCCCAGCACTGTGGGGCACCTGCCAGCAGGCCCCCACCCATGTCTCCCACCACCCCCACCCCCCAGCACTGTGGGGCACCTGCCAGCAGGCTCCCACCCATGTCCAACTCATGTTCCCCACCACCCCCACCCCCCAGCAGTGCAGGGGCAGCCTCCACCAGGCCCCCACCCATGTCTCCCACCACCCCCACCCCCCAGCACTGTGGGGCACCTGCCAGCAGGCCCCCACCCATGTCCAACTCATGTTCCCCACCACCCCCACCCCCCAGCACAGTGGGGCACCTGCCAGCAGGCCCCCACCCATGTCCAACTCATGTTCCCCACCACCCCCACCCCCCAGCACTGTGGGGCACCTGCCAGCAGGCCCCACCCATGTCTCCCACCACCCCCACCCCCCAGCCACCAGGGGCAGCCTCCACCAGGCCCCCACCCATGTCTCCCACCACCCCCACCCCCCACTCCCCAGAGGCAGCCTCACCAGGCCCCCACCCATGTCTCCCACCCCCCCACCCTGCAGCAGTGCAGGGGCAGCCTCCACCAGGCCCCCACCCATGTCTCCCAGCACCCCCACCACCCAGCTACCAGGGGCAGCCTCCACCAGGCCCCCACCCATGTCTCCCACCACCCCCACCGCCCAGCAGTGCAGGGGCAGCCTCCACCAGGCCCCCACCCATGTCTCCCACCACCCCCACCCCCCAGCAGTGCAGGGGCAGCCTCCACCAGGCCCCCACCCATGTCTCCCACCACCCCCACCCCCCAGCACTGTGGGGCACCTGCCAGCAGGCCCCCACCCATGTCCAACCTATGTTCCCCACCACCCCCACCCCCCAGCACTGTGGGGCACCTGCCAGCAGGCCACCACCCATGTCCAACTCATGTTCCCCACCACCCCCACCCCCAAAGCACTGTGGGGCACCTGCCAGCAGGCCCCCACCCATGTCCAACTCATGTTCCCCACCACCCCCACCCCCCAGCAGTGCAGGGGCAGCCTCCACCAGGCCCCCACCCATGTCTCCCACCACCCCAACCCCCAGCACTGTGGGGAACCTGCCAGCAGGCCCCCACCCATGTCCAACTCATGTTCCCCACCACCCCCAGCACTGTGGGGCACCTGCCAGCAGGCCCCCACCCATGTCCAACTCATGTTCCCCACCACCCCCACCCCCCAGCACTGTGGGGCACCTGCCAGCAGGCCCCCACCCATGTCTCCCACCACCCCCACCCCCCAGCACTGTGGGGCACCTGCCAGGAGGTCCCCACCCATGTCCAACTCATGTTCCCCACCACCCCCACCCCCCAGCACTGTGGGGCACCTGCCAGCAGGCCCCCACCCATGTCCAACTCATGTTCCCCACCACCCCCATCCCCCAGCACTGTGGGGCACCTGCCAGCAGGCCCCACCCATGTCTCCCACCACCCCCACCCCCCAGCCACCAGGGGCAGCCTCCACCAGGCCCCCACCCATGTCTCCCAGCACCCCCACCCCCCAGTCACCAGGGGCAGCCTCCACCAGGCCCCCACCCATGTCTCCCAGCACACCCACCCCCCAGCCACCAGGGGCAGCATCCACCAGGCCCCCACCCATGTCGACCACCACCCCCACCCCCCAGCAGTGCAGGGGCAGCCTCCACCAGGCCCCCACCCATGTCTCACACAACCCCCACCCCCCCAGTCACCAGGGGCAGCCTCCACCAGGCCCCCACCCATGTCTCCCAGCACCCCCACCCCCCACTCCCCAGGGGCAGTCTCCACCAGGCCCCCACCCATGTCTCCCACCCCCCCACCCCCCAGTAGTGCAGGGGCAGCCTCCACCAGGCCCCCACCCATGTCTCCCAGCACCCCCACCCCCCAGCCACCAGGGGCAGCCTCCACCAGGCCCCCACCCATGTCTCCCAGCACCCCCACCCCCCAGCCACCAGGGGCACCTGCCAGCAGGCCCCACCCATGTCTCCCACCACCCCCACCCCCCAGCACTGTGGGGCACCTGCCAGCAGGCCCCCACCCATGTCCAACTCATGTTCCCCACCAGCCAAACACCCCCCAGCACTGTGGGGCACCTGCCAGCAGGCCCCCACCCATGTCCAACTCATGTTCCCCACCACCCCCACCCCCCAGCACTGTGGGGCACCTGCCAGCAGGCCCCCACCCATGTCTCCCACCACCCCCACCCCCCAGCACTGTGGGGCAACTGCCAGCAGGCCCCCACCCATGTCCAACTCATGTTCCCCACCACCCCCACCCCACAGCAGTGCAGGGGCAGCCTCCACCAGGCCCCCACCCATGTCTCCCACCACCCCACCCCCCAGCACGGTGGGGCACCTGCCAGCAGGCCCCCACCCATGTCCAACTCATGTTCCCCACCACCCCCACCCCCCAGCACAGTGGGGCACCTGCCAGCAGGCCCCCACCCATGTCCAACTCATGTTCCCCACCACCCCCACCCCCCAGCACTGTGGGGCACCTGCCAGCAGGCCCCACCCATGTCTCCCACCACCCTCACCCCCCAGCCACCAGGGGCAGCCTCCACCAGGCCCCCACCCATGTCTCCCACCACCCCCACCCCCCACTCCCCAGAGGCAGCCTCCACCAGGCCCCCACCCATGTCTCCCACCCCCCCACCCTGCAGCAGTGCAGGGGCAGCCTCCACCAGGCCCCCACCCATGTCTCCCAGCACCCCCACCACCCAGCCACCAGGGGCAGCCTCCACCAGGCCCCCACCCATGTCTCCCACCACCCCCACCCCCCAGCAGTGCAGGGGCAGCCTCCACCAGGCCCCCACCCATGTCTCCCACCACCCCCACCCCCCAGCAGTGCAGGGGCAGCCTCCACCAGGCCCCCACCCATGTCTCCCACCACCCCCACCCCCCAGCACTGTGGGGCACAGGCCAGCAGGCCCCCACCCATGTCAAACTCATGTTCCCCACCACCCCCACCCCCCAGCACTGTGGGGCACCTGCCAGCAGGCCACCACCCATGTCCAACTCATGTTCCCCACCACCCCCACCTCCAAAGCACTGTGGGGCACCTGCCAGCAGGCCCCCACCCATGTCCAACTCATGTTCCCCACCACCCCCACCCCCCAGCAGTGCAGGGGCAGCCTCCACCAGGCCCCCACCCATGTCTCCCACCACCCCACCCCCCAGCACTGTGGGGCACCTGCCAGCAGGCCCCCACCCATGTCCAACTCATGTTCCCCACCACCCCCACCCCCAGCACTGTGGGGCACCTGCCAGCAGGCCCCCACCCATGTCCAACTCATGTTCCCCACCACCCCCACCCCCCAGCACTGTGGGGCACCTGCCAGCAGGCCCCCACCCATGCCTCCCCACCACCCCCACCCCCCAGCACTGTGGGGCACCTGCCAGGAGGTCCCCACCCATGTCCAACTCATGTTCCCCACCACCCCCACCCCCCAGCACTGTGGGGCACCTGCCAGCAGGCCCCCACCCATGTCCAACTCATGTTCCCCACCACCCCCATCCCCCAGCACTGTGGGGCACCTGCCAGCAGGCCCCACCCATGTCTCCCACCACCCCCACCCCCCAGCAGTGCAGGGGCAGCCTCCACCAGGCCCCCACCCATGTCTCACACCACCCCCACCCCCCCAGTCACCAGGGGCAGCCTCCACCAGGCCCCCACCCGTGTCTCCCAGCACCCCCACCCCCCACTCCCCAGGGGCAGTCTCCACCAGGCCCCCACCCATGTCTCCCACCCCCCCACCCCCCAGTAGTGCAGGGGCAGCCTCCACCAAGCCCCCACCCATGTCTCCCAGCACCCCCACCCCCCAGCCACCAGGGGCAGCCTCCACCAGGCCCCCACCCATGTCTCCCAGCACCCCCACCCCCCAGCCACCAGGGGCAGCCTCCACCAGGCCCCCACCCATGTCTCCCAGCACCCCCACCCCCCACTCCCCAGGGGCAGCCTCCACCAGCCCCCCACCCATGTCGATACACCCCCCCACCCCCCAGCAGTACAGGGGCAGCCTCCACCAGGCCCCCACTCATGTCTCCCAGCACCTCCACCCCCCAGCCACCAGGGGCAGCCTCCACCAGGCCCCCACCCATGTCTCCCAGCACCCCCACCCCCCAGCACTGTGGGGCACCTGCCAGCAGGCCCCCACCCTTGTCCAACTCATGTTCCCCACCACCCCCACCCCCCAGCACTGTGGGGCACCTGCCAGCAGGCCCCCAACCATGTCCAACTCATGTTCCCCACCACCCCCACCCCCCAGCACTGTGGGGCACCTGCCAGCAGGCCCCACCCATGTCTCCCACCACCCCCACCCCCCAGCCACCAGGGGCAGCCTCCACCAGGCCCCCACCCATGTCTCCCACCACCCCCACCCCCCATTCCCCAGGGGAAGCCTCCACCAGGCCCCCACCCATGTCTCCCACCCCCTCCACCCCCAGCAGTGCAGGGGCAGCCTCCAACAGGCCCCCACCCATGTCTCCCAGCACCCCCACCACCCAGCCACCAGGGGCAGCCTCCACCAGGCCCCCACCCATGTCTCCCACCACCCCCACCCCCCAGCAGTGCAGGGGCAGCCTCCACCAGGCCCCCACCCATGTCTCCCACCACCCCCACCCCCCAGCAGTGCAGGGGCAGCCTCCACCAGGCCCCCACCCATGTCTCCCACCACACCCACCCCCCAGCACTGTGGGGCACCTGCCAGCAGGCCCCGACCCATGTCCAACTCATGTTCCCCACCACCCCCACCCCCCAACACTGTGGGGCACCTGCCAGCAGGCCCCCACCCATGTCCAACTCATGTTCCCCACCACCCCCACCCCCCAGCAGTGCAGGGGCACCCACCACCAGGCCCCCACCCATGTCTCCCACCTCCCCCACCCCCCAGCACTGTGGGGCACCTGCCAGCAGGCCCACACCCATGTCCAACTCATGTTCCCCACCACCCCCACCCCCCAGCACTGTGGGGCACCTGCCAGCAGGCCCCCACCCATGTCTCCCACCACCCCCACCCCCCAGCACTGTGGGGCACCTGCCAGCAGGCCCCCACCCATGTCCAACTCATGTTCCCCACCACCCCCACCCCCCAGCACTGTGGGGCACCTGCCAGCAGGCCCCCACCCATGTCTCCCACCACCCCCACCCCCCAGCACTGTGGGGCACCTGCCAGCAGGCCCCCACCCATGTCCAACTCATGTTCCCCACCACCCCCACCCCCCAGCACTGTGGGGCACCTGCCAGCAGGCCCCCACCCATGTCCAACTCATGTTCCCCACCACCCCCCAGCACCATGGGGCACCTGCCAGCAGGCCCCCACCCATGTCCAACTCATGTTCCCCACCACCCCCAACCCCCAGCACTGTGGGGCACCTGCCAGCAGGCCCCCACCCATGTGCAACTCATGTTCCCCAGCCAACATGTCATCACAATCTAGATCCCTGGTCCCTATGGTCAGCCTACAAATGCAAAACACCCACCCGAGTATTGCATCCACCCACTCATAATTTGCAATTACATCACAGAACACCAATTGCAAGTTCCGAAACAAACACATTTCCCTCACATACACGCACTGGGTGTCAGTGAATCTTAAAACACATATCATGAAATGCATGAAACCAATGAGATACCACACATTGAAGTTCACCAAAAAAAATATGTATTAACGGAAACATAAATAGAAAAAAAATGAAGAAACAGAAACGTGAATGTACAAAAATGAAAAGAAGCATGTCCGTTAAAAAAAGCAAAACCAAAAATAAAATTCCAAAGTAATGTTGTCCAAAGTCAATGTCCACAAAACAAAATCCAATGGGAAATAAAAAAGAAAGCCATTGCTCCATGGTTAAAAAGTGAAAAAAAATACAATCCAACTGTGAACTATGTACATGGGAACAAGCCAGGGTCCATTATCCCAACAAAATAAAGGAAACCTATCTAACTACACTAACTAATAAAATAAACTATATACAAAAATGTGGCCAATGTCCGAAAGGTCCAAATAAAACAAAAACAAAAATGAAACCTAACACTAACTACATAACTATGTACAAGGGCAGTGGGCTAGTTTCACGGCTCACTTGTGGATGTCCCGGGCCAGGGCATCATCAAACTCCTCCTCAATGTCCCGGAGGCGGTCCTCCTCCATGGCCCCGAGGGTCCGCAGGGCCGTCGACGTCTCCACCTCCAAACCCCTGCGGATTGCCTCGAGGCACTCAGCCCGCCTCAGGGCCCTCCGCATGGAGTTCTCCGCCCTGACCATTGTGAGCCGTGCCTCTTCCGCCAGCTGCCACTCCGCATCTATGGCGTGGCCCAACCGCTGCCACACGGAAGACACTCTCTGTCCTGGGTCCTCCTGCCCTCCGGCCGATGCCTGCCCCTCCGATGTTGAAGGCCCCGAGCCTTCATGGCTCCCACCACGTTGCTGCTGCTGTTGTGCCTCTGCCCGTGCACTGCCTCCTGCTGCCTGCACATCCTCTGCCGGCTGGGGTGCAGTCGTAGATGTGGCCACCCCTGCTGGACGTCCGACTCCCGACTGTGGCAGGGATGCCTCCTCCACCAGCCTGGCCGCACCGTCAGAGGCAGCTCCACAGGGCACCCAGGTGACTGATGGGTGGGAAGATGGCACAGAGGACGACTGGCGAGTAGGGGTCCAGTTGAGGAGGGGGTCGGAGCAAGCCCCATCAGACGGAGGAATCCGGCCTGGGTGACCTGTCCCAGCAGGCTGACGTGGTCAACGAGCCATTCGAGATGACGTGCAGTCTCTTCATGAAAAGACTGCAGGTCACCTCGCATGGCCCGTTGACGCAACCCCACACCAGCCAGGACAGGCTCAACCCGGACCTGGATAGCCACGTCAGCAGGCAGAGGAAGGCCAGTTGACGTGAGCTCATCCCCTGCCTGAAAACGGGTCTGGACGTAGGCATCCCTGCTGGTGCAAGATGATGCAGGGACAGGATCAGGGACAGGATTGCACACAGGCACCTCCGCGGCGGCCTGTGCTGCCTCCTGTCTCTGGTCCTGCACTGCACCACTAGCACCAGTGGGATCCCCAACTCCAGAACCCGTCTCTGGTGCTTGCACGGCCTCCTCCTCCACCAAACCCCCCACCAACCTGGATGACTCCGTGCCATCTTCCCCTGTTGGGCCCTGTGGGGTCCCAGCTGCCCCTTCTGCTGCCGAGGAGTCCAACTCCAACCTCCGCCTCTTGGACCTCCCCCCGGCAGCTGCGGCCTGGGACGCGGCACCGGACTCCTCACTCCCCGACGAGATGACAACATGGGAGGGGAGCCGGGCCTTGCGTCTCCGGCTGGCGGTGGGATCGCCGCCGCTGTGCTCCACAGCACCTTCTCCGCCCTCTTCATCAGTTGACGCTGCAGACAGGGAGAAACAAAACACAGGCATCAGGGCACTGTACAATGGACACATGCACACATGACAGTAGTACATGAGTGGCATTGGCAAACCTCAGACATGTCATCACAATCCCCAACACACATGTCATTACAACTCGCACACATGAGCCATACCACAGCCATATCGCAACTGCCACCACCATCCATACACATACAACAGCATGAGCAGCCAAAGGTGAGCCAGACATCACATGCAACACAGGAAGTGCACCACACATGTACACACACCACCACACTTGCATGCATGTGTACACCTCTGCCAAGTGTCGCAGTGTTCAGACGGGTATCCATGTCACATCTGCCAATCAGGCTTCCACATACCGCTGTCACATGCATCCATTTTGCATCACTGTTGCACTCTTGTCAAATACACACACATGCACATGTACACAGTGCTGATACATGCAGCCAAAAACAACATACATGTGTGACATCACGGACATGTCTACTTACATACACATTCATCCAAACATGTGTGCCCACACAACTGCATTTGGCATGCAAGCCTACACACACAAGCACCATCCATGTCTCACACATTACAGCCCTCGCATGTGTCAGCCCCACGGCCCTGTACACCCCCACCCATACTCGACCCCATACAAACAGATGTGCAACCTGCACACTACTGAATAATCACCACACGCACTGCTCACAATCAGGATGCATGTACACTCACCGCTCGACTCCAGATGGGTCTGCTTCTCAAGGACCTGGACGTGGAGCGCTGGGGATATGCGTTCCAGGACCCTCATCTGTTCTTCCGACAAGTGGCCCCGGTGCCCCTTGGCATCCGCTGCCTTCAAGAGGCGCCGGGCCTTGTTCAGGGTCCTGGACCTGAAGTCCTCCCAGCGCTTCTTGACATGTTGTAAGTCGCGCCCTCCGTGTTGATGGCAGTCACGATGTCAGTCCAGATCCGAGTCCGTCCTTCCTTGTCGGCACGGGAACTTCCGAAGAGGGCATCATACTGCCCCAGGACTTGCTCCACCAGGACACCAACTTCGGTGGCACTGAAGCTGGTGCCCCTCTGCCTCTCTGGCCGGGGGTTGTCATTGGTCCCAGATGGTGTTTGCCCCAACATGACAACCCCAGAGGCCGGAGTGGGTGGGCATCTGGGTCCTGGGGCTGAGCTGTGGAGCGATGGAATCCCAGTCGGGAGTCTTCGGTTCCAGAAGGGGTGGTCACAGCAACAGCACCCCTGGCTGATGTGCAGGCAGCAAATGGCAGGGCAAGTGGGCAGCAGGCAGTCAGGCAGCAGCAGATGGCAGGTGGGAGCGTGCTCGGGGCTCTGGGGGGCAGTAGTTCGGCCTTCTGGGCAGGAGCGTGGTCTTCCGTGGCCAGCTTGATACGGAGTGATTTGGCACGTGAAAAATCTGCATGTCAGCGTGTAATTCGAGGAAAGGCCCTTAGCGCGTAAGCGCGTCTGCACGCATACGCATTTTCATTGGACAGAAGGCCCCTCAAGCGCAAGCACCCCTGTGACGTGACGCGTACAGACGTGCATGGGCATTTCAGCGCGCGTGAAAAACTGCACGTCCGCGTGTAATACGAGGAAAGGGCCAAGCACGTAAGCGTGCGTGGAAAACTGCACGTCCGCGTGTAATACGAGGAAAGGCCCTTAGCGCATATGCACGGCAGCACGCATATGTGATTTCATTGGACCAAAGGCCCTTAGCGCGTGAGCGCGTCTGTGACGTGACGCGCGCAGGTGTTTCCCTCATTGCACGTGATGACAGAACACACGTGGATTTCCACCAATCGCGTGTGAAAGTTCCCGGCACCCCGGAACACACGTACCCAGGCTAATCGCGTGTGGAACTTCCCGCACACCCCGAAACACACGTACCCAGGCCAGTTGCGTGTACGCTCACTCCCCTCCGATCACACGCGATGACACTCGGACCGTATCCGAATACGGGAAACCCATGCACGGCAAAAGACGTGCACAGGCGTCAACGCGTCCGCCCACACGAAGGCAGGCGGAGCCGTCCCCGCGCACAGCATAAAAGTGCGCGCAAACAACAAACGCGTATATACAGCTACGATGAATGCCCCATTTGTCGCTGCACTGATCGTGGGACACCGCAGGAGGAGGAGAATAGCCAGGGCACGCATTTTCGCACCACGGACAAGCATTTTTGGGATGCCTGACGACCAGGTCTATGGCAGGTATAGGTTTCCACCCCATATCATCCTAGACCTGGTCAGGGAGTGGGAAGATGACCTCACACCCCCACCCTTTGCTCCCAAGCATTGAGCCCCTTGGAGAAGCTGCTCAATGTCCTGCATTTTTTGGCCACTGGGTCATTTCAGTGGACCACTGCCATAGTGGGGGGGGTCTCACAGGCCACGCAGTCACGCAGCCCTCACCAGGTACTGGCAATCATGACAGCGCGCCCCTCAGTCCGCAGGCACATATACATGCCCAGAACACCCGCAGAAAGGCAGGCCGTTGTCCTGGATTTTTTCAGGGTGGCACACTTCCCCAAAGTGCTTGGTGCCATAGATTGCACCCATGTGGCCCTACGTCCACCTAGGGCCATTGAGCACATCTACCGAAACCGCAAGCACTGGCATTCCATCAATGTACAGGTGGTATGTGATGCAAAGGGAATCATCACCTCTGTCTATGCAAACTACCCTGGCTCCACCCATGACAGTTTCATATACAGAATGTCTGCCCTGAGCCGGGCCCTGGAAGCTGGGCAGCATGGCGACACATGGCTCCTAGGTCAGTAGAAATGCCCTTGCACATGCATGCAAGTCACACACAGACAAATATCCAAACCCTAATAATCTCAACTATTATCACCTCCCCAGGGGACAGTGCCTACCCTCTGAGCAACCACATGATGATGCCAATCCGGAACCCCACCACACCACCCCAGGTAAGATACAACGCCGCCCATATTGCAACCAGGGGCATAGTGGAGCGCACATTCGGAGTGCTCAAGTCACGTTTCCGCTCCCTTGACCGCTCTGGTGGGCAACTACTCTATGCACCACCAGTAGTGTGCAGGATCATTGTGGCAGCATGTGTCCTGCACAATGTTGCAACACGGCAGGGCGTCCCGGTGGACATGGTGGTGCCCCCACATCCCCAACCACAAGCATAGGCGCTGCCCATGGGAGGGGACAGGGCACGTGGCGAGGAAGCCCGGACCCAGCTTGTGGCCACATTTTTCACCTAAACTCCCAACCCTGCAGAGTGCACACAGGCCTGGCACATACCAGGTGACAATCGATGATGACAAAGAGACAGTCAACTGTCACAACCCTACCACCCTGAGATAGTTGCCATGGAAGTGCCACATCGTCTGCATCCCTAGCTACTTAAACACAAGCTATCATGTGTGACCAAAAGGCACACATATGACATATGACATGATATGGGCCATACACAAGTATTCCAAGGCGCAATGAGGCAGGGAGGGGGGAACAAGGGAACACAAAGAACGGTACTACTAGGCCAGGTGTCAATGAGATCATGCATGTGCAGGGGTAGGGGGAATGGGGAATGGGAAAAGTGCAAGGGGAAGGGTGGGGGGGGAGTCCAGTACAGGGGAAGTAGCCCAAAAAAATAATACATAGGTCGCCTGGTGGCAACTACAAAGGTAAGTGCAGACAAGTGCTGGGAAGGGAGGGCTGTAGGGATAGAGAGACAGTACTGCAATGCAGGGGTTGCCAGGGAGGCAGTGCAAGTGGAGAGTGGCTGGGCCAGGGACCGAGGTCGGTGAGAGTGGCCCAGTTGCAGCTCCTGTGCAGTTCCAGTGGAGAATTCTGCAAGGGAGAGGCAGACAGTAAGCAGAAGCAAAGAGGAAGGTCTTGAGGTGCTTCCAGAACTGGAGATGGTTCCCCTCAAGTTCAAGTCAGGCCGGAAGTCAGTTCCAGGGGGAGGGCCCTGCTGCGGAGAGAAATCTACCCCCAGCTAGTTGCTCTGAGAAGCGGATGACCCGGACATGCAAGGTGTGCATCACACACACCTGCAAAACAGGCCATGGCCATCACTGTCATGTCACTCAAACCCTCCCAAACATCAACATGACATGGCAAGCAATACCCATACACCAATGCAGTAACGATAAGGTACACATTGCCATGTCCTAAATGTACAGTGGCATCGGACACTGCTGCCTGACCCGGAATCAGATGAAATGACAGACCAACAAAATCTCCCACCCAAAACAAGTCATTTCCAAATGCATTACAACAGTCGTAGACGTAACATCACAATGAATGCCTGTCTACATGCACATTATGCATTGCAACATCAACACTGCAGCTCATGTGTGCAGTGTCCTACTCCTGCATCACACTGCTCAGCGCACAGCACAGTGAACAGCCATTGTGTGTGATGCACACCCTGAGCATCACATCTAAGTGACAGACCACATCAAACATCAAATTAGGCATGTACTGATCCATGATCGGTCACAGAACATGTGCTGCCGGGACACAGTGGGCACCAGAAGGCAAACAGTGTACACGTGGATATGCAAGGGTGGGAGTACATGTAGTGCATCAGAGTGCAAGTGTGTGGTTCTGCAAGGACATGCACTCCACATATGCATGTGCACTCAAGTGACCATCAGTGTTCCCTACACATCACATGTGAACATCCACCATGTGTACACCCCAGCATGTCAAACCACAACTATCCCCTCGCACCTGAAAGGAAAACACAACACATGAACAGGCATTGATCAGCAGAACACAACATGTACATAGGATACCACCATTACTATGTCAGAGTTCCCATCACACTGCAGGGCAAGGCAACTATCAACAACAACCCCCCCCCCTCCCTCACAAATGACCATGACCCACTGAACAACTGCACCTGGGTCATGGAGCCTCCAAACCTCAATTCCACCTGGCCACAGGATCACCTTTACCCTTCTTCACCATCTCCCACCTTGTGTGTAAAAAGATGCCTGAACCCTCAGAATCCACACTCATTTCCAAAATCACAAAATCCAAGGCATAAAAACGAACCCGAACACCCTCCAGTAGATGACTTGACGTAGCAGTACCTCACAAAGGCCAAGTACTACCACAATGATGCAACAACCAAGGTAGCACAGCAAAACAATGTCACGACAGGATGTGAGACATGTGTGGTACATGACATAGGATGATGCACCATGAATGGATGTGTACTGTCACAGGTCCCCTGTACAGGCGCGGGAGTGTCACGAAACAACCACCCCCACCATGTCCCGGGTGCCTGCAAGGTCAAACTCACACAGGCCCCTGAGACCCTGGTGGGAATGAGGTTCAGGGATATGCAGTCGGGACAGGTGTTGACACACTGGATGACTGGAATGAGCGGCAGGAGAGGGGAGGAGAAATGACACATGAAACTAGGGAATGCACGAAAATGTACAACCTGCATGAACACATACACAATCCAAACAAACTTGGACATCATTGTCATGGCCTTCTGTAGTCCAGGCTCAGGAGTGGTACGAACCAACCACCCCCTCTAGGGTTTTGGCGCCTGCAAGTTCGGGGCTTACACAGGCATCCGCAACCCCAGTGGGGAAAGAGGGTCAGGGAACGTTGCTTGGATAGGCATGGGAAGCAGGAACACCGGGTAGAGGGTACAGGTTTCAAAATTGCATAGGATCATGGGTGATTAGGGAGAAAAAAACATACCAAATTGAACCACACATACGTCCATGCATCAGTACACTCCCCAGCAAGCCTATGCAGAGCAGTTCGTAAGAAAAAGAACAAGACACTTAGCTCTGGTTTTGAATGCTGGCCTCCTGCCTGCGCGCTCTCAGGTCCGGTTACAGGAGCACTGCAATGCTGCAAAGAGAGCCACAGTCAACAACCTGTACGTGCCAATTACACAAAAACACAACACCAAACATGCCCCATAGCAACAAACTACTCTACAAACAGACAATCTGTGGTTAATGCTTCGTACCCATATATAACATCACCCCTGTGACGGGTCATACACAGTCAATGCAGTAAGGCAGCCGCTGGTGGGTGCGTGGCAAATGGAACACCAATGTGTCACAATTCACACAACATGCAATGTTCCCTGGGTAAGTAGACCGACCCATATAGCAAGCCATGACTACAGAGCAAGTTGCGTACCACCATGACCGAAACAAAGTTGGCAGTGCATTTATCATGAAGTACGTGGAAAAGACATGCACTGCACCCGAGTATGTCCCTTGCTGTATGTCCCTGTGAGCTGCCCCTTTCCATGTCTCGGAAGGCTACATGGTTGATACAAGTGCCTCAATGGACCTTGGTGTACCGGAGGTAATGTGCCACTGCCCCTGCATGTGTCCCAGACAACCCTACTATCAACAGCCATCAGTCCACAAACACATCTGAGCTGCATTGTGTGCTTCAACACCAATATTCGTCTAAGCTCACCCTCAGTGCTGTGACTAAGCCTGCATGTGCAACTCGCCTGGTGCAAGCTTTGCTGTGTCGTGGCCCCCCTGTGATGCTCACCTTGCCTGGAGTTCCTTGGAACATGTCAGCAGTTCTAGGATGTGGGTCTGCAATCACTGTTCCTCTGCTTGTGCACACATGTGCATGTGGGCACCAACAAATGGGTCCAGAATTCCGTCGTCCAATGGGCCATGTCTGCTGGCAAAAGTGCTCTGGAGGCTCATCCCCCTGCAGAAAGGGCATGAGACACATGATTAATGCTTCAAAGTCATCTGTGTGTGTCTCATCAGGCATCTCATTACTTGACCATGTCAGAGAGTCACATCACAAATCACACCATCAGTCCGTCTTTCACCTCCAAAGTGTGGAACACTATCTACAGCATGAATTGCAACAAGCACATGTACAGGAAAGATATGAAACATACTACACAATGCATAGCAATCAATGTCCACATTAATCATGACACACCCCATGTAGCAAAAGCTGAACAGTGGACAATGACACCTAAATCATCCCCACTAGGGGTGTCAACACAAGTCACACAGCACCAGACATGCCACAGATATGACAGTCCAAAGCCCTTGTGTAAAATGCTGTAACACCGAACCATCCTTGCGAGCCCATGGATAAGGGAGGCAGGAGTGGCATATGTGAGTCAAGGACCCCAAGCAGCAAACACATACACAAGACAACCATGAAGGGCCCAGCTGGAACAGACAGTGGATGCCTTCAAAAGCCACAAAGCACTGCACCGTCACTTGAAAGCACAATAGACTAGCAATTTTAAACTAACTCAACTATTAACTAATTACACTAACTATGGAAAACCTACATTACCTCTTTAAACTAACTATCAAACAGAAACTTAAATAACTAAACTAAAAGAAAAATCAAAAATGGCCACATACGACCCGGGGGGGAGGGGAGGCACCCAGGAGGTGGGAGGTACAGGGTGCTGCTCAACATCCACATGTGATGATGCTGAGCCAAAAAAATAATCCTCCATGGGCTCAACGCCTGCACAGCACGACCTATGTGGGAGATAGATGGTCGTCCGAGTCTGGCTCATCCTGGAAAGGAGGACGTGGCACAGGAGCCTGGCCACGCCTAGCCGCGGCTTGCCCCTCGTCGGCAGCAAGTCTGCCGGATGGGTGAGCCTGGTTCTGTGTGGCGATGTGACGTAGGTCTGCATGCAGAACCTCACGTGATACACGTGCTTCCTCTTGCAAGGTAGCACGTGTAACACGGAGTTCCTCCTGCAAGGCCTGGCTGGACAACCGCTGCACCTCCCGGCAAGCCTGTAGCTCAGCCGAGATGGTACGCTCAAGCTGTGCAAACCTCTCCTCTGCCTGCTGCCTCTGGGACATCATAAGGACACCCAGAGTGGATCTGAGGGAAGCATACTCCTCCCTCAGGGCATCCATGTGCGCCTCTGCGTGAGCAGCAATTGCTTGACGCAGAGACGACATTTCAGCCTGGCGTGCCCTGTCTGAGGCCGCCATGCCCAGCCTGAGCGAGCGGGCCGTGGACCGTGCCGCCTGCTGCTGGAGAAGCACCTGCCTAGCAGTGGGGAGCACAGATCGGGCCACACGCTCCATGCTCTCAGCGATGTTCTCCATTGCTGCCCCCTGCCGTTCGGAATTGGCAGTCATGCCTTGCTCCCACTCAGTATACAGCGGTTGCGCGCGGCGACCGCGTTGCTGGGCTTGACCCCTGTGGGACCCAAGGACCGGGGGTCCTCGCTGTGTTGGCACCGCCTGCGGCTGCACGACTACATGCCCCCGTCGACGTGATGTCCCAGGCACATCAGTGACTGGTGTGAAGGGTGACCCTGCATCCCGATCCACCACGGGCGGAGGAACCAAGACTGTCTGATCCCTCAGTGCAGGTGTCGCAGACAGAGGAGTGTCCACATCAGAATCACTCACCCCTGACACATGGACTTGATGCTCATCCAACTCAACATGGACGTCAGAGTCGTCATCAAGGCTGGACTCATAGGCAGCCAGAGACAAGATGGACTGCAGCTCTTGGGGGTTTTCGTGGCCTACCACCCCACGACCCCCACTAGTGCCGGGTTGATGTGGTGTTACCAACCCTGTGTCTGGCATGACAACACCATCCTCCGCTTCCATTGCGTCATCACCTGAAAAATAGAGAGAAAAAGGTCAATACACATGTCAGAAGCACACGACACACACACACACCGACAGCAAAGGCATCCGGCAGACATGTGACACACAACATATGACCTGGCATGCATGCTGGGTCTACTTTGAATAGCTTCTGTGATCAGACCTGTTGAAAGGTGGCACTTTCCATGGAAGTGGGTCTATGCAGTGCAGAAAATGTGTACGCCACTCACTACCTACATGTACAAGCACTACATGGTGTGTGACAGGAAATGTGAAGGCAGTGCATTGTCAAATTCAGACATCACGTGCATTGTGCATTCAATGTGTACCATGTCTAGAAGCCAAGCACCCCTCCACCTGTGTATTGACAGGCAGTGTTGACTGGCATCAACAGCTTAATGTGATTCAAATTACACTGCAAATGATGCTGGGACAGTGGGCAGGACACATGATGGAAACTCCGGAGGCCGCCCACGTGTGAAGAAGACACAACAAGAGTTGGACAGAGTCATTGGCCATTGAACAGGCTGAGGCCTGTGAGCCACACAGATAGTCAGAGCCTAAACATGTGTGCAACGCAGGACTGAGCCACAGTTGACATGGGAAGGCTGATGAGATGGCAGGCAATGTATGTAACCAAGGACTTATATTACAGTGATCATCCAGTCAAGGACACATAGGGGCATGCGTGCAATGCACATGGAGCATGAATGGGCACTCATGTCCCTGCGGGACATCTGACCCATGCACAGTACAAGTGAGATACCCTGCATCGAGTACTAAGGCTGTACCACACGGCATATGTCTGGCAGATTCTACGCTGGAAGTTAGCATCTACACAGGACACATGAACAAGAAAGCACACATTGGCAAGATTGAAGCAGACCAGTGCAAAGGTGAAACTGGGGTGCAGAGTGGCGGAGGAGGGGCAAGGGAGCATGCCTACATGGAGTCCCGCATGCAGGCAGAGGAGACATGCATGACGGTAGCATTGCATTACTTACACATCAGAACCATGTACACGTCACATGTAGCAGCAATCATGCACAACACATCCCACAAGTGAAACACACACGTCCTCAACAAACATGCATCAACACTCACTGGACTGGGCATCAAAGTCCAGCATCTCTCCCACTCCTTCGACCAATTCAGGTGGTATGAACTCCGCAACGAGAGCCTCATGCGGAGTGAGTTCTTCCTCCTCTGGTGCAGGCCCACCGCCAGTCACCAGAGTCAAGTTGTAATTTGAGGCACGCTTGGCCTTAGTGCTGCGCTTGATGTCATTCCAACGCTTTTTGCACTCCTGCGCCGTGCGCACCTCATGGCCGAATGAACTGACATGTTCCGCAACATGCTTCCAGTGGGTGTCATGTTGGGCAGCCGTAGTCTGACTATTGGCACCCACTAGATTGTCACGGCTGTGGCCCCGCACGTAGTCCATGAGGAAATCCAGTTCCTGCTTAAAGAAAGGCTTCTTCCTCGACGTGCAGGAGGTCGTGGCTGTGTGTGGGGTCCCAGCCTGTGCTGCAGGTGCAACCTTCCTCCTCTTGGACTGTGGCGCAGACCCTGGCTGGCTAATGCCGCCCTGACCAGTATGGCCAGTGGGTTCGGTGGGTTGAGCCAAGGGAGTGGCAGGTGGAGGGATGACCAAAGGCCTGACTTGTGTCAGTGGCAGCTGGGTGCCCACTAATGGACCCTGCGCAGCAACATCAGCTGTGGCAGGGTCATTGACCGCAACGGTCCTGGTTGGCAGACTCACAACCGGGATGCTGTTGGGTGCATCTGCCCCTGCACTTGCCAACACCCGGCTGTTCGGGGCAGCAGATGACATGACTGCCCCAGGGACACGTGTCTTGGTCTGAGCAGCCCGGCCTGCCCCTATGGTTTCCCCCCTGGCCTGTTGGAGATCTACCAAGGACTCTTCAAGTGCCAACGCAGCCTGCGCTGGCAGACCCTGAGCCTGGGTGGCGGTGTCCACAGCTGCACCTGCAGCTACCACTACCCTTGGGCCCGTGGCAGTCGATGGAACAGACTGCCGGGTCATATGGGTTCCAGTGCCAGATGCAGGAGCTGCATCCCCCTGAACCACAAGGGGTGGTGGCATGGCTGCACCGACACATGGCACAACATTGTGCTCAAGTGGCGCACCCCTGCCTCTTCCCCCTCTGTGGCTGCCCTGGACACCCTGGAGTCCCCCTACTCCCTGGTCACCATGGCCACGTCCCCGACCACGCCCGCCACGAGGAGTACGCCCAGCTGAGGCGCCCCTCACCTTTGGTGGCCTCCCAACCATGGCACAGATGTAGTAGTGCTGGCACAGATGGAGTGGTGCCAATGGGAGGTGTACACCACAATTGACCTGGGCAATTGGGGTGAAGCGGGTGGGAAGCAAGATGTTAACAGCCCCCCTGCACCTGCAAGGCTGTATGTGACCCCGGTGATGTGGTGACGGGTCACGCAACGCTCAGGCACCCCAAAACTGCAGTAAAACCGTGCACACAACCCTGCAGCCTACGTGCGTGGATTTAACCTCCCGCAGTACGCGGTGGCACCCAGTAACACGAATAACGCGTACGCGTGGGACATGCAGGCTACTATGACAACGAAAATGGGTGCGATACACAGGGGCACCCGCAGTGGGAAAAAGAGCGTGTGCGACTCACCGTCTGACTAGCGCGATGCAGAAAAACACGCGTAGCTAATACCCCCGCCAAAAGAAGAGATACGGCCTTGATAGCTGTGAAGTTGTGATGGCGCGCGAAACAACAGGAAGCAGCAACACACGTCCGGTCTCCACGAAAGGCACGTACAGCGAACTGCTGGGCCCGCTCACCTTTAACTCGTGCTGAAGGAAACGCACGCGCGCGTCACGTCACTTAAGCGCATGGGCCCTTTCCTCGTATTACATGCGGACGTGCAGTTTTTTACGCACGCTTACGCGCATGGGCCCTTTCCTCGTTTTACACGCGGACGTGCAGTTTCCACGCACGCTTACGCGCATGGGACTTTTCCTCGTATTACACGCGGACATGCAGTTTTTCACGCGCGCTGAAATGCACGTCTGTATGCGTCACGTCACAGGGGCGCTTGCGCTTGAGGGGCCTTCTGTCCAATGAAAATGCGTATGCGTGCAGACGCGCTTACGTGCTAAGGGCCTTTCCTCGAATTACCCGCTGACGTGCAGATTTTTCACGTGCCAAATCACTCCATATCAAGCTGGCCACGCGTAAGCACACGGAAGACCACGCTCCTGCTCAGAAGGCCGAACTACTGCCCCCCAGAGCCCTGAGCACGCTCCCACCTGCCATCTGCTGCTGCCTGACTGCCTGCTGCCCACGTGCCCTGCCATTTGCTGCCTGCACATCAGCCAGGGGTGCTGTTGCTGTGACCACCCCTGCTGGAACCGAAGACTCCCGACTGGGATTCCATCGCTCCACAGCCCAGCCCCAGGACCCAGTTGCCCACCCACTCCTGCCTCTGGGGTTGTCATGTTGGGGCAAACACCATCTGGGACCACTGACAACACCCGGCCAGAGAGGCAGAGGGCACCAGGCAGAGGGGCACCAGCTTCAGTGCCACCGAAGTTGGTGTCCTGGTGAAGTCCTGGGGCAGTATGATGCCCTCTTCGGAAGTTCCCGCGCCGACAAGGAAGGACGGACTTGGATCTGGACTGACATCGTGACTGCCATCAACGCGGAGGGGGTGGCAGTCCGCGTTTTACAACATGTCAAGAAGCGCTGGGAGGACTTCAGGTCCAGGACCCTGAACAAGGCCCGGCGCCTCTTGAAGGCAGCGGATGCCAAGGGGCGCCGGGGCCACTTGTCGGAAGAACAGATGAGGGTCCTGGAGCGCATATCCCCAGCGGTCCACGTCCAGGTCCTTGAGAAGCAGACCCGTCTGGAGTCGAGCAGTGAGTGTACATGCATCCTGATTGTGAGCAGTGCGTGTGGTGATTATTCAGTAGTGTGCAGGTTGCACATCTGTTTGTATGGGGTCGAGTATGGGTGGGGGTGTACAGGGCCGTGGGGCTGACACATGCAAGGGCTGTAATGTGTGAGACATGGATGGTGCTTGTGTGTGTAGGCTTGCATGCCAAATGCAGTTGTGTGGGCACACATGTTTGGATGAATGTGTATGTAAGTAGACATGTCCGTGATGTCACGCATGTATGTTGTTTTTGGCTGCATGTATCAGCACTGTGTACATGTGCATGTGTGTGTATTTGACAAGGGTGCAACAGTGATGCAACATGGATGCATGTGACAGCGGTATGTGGAAGCCTGATTGGCAGATGTGACATGGATGCCCGTCTGAACACTGCAACACTTGGCAGAGGTGTACACATGCATGCAAGTGTGGTGGTGTGTGTACATGTGTGGTGCACTTCCTGTGTTGCATGTGATGTCTGGCTCACCTTTGGCTGCTCATGCTGTTGTATGTGTATGGATGGTGGTGGCAGTTGCGATATGACTGTGGTATGGCTCATGTGTGCGAGTTGTAATGACATGTGTGTTGGGGATTGTGATGACATGTCTGAGGTTTGCCAATGCCACTCATGTACAACTGTCATGTGTGTATGTGTCCATTGTACAGTGCCCTGATGCCTGTGTTTTGTTTCTCCCTGTCTGCAGCGTCAACTGATGAAGAGGGCGGAGAAGGTGCTGTGGAGCACAGCGGCGGGGATCCCACCGCCAGCCGGAGACGCAAGGCCCGGCTCCCCTCCCATGTTGTCATCTCGTCGGGGAGTGAGGAGTCCGGTGCCGCGTCCCAGGCCGCAGCTGCCGGGGGGAGGTCCAAGAGGCGGAGGTTGGAGTTGGACTCCTCGGCAGCAGAAGGGGCAGCTGGGACCCCACAGGGCCCAACAGGGGAAGATGGCACGGAGTCATCCAGGTTGGTGGGGGGTTTGGTGGAGGAGGAGGCCGTGCAAGCACCAGAGACGGGTTCTGGAGGTGGGGATCCCACTGGTGCTAGTGGTGCAGTGCAGGACCAGAGACAGGAGGCAGCACAGGCCGCCGCGGAGGTGCCTGTGTGCAATCCTGTCCCTGATCCTGTCCCTGCATCATCTTGCACCAGCAGGGATGCCTACGTCCAGACCCGTTTTCAGGCAGGGGATGAGCTCACGTCAACTGGCCTTCCTCTGCCTGCTGACGTGGCTATCCAGGTCCGGGTTGAGCCTGTCCTGGTTGGTGTGGGGTTGCGTCAACGGGCCATGCAAGGTGACCTGCAGTCTATTCATGAAGAGACTTCAAGTCATCTCGAATGGCTCGTTGACCACGTCAGCCTGCTGGGACAGGTCACCCAGGCCGGATTCCTCCGTCTGATGGGGCTTGCTCCGACCCCCTCCTCAACTGGACCCCCTACGCGCCAGTCGTCCTCTGTGCCATCTTCCCACCCATCAGTCACCTGGGTGCCCTGTGGAGCTGCCTCTGACAGTGCGGCCAGGCTGGTGGAGGAGGCATCCCTGCCACAGTCGGGAGTCGGACGTCCAGCAGGGGTGGCCACATCAACGACTGCACCCCAGCCGGCGGAGGATGTGCAGGCAGCAGGAGGCAGTGCACGGGCAGAGGCACAGCAGCAACGTGGTGGGAGCCATGAAGGCTCGGGGCCTTCAACATCGGAGGGGCAGGCATCAGCCGGAGGGCAGGAGGACCCAGGACAGAGAGTGTCTTCCGTGTGGCAGCGGTTGGGCCACGCCATAGATGCGGAGCGGCAGCGGGCGGAAGAGGCACGGCTCACAATGGTCAGGGCGGAGAACTCCAGGCGGAGGGCCCTGAGGCGGGCCGAGTGCCTCGAGGCAATCCGCAGGGGTTTGAAGGTGGAGACGTTGACGGCCCTGCGGACCCTCAGGCCATGGAGGAGGACCGTCTCCGGGACATTGAGGAGGAGTTCGATGATGTCCTGGCCCGGGACATCCACAAGTGAGCCGTTAAACTAGCCCGCTGCCCTTGTACGTAGTTATGTAGGTAGTGTTAGGTTTCATTTTTGTTTTCATTTTATTTGGACCTTTCGGACATTGGCCACATTTTTGTATATAGTTTATTTTATTTGTTAGTGTAGTTAGATAGGTTTCCTTTATTTTGTTGGGATAATGGACCCTGGCTTGTTCCCATGTACATAGTTCACAGTTGGATTGTATTTTTTTTTCACTTTTTAATCATGGAGCAATGGCTTTCTATTTTATTTCCCATTGGATTTTGTTTTGTGGACATTGACTTTGGACAACATTACTTTGGAATTTTATTGTTGGTTTTGCTTTTTTTAACGGACATGCTTCTTTTCTTTTTTGTACATTCACGTTTCTGTTTCTTCATTTTTTATTCTATTTATGTTTCCTTTAATACATATTTTTTTTGGTGAACTTCAATGTGTGGTATCTCATTGGTTTCATGCATTTCATGATATGTGTTTTGAGATTAACTGACACCCATTGGGTGTATGTGAGGGAAATGTGTTTGTTTCGGAACTTGCAATTGGTGTTCTGTGATGTAATTGCAAATTATGAGTGGCTGGATGCAATACTCGGGTGGGTGTTTTGCATTTGGAGGCTGACCATAAGGACCAGGGATCTAGATTGTGATGACATGTTGGCTGGGGAACATAAGTTGCACATGGGTGGGTGCCTGCTGGCAGGTGCCCCACAGTGCTGGGGGGTGGGGGTGGTGGGGAACATGAGTTGGACATGGGTGGGGGCCTGCTGGCAGGTGCCCCACGGTGCTGGGGGGTGGGGGTGGTGGGGAACATGAGTTGGACATGGGTGGGGGCCTGGTTGAGGCTGCCCCTGGTGACTGGGGGGTGGGGGTGGTGGGAGTCAGGGGTGGGGGCCTGGTGGAGGCTGCCCCTGGTGGCTGGGGGGTGGGGGTGCTGGGAGACATGGGTGGGGGCCTGGTGGTGGGTGCCCCTGCACTGCTGGGGGGTGGGGGTGGTGGGAGACATGGGTGGGGGCCTGGTGGAGGCTGCCCCTGGTGACTGGGGGGGTGGGGGTGGTGGGAGACATGGGTGGGGGCCTGGTGGCTGGGGGGTGGGGGTGGTGTGAGACATGGGTGGGGGCCTGGTGGAGGCTGCCCCTGCACTTTTGGGGGGTGGGGGTGGTGGGGAACATGCGTTGGACATGGGTGGGGCCTGCTGGCAGGTGCCCCACAGTGCTGGGGGGTGTGGGTGGTGGGAGACATGGGTGGGGGGCTGGTGGAGGCTGCCCCTGGTGACTGGGGGGGTGGGGGTGGTGGGAGACATGGGTGGGGGCCTGGTGGAGGCTGCCCCTGGTGGCTGGGGGGTGGGGGTGCTGGGGAACATGCTTTGGACATGGGTGGGGCCTGCTGGCAGGTGCCCCACAGTGCTGGGGGGTGGGGGTGGTGGGGAACATGAGTTGGACATGGGTGGGGGCCTGCTGGCAGGTGCCCCACAGTGCTGGGGGGTGGGGGTGCTGGGAGAAATGGGTGGGGGCCTGGTGGAGGCTGCCCCTGGTGGCTGGGGGGTTGGGGTGCTGGGAGACATGGGTGGGGGCCTGGTGGTGGGTGCCCCTCACTGCTGGGGGGTGGGGGTGGTGGGAGACATGGGTGGGGCCTGGTGGAGGCTGCACCTGGTGACTGGGGGGGTGGGGGTGGTGGGAGACATGGGTGGGGGCCTGGTGGAGGATGCCCCTGGTGGCTGGGGGTGGGGGTGGTGTGAGACATGGGTGGGGGCCTGGTGGAGGCTGCCCCTGCACTGCTGGGGGGTGGGGGTGGTGGGGAACATGCGTTGGACATGGGTGGGGCCTGCTGGCAGGTGCCCCACAGTGCTGGGGGGTGGGGGTGGTGGGAGACATGGGTGGGGGCCTGGTGGAGGCTGCCCCTGGTGACTGGGGGGGTGGGGGTGGTGGGAGACATGGGTGGGGGCCTGGTGGAGGCTGCCCCTGGTGGCTGGGGGCTGGGGGTGCTGGAAGACATGGGTGGGGGCCTGGTGGTGGCTGCCCCTGCACTGCTGCGGGGTGGGGGTGGTGGGGAACATGAGTTGGACATGGGTGGGGGCCTGCTGGCAGGTGCCCCACAGTGCTGGGGGGTGGGGGTGCTGGGAGACATGGGTGGGGGCCTGCTGGCAGGTGCCCCACAGTGCTGGGGGGTGGGGGTTGTGGGGAACATGAGTTGGACATGGGTGGGGGCCTGCTGGCAGGTGCCCCACAGTGCTGGGGGGTGTGGGTGGTGGGGAACATGAGTTGGACATGGGTGGGGGCCTGCTGGCAGGTGCCCCACAGTGCTGGGGGGTGGGGGTGCTGGGAGACATGGGTGGGGGCCTGGTGGAGGCTGCCCCTGGTGGCTGGGGGGTGGGGGTGCTGGGAGACATGGGTGGGGGCCTGGTGGTGGGTGCCCCTGCACTGCTGGGGGGTGTGGGTGGTGGGAGACATGGGTGGGGGCCTGGTGGAGGCTGCCCCTGGTGACTGGGGGGGTGGGGGTGGTGGGAGACATGGGTGGGGGCCTGGTGGAGGCTGCCCCTGGTGGCTGGGGGGTGGGGGTGATGTGAGACATGGGTGGGGCCTGGTGGAGGCTGCCCCTGCACTGCTGGGGGGTGGGGGTGTTGGGGAACATGCGTTGGACATGGGTGGGGCCTGCTGGCAGGTGCCCCACAGTGCTGGGGGGTGGGGGTGGTGGGAGACATGGGTGGGGGCCTGGTGGAGGCTGCCCCTGGTGACTGGGGGGGTGGGGGTGGTGGGAGACATGGGTGGGGGCCTGCTGGCAGGTGCCCCACAGTGCTGGGGGGTGGGGGTGCTGGGAGACATGGGTGGGGGCCTGCTGGCAGGTGCCCCACAGTGCTGGGGGGTGGGGGTTGTGGGGAACATGAGTTGGACATGGGTGGGGGCCTGCTGGCAGGTGCCCCACAGTGCTGGGGGGTTGGGGGGGTGGGGAACATGAGCTGGACATGGGTGGGGGCCTGCTGGCAGGTGCCCCACAGTGCTGGGGGATGGGGGTGCTGGTAGACATGGGTGGGGGCCTGGTGGAGGCTGCCCCTGCACTGCTGGGGGGTGGGGGTGATGGGAGACATGGGTGGGGGCCTGGTGGTGGGTGCCCCTGCACTGCTGGGGGGTGGGGGTGGTGGGAGACATGGGTGGGGGCCTGGTGGAGGCTGCCCCTGGTGACTGGGGGGTGGGGGTGGTGGGAGACATGGGTGGGGGCCTGGTGGTGGGTGCCCCTGCACTGCTGGGGGGTGGGGGTGCTGGGAGACATGGGTGGGGCCTGGTGGAGGGTGCCCCTGGTGACTGGGGGTGCAGGGGGACATGCGTTGGTGGGCAGTAGTGCAAGTTGACATGTGGGTTGGCTGGGGGTCATGGCCATGGTGGATGGTGTGCCTGCAGGACATGTGCAGGGTAGGCCCCTGTGGTGTGAGCCACCTGCAGGGGCCGTGGAGGGTGTAGAGGGAACACCTGGGAGGACCCACACGTGCAATTCACGTGTGGTGCTCCCCACGCACCCCTGTAATACACGTACCCTGATGGAATCGCGTGTGGAACTTCCCGCGCACCCCTGGAATACACGTACCCTGCTGAAATCGCGTGTGGCAGTTCCTGCGCACCCCTGAGATACGCGTACCCTGCTCGCATGGGCCCAATCGCGTGTGGAAATTCCCGCGCACCCCTGAGATACGCGTACCCTGCGGAAATCGTTTGTGGCACTTCCCGTGCACCCCTGAGATACGCGTACCCCCAATCGCGTGTGGAAATTCCCGCGCACCCCTGAAATACACGTACCCTGCTGAAATCGCGTGTGGCACTTCCTGCGCACCCCTGAGATACGCGTACCCCCAATCGCGTGTGGAAATTCCCGCGCACCCCTGAAATACACGTACCCTGCTGAAATCGCGTGTGGCACTTCCTGCGCACCCCTGAGATACGCGTACCCTGCTCGCACGGGCCCAATCACGTGTGGAAATTCCTGCGCACCCCTGAGATACGCGTACCCTACGGAAATCGCGTGTGGAACTTCCCGCGCACCCCTGAAATACGCGTACCCTGCTCGCACGGGGCCAATCGCGTGAGGTACCTCCCGCGCACCCCAGTGATACATGTAGCCCGCTTGCAGTGCTGGTACAGGGTTACCGCAGCCCTTTGCGCTGGATTGGGTATATTGATGCCTTTTCCCTGCGCGAGAGGCGTTCTTGGGGGCGTAACTGGCGCTGCCGCAGGGTCGCTGCGCCACTGTGCGCCACGGCTGGTTTTGGTGGCTGGAATCCATGAATACGCTGTGCGCGGAAATGGATTTTAGCGCACGAGGCTGGCGCAGGGATTCGCACGCGCACACTGTGCGCTAGCCGCGTGCGCCACTTGTGCGCTGAATTCTATGAATTACCCCTTATGAGTGCCCAAAGAGATGCAAGTGAGATCAATTTTGGTAAATATGTGTAATGTTCTCTTTAAAAGGTTCTAGTAGTTGAAGAGAGTGTGACTTGCATCATGTATTTATATTGTATTTATAAATGGTTCCTTTACTGTTATTGTTGTTATAATTATTGCTAAGAGATTTATTCCAGAGAAAATGGGCCTCATTCCAAGGTCGGCGGTAACATCCCGGTGCCACCGGCGGGTTGCTGCTGACCCGGAAAAACTGAATCCGCCACCGGACATTCCTGTGTCACCAGGACATCACAAGTCACATCACAAGGCGGCGCAGGAAGTCAGGCGGTAAATTTGCTAACTCCCCATTCCAGTGGAGTCCCATAGGTGCTTCAGTGAAAAGTCTGCCTGTAGGGGATGTTGCGCCCAGCAGGTCTGACCTTGCCAGGGTCAATGGCCCCTGCAAGCAGACTCGTAGTGTGGCGGTCCTTGATTCTGGACCGCCACACTTGGAATGGGGCCCATTGTTAAAGTGTTTTGCATGTAATTTCAAAATATTGTGTATGCCGAAATAAATTAATTTTGATGATGATCGAAGTAAATGTTGTTTGTGTAGTCGATTCTTGCAAAAATAAGGCAGATGATGGCCAGCAGTGTTGTGCAAGGGATAGGTAGGGCAGAATCCACTGGATAGAGCTCAGATGGTAGAAGCAATTTGTTTATGTTGCCTTCACTTGGAGTTCCAGCATAAGTCATGTCTATCAATATGCTTAGGATCTTGATCACTTTATGTCGATTGGAGCAGTTGCCCATTTCCAAAGGCCATAGTAGAGGTGTTTCAGTTGTGTCATGAGGTGAAATTATCATTATTTTTGTTTTGTCTGCATCATTGAATGTTAGGTAGTTGGCCATCATCCATGTATTTAATAGATTTTCTGTCGTTTGTCATGTTTTAATGATTTGCATGTCATCCACATTTTTGTAACAGATGAGCCCATAGGATTTTATGTTTTTCATAAAAGGGATCATATAGATGTTTAAAAGGAGCAGCAAGAGACTTGGTCCCTGGGGGACTTCATAGGTAATATCGATTGTTGGTTAAAACTGAAAGGGGGAATATGCTCTGTCCATTAGAAACGATCACATCCATTGTAGAGTTGTGCTATGGAGTCTACTTTCTTCGAACCTTCTGATTCGTGCAGTGTCGTTAACAGTGCCTAAGGCTGTTGAGATGTCGGAGTACAAGTGCTGAGGTGATATTGTCATCCTCTGCAATTTTTAGGTCATCCCAAATGAAAACTAGTGTTGATTTGGTGCCTCTCATTGTTTTAAAACCAACTTGTGAGCAATCTGGTAAGCTAACACAATCTGGGTACACTAACATTTAGCTCTATACAGAGTTCACTAGAATTTTGGCTGGGTATTGTATGTTTGAGATAGGATACAAATTGGAAGGGTCTTCTGGAACTCCAGCAGTATTTTTTAGAAGTGGTTAGAAATAGGCAGTCTTGAAAACATTTGGTACAATTCTGGTTATGAGCAAGCAGTTCAATAATTTGCAGAAGTAGAAAGCTGGTATTTCCTTGTTAAGGATGTGTTAATAGATGTTCAGGAGGCAGGTGTCAATCAGAGCGCAGGATTTGTTACTAAGTATCACTGATGTATTTAAGTCTGGTTCAGATATTAGTTTAAGGCTGTTTCTAGGTGGGTATGTCATTGATCAGGATTTGAATGTTGATTCCAATGCTGTTCAATATTGCAGACAGAGGGACAATTACTGACAAAATGTGGAGAAAATGTGCAACGCATGGAACATGTTTTCCCCAGTCTTAGCGCAGCAATGACAATGGATCCATTGGGGTTCATTACAAGTTTGGAGGTATCCATGCCGCTGTTAGTGGCATGGCTACCCCCTTACCGGGTACTGGGTCCGGGCTCCTCGAATGAGGAATTACCGGGCCATTCCAACTTTGGAGGACCCGGTAATTCCTCATTCAAGGAACCTGGACCCGGTACATCCCCATTCTCATTCGAGCCCCCATAGGGCTCAATGGGAATGGCGAGGGTGCTAACAACGGATCAGTTAATAACAGGCCCGTTGTTAGCACCCTGGTCTGCTCGCGAAACCCGCCAAGGACGCCTGCTTTTACCAGGCGGCCTTAGAGGGTCCCGCGAGCAGAACTCGTAATTAGGCAGTAAGGGGTTGATGGCTCTGGCACCTTTACTGGCGCGGTTAACCTCTTACTGCCTAACTCATAATGACCCCCATTGTCTGATGCCTCAAAGCTTACTGCTAGTTGCTGGGGAGGTAGCCACTCTGCCACCGCCTCTGCCACTTTATCCTAGATGTTTGTCACCGTGTGGCTTCTACGATCAAAGCCTTGCTTTCACAAAACTGCTTGCTGGTGGACAGCATTCAGCTTCTCTGAGGACCTCCCTAGCTCTCCAATAGAGGGAAAGGTGATCCGGTGTGCTGTTATAGCTATGTAATCAATATTTTGCCTGCATCTCCAAATATCTAAAGTAAAGTGGCCTTCCCACCCTCTAACTGTCCAAAGGCTTGTCACCAGAAGAACTACTGCATCATATAACACAGGTACAGTTTGCATGAAAAGTTAAACTGGCTCGGAATTTGCCAACAGGCATCAGCACTTGACATCAGCTCTCTAAAACCTTTGTTTTCAATATCAGAATACAGAAGAAGGTCTAGTGCCAACATAATCAACAATTCGGGACTGTGCAGCTGTACCTGTAGATAGTCACAATTCATTTTCTGACTGTGCTCAAGTGACTCTCTGAGGCTGGGATAGCATATGCTGCTGTTTTCCTACTGCTACTTCAATTTTTGCCCTTGCCACGCGAGAAGAAAAGCAAGGTCTTAGCCAATACTTCCTGATTAGGTTGTAAAATGGGCTAAAAATGTTAAATGTTAAAGGCATTTGTATAGCGCACCATCACAGAATTTGTCCCCAGATGCTCAGGCCGTTCTGTAAATGAGAAGGCGGGTTGGGTTAGTGAGGAGATGAGGGAGTAGGAAAGTGAGAGAAGTGGTGTCCTGTGGGCGGCTTCAGTTCGGTATACACCGTGTGCTGAGCTTTGGTGCAAGTATTGGATCGAAGTCAAGCCTTGTATGTTGTCGGGGCAGCTTATGTGTTGTTTGTTTGTTGTTGCAGTGTGGTGAAGTGCATGTGTATTGCTGTGCGAGAGGTGGTTGTGTAGGTTTCTGTATGAGTTAGATATGCAGAATTCTTTTGATTTTTTTTTGGTTAGTGGGTTAAATGTCTTGCAGGTGAACTTCACAGTTTGGCTAAATGCTTAAAGTTAAGAATCCTGTATGGTTGGGCAGAGGCCTAGGTCTGATAATACACTATGTTTACCCATGTAATAGATAAAGATGGAGGCTATACCTAGATTCGAGAGTCCTATAAAGTGGGGCAAAGGCGCCAGTTCCACAGTAAGTGGGTTTACGCATATGATAGACTGAGATGGAGGCTACACCTGGGTTTAAGCATTCTGTAGAGAGGGGGAGAAGCCTAGATTTCACAATACGTTACACCATATAGTAGACATTGATGGGCGCTATGCCTGGATTTGAGTGTCCTGTATAGCGGAAGAAAGGCCTGGGTTCTGCAGTGCGTGGGTTTTAACATATAATAGACAGAGATGGAGGGTACTCTTAGATTTGAGAATCCTGCAGGGTGGATGCGACGCAGGCTAATGTTTACATTGGTGGGACAATAGAGGCCAATGTTCAAAATTCTATACACATGTGATACATGCCAATATTCACAGTTCTAAGTGTGGCACTTGCTAACATTCACAATCCCATCCAGATGTGACGCAGGCCAACACGCACAACTCTATCCAAACAGGCACATGATAAAAACTCAGTTCCAAGTGTGGCGCTTGCCAACATTCACAATTCCGTCTGAGTGCAGCACTTGCTAGCCTTCACGGTCCTGTCTAGATGCAACGCAGGCTAGTTTTCACAATTCTATCTAAATTTAGCACATGATAACAATCACAGTTCCAAGTGTGGCACTTGCTACCATTCACAGATCTATCTAAGTGTGGCAATTGGTAGGCTTCACAGTCCTATCTAGATGTGACGCAAGTTAGTGTTCACAATTCTATCTAGATGTGGCACATAATAATAATCACAGTTCTAAGTGTGGCAATTGGTAACCTTCATAGTCCTTTCTAGATGCGATGCAGGCCGGTGTTCACAATTCTATCTAAATGTGGCGCATAATAATAATCACATTTCTGAGGTAGGGTAATGTAGAGTGGCAGGGTTTTCTGGGGTAGAGTAATTGCTCTAATCCCACCCATGCCACACTTACTTTGGTGGTTGCTGCTGGTTGACCGCTGGCCACTGGTGTCCCCTGCTGACACCTGCAGACACTGAGCCTCATCACGACTTTGGCGGTAACCCTTAAATCCGGCGGTAGCGCTATTACCGCTGGATTTAAGGGTGTGCCAAATCAGGACTTTTGCGTTCATACCGCCGGCGGGAAATCCGCCGGTGGTATTAGCGCGAAATTTCCCCATTGAGCCCAATGGGGAATGGGGCATTCCCGAATGAGCTCAATGGGGAATGGGGATTAACATTACAGCCGAACTCGTGATCCGGCGCAGTTAGCACCAAGTCGTGATGAGGCCCACTGTCCTCGGGCCATTAGCCGAAGGGGCTAATGGCAGAGGGCTGCCCAGGTGAGGTCGATGATAAGTAGGGAGGCCCAATCAGGGTCCAGGGCGGGCTGGGAGGTGGGATGAGGGAGGGTGAGGGGAATAGAGATGCCGGAGGCTGCGAGGGTCGCAGGCAGGGTCTGGGGCAGGAAGTGGAGGCCAAGTAGTGAAAAAGCAGGCCCAAGGAGGGTCGCTGGCACGGTACACTCACCTGCAAGCGCTCATGCTGTTAACCGAGTGTGCAGGGAGTTGGCGGTGCATACACAAGGCAAGAGCTTCAAAAACAGCCAATCAGGGTCCGGGGCGGAATGGGAGGCTGGATGGGTGAGGGAGAGGGGAATATAGATGCCGGAGACCGCGAGGGTCGCAGGCGGGGTCTGGGGCAGGAAGTGGAGGCCAATAAACATGTGACTTATCCAGCCTGGGGTACATATGTAGGTGGCTAAAAAACCAAGTGGAACACTCAAGGTCTAGAAAATGAGTCGTTATTAGTTGCAGCATTTACAGGTAAGTAGGTGGGACACTCCATCATAGGCAGCCCTCACTGATTCATTGCTCTCCCATCTCTCCAATGGGCAATCTTGGAACACACTCACCCACACAGTGGATATCACGCATTCTAAACTTCTACATTCACTCAGCCCACAACAACATTCCACATTCACTTTGTAGGCAGAAGAAGCCAGATGCAACACACCACACCTATTTCAACATGTTCAAAGGGAAGTACAGCTCCCCACTTACACAAGGTACAACAGCACCCATAAATGCAACCTCTTGTGACACCCCACCTTGCAACAAGCATATGTCAGCCACACAATCCAGCAACAAGCATATGTTAGTCACACATTATCCCTTACCACACAGGAGCATTTAAAATAAGACAAAAATAGGATGGTGATTTACCATATTACACAACAGAAGATCACACTCATGACAAATGGGCACTGCAAGTAAGCGGTCACATTGAAGGTTTACAGACATGGTTAGCTAGTCCCACTCACAAATCACAGGATCTACATCCACTCCCTCACCAAAATCCTGGGATTTGCACTCAGTCACTTACCAAAATTCATGGTATTCGTGCCCATTTGCTCAAAAAGATCATGGAATCTGTATCCACTTTCACATCAAAATAATGGGATTAGCAACCACTGGTTCACCAATTATATGGGATTATCTCTCACTCCCTCACCAATTATATGGGATTACCACCCACTCACACCTCAAATATATGGGATTAACACCCACTCACACCTAAAATACATGAGATTAGCATCCATTTTTGCCCAAAAAATCATGGTTATTCTGCCCACTCGTTCACCAATTATGTGGGATTAGTGCCCACAGAGCCAACGCCATTTCACCCCCTCCCTCAAAAGGAGAACTGGACTGAAATCGTCCCTTCACCTCTGCAACATCACCTGCCCTGAGAGCTTCTTCAAAACCCCAGGCATCTCCCTAGAACTCCAGATCATGGATTATGTTCTGAAAGGTACTCCATAGTTTAAATTGCAGACTTCGTACTGATATTATCAGTTTTAGGTGGAAGGGAGCACCATGTACCTCATACAGCATCCAAGTATTACTCATCAACAGAATGATGTACCCAGCTTGAAGGACATATGTAGGTGTCTCGGGAAACAGCCAGAACAGTTGTAGAAAAGGAGTTTCTATTAGTTTCAACAGTTACATGTGTGTAGGTGCACATAGGAGATATCCTAGGTAACTGCTACTGGTTTATTGCACTCTCATCTCTTCAACTGACATTCTCGGCACACTGTTACCCACACAGCTGACATTACATATTCCAAACTCCTACATTCACTCAGCTCACAACAACATCCTGCATACACTCTGCAGGCAGAAGAAGATAAGATACTAAGAGATACTACAAAATCTACCTCTTCATTCTTCTTCAACTGACAATATGCCCGCTTCTTCAAATTACCAGCACACCACTTGTGATAAAATCAGCCATGAGTAAGTGGCATGCAATGCCCCCACATGATAAAAGTATCCTTGTGGGTTATTCGCTGTCATCCAGTATTCAAGATGTTGGAGTAACATCTTTTCATATACCTTTCAGTGAGAAAGAAAGCACAGACAACAGAGAGAAGGGGCTAGGGACCAGTCTTTTTTCTAATTCAGTGGGCGTCAGTGAGTGCGATCAGTGATGTCATGAATGACATTTGTGATGTCATCTTTGATGTCATGAGTATTAGTCTTAGCAGTGCATGGTGGTGGCGCGAGGTATGGTTGCTTAGCTTACCATAACTGGCGAATTTCAGGGTTTTTCCGGTTTTACTTGTAACTATAACGTCCCTTTAACAACGTTTTTTCACTGAATTTGATAGGTTTTTAGTAGCGCAACTTAAACATAACATCCCTTTAACAAAGATTTTTCACTGAATTTGATAGGTTTTTAGTAGCACAACTTAACCATAACGTCCCTTTAACAACGTTTTTTTCACTGAATTTGATAGGTTTTTAGTAACACAACTTACCCATAACGTCCATTTAACAAAGATTTTTCACTGAATTTGATAGGTTTTTAGTAGCACAACTTAACCATAATGTCCCTTAAACAAAATTGTTTAATTGAATATAGATACAAATGAATTATATTAAAAAATAAATAAGAATTACAAACTGTATACGTAAGACACCAACAGTGCAATTACATATGATATGAAACATAATGCAACACCTCTAGATTTCTTTACATTATCCTCTGTAAACTATTCCTTATATTTTGAAATAACATGCATTTCCCAGCATGGATAAAATCAAATGTCATCTGCTTTGAAATAATGAACATTAACAGAATCAATATTCTCATTATTGCAAGAAAACATCCCAGCTCTAAACAAGAAAACAGGCATGCCTATGTTAACCAAACACCTTGTACCATTTTGCTAGGGACAAGAAACATTAAAACTGTCCCATACTACCCTAGGTAGCATTTCAGAAAAAATAACCTTGGCACTTGGAAGAACCACCATCACTCCATGAACCAATTTTTCAAGAGCACTCAACACAGTAGGAGAACTGATGTATCCCAACAGGACAGCACCCCAATGCAGTAGCACTACATCTGGACTGTTCCAAATGGACATACTCTTACAATCTCCAACCACTGCCTGCATATTGGAGCCAGGCACCGTTGACCACAAAACCTCCACTCCTTCAAAATCCAAATTGGCAGCCATATCTTTAGATTTAGCATACCTCTCTAAAACATTTGCAAACAGATCTCCAATTACCAACACCCTCACTTTCTTCACCACTGCCATCTTCACTACACACATCCTCTCTTCCTACAAAGAACAACTTCAACACTTGATTGGCTAATCCCCACAGTCCCCTTTCCATGCCAGACTTACTGAGATGGGGCACGCCCTGTCCGTGAACTACCATGGTGTCCGCGGACCCCGTAACACAGGGGCAGCCCTTTTTTCCTTTCCACATCACTCTCAGCACCACTCCCTCATTGGCTACACATAAGCACTCACACAACCATCCACCAATTACATACAGGAACTCAACATCTAACTCTGTCATCACAGTTCAGCACTTTAGATGTACTGTCTGTGTACAAGTCTCCTGTGCTTGCAAAGCACCTACATCAAAAACAACTTTAAAACTCTCCAAGAGTTCTCCTTCCAGATTCATCCACATCTACATGCATCAACACAAACTACAGGTATGAATATTGTGTGTACAGTACATTTGCACCTCTTTTTTTAATGTATGGGAACAGGGTACCTGCCACTTACCTTGCATAATCTGCAAAAAAGCGTACTCTAATTTCTCCCATCTCATATAATCAAGTTGACTTACAAATCTGTCTGCTTTCCAAATTTGAATTTACCCCTATTACTCATTGCAGTGACCAAACTATTATTCTCTTATTTCCTTCTGTCATTTTCACAACCACTTACCCCTTAACACACTATTATGAAATGCTTAGAATGCAAACAAAACAGGAAACCAGCTTGTATCTTATCATAGCATTGCAAGTACATAAAATGCCTTTATTTGAACAGAGTGCCTGGCACTTGCCATCCTTGCAAAACCAAACAAATAAGTGTACATTCAGAACAGTGCTAATAGAAATGTGGATAAAAAAGTCAAAGAACTGAAAGGTTTCCATCACTCATGTAGCAAACATCTATGCACAAAGAAATTAGTGGAATTCCACACACAAAAACATTCTCCTTTTCAATCTGTACCTCTTTCCAAGCTTTATTTCTCGCCCTACTACAACTTCCACTAATCTATTACCACACTAAACAGTGCAACAGGAACACACACTTTCAAATGTGCACCTCATATAACACACCTATAAATACTCCACTAACACCCTTAGCAATGATGCTCATGCTCCGAAATCCCCATTCATATACAAAGCTATGCAATTTTACACATACAGTACCTCTTCCTAGAAAGAATTCCTTTTGCAAACATAACTAATCTATTCTTCAAGTGAAATTACTGTGATATTAACACACATATGTACTAACTTCCTTCTTTCACAATTGCAGTGAAGACCACACTCCTGAAACCAGTAGTGTCTGAAGTACAAGACATAACCCAGAAGAAACCTACTCTTTGCATCCAACAAAGTAAGTGCAATATTGACATAGGGCCTCATTAGCACCCTGGTGGAATGGGTTTTATGGTGCCGGTAAAGGTGCCGGAGCCGCTAAACCCATTCCGGCCTATTACGAGGTCCCCTTGCCGGACCCACTCTGGACGTCTGGTCAGACCAGACGTCCTTTACGGGTCCCGTGAGGGGACCAGGCAGCTAACAATGGGCCCGTTATTAATGAGCCCTAGGGGGGCTCAAATGGGAATGGGGATGGGTACATTGAATGAGGAATTACCGGGTCCTCCAAGGTTGGAATGGCCTGGTAATTCCTCATTCAAGGAACCCGGACCCGAGTTTGGAGGCAGCTACCTCCAAACTCGTAATGAGGCCCATAGTGTTCCAACTGTTACTCAAACACTGCAGTATTCTAGTATTGTAGAACAAACAATTGTATCAACCCTACAGCATTAGATTCAGTATTACTGATTGCTCATCAGCAGGTGCACACTTTGTATTGTCATCTGAACACTAGTATAGTAACACACAAATATGAGAATAGCCTTCCCAACCTGAAGTAACAGCATATTCCACAATCACACACCTCTACATACATGCCTACCATCATACTCAGACACTCATGCACAATGCACACATACATTGCACAATGCTCCAACAAACACTTTCTTTTTTTCTCCAACAGAGACCAAAGAATGCCTACCAAAAAGCAACTCCATAGAAATCAATGCAGAAATAGAGCAAATCAAAATAAAAGTGTACAAAATAAGAATCCACATCTAGCAGAATGTATACAAAAAGTTCAGTTCAAACAAAACAGCTAATACAGTCACTAAGCAACAAAACTAAAGCAGCTTGTAGTAAAGAAACTTTGACTCCTCTTTCAAAATGTAAAACTAAACAGAAAGGTTTTAAAAAGACTGCAGCCACCACTAGTGCTAACACTGCACCTATAAATCTTGATGTATCCACAAGTAAGCATACCAAAAAAAAATATTTTACAAAGAATGTTCTGCCACAGTGTCCTTCAGAACCTTATAAAAACAGGGGAGAAATCATGTTCAACCATTAAAACCTACCGCAGAAAACTAATCCTGGAAGCTCTCATAGACAGTGCAATCCTTCTCAAAAGGAAATTATTCATATTAGTTTTAAACAGTATTAAACCACTAACAAAACTAATTACTAAACTACAACAAGGACTTCTCAACAAATGGAATATCAACAAAGATAGCTTCACAAACATCTGTACAGGTGAGTGGAGTCACACCACCAGCAGAGAACCATATTTCAATGAAGAAGCAAATGAACAAAAGCAAACACACCCAATTGCCATACATAGCAGTGGACGGGGGTATGAAAAAGTTAATAATACTATAATGGAACAAGAAACGCTGCTCACAAAAATATCCCCAGCAAACTAAGCATCAGCTCTCCATTCCACTGAATCACTACGTCCAGTCTACAAATGGCTGTGCACATCAATGTGTAACGTACGCAAAAAATCTTTCCCATCTTTACGCCAGTTCCTCAATCAGTATGTGATAGGCAAACACAAATTAAAAATAAAATTATTACAAACTATGGACTTCTGTCCAGTGCGCAAATACACAGGACTAAAAGGACATTCATTAGCCTGCATTTCTGGAATTACTTGCAAAAGCACCTTCCACCATATCAAAATGATAGGGACACACCATTCAACTGTAAGACATTTCGTTCATAAACTGTACTATGCCAAAAGTCCCGCTTTAGCACTGGCTAATTTAAATAGCATTCTTCTACATGATACAGCCAAAGAACTACTCGAAGAAATAGAGCACATCCAGGGAAAATATTTTGGAAGTGAAACCCACTTACAAAATTCAATATCTTTACAACAGAGTAGCAACAACTTTACAGATGGCAGCCTTCTACTACACACATACAAAAAAGAAATACTAAAGTTTAAAATCACATCTGCTGAAGTATCAGACCATGTGTGTGTGTGTGTTTCCGCAGGACTTTTTCAAATAAAAATAGCACAAAAACTGTAGCGATCATCCTTCCTTTAACCCTAGACCTTCCCGCTTTAACCCTACATTGTTTTGATGTATATGTGCTGATTGTTACATGCTATTACCTCACTAAATCCACTTGTCTCCTTCCCAAGGACCCCTCAGTGGATGTGTAAGCATTGGAAAGATGCTACAAATATTTGAAATTTGTCACTTACAAACTGGTTACTATACCTGAAAAATGTGTAAATACTGTTGTATCTTGTGTAACTCCTAGTTAAGTGTATCTACAAACACGTAAACTGCAGTTTTATTAAAAATCTGACTGCAGTACTCAGAATTGTCCTGATACATTTTTGTCAGAATTCATTCACAGTAACGTGTACACACTTACCAAGGTGTAACCCCCATAGGTGTGTGTTCACCCTTTGTTCAGCAGCCAGGTATCCCATGACCTTGCTAATTTTTGCTCTTTAATACACACTCTGGGAGTGCCACGTCCAATAGATCAATCTTTGATTATTCTAGTAAATGGCGTACTTACAAAAGACAAAATAATTTGGCAGCAACTAGTGGATTTACATAAAGTTAGAGAAGCCCTGCAATATTTAAGACAACAATGAATATTACAAAGAAAAAAACATTGAAGAGAACCTGAGGTAAACCATTGAAATAATTCAAGACCCGTCAGGAACTGGCCGATTTCAACTTCTAGATCCTACTACAGAATCCAATATTTTAGATCATTATACAAATCACCCATTGCACTTTAAAGACACCATAGATGATGCACTGGAAACTTACCAAATGCGGCAAGCCAAAGGATCTCCATTCAGCATATGGGAATAAAGTGTAGAAGCACAAGCCTTTCCTCTACTCTTTCCTACTGGAAACGGAGGAAGATACGATGAACGACCCACACAAATAACAGCAGCAAAATACCCCAGATTCAGACAAAATGTGGAATACATATTGCACCTTCTCTTTGAAAGTGAACTAGAAACTCTATGCTACGGAGTTGCACACTTTGAAATCTGTTACCAATTTTCAAACTATGTCTGCTACGCAATTACTACAAAAAGTGCAAGAAAAAGATAAAGTTTTACAGTCAAGCATTACAAATCTTTTAGCAAACATGCGTGGTACAAATGAAAACGGGTTCCGACAACACGCAGAAGTACGCTATATGATAAGAAACCCACATGGTTTGTGACATTAAGTTGTGCAGAATATGCATGGGAAGATTTGCACGATTTCCTACGCATAGCAAACAAAAACAAAACAAATATAGACATAAAAACACCAAGAGAACTCTGCCCTCTTAATCCTGTAAATGTATCAAGATATTTCCATCATTGCTTTATTGCCATGCTGCACTTCATTTGTAATAAAACAGTTCCTCCCCTCGAAGAAGTGCAACACTTCTTTTGGAGAAATGAATAGCAAGCCAGAGGAGCACCACACATCCACATGTTTTTGTGGATTAAAGATGCTCTTAAATCTGGTCAGAACAGTGTTGCTACTGTTTTGGAGTTCATTCAGAAGTATGTCACTTGTGGAATCCCTTCACAAACTACACATAGTGACCTACGTGCACATATTTTAGAATTTCAAAGACACAAGTGTCGCAAGTATTGTCAACGCAAATATAAAAACAAAGGGAAATACTACACCAAATGCCACTTTGGTTTCCCTAGACCAGTTTCAACAACAGGACAAGTGAACAACTTTATGTCTTCACTTAAACTTAGTGTGAAAGGTAAATCACCTAAGAACACATACTGCGTAAAAGGAACAGAAGGATCAAAATACATCAATGATTACAATGCAATCATTTCCCTCCTATGGAATGCAAATATAAATGTGCATTACATTGCAGATAATGCCACTGCAATTGCACGATATGTCACTCCCTACTTAACCAAAGCAGAAAAAACAGACCTCAAAGACCTCTGGGACGACATATCATCTGACAAAACACTGTCACAGAAATTGTACAGCTTTGCCATAAAAAAGATCTCCCATAGAGAATGTGGATGCTAAGAAGCCGCAGACCGTTTAACCGCTACTGCCTTGTATGGGAAATCTGAAAACATAGTATGGCTAAGCCTTGGTCCTGCTAAATCCAGAAAAAGAGTTCTCAAATCATATGAAGACATAGAAACAATAGCCAAAAATTATCCCAACAGCCAAGACATTTTGAAAAACAACTTACTAGACACATACTACCAAAACAGGAGTACCGCTTTGGAAACCATGTGTCCATGCCACGTTGCCCAAAACTTCACATACAAAAATAATATTAAACCAGATGAGAAGAAAGGTAGAAACAGAGTCAAAAACTGTGAAGGCAGCCTAGTGAAACTTACCAAACACAGCCTAATTAATCATATGAAATTGTCATTAAAAACTCCTCAACATAGAGATCTGTATTATATGGCCCTACTACAACTTTTTAAACCATGGAGAAAAGAAGAAGATTCCTCAGAAACCCATGCTTTCAAAGCAAATAAAAGCACTATAACAAATATACATTTTATGCAGTACAAAACCATGTAAGACATTGAACAGCAACAAGAAGAAGAACTCCAGGCACAACTAAAAGCAGTCAACCTTATTGTACAACCATAAATTAATAATTTCATTGTACGTGGACGACATGGTGCTGTTCATCAAGGACCCCCGGGAAAATTTAGATCCGGTGATGCGGGAGGTTCAGAGATTTGGAGAGGTGTCGGGGCTACAGGTGAACACATCTAAATCTGTCTTGTTCCCACTAACTGCGGCCACATCTCAATTTCAGGACAAATGGGGTTTCCAATGGCATATGAACTCTACAAATTACTTAGGCATATCTATAGTGAGGGACCTGCTGCTGGTGTATCATAACAATTACCTTAAGGCTTTGAGCAGGGCCAGGGAATCCATGGATAGGTGGCAGAAGCTCCCACTGAATTTATACGGGCGGATATCCGTGATAAAGATGACGCTTCTTCCGATATTTCTTTATATCTTTTTGAATGCCCCGGTGGCAGTCCCCGGGGATTATTTTCGATGCTTGAAATTGGCCATAGTCTGATTTATATGGGCAGGTAAGCCGACCAGAGTCTCATGGGACAAGTTGGTGGCCCCTGTGCCAGAGGGTGGTTTGGCGTTACCAGAGTTTGAGGTCTATTATGAAGTGGCGCAGGCTGGGTTTCTGGTGTACTGGCATAGGTTACAGCACGACAGGAGTCATATTGAGGAGTAAAGAGTATTGGCCGCGCCTAACTTGCTCCGGTTGGTTATCTTGCTGGCCCGAGTCGGGCACGCTTTCCTAAGAATTTGGTGGAGGTAACGTGTAGAGCCTGGCCTATACTAGAACAAAAAAGGAGGGACGGAGTTTTATACTCTCCCCAGCTTCCGGTTATATATACGCCGGGAATTCCCCTTACTAGTGAGAAAAGCTTTGTGGATATGACGAAAAGGCTGGACATCACAAGCTTTGGAGATCTGTTTCCTGGGTGGATATTTGTGTCCTTGGAGGAATTGTGGGGGGGGGCTCTCAGCCTTGGATGTGTTTCTTTATTTTTGGCTTCGGGCGAGCCTCCGATTAGTGTTTAGTACCATTCCTGACCACCGCCGATATCCCCCATTCTGGACAAGCCGCTTAAGGGCCTGTTGGGGAAGCGTGTGACCAGGAGATTGTACTTAATGGGCATTCAGCTCAGAGGCGTGGGTGCTTCGCACCCTCGGGTGAAATGGGAGAGGACACTGGGGAGGGAGATTCCTGAGGATGTATGGAAATACTGTTGCGAAGGTAAAAGGAGGGGTGCTATTAATGTGGGGTATAAACTGATCCATTTTAAATACATCCACCAGTTTTACTACACGCCTGCTAAACTTAAGGAATTATTTCCGGATGCCACTGGGAGATGTAATAGGTGTCGCCTGGAGGAGGCTGATTTCCTTCATGTTGCGTGGAGCTGCTCGAACATACGACAGTTCTGGGCAGATGTGTTCGAAACGATTGGGGGGATTGTTGGCCGAACAGTAGACCCGGATCCATTGATGGGGTTACTGGGTTATACTAAGGAGGTCCCGAGGGGAATGCGGAAACTGGTGACCTCATATTGGCTAAACGGAGGGTGGCCATGCTATCGGGGAAAAGTAGAAGCCCAAACATCTCCCAGTGGAAAGACGACATCATGCATTGTAATGACATGGAGAATTGGTGGGGATCGTTGTACAGGCAACGGTGTGTTGATCTGGGTATGTGGGATGCGTATACATGTTACTTGCTTCAACAGTCTGCTATTGCAGATACTGAGACCTTGGTGGGTGGCACTGGATGAAAGACTTTGACGAACTGGCTGGGGGTAAACTGTGTGATGCTGGTCACGGATCAAGGGACGTTGGACGATTATGATGTCTACTCGGGGGTCATATGGCTGACAATGATTAATGCAGACTGTGTTTTAGACTGGCGGCCAATGTTATATCAGGGTGTGTTAAGGGAGGAGGCGGGGGTTGGGGGGTCTGTTAGTATACCGTGTTAATTGTACGTTGTTCTTTTCAGAAAATCAATAAAAAATAAACAAATAAATACATTTTTAAAAAAGCAGTCAACCTTCTCCAACAGCACCACTTGGACAGCTACTCATAGCAAATGAGGCAGAACTAGCCATGACTGAAGTAGAAAACACCATGTGCCAGTATGAACGGTCTACAGAAGACTTTGCTATACTCAAATCACAATTAAACAATGAACAGCATAGCATTTTCCCAAAAATAACTAAACAAATTGAACATGGTATGCCGTACTAAACTAAAACTTGTACCTGTCAAGAGCACACACCTATTCTGCTATATGTGAGTGGTCAAGCTGGTTCAGGGAAAACATTCTTAATAGAAATCATCAGCAAATTCCCACAACAATTGACAAATAACAAACTGTCAGCTTTTGTAACTGCCCCCCAGGTGTATCTGCCTACAACATAGGCGCTTTCACTTTACACTGATTGCTACTCCTTCCAGTAGAACACAAAAACAAATTAGACTACTACAAACTTTCACCAGAAGCTGCATTGGAACTACACAGAGTTTTGAAACAAATGAAAATGCTCCTAATCGATGAGATAAGCATGGTCTCCAACCTAATGTTGGCTTTGAATCACCTCAAATTGCAAGAGGTCCTCAAAACAGACTACGAAGAACTCTTTGGAGGAAAACACATTATTGTTTTTAGAGACCTTCGACAATTAACACCAGTTAAAGGTGAACCTATTTTTAAAATCTTAGGGCACAAACTATGCCGTAAAACTCTTGGCAGCATTGGAAATGTCAATCTTTGGCAACATTTCCAATACAAACAATTAACTGAAAACATGCATCAGTCTGCAGACCTTACCTACGCCAACATTTTAAAAAGTATTAGAGTTGGTGTACTATCTAAAGAAGCACAATCAATATTAAATACCAGGCACATCCATGCACTCTACGGGCATAACTCATGTGCTACTGATGTCATGGAACAATTAGCACAAAAAAATGTAAACTATGTCCTTGGTGCCAACTGTGCACAATTCAATGAAACAATGTTGAAATAAGAAATGCAACCAATAGTTCAAATTTACTCCACAGACAAACTGGACATGCACGGTATGACACTACCCATGTGTGAAAAAGCCACAGCACGACTAAATACCTTAGAAAACTCAATCTGTAACACGGCTGGTTTAGAGAAAATATTAAAATTGTCTTTAAACTGTAGAGTAATGCTCAAACGTAACCTTGATGTGGAACAACCTTGATGGAGCACTTGGTACAGTTGTTGGCTTTCAAACATACCCATGTGAAAACAACATTCAGATTGTCAATATTCACTTTGAGAAACTGTCAGAAGTTAAAGGACAGGACGCTCAACAGCCTGATTCCTTCTTTTCAAAGGCATGTATGTACGCAGAGAACAATTTTCTCTATCTCTAGCATACGCAGTCACCATTCATAAATCACAAGGTCTTACCCTAGATCAAGCATTGATAGGTTGCCAGACATTTCGTTGAAATAAATTCATCGACAGAACATTTGGTCGAAACCATTTGGTCGAAAACCAAATGGTTGACTTTTTTTTATTTTGTATTTTCACTCCCCCAACCCCCTTTTTTTTTCTAAAAAACCCTTTTTTTCCCTAAACTACAACCTAAAAAATATATATATAAATAAAAAAAAAATTCGACCATTTGGTTTTCAACCAAATTACGTCGACCAAATGTCTTTCCACGAAATGTCCGGACAGCGCATTTATAGATATTGGCAGCTGACAGTGTTTAAAGAAGGCATGAGCTATGTAGCACTATCACGCCTACATACACTTAAAGGACTATTTCTAGTCAACATTGATGCAAGTAAAGTAAATGCTAATATTCCTTGTATTGTAGAACACAATAGACTACTTGCACTCTACACACCCCATCTCAAAATGTACCCTGTTCCTCAAAAAGCAAAAATTTGTAAAAGAAAACTAGTTCGGACTCAAATTATACAGGATCTCACAACAAAACCTCCAAAGAAATTAAAAGAAGCCAATACTTCATCAATGACCACAACCAAAGAAGGATCTACTGGACAAACTAAAAGCAACTACTTCTTCAAAGAAACAATGTGCACTTTCATCAATTGACTTAGACACAGAACTGCCTAGTCCATTCAAATTTTCCAATACAACTGGTGTAAATTGCTATACAAATGTAGCAATCAATATTCTATTCCAATTGCCACCAATTGTTGAAAACATTTACATAAACGGGACTGACCAATTATGTTTGCAAATGTTAGCCCTTCACAGAAATGCAACCAACAATCCTGACAACACTTACAGTGTTTCTGGAATAAGGCAGGAATTAGACTACTGAGCTGGAATGGTCAGATTCACTATAAATACACAAGAAGATCCACAAGAATGTCTAATGTACTTACTACAAGTACTGGAAAACAGAAACATACCTATAAATGAAATCGTCCACATTTTATACATGTGGAAACATACATGCACTCTCTACAGCCATGTGGCACAGGAACAAGTCCCTAATGAACCCTTTGTGTATGTATCCACACCAAACTGTGAATCCATTCCATTTCAGCAGCTTTTACAAAATGCAAACCATGGCAGATAGTGTACTACTTGCAATTCCGATGATCATTCCACCTTACAAATACAGTCACATAGTGAATACGTAATAGTAATGCTTTTGCGCTATAATGCAGATAGTACCAAAAACAACTGCAAGCTGACTGGATTAACACATGGACAAGTATCACATGGCAAGTAAACCTTCACAACAGTAGGCATAATCTACCATGCAGGAGCCACAACCAATGCAGGTCACTACACTGCATACATAAAAAAGAAATGTGGATGGTACGAATGTAATGATACTTCCATTACTCGAAAACAGATATTACCCGCAAATCTTGTAAATGCTTACTTAATATTTTTAAAACCTAAATGTATTCACTAATCTCAGTATGAACATCTACAAAATGTCTTCAATAACCTTTAAATCCATAAACTAATAGAATAAGGCAACAGCTATCTAACAGTGAAAAACTATAAACAGTTAGAATACGCCAACTGGTATCTAACTACAACCAGAAAACTGCTATTTATATTTTTCAAAGGAAATCCTGCAACACTTATTATGTATAAAAATAGCCTCAACAACTTCAAAACTATCAACAGTTAGAATACGCCAACAGGTATCTAAGTGCCCCAAAATTCTGCAACAATCAAACAGATAAATGAATACTGCTAAAATGCAACAAGAAATAAACAATTAGAATACGCCAACTGGTATCTAACTGCAACAATAGTACCACTACTTCCAAAACAAAAATCATACACTTATTCAGTTCCTCCTACTGAAATCAACCACCGAAAAATAGTGTGGGTCATTACAACTTTGGAGGCAGCCATGGTGCTCTTAGCACCATGGCTGCCTCCAAAGTCGTATCCGGGTCCGGGTAGTCGGAATGGGGACTTACCGGGTCATTCCAACCTCGGAGGACCCGGTAAATCCCCATTCTGAAAACCATTCCCCATTCCCATTCGAGCCCCCCGGCCTAGTGGGACCCGCTAAGGGACCTCAGAGTGCGGCAGTAGGGGGTTAAAGGCACCGCCATCCTTACCGGTGCCGTTAACCCCTTACCACCGGCCTTGTAATGAGGCCCATTGTATCATAACGTAGAAAGGCTTTTGTTTAATCCTGCATTAATTTCTTTTTCCCACAGACCCAATGATTATACAGACAAACACAGGAACTGAGCAAATTGCACAGTACTTTGAATTGAAGCATAGTACATGTAGAGTACTAACAATGAGGGTCAACAAAGTACAGAAATGTCTGCTATGCAATGCAACCTATTACAAACTACCTACACTAACATGTGATCTTTTCTTTTATCACAGAGAATGAAAAAACAATGTGCCTCATTACTACCCAGGCAGATGACCATGGTGCTATTAGCACCATGGTCCATGCCAGTGTCCGCCGTGGCGGAATGGGGAATTACCACCCCATTACGAGGTTGGTGGGGCGGTAATTCCCCATGCCGCCATGGCCCTTCCTCATTCCCATTTTTGCCCCATAGGGCTCAATGGGAATGGGGAAGGTGCTTATAACGGTACCGCAAATTGCGGTACCATTATTAGCACCAAAGTCCCTTTGCGGGTCCCTACTTTAACGGCTGGAAAAACCAGCCGTTAAGGTTGGGTCCCGCAAAGGGACCTCGTAATCAGGCTTTAAGGGTTTACCGGTGCCGACACCTTTTACAGCGCCGTTAAACCCTTAACGCCAGGGTCGTAATGAGGCCCAATGTCTGCTCCATTTTCCCATACCATGCAAAAAACTGCATACAGCCTCAACAAAGCAAACAGTAAGTATACAATGATTAAAGTCACAACCACAGTAATATAACACGCCCATGCAAGCAAATACCTGATCACTGACCCCCACAACCCAAAATGTTTGCTTACATGGGTGTTTTATGCTGCAGTGTTTGTGGCCAGGGCCTAGAGTCTTGGGTGCATGGCCTACAGCCTTCAGCCATGCACCCAACCTCTGCAGCATAAGATACCCATGTTAGAAAACACCTGACCACTGTCATGATCTCTGCTTCCAAAAGGTCAGGGTTTTCCCAACTTCCTTGGAAGCAGATCCATAACCCAGGTTCCGAGTGCCAACCAGTCCCAATTGGGACCTTTTGGACCCAGTCCTGGCACCAGTGGCACCAGGCTCATAAATATGCCCAGTCCCAGCGCTGGAAGCGCCGGGCTCATAATGCTTGGGTGGACTTACCTGCAGCAGACCATGCTGCTTACTTGCCTGCCAGTTGAGCCTCTGATCCTCTTCTGTTTGGAACTACTTTTCCTGTTGGGTGGGGCAGGAGCCACTCCCTAGATTCAGAACACTGGAACTCTTCTGGAAAGCAGGAACTCTTTTCTTACCTAGGCGTGGCTGTGGAAGGAGACACCTAAGCACTACAGGAGGCTATTTAAACCACACCCGATGGATGAATCTTGCTTTGCGTTATTCTGCATCCTCTGCAGCAGAACGCTCATCGTGTCTTCTGCATCTGATCCTGGGCCTAAGGAAAAAGGCTTACCATCCTGAATCCAGTCTTCAGCAACACCTATAAAGACAAGAAAGAACAGGTTAGCATTACGGTCTTCAGTGACAGCTCTTCACTTACCTGGTCCATCGGCTGTCACCAACGCCTCGCGCTTCATTCCGGCATCTGAAAGACAAAGGCTTACCTACTCTTCGTGCGCTCCAGAGGTCTTCACACTGCATTCCGGCATCTGAAAGACAAAAGCTTACCAACTCTTCGCACGCTCCGGAGGCCTTCGGCGCTGCATCCCGCATCTGAAAGACAAAACAAGGTGCGTTTAAAGACATTGGGGAACTTTAATACTCACGTGCCATTACTCCTTTCCACATCTAACCCAGTGGGTATTCCGGCACCCTGCAGCCGCTCCGAACTTGTACCTGCAAAATAAAAAGACAGTTAGAGCGCATCGTGAAGCAGGCAACAAGCGCTTACTTACGTGCTTCCAGGCGCTTCTATTCATCACTCGGGCTCCATCTTCAACTCACTTCAGCCCGTCATCCGCCATCGCCGGAACCCTGCAAAACAAGAAACATCATTACTAAAGACTTTAAAGACATTAGAATTACTCGAAACTTACAGTTCGTGCAGTAAACTACGGACAGCAGTCCTCTGAAGTCAAGAGGCCTGCTCCCCTTATCCAGTGAAGAAACTGGTTACAGCACCCTGCCCCGAGGCAGATGGAGAGCACGGCGTTCACTTACCTAAGGTGAGAGCGTTAACCTTTGGGGTTCTACAGGAGAAGAGAAAGGGAAGAAGAGAGAGACATTCAATAACCCAGTTCCTTAATCCCATATTTTCTATCTGCAGACATCTTACCCTTCGAGTCAGACATACAGTGCACAGAGGTCCAGCCCAAAGAGCCAGCCGTGTGTTACACATCACCTTTGAAGATACGGTATACGCCCAGTCAAGACCGGCGCCTCTACGGGAATCAGGTGAGCGTTACAGAACGCAAAGCCTACCACAAAACTCCCGTCCAGGCGCTATGGAAACCTCGGATACCGACCAGCTAGCCCAGTTACTTGGGGAACTAAGGGCAGAAGTGCATGCAGCCCGTCAGGAAACGAACGCTCTAAGAAGGGAACTGATTATTTCCAAGGAGCGAACAGATGATCTCGCTAGACAATTGCTACAGTCACAAGCCGGACAGACCCCGTTACCCGCATCTGGGGGAAATCTTCCTTCTACATCCTCTATGAATCCAGTGCAGATCAACCTACCTGGGAATGTACCTCTGGCTCCGCCCGAACGATTTTCTGGTGACCCAAAGAGGTTTGCAGTATTTATCAATCAGTGCCGGTTGCATTTCTTATGCCGGCCAGCAGCCTTTCCAACTGATCAAGCTAAAGTAGCTTTCGTGCTTTCGTACCTTAGTGGCAATGCGGCAGACTGGTCGATCCCTCTAGTAAATCAAGATGATCCGGTCCTCCATGATTTTCAAGCTTTTCAGCTCAGTATGGAAAAACTGTTCGCAAAACATTCCCAGGGGCAGGCCTTGGACAATGAGCTTCTTTCGTTGCGACAAGGTAATCAAGACCTTTTGGCTTATATTGCGTCTTTTAACAGACTGATAGTGGAAACTCAATGGCCTAAGAACAAAAGGATTACGCTGTTTTATAGAGGTCTACGTGGAGAGCTCAAAGATGTGTTAGCCCAAGTAGTGAATCCCCCACAAGATTGTTCGGACTATATAGACTTAGTCGTTCAAATAGATCACAGACTGCAGAACAGGAAGGCCGATCGTTCCAAGTTTGATGCTCGAGTATTTTCCAAACCGCCAACTCCTTCCAAAGGAGTAGACTCCGGGGAACCCATGCAAATAGGGGGTCTGAAAGGTCCTCTAACACAAAAGGAGCGGGAAAGGAGAAAACAGTTGCAATTATGCCTCTATTGCGGAAACTCAGGGCACTTTCTTCGAGACTGTCCGGTGAAACCTGCCAAGAAGGCAGTAGGAGCTGCAGTTACCAAAGTTACAAACTCTGAGCAGGGAAACGACCTCGCCCGACAAGAATAGAGGTCCTCTTGCCGAGCGTGAAAACCAGTTCCGTGACCTCGCATTTCGTGATACCTATGGTCCTCATTAGCCCTGATAATCCGGATCGATTACATGCAATTGAAGCTTACGTCGACAGCGGTGCCATCGGCAATTATGTGGATCATGAAATGGTTTTGAGGATGAATCTAACTCTTTGTCCCAAGGCTGTAAAGGACGTCATTACTACGGTGGATGGTACGGAGATAGCCTCCGGGCCAGTAACGCATACCACTCAAGAGGTGACGCTAGTAAGTCAAGATGAGAAGATCGTGTTCGATGTGATCAAGGCCCCTCAGTTTCAGATTATTCTAGGAATACCTTGGTTAGAGAAACACAATCCTCTGATCGATTGGCGAGCAAGAACGGTCCAGTGTCCAGAATGTGTCTCTACTTGTCACCCTCCACCTGGTGTTGCACTGGCAGCAATTTCTTCAGAGACTCCCCAGTTACCTCCCGAATACCTAGAATACCAAGATGTTTTCCGGAAGGATCAGGCTAACTCTCTACCTCCTCATAGGTCTTATGACTGCCAGATAGACCTGATACCTGGATCTACTCCTCCTTGTAGTAGAATTTATGCCCTCACCGAGCCTGAGAACCTTCACCTTCGACAATACCTGGATCAATACCTGGCAAATGGGTTTATTCGTCCTTCCAAGTCCCCTGCTTCTTCAGCTTTGTTCTTCGTTCCAAAAAAGGAAGGAGACCTTAGAACTTGTATAGATTATCGCTCCCTGAACCAGATCACCGTTAAGAATAGATATCCGTTACCTTTGATCCCTGAACTCCTGGACCAAGTCAGAAAAGCATGCATATATACAAAGCTGGATCTTAGAGGAGCTTACCACTTGGTACGAGTAAAAGAGGGCGATGAATGGAAGACGGCCTTCCGCACCAAGTATGGGCTATTTGAATATCAGGTCATGCCCTTCGGACTTTGCAATGCCCCGGCCGCCTTTCAATATTTTATGAGCGATGTCCTCAGAGAGCTCATAGATGTGTGTGTTGTTGTTTACATTGACGACATCCTCGTTTATTCTTCATCGGAATCTGAACATCGGAAACACGTGAAAATGGTCCTCGAAAGATTGCGTCAACACAAACTTTTCGCTAAGTTGGAAAAATGTGTTTTCAACGTGACTGAAGTTGAATTCTTGGGATTCATATTATCACCTGGCGGAGTGCGTATGGATTCAAAGAAGGTCGATGCAGTTCTCAAATGGCCATCACCATCCTCCGTAAAAGGTGTGCAAAGCATGTTAGGCTTCGCTAACTTTTACCGCAGGTTTATCCCCGAATTCTCTCGAATAGTCCAGCCCATCACTGCCTTGTTAAAGAAAAACAAACGTTTTGAATGGTCTACCGAGGCGGAACAAGCTTTCCAGGATTTGAAGACTAAATTTATCTCTGCACCAATCTTAAAACACCCTCGCCCCGAACTCCCCTACATCGTGGAAACTGATGCTTCAAGCCTTGCCATGGGGGCAGTTCTATCACAAAAGGACCCGGTAACCAATCAGCTGCATCCCGTGGCATTTTGGTCCCGCAAAATCTCGCCTCCTGAAATCAATTACACGATTACTGACAAGGAACTTCTGGCTATCAAGTCTGCCTTTAAGGCTTGGCGGCATTATCTGCTGGGGGCCCGACACACCGTTACTGTGATTACGGATCACCGAAACCTGCAATATTTGAAAACCGCAAAAGCCCAATCCTCTAGACAACTCCGTTGGGCATTATTCTTTGCCGAGTTTGACTTCATAATTACCTATCGACCTGGTACAAAGAACGGTAAAGCTGATGCCCTTTCTCGGATGGGAGTGGAAGAACACTTGATCAACCCTAAACCTGTACCAATCATTCCCGAACAAAGAATTCTGGGTGTAATCGCCACAGAATCCATAGAGGAAGTTAAGGATAAAGCCAGGCAACTTGTAACTCCAGCAGACATACAGAATTGGCATCTGCAGGGAAAGGACTTTGCAGTAAAGGACAACTTATTGTAAGTCCAAGAACGATTATACCTACCCAGCACAGATTTACAGAAAAAAGTAATCTCTTGTTATCACGATTCTTTAATGGAAGGACATCCCGGTATGGCCAAGACCTCAGAAAAGATCAAGCGCTACTTCTGGTGGCCGTCTTGGAAAAAAGATATCAGAGACTTTATAATGTCCTGTGGAGTATGCGCCCAAAACAAGAGTCAAAAGGAAAGACCAGCAGGCCTCTTACGCCCTATTGACATCCCACCTCGCCCTTGGCATACGCTTTCTATGGACTTCATCACCGATCTACCTCCATGCTCCGGATCAATACGATTCTAGTAATCGTGGACTTATTCTCCAAGATGGCGCATTTCATTCCGCTCAAAGGCTTGCCAACAGCAGCAACTCTGGCCCGAGAATTTCTCGAAAACATCGTCCGACTGCACGGTTTTCCTTCGGTTCTAATTTCGGATCGAGGTAGTCAATTTATTTCTCATTTTTGGCGAAGTTGCTGTCGGTCGGCTCAAATTGATGTGAGACTATCGACCAGTCACCACCCTCAGACCGACGGACAAACCGAGAGGACCAATCAAACTCTGGAACAGTATTTACGCTGCATGCTGCAACAAACTGAAAAAACTTGGAAAGACATCCTTTGGATAGCCGAATATGCCTACAATAACTCTGTCCATTCGGGAACTGGGAAAACCCCGTTTTTTCTTTTGTACGGCAGTCACCCTCGAACCTCGGAGTTGGATCCCCTCCAAGATCTTGAAACACCAGCAGTAGACTACCTGCATTCTACAATCACCCAAGCCTTTAAGGAAGCTGTTTCTCACCTTCAAAGGGCTAAAGAACAATACAAGAAAGGAGCAGATCAACATCGGAAGGAAGCCCCTCAATATCAAGTAGGGGATCAAGTCTGGTTATCCACCAAATATCTACCTCTAAAAGGGCCACGTACATTCAACCCAAGATACCTTGGTCCCTATTCCATCACGACCATAGTAAACCCAGTAGCGGTCAAGTTGGACTTGCCCCCGCACATGAAGATACATCCGGTCTTCCACGTCTCTCTATTAAAACCCGTGCAACCTCAAACCCGACTAACTAAATCTCCAAAACCTATCCTAGTTGATGGAGAACTCGAGTTTGAAGTCAAAAGCATTCTGGACTCCAAGATCTCCAAATCTAAACTATTTTACCTAATTGACTGGAAAGGCTACGGCCCCCAAGAGAGATCCTGGGAACCGGCTGAATATGTCCACGCTCCTCGCCTAATCAAAAGATTTCACTGAACATTTCCTGACAAGCCAAAACCCCCGGAGAAGCCCGGTTTGGGAGGGGCCATGAGGGGGGGTACTGTCATGATCTCTGCTTCCAAAAGGTCAGGGTTTTCCCAACTTCCTTGGAAGCAGATCCATAACCCAGGTTCCGAGTGCCAACCAGTCCCAATTGGGACCTTTTGGACCCAGTCCTGGCGCCAGTGGCACCAGGCTCATAAATATGCCCAGTCCCAGCGCTGGAAGCGCCGGGCTCATAATGCTTGGGTGGACTTACCTGCAGCAGACCATGCTGCTTACTTGCCTGCCAGTTGAGCCTCTGATCCTCTTCTGTTTGGAACTACTTTTCCTGTTGGGTGGGGCAGGAGCCACTCCCTAGATTCAGAACACTGGAACTCTTCTGGAAAGCAGGAACTCTTTTCTTACCTAGGCGTGGCTGTGGAAGGAGACACCTAAGCACTACAGGAGGCTATTTAAACCACACCCGATGGATGAATCTTGCTTTGCGTTATTCTGCATCCTCTGCAGCAGAACGCTCATCGTGTCTTCTGCATCTGATCCTGGGCCTAAGGAAAAAGGCTTACCATCCTGAATCCAGTCTTCAGCAACACCTATATAGACAAGAAAGAACAGGTTAGCATTACGGTCTTCAGTGACAGCTCTTCACTTACCTGGTCCATCGGCTGTCACCAACGCCTCGCGCTTCATTCCGGCATCTGAAAGACAAAGGCTTACCTACTCTTCGTGCGCTCCGGAGGTCTTCACACTGCATTCCGGCATCTGAAAGACAAAAGCTTACCAACTCTTCGCACGCTCCGGATGCCTTCGGCGCTGCATCCCGCATCTGAAAGACAAAACAAGGTGCGTTTAAAGACATTGGGGAACTTTAATACTCACGTGCCATTACTCCTTTCCACATCTAACCCAGTGGGTATTCCGGCACCCTGCAGCCGCTCCGAACTTGTACCTGCAAAATAAAAAGACAGTTAGAGCGCATCGTGAAGCAGGCAACAAGCGCTTACTTACGTGCTTCCAGGCGCTTCTATTCATCACACGGGCTCCATCTTCAACTCACTTCAGCCCGTCATCCGCCATCGCCGGAACCCTGCAAAACAAGAAACATCATTACTAAAGACTTTAAAGACATTAGAATTACTCGAAACTTACCGTTCGTGCAGTAAACGACGGACAGCAGTCCTCTGAAGTCAAGAGGCCTGCTCCCCTTATCCAGTGAAGAAACTGGTTACAGCACCCTGCCCCGAGGCAGATGGAGAGCACGGCGTTCACTTACCTAAGGTGAGAGCGTTAACCTTTGGGATTCTACAGGAGAAGAGAAAGGGAAGAAGAGAGAGACATTCAATAACCCAGTTCCTTAATCCCATATTTTCTATCTGCAGACATCTTACCCTTCGAGTCAGACATACAGTGCACAGAGGTCCAGCCCAAAGAGCCAGCCGTGTGTTACACATCACCTTTGAAGATACGGTATACGCCCAGTCAAGACCGGCGCCTCTACGGGAATCAGGTGAGCGTTACAACCACTGACCACAACCCCAATTGTTTACTTACATGGATGTGTTATGCTGTAGTGGTTGTGTCCAGGACCTACAGTCTTGGGTGTATGGCCTGGCCAAAAAACTGCATACAGCCTCAACAAATCAAACAGTAAGTATACAATTATTTGAATCACAACCTCCACAACATAACACACCCATGCAAGCAAACACCTGACCACTAACCACAACCCAAAATGTTTGCTTGCATGGGTATGTTATGCTGCGTTGTTTGTGTCTTCGGTGCATAGCCTCCGGCCTACGGCCTTCGGCCATGCACCCAATACTCTAGGACCTGGCCACAACCACTGTAGCATAACACACCCATGCAAGCAAACACCTGCCCACTAACCACAACCCAAAAACATACCACAACCACCTCAAGACCTATCCACTTCAATTAACATCGTAAAACAATCATATGAGTCAATGCACAAACTCTTCAATACATACCCTCTTCAACCAATACCCTTCTAACTACCTAAAGCCAATACATCAAACATAGTAAAATACCCAGTAGTTTAGCCAGTGTTTACCATGTCTGCGGACAACCACAGTGACCGTGGACACCACAATCACATCACAGGCTTCTTCCACCGAAACAAATACAGCAATTGACCCATCTCTCACTTCCCCACCCTCTCCAGCCATTCTTCCACACCAACACACTCCCCAAAATTAGATTTCTACTCTGTTCCACGCTGTGCTGTCTGCGGATCCAACATGGCGGGCACATCGGGAACATCCTCACGCTTCACTCCAACCAATCAGCAAACACGTTGCTTGTCCGCGGACATGACACAGACCCCCTAGCCAATCGGTGTCCTGTCCATGGAGCAAACAGGAAAGTGTGTCCGCTAATTATTTTGGACCTACTTTTTGGTCGTTTTAAAAAAAAAGTACTGGACGGATTTCCACCAAATTTACAAAAGCATGCTTTCAGGACGAAGCCGCCACTCCTGCTGCAAATTTGGTGAAAATCCGTCCAGCAGTTTTGGCTGTAGGCGTGAGCAATGTTTTTCTCCATTCAGTCAATGAGGAAACAATATTTGGGAGCCCCCTATAAGTTTTCCCCCTCCCTTGACGAAACCTCACCAAACTTTGCAAATAAATTCAGACCAGGCCTTATACTTTTTTTGCAAAGTTTGGTGAGGATTCGTCCGTGGGGGGGCGAAGTTATGAGCCGCTCAAAAAGTGCTCCTCCTATGGGTTTAGCAACTTAACCATAACTACAAAGCTGCTACCGCGGCCCGTGTAATATAGCCAGTCGTGCTCTATTTGCAGAACATATGGCAGATATTTGAACAGCACTGCTTTCCTGCCTGCACAATAACCATGCTTTGTAACTGTGGCCAGATATATGGCCCAAGGTTATGTACCTCATAACAAGTGTGGAGGTACCAGAAAAAACTGGAGGTAACAGAGTTACTTTAAGATTGTTTCAGTCCACCTGATTATGAGTTGCACACCCACATTGCGATCATAGCTCCAGCAAATGCAGAGAGGCATTACCACCAAGGAAATGGAGATTTTTCCTCAAAGGGAATTACCCCCGAAGGTAATGCTCCATTCCCCCCAAAAATCCTAAGGGACTTTAGAATGGGCACAAGGTACAACTCATAAACAGGTGGAAATCACACAGTTACCAGAGGTGATAACTGTAATTTCGTAATGAGGCAAGACGTGTCTTTTTAGTTTAGGCTCACAAACACTGCTTGAGCACGTTCTACTGTAAGCCAAATCGAAGGCAAAGGAGTGTGGAGAAGCAAATATAGCATTTGCGGACCAACACACATATGTGTGTGTGTCTTGAGAATCTTCCCTCCATTTATGTTGACGGCGTGCTATTATGTGCTGAGAGCAGATGCCTGCCCTTTCATGAACTACGTTCATCATTCATTTTAGCTACATCAGTTCTCAATCTTTGATTAAAAGAGTGTTAGCATACTTGGTTACAGGTTGCATATTACAGGTGGCTGGTAACATAAATTGTATACAGTAATTACATTATGTACATTCTATACATGTAAGGGTGGATAGGTAACAAATTATATACAGTAAATACATTATGTACATTTTACATGTAAGAGTGGAGGGGTACGTGGAGGGGTACGTGTGTCATCAGATCACAATGCTTAGGGTCACCGGTTTCAGAGGTCGTTGCGCCGAAGCCAGGTGCGGGTATGGTGCCTGAAGCTGTTGTAGGGCTGGTCCCTTCTTAGTTCAACGGGTAGGTCTTTCCAGTACTGGGCTGCTTGCACAGGGAAGCTATTACCTCCTGTTTCTTTTTGTCAGAATCTAGGGGTTTGGAGGCAGAAAGAGTTGGCTGTTCTGGTTGGTTGTGCAGTGGTTTTTCTTATTATTCTATCACTAAGGTATGGGGGGCTGTATTGTTCAGACATTTGAATGACAGTGTGACAATTTTGAAGGTGATCCTGTCGCTAATTTTTAACCAGTTGTATTTTCTCTGCACATTCGAGATATGCTCTCTAGCTGGGAGGTTCAGGGCCGTTCTGAGCACATTGTTTTGTAAGGTTTGAAGTTTATTGATGATGTATTTATTTGTGCCTGCATAAAGTGCATTGCAGTAATCCAGTTTTGAGAGGATTAGTGCATTGGCTAGGATAATGCAGCTAGCTGGTGAGAGGAAGGGTCTGCATGCTTTAATAAGTTTACCGGTATAGGCTGTGGATGAGGCCAGGGAGTTCACTTGTTTCCTTAGGGACAAAGTCCAGACCAAATAGAAACCAAGGGTTTTCACCTCTTTGGCAATGGGGATTATATTGCCATCGATATTGAAGGAGCTGTAGTTGGAATCGAGTTTTTTTCGGTTGTTGGATGAGCCTAGAATGAGGATCTCTGTTTTTTCGTCATTCAAGCAGAGGCCATGGGTTGCCATCCATGCCTGAATGAGGGTGTACATTTTGTTTACTAAAGCTGTATCCGTAGTGAAATTGCCCGAAAGGGGGATGAGGATCTGGGTGTCGTCTGCATAATTTGTGTAGGTGACACCCAGTCTGTCCACATTGTCGAATAGAGGTTTAGTAAAGATATTATAAATCTTTGGCGAGACAGAAGAGCCCTGTGGGACTCCACATGTTGTCTGGATTGGGTCTGCAGAGTCTAAGGTGGAGAAGTCTTGCATGCTTCTGTTGTCGAGAAAGGATTGGATCCAGGCTATGGCTTCACTTGAGAAGTGGGCGGCTGACGCTAGGTGTTTGCAGAGTACTGCGTGGTCCACTAGGTCAAAAGCTGCCGACAGATCATGGAGGAGTAGCATAGCTGTGTTTCCTTTATCGTTGAGCTCGTCAATTCGGGCTTTGAGATCTATAAGGGCGGTCTCAGTGCCGTGTTGCGGTATGAAGCCCGATTGACAAGTGCCAAGGAGTTGGTTGGTCTCCAGGTATTTTTGGATTTGGCCACTCTGTCAATTATCTTCAGGAGGAAAGGGACAGTAGTGATGGGCCTATAGTTGGTGGGGATGGAGGGGTCTAAGGTTTGTTTTTTAAGCAGGGGGAGAACCAAGGACTCATTTAAGCTACTTGGGACGGTGCTAGATGAGAAGGAGACATTGATGAGTTTAGTGATCAAGGGGGCAAGGTCTCTGGCGGCATCCTTGATTATATGGTCTGGGCAGTAATCGCCTTTGCAATTGGATGGTTTTAGTGAGGCAATGATTTTTCCAGTTTCATGAGTGGAAACTTTAGAGAATTTGAAGGGCGTTAGGCTAGGTTTGAGCGTGGGCGTGGGTGTGCTGGGAATGTCACTAAGAGGGAGCGAGGCTTTTTTATAGGAATTTTTGATTGTAGTGTTTTTACTTTATTTGCAAGGGCATTTTGGATATTGGTAAACCATTGCTTGTCTTTGGGTACGTTATCAGGTGGTGATATGGGGGATTCGAGTTCTCGCAAGATTGCGAATAGTTCCTTTGTATTGGAGCATTCTTTGGAAATTCGGTCGTTATAGACACCTTTTTAGCTTGGATGATTGCTTTCTTATAATTCGTAGTGCACAGTTTGAGTTTAAGTTTATTTTCAGCTGTAGGGGAGTGTTGCCATACAGTTTCAAGCTTCCTTTTTTCCAGTCTCAGTTCTTTTAGATGGGGGGTGAACCAAGTATTGAGATGGGATTGTTGTTTACTTTTACAGTTTTTCAGTGGGGCGATGCTATCCATGGCTATGGCCATGGTGTCATTGTATATTTTAACCATGGTGTCTGGGTCACAATCAAATGGCAAAGCATTGATGGTTGGGAGGAGCAGGGGTAGGACATTGTCTGATGTGATGTTTTTTCTGAATCTAGTAGGAACAGATGGTGCCATTGTTTTTTCAATTATTGGCATCTTGTTAAGTGTTAAGTAGAAATTGATGAGGAAGTGGTCAGTCAAGGCTGGGTTGTAATTTTAGTGATAGTAGTAGGGAAGTTGGAAGTGGCAACCTAGTCTAGTATTCTCACTTTGTCGTGGGTGGGGGTGAGGGCTTTTTGAGTGAGGCCATGCCCTTCAAGCATGGTAGCTATGGCTTGCGCTTGTTTGTCATTTAGGTCGTTAAGACCTAGGTTAAGGTCGCCAAGGATCATTGTCTGGGATGACTTTTTTGTGTTGCCCGCTAAGAGGCTGGATAATTCCTCTTCGAAAAGGCCTAAGGGCCCTGGTGGCCTGTAAATGAGATAAATAGTTAGGGTTTGGCATGGGGATATCGGTAATTTAGCGCCAGGAGTTCACAGGATTTTAAGGTGGGCAGTGTTGTTAACCTTACATTCAGGTTGGATTTGGCGATGATGGCTAAGCCACCACCTCGGGCGTTAGGGCGGTCTAGTCTTAGTAGTTGGTACTCTTTGGGTATTGCTAGGGAGAGGGCTGGACCTGCTGCGTCATGTAGCTAGGTTTCTGTGACTGCTAGGAGGTCTAGGTTATCTAAGGTAAGGAGGTTGGCTATTTCAGTGGGGTGGGCCACGACTGATCTAGCATTGATCAGTGCTCCTGTTATGGAGGTTGTTTTAGGTAGACAGTTAGTGTTAGAAGTAAGCGGGATGGGTTCTATCATTAAGGTGCTAGCAGGTAATTGTGGTTTAGGTTGCGTTGAGCTCCTAGTCTGGTTTTTGGGTATGGTACGGCGGTTCAAATAGGCGTTGCTATGTAACTGTGGTTCGTAGAGGGTTGAGAGTCTAGCGCGAAGCCTAGAGTTTCTGTGGAGAGTAGGGCAGGGTGCATGTTTAAATTGGTCCATAGTTGCCAGTATTAACTGTAATAACAGCAGTGGGGCGTATGTTAATAGGGTTAATAGGTTCTGGAACCATTCCCTTCCATCCCCTGCCCTCCCTGCACCCTCGCACCACTCACCACCTCACCCCCTGTCCCCATCACTCGCTTCCTCCCCGTCGTCTGAAAAGCCCTGAAGGCATGTTGGTTTCATTTGTGACTAGGGATTTTCTTCACAGTGATTCCTCTATCATTGTGAGGGACGCATACACACAAAGGTGATACGTGTATTTTGCAACCATCCCGTCTTATCATTTCTTATTAATTGTAGTTAAGCATTTTTTTGGTCACATGCTATGGGGCTACTGTTGCAATTTCCCCACTGCCACTCAGGCAAGTCTTTGAGCAAACACATCATCAAAGACAGAGCATTGCTGCATAAGTTAGAATACAGCTAAGTGAGTAAAGTGCTGGCATGCATGTCTGTGCGGAAGCTACTGGCGCAGCTGGGAATCCTGGAAGGGCCCACTCCTTCAGTGTTCCAAGGCATATACACTTGTTTGTTTGTTTGTTTGTTTGTTTGTTTATTTGGTATAGCGCAAAAACCAAACCCGCAAGGGAAGCTGGGCGCAGGCGGCACAAGGATACTTGAGAACTTGGTTACAAGAAAAAAAAAGGTTATACAGACAAGATGAACGCATGTACAGGCAGTACAGAAATACAGAAAAGCAGATAGAGCAGGTTGTCTAGAAACCAGTAATCTAGTTATACTCATCCGCAGTCTCTAGAATAAGTGGTGGTATGGCGGTCAGGCTAAGTGTCGATGGAGTGAATCCAGGTGAGGACTTTCCGCCTGAAGCTAGTGTAGGGTTGGTCCATTCTGAGGTCAAGGGGGAGTCTGTTCCAGGTTTGAGCAGCTATGACCGGGAAGCTGGATCCGCCCGCTGTGCTCTTTTTATATCTGGGCACCACTAATGTGTAGGCATTCGTCATTCTGGTGGGCCGGTTTGAGATTCTCTTGTTGACTCTGTTTACTAGGTAGGGGGGCGCTATGTTGTTAAGGCATTTAGAGGTAAGGGATAAGGTTTTAAGCATAATCCTGTCTTTGATTTTTAGCCAATGGATATTCTTCCTAGCGGTGGAGATATGAACTCTGTTAGGAATGTTTAAGGCTACTCTGATAGCGTTATTTTGGAGTGTTTGGAGTTTGTCATGGATGTATTTGTTAGAACCAGCATATAGGGCATTACAGTAATCCAGCTTGGATATGATAAGTGCGTTCGCTAGAGTAATGCAGCTAGTTTCCGTTAGGAATGGTCTGCATGCTCGGATCAGTTTGCAGGTGTATGCAGTGGAGGATACTAGTGAGTTGGTTTGTTTCTTGAAGGTGAGTGCTGAGTCAAGATAGACCCCGAGAGTTTTGACTGCGGGCATCACTTTAATGACATTATTGTCTATGTTAAATGAAGCATAATTAGGGCCCAATTTTTGATGGCCAACTCTGAGCCAAGGATCAGTAACTCAGTTTTGTCGTCGTTCAGGCAGAGGCCGTGAGATTCCATCCATGTCTGAATGAGGAGATATATCTTATTCACTAAGGCTGTGTCTGCCAGGAAGTTGCCCGAAAGGGGGATAAGGATCTGCGTGTCATCTGCGTAATTAGTGTAGATGACACCCAGTCTGTCCAACTTGTCGAACAAAGGCTTATTGAAGATGTTATACATCGTTGGAGATACACATGATCCTTGGGGGACACCGCATGAAACTTGTGTGGGATCAGCAGCTGCTAGGGGGGAGAATACTCTCATTGTCCGGTTTGCCAGGAAGGATTGTACCCAGGTTATGGCATCACTTGAAAAATGAGCGGCAGAACTGAGGTGATTGCATAAAACTGCGTGGTCTACCAAGTCGAAGGCCGCAGAAAGGTCAAGGAGGAGTAGCATAGCTGATTTGCCATTGTCCTTCAACTCGTCAATTTGGGTCTTAAGGTCAATCAGGGCTGTCTCGGTTCCATGAAGGGGACGGAAGCCTGATTGCCGAGAGCCTAGTAAATTGTTAGCTTCTAAGTAATCCTGAATTTGCAGATACGCTACGCTGTCGATGATTTTGAGCAGGAATGGGACGGTGGTGATGGGTCTGTAGTTTGTCGGTATAGCAGGGTCAAGTGTTCGTTTTTTTAGGAGGGGGAGCACCCAGGAATGTTTTAGGTAAGTAGGCACTAGGTTTGACTTAAAGGATGCATTAATGAGTTTAGAGATGAAGGGGGCTAGATCTCTAGCTGCATCTTTTATGATTTGGGGAGGGCAGTTATCTCCTTTGCAGTTGGATGGTTTTAGAGATAGTATGATTTGTTCTGTCTCTAGTATGGTTATTTGTCTGAAGCTGAATGGGTGAGAAGTGTTAGGCTGGTTTAGGGGCGGCTCTGATTGAGGTATGGGTTCAGTTTGCAGGAGCAGGGCGGCTTTTTTATTTGCAATTTTGGTTTGAAGCATACTAATTTTGCCCGCCAGGGCATTTTGTATATTGGTGCACCAGAGTTTATTTTTAGGGATGTTATCAGTCGGGGGTATGGGTGATTCCATTTCCCGGAGGATAGAGAATAGTTCCTTGGTATCTGATTTAGCCTCAGATATTCTGTTGTTAAAGGTGTTCCTTTTGGTGGTTATAATTTCCTTTTTATACTGTTTGGCAAATGTGACTAATTTGATTTTGTTCTCCACCGTAGGTGAGTGTTGCCAAATTGATTGTAACTTTCTTTTTTGGATTCTGAGGCCTTTCAGCTGTGGTGTGAACCAGTTGTTCAAATGACAGAGTTGTTTACTTTTGCAAGTTTTGGTGGGAGCAATCAAGTCAAGTGCCTTAATCATTGTGCTGTTGTAGACTTCCACGAGCAGAGTAGGGTCTGTAGTATTGTCTAGATTGTCGAGTGTGGCAAGAAGGTATGGTAGGATTCATTCTGCTGTGATATCTTTTTTGTTTCTGGTGGGGAGAGGCGGGGCCATGAGTATAGGTTTGGGTCGGATAAGGTCAAGTGAGGCGTTGAATACAATTAAGTAGTGGTCGGTCCAAGATTGTGGCAGAATGTTGGTGATGCCAATGTTGCAGTTCCGATCAGCAACCCAGTCTAAGGTCCTACCTTTCACATGAGTGGGGGAGGAGACTTTTTGAGTTAAGGCATAGTCATTCAAGAGTGTAGCAACGGATAGGACGTGTTTGTCATTACAGTCATTGAAGCCCAAGTTAAAGGCTTCCCAGAAGTAGGATTTGAGCATGGACTTATTACCTTTTATTTGAATAATACGGTATATCATTGTGCAATTAATACATGACTGTAGTTCCCTGTCGCTACTTCCGGGTAGGCTTAATTATCCAACATGTCCGCCTGCCACACGGAGGCTTTGCATATAATTAGCACAGGAAATAACATTAAACTTGATCTAGCTCTCCCTCACACACTAAACAGATTGCTCTGTTGTCTGTGCAGACCTGGTCAACAGCAAAAATGTAAGAGAATTGACATCATTGTTGCATGACATGTAAAGCATCAAGAAATGCCAAGCCTGGTGGCTCCGAGGTAAGTGAGTCAGAGAGTAACGCGTTTGTATCGATAGTCAGTGTACGTCCGGCAGCCAGACATTAGAAACGTGTCATGGCCTGCCTCCTTTATCTTTCAATTTCAATACATTGAGTACCATCAATTTGCCTGATAAACACCCTTCAGATACTGCTTCAAAAATTAACGCTCCCTGCGCTGCCCTGCACCAATCTCACCCACGCCATCAAAAGAAAGAAGTGAATATGCGGATTTGTCCATCACTCTGTACTAACAAGAACCAAGGGGATTGAGTTGCGGAATAACTTGAAAAGCTTTGAAACATTGATCTGTCTTACCCCTGATGTAAAGTGCCTCAGCGAGTTAACCTTCCCCTTCCTCTGACATCCTTGCATGCCCAGCCCGCAGTCACATCTTAGATCCCCAGCATGGGCAGCTCATAGCTCTACATTAAGTTAAATACATTGAGATACACACTTTTAGACAGTGATATGTATATATGTCAGATTTTTACATTTAACAGAAATACCAGTGTACCTTGTATATCATTAGATCATCTTGATATGTTATATGCATGCCTGGCACAGGATGGAACTTGCATTTAAAGAGAAAAATGCACAAACAAGCATATACAACAATCAGAGAGCGATATAAATAAAATATCATTTCATTTCATTCATTGAGACAATCACGTATAGTATATTAATATGGCAAGTAGTTACTGGCTCATGCACCGGCACCTTCAGCCATCATCTGGGTATGTATCTTTCAAACAATTAAAACCTCATGAGCACATTATTGGGGGACTGGCCAGCATCTAGAGGCAGGGGAAGGGGGTGTAGGGATACCAGAACCTTTATCTCGGAGAAAAACTGATATTGTGTAACCAAAAGGCCACAATCAAATCTTTCGGTTACACAAATAGCTGAAATGATAGTTGGCACCGTCTTCTAATGTATCTGAACATATACAATTGGATGTCAGGGTAGACCAGTCTATAAGCTGCCAATCAATAAAGTCAATGCACAGTCAATCAAATGACACTTTCTGAAGTTTGCAGCTGCAGCATACACATTTCATAGAGGATCTGTCCATATAGGAGGCATGAAAGTCTGATCTGCGAGTCCCACCAGACAGATCATTTATATTCGTGCAATTCTTGGTCATCACATTTATGCCCTTGGCCAACGGCGTACCTAGGGGTATCGCATTGACACCAACTAGCGACAGGTCAACATTTGCTGACCCAATCAGAACCACTATAAATGGCAGATGCAGGTTCACTTAAAAAATGCTCCCTTACTGCAAACCAAAGGATATGTATCCTGGAACAATAAAAGATCAGTGCTAGAGTGATCCCTTGTTTTGATGCAGACCCAATATGAGCCCCGCTGGGTTAATTTGATCTCATGTACTCACTGCCTAGTCAATAGGACCCTAGATGCATTGCTTGTGCCAGAGTTGCAGGCTGGAACACAAGCTGCCAACTACACTTTACTGTATCCCAGTGCCCACAAGATAGTGTCCACAATCCAGTTCCCAAGCCAGTTCAACCCCAGACTTGTATCGATTCTTAGGTTGTCCCAGTACCATAACGGCAACATCTGGGTGGCATCTGTGTCTTAACAAGACAACCACGAGCTACCCCCTTTTCTTTGGTGCCATTGTAGCACTTCATAACTGCAGCTATGCCAGCAAGTGCCCATTTTGCAGGTTACATGTTGACTAACTGGTGCAAAACGACTTCACCTCCTCGTCATTCAATAGCTAACCAATCGAAAGAGTAACTTGTTAAATCCATTTGTCCTGAACACCAAATCTCCCATTCACCTTGATCTTCCTATTCGCTCATGGTGGGGTTTTGTATGGGTCCAAATGTTAACACCCCATTTGAGTAGATAATGTTGTAAAAGCTGAGCTGGTGAACTTCGTGACTGCATTAAGTTGGAAATGTTGCATGTGATGGGTGTGTAAGTGAGTTGCAAGTGAGAGAGGGTTGGCCTACGCACTATCCATAACGTGTGTTTTACATGAGCGTGTGCAATTCTGCCACAGTTCTGCCTATCATAAAGTCCAGAACAACCTCAATTTTGAAATCTAATGCCCCTCAATCCTCTGTCTCTCTGCAGTGTAGTTAAGTTGATGAACAGCCTATGCCCCTGCCACAGGAATGACTTTAGCATCTTGTACATCACTCTCTATATGTGTGTTGCATAGAAATCAGCTGCATAGCCAAAACGTGCACACTCTCAGATAAGAACACCATCTTGAATGCCTCCAACAATCCCTCCATAACTTATGACGGAGTGACCAGCACATACCAGGGCCAATACGAGTGTAGGACTCTGTCTATACTATTCCCCAGCACGTCTAGTGAAAAAGGCATGCACTTCAGTATAGTAGTCTTCCATGTGAAATGAAAGTCCTGAAACATGCTGCGTATGTACCATTTGTTTAGGGGAAAGCCTTCGATTGTCCTCCAGTTTACATTGTAGCCAAATATGGTGTTTGGCAAATAGATCCTTATGGTTGAGGCCCCAGATCTCAGACAGCTGCCACATTTTCATATGAAGGTCCCTTAAAGCCAATATAAAAAGGATGGGGACAAAGAACAATACTTCTTTACACTCCTACATAGGTTGGAAAAGGGAGCATTAACACCATTGACCAAGACGGAAGTCTGGGGAGAAGGGTACAGGAGCTGAAAAATAAACTTCAGCCTTGGCATGAAGCCCATTCCAAATGTGCCTTCTGGCAGGTAGTGCCACTCTACCCAGTCAAACGAGTTCTCTGGAACCTTCTATCCATCACAAAACAGGCTGGTATTATCTGATGCAAGTCGCCCATCCACAAATCCAACATGATCTGGTCAAACCAGGGAGGACACAACGGCTCATACCTCACAATCATAACGAATTAAAGATATTGCTCTGTATTGGTGCACAGTTGTACTGTCCCTGCTCTGTTTAGGGAATCCTATGATAGAAGCCTTAAAGAAGAAGCCTTCTCCATCTGGTGACACCAGATAAAAACCAAAAAGCAATGTCAGATCCATCTCCAGCATTTTTGTGAATTTGGCATGAAACACAGCCAAGATTCAATCAGCCCCTGGGGCTTTCCCTTTGGCCAGAAACCTCTTTTGCTTTTCTAGATTTCCCTTTCAGAAAGGGGCTGTTCCAGCCCCTGAAGATGGTTCCTGCATATTTAGGGATGAGATAAAGGAGTCGAGAATTTGGAAATGGTACTTTCCTCCAGAGATGTTTCTGAGAATATAACTATTGTAATACTCACTTTCTGCTCATTATCCATCCAGGGGGGTCCTTTTTGTCGTGTAATACTGCGAGCCTGGTCTTATCTTGTCTGACTTTCAGATAGTTCCCCCTGAGTTTGCTCCTTTTATTCCCTATCAAGAAAGTATTTCACCTTATTATTCATCAAAGCCAAATTTGCTTTCTTAGTTAGGCTATGATCAAACTCAAATAGCACCCTTAGGATAGGATAGGATAGGATAGGATAGGTTATTTATAACACACTTAATACCCAGAGGTTTCTAAGCATGGACCAGGGGATCGAACCGGTGGTGCTCTGTGTCGTCTTGCTTCCAAGGCGAGCACGTTGCCCCTGAGCTATCCTCCCGAGACTAACTTCATAAATTGCATAATGCCTGAGAATCCTCAGTGGCTCTAAAGTCCACACGGAGCCCCTTTACGCCACTTGGCTTTTCTGCTAAATCTTTGGTGATGCTTATAGGAATCCCATATCATCCCTAGACGAATTGGGTCATGACATTATTGATAATGATTTAGGATGTTCAGCAAAACCTCTCTTTCATGCAGTAAGGATGTGTTCAAGTGACGTTTGTTTGGGTTAAGACCCAGCACCAAAACATCAAAGATTAACTCATTAGGACATGATCTGAGTTCGGTACCACTTCAGTGACTGCTGTTATCAGGCGTGATATCAACTCCATGCTAGTGAATATGTAATGAAGCCTGGAACGTGAGCCAAGGTGTTAAAAAGAAAAGGTCAAATCACAATCTCGGGCATGTAAAGAGAGCCACATATCGGTATGAGAGCAGACCTCTACCCAAAGAATGCATAATTCTTTTCCTTCGCAGCTGCGCTGGGAAAGCAGCAGTTTGCCTGTGTAGGAGCCGATCAAATGTCATGTTAAAATATTCTCCCATGAGTACATGCCTCCAACATTTTCAAGTATTAACTTATGTAAACAGAACCAAAGCCTGGTGGGGGCTTTTACATTTATTGCATTATAGTAAAGATATAGGGCCTCATTACACGGTAGGCGGTAAGGGGATACCGGTACCGGTAAGGGCACCGGTACCGATAAACCCTTTCCGCCTTACTACGAGTTCCCTTTGCGGGACCCGACCTTAACGGCTGGTTTTACCAACCGTTAAAGTAGGGTGCCGCAAAGGGACTTTGGTGCTAATTACGGTACCGCAGTTTGCGGTACCGTAATTAGCTCCTTCCCCATTCCCATTATTCCCTATGGGAGCAAAAATGGGAATGGGGAAGTGCCTTGGTGAATGGGGAATTGCCGCCCCCGCTCACCTTGGAGTAGGGTGGTAATTCCGCCATCCACCAAGGCGGACACAGTAAAATACCAGCAGCAACCATGGCGCTTATAGCGCCATGGTTACCGCCTACCGTGTAATGAGGCCCATAGACATGCATTCTGGCCTCCACCCATCTCCCTTGAGAGGCTCTTTCAAAAGCTTACAAGGTACATTTACCATAATGGCTACCCCATGTGGCTTGCCCATTGCAGTGGCATGAATAATCTTTGCAAGTCAATCCATTTTCAGTATGGTGGGCTCAATGTAATTCACAGGTGTCTCGTGTAACAGAGCTGCATCGCATCACTAGTATTTCTCACATCTCTGAACAGGGTTGGAAAGACGCTGGACAGTCCACGTAATTGTCTTAACAAACGCCCTTAACGGGCCGCAACATATGATTAATCACCATTCCAGTCAATCAGGGGAAGACGCAAAATACAAGCAGGTCCATTCATATCGATAGCAATCAAACAACAGCATCCCATCACCAAAGAACATCATGAATAATACAAGACTTACCAGAAAGAGGAAATACATTGAGGCTGGTGTCCCATAATAGAAGGGTCTGGTGGGAAATAGGAGCTTATCAAATGTTGACAATCAAGCCAGGATAGTCGCAGATCAGCTCGCTGCCACACGTAACGCCAGGGTTGTTGCCATCAGGATGTGGGTCCTAAGAAACCTGTCTCAAAATAACTGATCTGTGCCTATCCTGACTTGATTATCAACATTTGATTAGCGACACATAGACGATAGAAGCTTAGGATAGAAGGGACTCTACATATTGGGAATTAACTTGCAAAACTAACACTTCCAGAAGAAGGGTCTAACTAGAAACAATACGTGCACTCTGCTAGATCCTAACGTTAAGGGGTTGATGCTGAGTAAAAACTCGTGAGAGTATCATAAGCTCATTGGTGAAGCTAGAAAAACGTGGCCTGTGGTACAGTTGTTAGAACACACCAACCCCCAAGTGTTTCCTAACGCCCTGAAGAAGACCTCGATGCTTAGGTCAAAACATGTGTTGGCAACCCAGTAAAGAAAATGTGCACTGAAAATTGACAAGTATCATTTATTTTGGAACATTGTTAATTGTTAAAGGACAATCCAAGCTCTCTAATACATTTAGGGTGAAACACAATTGGTCAACATCTCATCGTATCTTTACTTTTGTGACCTTGGGCTAGTGTCATTTGTTGTGACCCCTGCAAGCTAATCACCCACAACCATTGCCATTAGTTGTAACCAACTCACCAGTCAAAGCATATGCTAAATAGCTCAATGAAGTATTAGCCCAACTCTTTGATTCTCTAATTAAATCTTGCTTGTGTTTGTTTCGTTTGTCTCATCATAAAGGGCTTACAAATGCTTAATTCCATTCCACCCTCAGCTCCCACAAGGACCGTTCATGTGAAGATTTGGTGGGGGACAGGGGATACAGCTTACACTTGGGCCTGCTCATATTAGAGGTTTTGAAATTACTTTTAGGATTGACCTGTGGATTGCCATGACAAAGATGTTGGCTTTATTTGCATGGATGGTGAAGAGTGCTGCTTTATGGGGTGATCTGCCATTGGGGATCTTTTTGCAGCTTTGGACATTGTCACCCATATCACAGTCACAGATTCAGCAACACACAACTGCAGGCCAGCAAGAAGGTGTTCAGCTTAAAAGTCAAGACATCAAGGTCTGCCAGCTTTACCCATCCCACTACTAAGTCTTCCCCACACACTACAGTTGAGCTGTGATGTACCCCATTGGTCCAGATGTATTGCCGTGGTCACATCACTGTCTCCCACTGGCCCAAGGGTGCAGAGCACAATAGAGATGTTAGTCTTAATTCAGATCAATGATTTGATTCTTCAGGTGAAAGCCAACACGACATAGGCACATGGCTCAACACACCAACCCCCCCATGCAGAGGTGAGGAGCCTGGAAAATCGTAGGCGGTTTCGGGTTGGATGCTACTAAAATGGCAGCCCTCCGCACAGCAGTCGTAAAATGGAGGCCTTTCATCTCATAGTCCAGTATTGCATATAGAACTAGTTAACTATGACTCATATTAAACATCCAGTTATTCAAATAAGATTAAGACCCAGAATGTCAGAGGCAGGTGGCTCAGCTACCCAGTTTAGGCTTGGGATATTTTGAGTAATTACGAGCTGGGAACTTCTAAAACGGCAGCCCCAGGCATCAGAATCAGCAAATGGCAGCCTCAGTCGGATAGTTGGTATATCTAGTTCTGTAGGTGATCGCCATATCCCTGCCCTGTCTAACACTATCATAGAATACTGCAATCGCACTCCAGCTCACTGGAATCAACAGACCTTTCCATGACTAGGGGCATGATGACCTTACACGCCCGCCGTTCACCTCCCATGCTCGTCAGACCTGTCTGTGCCTCAGGCAAAAGGTAAGTGACTCCCACTCTACAGCTCTCAGTCTGCTTTCTTTGCTGTAATCAGCACATCCGGTTGTCTGGTCAATTCTGCTCACATTTCTGCTCTTATGGCTTGCTTCAAGGTATCCCACGCCAGTAATGTATTTACATTTTACGGGTGTGCATGCAGATTTAGGGCCAGGTGATTGGCTTGCACTGGGTTCGCGTTCAGTCTCTTAATCAGGGCACTTGATACAAGTATGCGGCCATTTGTTGTCAGTGCAGTGTATGTCATATGAACATCGGAGGGTATGATGGCACTACCTGGAAACACGGGAATACGTGTTCTATACAGGAGACTAAACAATTGGCTTTGCCCATGCTTATTGTAATGTTTTATTCAAAGCTTTTCAAGAAATACCATACGGCTCTTTTTTGTGCCATCCTGACAGTTTCTTAGCAAGCTTAAATATTTTCTAGAGCATAGAGGACAAAATAACTTGTGACAAAACTGATCTAACATTGGAAATGCAAGAACGAAGAGCAAAGACAGCATGCTTTCAAACTAAGGAGGATTTGCGACTATAAATAGTAAACGCAGTAGGGTGAGTGGAATAAACCTATGAACTTTTAGGAGGGCTTGCATTTATTCCTAAAGTGCGACCAGGCCGCAGGCATCAGGGCGCACAGCAAGACATTAGACACAACAGCCAGCATGGTACATCAAAAGAGGACATTCAGAGAGAGGGGATTCTATTCAGGCAGTAATGTTTTCAGACCTTCTCACCTTTCCTCGTTTTGATTTTAAAGACAACTATTTGACATATGACAAGTGGGTGAACAATCCCAGGCATAAATGGGTCAACGTTAATCAAATGAACTCTACTGTGGAATCAGTAGAGAGCAATTCAAGGGCATTTTTCGATCAGACCAAAAGAAACCTGCACAGACCAGTGGGGCACTACGTGCATAACAAGAGACGGTGTGGCTGGAAATAGCTGCTTTCCTAAAGGCGAGGCTGTATTGATAGTAAACAGAAGGAAAAACAGAGGATTGTGATCAGCAGATGATTCACCAGAACATAACACCAGAAATGGAAAGACACGCTCTGCACAAATAAGGCATGATGGTGGGACGCGGAACACCTTGAGGTAGCATGGTCACTCCGTGCTTCTGCACAGCGTCACCTCTACCCTGCATATCAGGCAAACACCTCCATATTGTTCTTGCATTCAAAATATGCCATATGACATGTTATCCAAGGATGAAGGGAGACAAATAACCCATTACTGTTGCACAATCATAGAATGTGTCATAGATTTAAAGCAATAGAGTCATCCCATTTGGTTTTCAAACAATTATTTTGACTGTGATTACTTTCTCACTGGTTGCAACATATATGTTTGAGTCTTTTTAAGAACGAATTCATAGAGCCATGGTTCATGAGAGTCATCACCTGTGCTAAAAGGCAGAATCTGGTGAAGAGGAACGTCAATAATAAGCAAGGCTAGAAGATCTGCTCAGTTCATCAAACCTTCAGAATTTGTCTTACACATTTGAAAATATTTTTAAAAGTAGGGAGGAATTTCCAGGGTTGTTCAGCAATGGTTGAGGCTGTGCTCATGTTTTCATTGTATTCCAATAGGCCTTGAGCACATGTTCGTGTCAAAGATGTTCCAGGCATCTTTACATCTGATCCACTTTCATACTTTGTGAATCAGGCATCATAAGGATCAGGTGCAAATCTGAGAATCTGATTTTCTGAAGTGCAAATCTTTGTTTATTATGCCCTTATAGTCTTGGAAAAGAAAAATGGAGACTGATTGATTGATTTTAATAACACTTTACATCAAATATCTGCATTTTAAATGGCACTGTAAAAATGAAAAAAATCTTTTAAATGTCTAAAATGTGATAGGGAAAGATGGTAAAGAAGCATACATATATATATACTTGAAGCATTATAGGGCAGCGGTAGCCACCCTATAGTTAAGGTGAGTCGGAAACGCATAGGAACCCCTCAAAATTCTATTCTTAATAACCTTAGATTAGATTAACGGATTTGGACGAACTTTCGAAAGTGATTAAAAGTCTGCGTGTCCCCTTAGACTTCAAAGTTTTGTAAAGATTTGTTACGAAATGAAAAAGGTATTAAGCGTCAATTATTATAATTTTTTTCCAAACGTGCAGCTACTGCCCATTCATTTTCCCATAGACAAAAAAGGCCAATTTATGCCAAAGCGCATAGCCTAAACGACTGGACGGATTTGGACAAGGTCAAAAACAACTTGGGCACAAATTGTTGACTTGTGATAGTTTTGTGGTTTGGGGTTATTCCGTGCAGTGGTTATTTTAAAATTTGACGGAGAAGGAGGTGCCGCATTCCGCAGAAAAACTATCATTACATCTCCCATGGTGCATTGCAGGATCATGGTTTACAGAAATGAAATGACCGCAATCTTGTTTTTCTCTCAATGCAAGAGATATTTGCAGCTATAGTCGAGGTTATGGGAAAATGAAACGCAGAAAAAATCTATTTGCAGATCAAAAAACAAACAGATGTTGTGAAGGTAGAGGTGGGGGGATGGCCAGAGGGCACTGAGTGAAATTTGGGAGTTGGATGAGGCGTGGGGACCGAGTGTGCAGCACAAAGCTTTCCATAGCCCTGGCTATAGCCACGAATAGCTGAAATTTCGATGCAAACTGCGTCACAGAAGCACTGTGTGTTCTGGGGTGAAAGGGAGAGGGCAGGCGAGGTGAGGAGGCCGTCTGGAGATTGGGGGGAGCTGGCACAGAAGAAGGGGGTATTGGGTGAGGGCCTGGGGAGGCAGGGAAGCATTTTTCTCTCACCATTTTGTCGATATTTGCAGCTATATTTGAGGTTAAGAAAGACTGCAGATAATCACGGGTATGTGTAGTTCGGTATGCGCAGCTATATGGTTTGGAGTGTCAGTGTTTTATATTTTTTTGAAAGTTCTTTGTTTAGGTATAGTCTTGTATAGTCTCGTCAGGGGTGAAAAATCACTGGCCATGGCCAAAGACTTAGTAGGTATTAGAGAGTCTTTTATTTTGGATGTGCGGTTTCAGACTTTTGAGCATGTGAGACTTTGGAGAGAAATACAAGAAAATAGTTTAACAAGATTAATATGAAAAGGAGGAATTGTAGTGTAGTTTTAGATGTACAATAGAATTTACTTTAGGGTGTGTATTTTCATTTATGGTTGTATATTGTTTGGCTGTGGAATGTTAACCTACCTAGTTTATTGTTACATATTTTATTATTTTTCAGTTATTTCATAAGTACATGAGCATTGTTGTTCTGTACTGATTATTCAAGTTGTATAGTAGCATAACCTTTTGTAACCACGGCTATGATAAAAGTCAATGCACTGTAGCCGCGGGTATGATAAAACATGTTTTTTATTATTATTTTTTTGCATTTGTGTATGTGTATATGATAAGTAGTACTTTAGCACATCAGGAGTAATGTTTTCATGCTATCAAGCAACACTGCTTTTCCTTCATCGGTTAGGTGTGCTCCATCATGCCTATGGAAATTGGCCATGTAGAACTGTATGTTGTTCAAAATCCATACTGTGGTCTGTCATGAATGCTGCAACTGCTTTATTAACATTTCTCTAGGTTTATCAATTTTATCATTAAATCTGGTGATCCATCTCCATTTTTGACTCTGAGTTAGATTGGAAAATATGAAGATGGTGTGAGGAAATAGTTCCATTAGTTTTTCCATGTCTTGTAATATGCCAGTCCGGAAACAAGGGTGCAGGTGAGCTTACCGGCACCTTTGTTTCCGGACCGGCAGGGTCCTAGAGAGGCCCATTGTCTTTTTCATGTCGTCATTTTTATTGTTTTACATATTCCTTCCGGGTTAGACATTCAAACATGTCCGTTCACAAGACTACCAGCAGTGATGATGTTGTCATTTGGTTTCTGAATTCATTGGCACTGAGGAAGAAGGCAACTCACATGAATAGCACTGCTGAGAGTTGGCGCTTCTTTAAAGTTAATAAACACTGTTCCATGAATGAGGCAAAGGAGGTACTTTCCACATTCTGCAACAAAGCTCTTCGCCGTGGGACTTCACATTTTCTGTCTCAAAGCTTGGGGACATTAATCATGATAACTCATGTGGTGCGAGTGTTCCTGAATAATGTGTATTATGCATATTGGAAATTGGGCAAGATGGTCTGTCAAGGGAGGTGCTACATTAGAGGAATGGTAGAAGTTGGGCCCATACTGTCAAGGGAAGTGCTACATTAGAGGAATGGTAGAAGCTGGGCCCATACTGTCAAGGGAAGTGCTACATTAGAGGAATGGTAGAAGTTGGGCCCATACTGTCAAGGGAAGTGCTACATTAGAGGAATGGTAGAAGTTGGGCCCATACTGTCAAGGGAAGTGCTACATTAGAGGAATGGTAGAAGTTAATCGCTGAATACCTGATTACCTGTCATTTTTATTTCTTGTTTTAAGTGGTAGTTTTCTCCCCTTTTTTCTAAAAATAAAAAACATATATACACACATATATATATATATATATATATATATATATATATATATATATATATATATATATATATATATATATGTAGTTTTTGATTTTAACTCCCTTGGTTAGATGTTTCATTCTTATGTGTTTTCCTCCCCTATTCCACCACCCGCTTTCCGTTCCCCCGAAATGGCCCTGTTATGGGTCGCCTTTTAAGTTACAAAAACAGATAAAATTGAACACAGACTGCAAAATTATATAACAATATCGATTGGCATTTATTTTATGCAGTTTCAGTAATTCAAATTTGCCAATTGTTTGTTAGTTTCCATGGTTACACTGTTAACAGATGCAGTAGTTTAGCTGCGAATAAAAGCACTGCAGTCGTTGCTCATGTTAGCTTGACACGTAAAATCCTGCAATTCATTGGCTGATGCTGTAGCTGCGGCTACAAATAATAATATTTAAAAATATGCAACTTTGTGCATGGAATAACAAAACCATTGAAATTCAAGGAAAAAACTTTAGTTCCTAGGACGTTAACATGAGAACTTAATGCAACAAAACACTGTAAATTCAGCTAATGGCACCTTAACTTTGCACCTCCTATTGCGCAGACTGTGACCACAACAATGACATTGCAGATTACATCACTGATCACATCACTAATTACATGTTGTATGCGAACAATGATGTCATTACAAATCACATCACTTATGGCATCACTGGTGACAAAATTGATTGCATTCTATATTACACCAATAGTGGAATTAGACATAACATAATGTATAAGTTAGCTCATGAAAACTTTGATTACCATATTAACAACTTAGCTTGTAGACCTGGCCATGACAAAGGCTGGGGTCAATGGCCAAGACCCCAAGGGTCATAGCTAATGGTCAGTTAGTGTTAAAAAAACAATGTGCAAGTTAAAAAGCCCTGCCTAGTAGCCTGTCACTGTTTTAAAATATACAGTAGGCAACGTTGAAAGCTGTAGTCAGTGGCCATGACTAAAGGCCATAGCTAGTGTCTATTAATATATACAGTTGGCATAGCCAAAGGCCATTGCCACTGGCTAGTATTTTGTTGAAGACCATGGCTAGTGGCTGGTTAGTGTATATAATATACAGTGACCACAGTCGAAGGCCATAGCTAGTTACTGTTTAGTGTTGTGTAATACACAGTGGGCACGCGCGAAGGCCATCACTTACACTGGACATGGCCAAAAGATGTACAGAATGCTGAAGGTCAAAGGCCATGGCTAGTGGCACTGTTGCACATGGAACAGCACCAGCTCCAGACTTTGACGGAAGCACCGGCACTGTTGTACAAGACCTGGCAGGCGGAAAGGCATCCGGCTCGCAGACTTTTACTCTGCCAGTCCAATAACAACAGTGCCGGTGAGCCTAACGGCACCATTATTACCGGACCGTCAGGGTCGTAATTAGACCCCATGTTTTCGTTGTAAACCTGCCGAGTTGAAAAAAGTCATGACGTATTCACGGTTTTGTAGAATAAATGAAAAATCAGTGCATTTGATAATCAATATTTCCAGTTTATTGTAATATTGAGATAGGCGTAGAGGTCTTTGTGATCGGTAAATTCAGGAAATATATTTTACTGGTTGCAATTCAACAGACATTGTTCAGTTACTGTATCTTTGATGGGTCACTCTTGATCAGATCTGAAAGATAATTGGCAGCAATTTTCTGAATATTTAACGCGGTTTGTTATTTCTTTGAACAGGATAGCTTTTCTATCAGGGGTTTGTTTTTTTAGACCTAGAGGAAGAAGATAGTCCTCTTTCGGAGTCTGTATCGGCGTACAACACTCATAGATGAGAGATTATGGAATCTTGTGCCGATGGGTTAGCACTGCTTTTATGGCATTTTGTAGTAATCTCAATGTGGGTTTCTTGCTGTTGGGTGTGTGATATCTGTGAGGTCATTGTGGAACCTTAAGGGTTGCTAGAAGGGTGGTAGTGTCAGGTTTCTGGGATTCCAGAGTTGACAGTTGGAGCTGCTTACTGGCTGGCAGTGGATGTCCCGGTATTACTTCTACTCTTCTACTTATACAATTTATCTTACCAATAGATCCACATTGCAACCTACCTTGGTGGTTACTTCACATTTGTTAGTAATAATGATATGCCCCATAGTTAGAATGTGAGACTCTTTAATGCCACAAACTGATGCTAAATGTGTTTTGCAGCGAACATCTTACCAAGTGTGGTGCTTTTCAAGAAACAAGTTGCACTTTGGGCACTAAAACAAACATGAACATGTTTTCCTGAATCGTTGAAAAATCCAACATGTAAAATGCTTAGAACAATTTAAGCAGTTTACTCTTTTGTGTAACACATGTGTGGGAATCCAACAGTGACAGTTCTTTTCTACATTTCAGGGTGCGGCATGTGGTCGGTTTTCTGTTCAGGCTTCTGTTTCACTCAATAAGGAAGGAGAAATGAATGAGAATATGAAAGGTTTATGGCAGCGGGGTATAGTTGATGATATGCCATTTTCGACTCAATGAGATGAAGGCATCAGTTTATGGCCCCCCTGAGTGCCTTAACTGGGCCACTTGGTGAAAGAAAAACAGACATTCCACACTGTTAAAGATTGGCATTAGTGTTGGTTGGGTCCTAAGGACATAATTTGGAGTCTGCCAGGATGATCTCCTACTTCAGTCTGGAGAGTATATGTTAGACTTGCAGATGTCTCACAGCATGTAAGTGAAACATTTTTGGGACATGGTGATGGATATTGTCAGTAGGCTTTTTAAACTGTGTGCAGGCCGAACCTTTGTGTTCCTTGCAGAATTTCTTTTTTTAAAAGAAGATGAATGGTACTCTTCCATTTTGTTTCCTTCATGCTAATCTTATATATGATTACACAATTCTTTTGAAAGAGTTTGCAATTTCAGGTGAAGATATGCCATTGTGCAATGTTTCCATTATGGCCAAAAAGGGCAAAAACATTTGCATATCATTTTGTCAATGTTTACAAATGTTTTGCTGGAGGATCCTGCCCTTAGGAGGACATCCAAAAAAGCATTGGGTGTGGTGATGGCATGTATGATTTTGCCATGAGATGTTCTTACTACAGGTGTGGCAGTGATGCTCATACAGCTGGAAAATAAAGAACCATGAGGCAGCATAAAGGGGAGGCTAATGTGTGTTCCTTCAGCTACTGTTAAGTGACAAAATGCTAAGCAGGAGGTATCTCCTTAAAGTTACGCAACGGTCCAGTTATTCCTCAAAGCTTGCACCTGCGTAGCTAAGCTGTTCGTAAACATTTAGTTAGATTCAAGACTATTTTCGAAAGATCTGCTTTGTGCTCAATTTGTGGCACTCTTGGATGGATTATTTCTCACCCCTTGTCACATTTCTTTAGTGAGTTAAGTCTGAGTTCAAGAGCTAGCAGGTTTCCAGCGTTTGCTTCGAGCATGACATTCTCATTGTTGTAAATAGGTGTTAAAAGGTGTGTTTGGTTTCAACTAGCTTGCGACTGTTAAGCATCGGCGGTCAGTGAAAAAAAGAAGGAGCAACTAATGGTGAAGTTAGAGTATGACATGTCAGGCACATAGAACATAAAGTTAGAGACCTTAGAGTCATTTAATAGGTAGATATAATCATCCATTAGTAGGGTCTTTGAGGATGTTGGTGGTGATTTTGTTCCTTACAGAACGTATGTAAAAGGCATTTAGTCACCTGACTGAAACAATCCAAGATGGAAATACTTTTCCCCAGTCGAAGCACTCTATTGTCAAACCTGATTTGTACTTATTGTTACTGAGCACATTAATGCAGCATGTACCTCAACCCACAGACTGAAACCCTAATTCATTCTTAATCTCATTCTTATAAATCTTGCCTGAAAGTGGACTATGGAGACACACAATCACAAATTATCTCGATCAAGTCTATAATTGGATGAAGCAAAAGATATGCTAAACCTATCTAAAACAGAGTTCCTGTTACAAGGTGGTACAGCAGACATGGCAATGACAATAATGTATCCTACTACAAACAGATGAGCCTCTCTCCCGCTCCATAAATAGAAGAACCTGAGTATGTTTTGTGATGCAGATCTAACAATCTCTAATTTACACTCAGAGTGTTGAAGGGTGGCAAGAAAAAGATTGCTATCCATTGCATGTCCGAAAAACTGCAACCTTATCTGAACAGGACTTGTAGGGCAACTCCCAGTGATCAAATCACAAAAACCAAAAGGAAAGGGCGACAGGGTATTGTTTTGGGTTTTACTGTGTGTGCCAAGACAGGTTTCAACCCTTTGTTCATTTTGCCTATGGCAGGCTGTAGTCCTGAAACCCGCCTCTGGCTCTGGTGTGTCTGGAAAGGCAGGATGTCAGGGAGGTTCCCGAAAATCCCCTGACCTTTATCTCTAGGAGTGCATGAATGCAACCAGTACCGATTGGCTGACTGACTGTCCTTCCAGGACAGCCAATTCTGCTGTTTGATTGAAAGACTAGGCTGTGCATGAAAGGGATAAACCTGCTTAAATGGCAAGGGTGTTGAGATTAGAGTCAGAGTCGACCACTGGGAAGCACCCCCAATGAAGAAACCATGAACAAAGCTTGCTGCATCCTCCTGGACCTTTGAATTGCCTGGTGAAGCCCTGCTACTGTGCTGAAACTCCTTTTTCTGATCAACAAGAGAAGCTCCGGAAGGGACAACTTCTTCACTTGGGTTAGTGGGACCAACTAACCTCGAGACAAACGCCACTGGAACATCTACCTGATAGGCTGTACTTCTTCGCTGCTTCAAGAACCGAGTGCCAGGGGTCGAGAAATCCATAATCGCGTACAATGTCAGCAATCCGGCCAGAAGTTCCAGGGGTCTCCTAAGGACCCTCCAGAAGCAGGACAGCCAGAGCTCGAGTCCCCTCACAAGAGTGCAAGACTCAAGGAGTGAAGGAAGCCCAACCAGTATCCGAGATCCACGGTGGTGCTGTTTACCGTGCGCTGAAACCGCAAAGTGCTGCTGATCCGAAAAGAGCCTGTAGCTGCCGACGACCTCCAAATTGCTGCCGCAGAAGTCCTCCAGACATCCTTCCTCTTGTCCCCATGACTGAGGCCCAGGAACCTAGTATCTGCATCGCTGCAACAGGACAGAATCCAGCGGGACCACTCTTCTTCAAACCAGAGGTACTGTTAAGACTTGCGGTACTTACCTGAGTGTCTTTGGATGTACCCTTCTCAGTTGAGACTTGCATTGGCTACTTTTGTTGGAGTTGATTCCAACTCTGCTTTTCACAAGTGTAACAGCTTGTGACCCTACATGTGATTTCTACAAAACTCTCTAACTTTTCAAAATACCTTTATTAACTAAGAAGTGCCTCTGCTCCATAGACTGTGCTCCAATTTACTTTGGCTGTCCAGGCTCCCTGCACACTGTTCTAGTCCTTTGATTTTGATATTTCTGTCTCTCATAGGTGGTAACCTGTTTTAGACTGTTATTGCTGGGAAAGGCTCGTCCAGAATTAATTGGAAAATTTAAGTATACTCACATGCCCTGAGAACCTGTTTAACCTTTTTCCTTCTTTTTACCTTTCATTTCTGCAACCTCAGAATCTACAAAGTATAACTAGTGATATATGAATGCCATTACTGCCCTTGTGAATGAAGTCACCTCTGGGTGTAGGAAGTGTGTAAAAAGCATTTCTAAAGAGTATCCACTAAATTTGTGCTGATTCTGGAAAAGTATTTTAAAGTATATTTGATTGTTACATATCTAACCCTTTTTAAAGAACGCTTATTTAAAACCTGATGAAAAATAAATAAAGAACTATTTATAACTGAAACCTTGAGCTTAAGTATTACTTGGCTACTTGTATTTGCAAATTTCATTGCTACAGCTCTACAGCTCACATTTACCCCTCTTGAGATAAGCCTGGCTGCTCAGTGACACTACCAACTTGTGTAGTACAGGCCTATACCAAAAGGTGGGTTACCTAATACCAAGCAGATAAGTGTTGTGTAGTCTCACACAGTGTTACTACATCAATTCTTACCTAACAGGTATTACAAATCCACTGCCAAAGTGATCTTTGATGTCTTTTGTACAAAATTCAGGTTATAAACACACAAATTGTCACTCATGATGTACTCGATATGCAATGTTAACACCCCACCCTCATTGGCTGCTGCCTATATACATGCTAATAATTACCTATATCCTATCCTCCAATTGGTTCCGCGGTCTTCTCGCTCCTCTTCTCCACACGTGAGTAATGTCTTTGTCGATCATGAAATGCTGAAAAGCATTTGGTTAACATCAACTAGCACCATCCCACCCTACGTTCATCCTGGTTATTAACATGGACTCAGTGGGCAAATTCGAGGTCAGCCTGGTCCTTACGAACAAAGCAGCTTGTAATATCTTACTGTGCATTATACTGTGGAATTATGGACTGTGCACTTTGTTCTGTACTCCATCTCTCTTAGAAGTATAGAACACAGAACATGGAATGTAAAGGGAAAAATGCTGGAAAAGAATGTTATTGGCATAACTGTATTTGTTGCTGGCAGATCCGGTGGGCCTATATATCTGCTCTTAAATAAAAACCAATTTCTTCCCTAATGGGTATGAGCGTAGAACCATTTCAATGGCGACGAGGATGGGATGAGTATGAACAGCAGCCCACCGAGTAGCTGTTCAATCTGGATTGAAGTTTCCCACAGCAGCTTCAACAAAGCCACCTGGAAGGAATTTCAGCAGCACACGTTTTGGTACCCTCTACGCGCCTTCCAGAAGTGTCATCCATCAGATAGGCAGGAGACTGATTGTGTAGTTGAGCTGCAACTTACGCTCATTGCCAGGATCCCAATCTGGTCTTCTAGAGTGTTTTGGAAGGCATATCAAAAGGAAAGAAAGTAAGTTTGCCCTGCTGCATATCACAAGGAATTATAATTTCCTTCTTCATTCAAGTGCGCGAATCATATTGACAGTGAATGTGAAACCAGTTTAATGACGATTACTAAAGGGTTCATTTTGCTTTTGAAGCAGTGTCATTTAAACTTGCATCCAGCAAACGAAAACGAAATCACTGGTACAGCGCAGTCTTTTCCTGCTTCTACTGTGACGCTCGGCATACGTGCATCAGAGGAAGGGACCTAAAACCGTAAAGTGACGTGCCACCATGTTGTTGTATCTCTTTCAATTCAGTTACATAGCAACACCGTTAAGAAGGCTCAGTGAAACCACAATGTACAAAGAAGGGTGCAGTACAGTTGATAACGAGTGTGACATCTAATTTACAATATCTGTGGAAGTCGGACACACAAAACGACTATCGCACAGTGACAGATAGTACAAGCGCAACTATCTTAAAAAAAACTATCACAAAGTGTAACAGTTCAGAATTAAAACAACATATATATTTAGTCACTGGACAGAAAGAAATGCACTGTGCTTTCAGTTGATATTTATATACATCAGGTGCTCCAGGATACACAGGACAGCTTGCAGCAAATTGTTTATTTTTACCATCCTTACAGTACAGTCATAATACTTGCAAATCTAATAATGCAAGGAATACCACCTCCAGAATTATTTTTTGGATACCAAGGAAGAGCCAGCATCACCATGGAAAAGGTGGAAAATGCCTTTTGAACACTATGTGCCTCATTACGATTAGTGCAGAATGGGTTTATCGGCACCTGTAATGGTGCCGGCGCCGTTAAACCCACTCCGCACCATTACGAGGTCCCCTCGTTTTTGCAGACGTCCATAGCGGGTCCCGCGAGGGGACCAGGGAGCTAACAACGGGCCCGTAATGAACGGGCCCGTTGTTAGCTCTCTCCCCATTCCCATTGAGCCCCATGGGGGCTCGAATGGGAATGGGGAAGGACCGGGCCCTGGTTCCCTGTCGGAATGGCCTGGTATTTCCCCATTCAGGGAACCCGGACCCGGACATGATTTTGGAGGCAGCCAAGGTGCTAATAGCACCATGGCTGCCTCCAAAGTCGTAATGAGGCCCTATGTGTTAGCCGCCCATAGGTTAAATTTTCCAATGAGAGAAAAAAATGTCTGTTGATACATTGTTTGGGCAATTAGGAACAAGATCAATACAAAAATGTGCCTGCTTTGTCAGATGAACAGGAAAATGCTCTCACAGAATATGAGAAATGCGTTAAAATGCTAGATCTGCATTATGAGAAATCCGTGAGTATTGTTCTTGAACGGTACCACTTTGGTAAGAGAAAACAAGAATGTGGATAGTCAGTGGATCAATATATTACTGCCTTGCGGGGTTTAGCAACCTCGTTTGAGTTTGGCATCAATCTAGATGAGAGGTTACGGTACCAGTTTATGCTGGAATGTTGTGATGGAAAAGTAAGGGAGGCATTGTGGTCTAAAGGCAATCCATCTCTGGAAGAGGTTCTTAGGGTTTCGAAAAAAATAGAACACACTAATAAGTGTGTGAGAGAACTTGACAATAGGGCTGAATCTGATGGTAAGAAATTTGAGACATTTCAAACGTCTGATGTGCTGTTGATTCAAAGTAAAAACTCTACCAAGAAAAGACGATTTGGGAAGAATGCAATTCATGAAAAGAAGAAAGGAACAAAGTTCAAAGAAAGAAAAGAATTTCAAGATCGTAGAAGATGCTACTGTTGTAAAAGTACACAGCATTTAAAGAGCACTGAAGATTGTCCTGCTATAAAAGAAGTTTGTAAGAGGTGCAATAGGAAGGGACACTTCACCAATTACTGCAGGACAAAGCAAGAGAATATAGAATGTCTTGAGGAATTGTGCGATGAAATAGAAGAATGCACCTTTTCCATAGAAGACTCTAATGTAAATGAGATTCATGATGATGATGCAGATTTGGAGAAACCTATGGCAACAATAAAAATGAATGGTGTAAATCTCAGCATGGTTATTGATTCGGGAGCTTAGTACACACTTTTGCCTAAAGTACTATTTGAAGAGAATTTTAAGGCCAGGATCACATTAAAGGAAATTGATATTGTCAAACCGGTTGCATTTGGAGGCAGGCACATTGAGCTTGAAGGATGGTTTTGGTGTGTTCTCAAATTTAAGGATCGCACAGCAGAAGGGAAGGTCTATGGGCCAAATTTTGACCCAGGCGGTAAGGGGTTAAAGGCGCCATAAAAAGTTGTGGCGCCGTTAACCCCTTAGCGCCTAATTACGAGGTCCCTTTGCGGGTCCCTACCTTAACGACTGTTTTTTACCAGCCGTTAAGGGTTGGACCCGCAAAGGGACTTTGGAGGTAATTACGGTACCGCAATTTGCGGTACCATAATTACTGCCTTCCCCATTCCCATTGAGCCCTATGGGGGCAAAAATGGGAATGAGGAAGGGCCAATGGTGAATGGGGAATTACCACCCCACCAACCTTGGAATGGGGCGGCAATTCCGCCATCCACCATGTTAACGTCTGGGTCGTAATGAGGCTCCATGTCTAAAAAAGGGAAGATTGCCACTGCTCAGTTTGTCACATCAAAGGAGACTGAAGATAAGACTTGATCCCAGTGCTGAAGAGACTGTATATGCCGTGGAGCAAGACAATTGTCCAGTGTCATTTGAGCAGCACTGTGTATTTTGTGGGGAACTGGGTTCTTTGAAAGATTTCTATCATAGGATTCGGATGAAATATGATGCAATCCCAGTTGTTCAAAAAGTTAGGCCTGTTCCTCTGACCATCAGGTCGGCAGTAAAGGAAGAGGTGAAGAAGATGGAGGCACAAGGAGTGATAGAGTGAGTGGAGTCATCAGAATGGGAGTCACCATTGGTAATTGTACACAAGCCAAATGGGAAACTGAGATTGATTTATTTATTTATTTATTTATTTATAGAGCGCTTTACACCAAGGCGCTGTACAGTGGAACAACATAATAGATGACAACAACAACAAAATAACAGTGGAAGCAAAATTACATCATGAATCATTCGACAAAACAGTGAAAAGAGCAATTAACTGAAGGGGAGGGGGGAATAGGGGAGTGGAATTATGTGGGGGGGTGGTGAGGAGTTGGAAGAGGGAAATGGAAGGGAGAGAGAGGAGGGGCAGGAGAGGGGAGAGAGAAAATCAAAGGGAAGGAAGAGGGGGGAACAGAGAAGGCAGAGAGGGAGGTTTCAAGGAGGAGAATGGAGGAGGAGGGATTTAAGGGAAGTGCGAAATGAGGAGAAGGTCGCAGTAGAGCGGATTGTGAGAGGGAGTGAGTTCCAGTGCAGAGGTGGAAGGAGTTGGAAGAAGCGGAAACGGGAGGAAGCACAGGGGGATGGAGGTACAGTGAGAAGGAAATGGTCAGCGGAACGAAGGGACTGTAGGGGGAGTAGAAGGAGAGAAGGGAGGAGAGATAAGGAGGAGCAAGACCATGGAGGGATTTGAAGACAAGGCAGAGAAAGTAAAATGTTAGGTGTAAGTGAAATGGTAGCCAGTTAAGGTAAGAGAGCGAAGTAGAGATGGAGTCTCGGAGGTAAGGAGACAAAGGGTATGAACAGCAGAGTGGTAGATGGATTTAAGGGGGGCAAGATGAGATGCAGGAAGTCCAAAGTGTATAGAAGAGCAGTAGAAGAGGCGGCAAAAGATGAGCTAGGAGATTAGGAGTTTGGTAGCGTGGAATGTGAGGGAGGGACGGATTTTGCGAATATTGTAGAGGTGGTATCGGCAGGTGCGAGAGGTGAGTGAAATGTGTTGGGAGAAGGAGAGAGAGGAGTCAAAGAGAACACCTAAATTACGAGCTCTGGGAGAGATATGGAGATTGGAGGGAGGAAAGTGAATGAAAGGGGGATGAGAAGGAGGGGGGAGCGAGTTGGAGGGGAAGAAAAGGACTTCGGTTTTATCGGTGTTAAGAGAGAGAAAGCAGGAGGACATCCAGTTCTTAATAGCAGTAAGGCAGGAAGAGAGTTTAAGGTGAAGGTCAGTTGAGAAGGAGGAGAAAGAAAGAGTTGAGTGAGGTCAGCATAGAAATGGTGGGAGATGCCAAACGAGGAGATAACAGGGGCAACGAGGGAGGTGTAAAGAGAGAAGAGGAAAGGACCAAGACCCTTGGGGAACACCGTAAATAAGAGGGAAGGAAGGAGAGGTCTGGCCACCCCATGATACAGCAAAGGAACGGGAGGAGAGGTAAGAAGATAGCCATTTGAGAACAGGGCCTTTAAACCCGAAGGAGGAAAGAGTGTAGAGAAGGAGGGGATGATTGACAGTGTCAAAAGCTGCATAGAGATCAAGGAGAATATCAATCAATCAAGGAGATTGTGTATAGACCTAAGAAATGCTGGGTACTATCTAAGATGCCAAAGTAATGAGTACTCTTGATTTGAAATCTGCGTACCATCAGATAAAACTGCATCCTAGTTGAAAAAACCTCACAGCTTTTATTACCACAGAAGGCTTATTCCAATGTAAATGGATGCCTTTTGGCCTCATATCTGTCGCAGCTGTTTTTAAAAGGATAATGTATCAGCAATTGCATAACATGAATGGGATCTTATGTTTCCGGGATGATGTTCTAGTGTATGGCAAAAACCAAATAGAACATGACAATAGAGTTCACAGGGTTTTAGACATCTTTAAAGAGGCAGGTCTCACTCTTAGCAGGGATAAACGCAGGTTCAACGGGTCTAGTATACAGTACTTAGGTCATGAGACGTCTGGTGAAGGTATCAAACCAAAATTAGAATTGGTAAACAATATTATTAATTTTCCCAGTCCCACCAGTAAAGATACATTGATTTCATTTTTAGGCATGGCAGAGTATTATGCCCGATTCATTCTGGATTTAGCAAGTAAAATATTTAACATGAGAAAATTCCTGAAGAAGAATGTGAAGTTTGAGTGGAATGAGCTGTGTGAATATGAATTTGATAATGTTAAAATGGAATTGGACAATGCACCCACTTTGAAATCATTCAATCCTAACAAGACAAGTTTCATTACTACTGATGCCAGCAATTACGGTTTGGGTGCTGTTTTGTCACAGGCTGAAAAGGGTGTGGAATACCCCATTGCATTTATATCAAGAGTTTTGATGGAGTCGGAATGCAATTATTCTACTATTGTGAAAGAGTTATTGGCGGTTAAACGGTCCATTGAAAAGTTCTGCACTTTCATTTGGGGTACACAATTCGTGGTGAGATCAGATCATAAACCATTTAAGGAAATTCTCATGACAAAGGGTTTGGGTAAGGTTTCCTGTAGAATTAGGAAGTGGGTTGCATGCCTACAAGAATAAAATTGAGAAGTGGAATATGTACCTGGTGTCAAGAACAAATCTGCTGATTATCTTTCTATGTTAACTAATGTAATGGACAACAGTGATGTGGATGAGAATGATGAAGAGCAAATTTTGAATGTCAATCAAGAGATTGTGTCTGAGGGAGAATGGTCACAAGCAATGTTGTCTGATGAGATATAAGAGAGAATCAAAGGGCAGCTTTTGCAAGGTGTGAAGGGTAATGAGATTAGAAAAGGAGAAATTCCAGAGCCTGTCAGACACATATTTGATGAGCTGCATGTCAAGAATAATTTAGTCATGATAGGTGACAAAGTTTTTTCCGCCTGAAGGAGTGAGAGGGAAAACTTTGACAAAGACTAAACAACTTATTAGGCAAGATTTCTGGTGGCCTGGTATGGATTTGGAAGTAGAGAGATGTTTAAGAGAATGTTGTGTGTGTGAGGACTCTGCCAAAGGGTATATGTCAAGGCAAGAACCAATGACTATCATGTCGATACCTAGTTAAGTGTAGGTCTAGATATTGTGGGTCCGGTGAAAGGTGAAGAGACTTGTAAGTATTGCATTGTACTCACTGAGATGTTGTCTAGATGGGTTGAGACCAACTGGGTTAATAATATATGTTCAAGAGACATCATTTCCTTTATGAATGCTATTTTTAAAAGGGAAGGTTATCCCAGCACTATTGTTACAGATAATGGAGTACAACTTGTGTCTGAGGAAATTAAATTATTTCTCAAGCAAAATGTAGTTGAACATAAAACAAGTTCTCTATATCACCCCAAACCAATGGGATTGTGGAGAGATGATAAGGTGATAAAAACAGCATTGGAGGGGCTTTAGCAGACATGGGTGACTGGAAGAAGGCCGTGGAGGAGACCATTGTGGCTCATAGGTTCACTCCACATACCACCACAGGGATTTCACTGTTTGAGATGCTGAGGGGTCGGAAGCCAAATACCAGAGTTGGCCCTCCTTGGTTGGGCAGAGCTCAATTAAGGGATGTTAACTTTACTAATGTTGAGAATAAAATTGTGTACACACAGAGGTGGAATAAAATGAATTTTGATGCCAGGAGGGCTGTAAAAGAATTTGATGTGAAAGTGGGTGGTTGGGTTTGCATTAAGTTTCCCCAGACATCAATCGGTGGTCATTCCAAATGGTCAGATGGAAATGGAAATACTAATGGAATGCAGGAAAGGTTGGTTGTACCTACCAAACGGAAATGTGGTAAACCTGCATATCTGAAGGACTATGAAACTAAGAATTTAGTTTTGTTATCACATATTTCTTATATGTAGCTTGTACATAGTAACTATAACACCTTAAGTGTTATTCCAGTTTAGGTTCATGTAAAGCTAAAGGTATGCTTACTACTGTAGACAACATTTTCTTGTGTTTTGTATAGTTATTAATTTTCAATTTATGTTCTTCAGAAGTTGTATTCAATTCCAATGTTTGTGTGTTATGTGTATAAGGAAGGGATGTGTGTAATATCTTACTTTGCATTATACTGTGGAATTATGGACTGTGTGCTGTGTTCTGTACTCCATCTCTCTTAGGAGTATAGAACACAGAACATGGAATGTAAAGGGAAAAATGATGGAAAAGAATGTTATTGGCTCAACTGTATTTGTTGCTGGCCTGTAAATGTGCTCTCAAATAAAACCAATCTCCTCCCTAATTGGTATGAACGCAGTATCATTTCACAGCTCTTTTCTCATCCCAGACATGTTGGTGCCCCATCATGCCCTCCCCACTGTATGGGAATCATTCTTATCTGTTCCTTGGCACAACACATAGATCATGTCATTCTCTCCTCCACCTTATCAGTTCCCCTCTGCAAGGTTGAACCTAGTGTCCCACTAATCAATCGAATTTGCAAAGGATTTAGAGTGCATTTCCCTGCACAACTGGTAGTTGAAATAGAGTGACCATCATTTTGGGGAGCGCTTGTGTCTTGAATCGTGGTTCATGTTTTGACATCCTAAGACCTCTGTCTTCACTGCCAGGAATACGACCTTGGTACAGCATTGCAGCCCTTCACTTTGTGGGCTGCATACATTCCTATCTTGTTAGTTCAAAGGCCTAACTGATGTGGGGGCAAATGCATGTTGCCTTGCTGCGCCTGGGAACCGGGATGCAATAGTGAAGCGAGGGATAAGGCTTCGTTGTTCTGTGTTTCTATGAAAACACCACCTGCAAGGATTTAGGCCTAGTCATAGATGCAGTGTTAATTCAGGATGTGACTGTCATATATATATATATATGTATATTACATCCTATGTAATTCAATGAAATAACTTTCCCCTGTATGATTTCCCACTCCCGCCAATCATCCCCATCCCTAACCCACCCCCCTGCACCATCCTGTGCTCATTTCCATATTTAAATATATTTTTCACAATCAAAATCTTCTAGGAGAGGCAGTGGTCTGAACGTGCATCCAAACAGCCGGATCTGAAAAAGTACCATGCAGTTGTTTCTAAATCTAATTAGTAGAAGCACACAAAACTGGCCAAAACACAAAACTGATCACCTGTGGATTACAGGATCACATTTAAAGTTATGTGCTACAAGCTAGGGCCTTCTGAAGCAACACCTCAGCCTCCATGATGCACTGAGCAGAAACTACAATTAATGCAACTCTGGGGGAACTACCAAACTTAAGTTAAAATAAAATAATATTCTAATTTCCCTTGTAACATATCGACTGCGGCTCTGGAAATCTCTGCACTCATTCGTTGAGCGCACATCAAAAGCTCTTCATCTTCAGGAAACTCCTACAGACATATAATTTCAAAAATGTCTTAGGGCCTCATCACGTGTTGTGAGGTAGCCCTTAAATACGGCAGTAATGGTGTTACCGCTGTATTTAAGGCTCTACCCAATCTCGAGTCTGGCATGTGTACCCCCAGCTCAGAGCTGGGGTAAACACGCTGGAAAAATGCCCATTTTAGGTGCAGTTATCGCTGTAATTCCCCATTGGGTTCAATGGACCAATGGGGAATGGGGAATAACAGTTGGCGCCCAACCCGTGATCCAGCGGTAATACCACTGGATGGGTGGACGCTAACACTAATAAAGTTGGACGGGATCCCAGCCGGGATACCGCCAAACTCGTGATGAGGCCCTTAGGCTGTTAAAGACCAATGTGATATTTGTGTTAGAGCATTACCCCTTTCTTGGCATCAAACTGTTTTTTTTTCTCTAAATTAAATAATGTTTCCCCAGGCTAATTAACTACTACTTCACTATTACTTCTAATCTTACAGCACACAGCCCACCAAGATCTCTTTAATCCAAATGTATCATTTCCATAAAAGTGCTGTCAGGAAGCCGCAAAGTGACATGCTAAAGGCTCAGCCAAAATAATTAGATAATAAAGAAAAAGCAGTGTAAGCAACTAAGTTATATCACTATCCAATGATGCTCTTCACTCCCTCTTCCTGCTTGCCCAATATTATACTTATAATTCAGAACCACAGACTTCAATTCGGGTTAGGTCAGTCAGAAATCCTTTATTCAGGGGCGTGGTTACAGCGCCACAGAAGATGGCCACCTAATGTGAGCGCTCCATCTCACCCAAAGATAATATCGACATCTTTCTTATATTTTTATACTTTCTAACAACTTACTACTGCTCCAAGGTCACCGCGCGGAAATAGCTGCACTGTATAAGAAAAACCGAACCTGAGCTTTATCGAGCTGACACGAGCGACCCGAGCGGCTGCTTTGTATTACCGTAGTCATGCTACGTGTGGAGAAGGTTGGCGCCCCACCCAATATAGAGCGCTGCCGAGGCCTGGGTAATCTCCTCCTCATTCGTGGTGCCACCTTTGGCTGACTGTATAGCATGGCAGCTTCCAGAAGCTGCTCAAGTTAAGTGCTTCTTTCCTGCCTATATTAAAAGGCTTTCTTCTCTACATATGAAAGTAATTAAAATTGCTGTTATATAATTCTACCATGGATGAAGACTGTGAGTACTGACTTCACAGAATATAATTATACTGGCATTTTACAGTTCTACTGCATTTTAACAGGAGCTTCATTTTTATTGAATGCATTTACTTCCTCAAAACGAAAGAATTGTTTGAAAAGCTGCATAGTACCTTAGAATAAAGGAAGAAAAAAAAGAGAAAACAGGGGAAAAGAGAGAAAGAGAAAAAAAGAAAGGAAAATAATGAGGAAAAGAATGAGGAAGGAAAAGAAAATACAGTACTTTTACTAGCTGAAGAAAGAATTAAAGTAACTGTAATATCATTTAGCCATTAAGGAGGAGCTAAATTACCGACTTTATTGAAGACAAAAATGCTGATATTTTGAAGAAATAACATATTTCATTAGGAAACTCCATTTTAACTCAACTAACACAGTCCTTCAAACTCTAAGGAAAACAGGATAACTGCTGCATCAAACATACAAAACAACACTGAAATCAGCTAATTGTATGTCTGGTGCTACGCATACAATTCTATAACTTCCGTGCATTATGGGATTAACGGACATTGCTTCCCCTAATCCGGCTTCAGACTAATAGTTATCTAGGTACATATTGTCAGGTGCAACTGCCTTTCAAATTTTTGATCAACCTCTTCTACCACCCTCTACATCATTATAACCAGTGCTCTTTACATATTTTCTCTATTTTCACTTCTTGCCACAATGGCTACAAACAAAGGCAACCAAAAAATATACACTTACCAATAAAGACCCCCACCCCAGCCTCGGCTAACCTTAAAAGGCCCAAAAGTGAATCACCTCCTCTGCTTCCTCCAACAGATCTTGCCATAGAAACCATTCTCTCCGAAATCAGAGCACTTAAGCCCTTCATTGAAACTACAAATAAAAAACTCCAACAACTCGATGATAGATGGAAGGGCTTTGAAAACAGAATGGAGGAGGTGGAAAGAAGGGTGGGCCTTACAGAGGATTTGTCTCTGAAAGTAGCGCACCTTGAGAAGGCCGTTAAATATCTTCAGAAACATAATGAAGACCTGGAAAATCGTAGTCGGTGCAACAATCTACGCATTTCCGGACTACCAGAAGGATGTGAAGGCTCGGACCCCATAGCATTTATTCAAAAACGGCTTCCAACCATTCTTCACTTACCTAAGGAAACTCCTTTCAACATACAGAGAGCACATCGGATTGACCCTTTGAGAAATGCAACTTCTCCTCGTTCCTCTCCTAGAACTCTCATATTCTATCTATCAGAATACACTCAACTACAGTTGATCATTACAGCATTTAAAGAAATAAAATCTCTCATCTGGCACGGAAATAAAATATACATCTCTCAAGACGTTGCGAAAAGTACAGCGCTTCGAAGGAAAGAATTCTTATCCTTCCGCCCTGCATTAAGACAGCTCAACATCAGATATGGTTTATATCATCCATGCTCCTTCAAAATAACCCATGATGGACGCACAGCTATCATTGATGACCCTGTCAACTTAAAAAATTACATACGGTCTATCAATTCTGAAGGAATGGACACATCATCTCCAATGAATCCCTCTACTTCCTCTGGATCTTGAGGCCCTGTTTTTCATTTGTTTATTTTTTATGTTCTCTCGACCTCGTCAAATGATGTCATTAACTATATTACATAATTCCGGTGAGACGGGCGCTTCCTTGGCGCACCTCTCCTTCAAAGATTTGTCGTCGTTTTTTCAGCTGCACAACTCTGTTGGTGTCCCTTTTTCTTCAATCCCGCTCCCTGGTCTGATCTTCTCACTTCTACATCACAAATACTGTTCTGTCTACTTTCCTTTTTAACCTTAAGACTTATATCTTATTCCCTTTCTCAGAACTCACAACATCTGATTAGACCTCCCCACCCTAGCCCCTTATCCTTATGTGTTTTCCCTTTTTGTATCACTCCTACTATAAAATGTTACAAATGTATCAGGATTTCGCTAACCTTCGTCATTATGGTGTTGACTATCATCTTTAGTATTAATTGTGTGCTATGTACATCACAGGCATGTAACCAAACCATTAAATTTCTAAAGTATTTCAATGATATTTAAGTGTATAACCTGGAATATCAAAGGCTGCAATAACCCAATCAAAAGAAATAAGATCATCTCTCATCTCAACCGACACAAACCATCAATCGCCTGCATACAAGAAACTCACCTATCGAATGAAGAAGCAATGAAGCTAAAATCTCTCTGGATTAAAGACGTCATTTCAAGTCCAACTATGGGGAAGAACAATGGAGTAGCAATTCTTCTTAGTAAGAAATGACCATTTAAAATCATAGACAAAGGTGCTGATACCAATGAGTGATGGGTTTGGGTCAAACTCTTAGTCGGTGATGCCAACATCTCCATTCTTAATGTTTATGGCCCTAATTTACCAGATCCTGGATTTTGGCCTTCATTAGTACAAATGATTCTTAAAAATAACTTCAACAATCTTATTGTGTGTGGTGATGTGAACCAAGTGCTTGACCCATTTCTTTATCGAAAATCTAAATGTTTGTTTAAATCTTCTAAAACAAATAAAGCTTTCAAGAAATTTCTTGCAGAAACAGGGCCAATAGATGCATGGAGGCTCTCACATCCTTGTAAAAAACCTTTCACTCGCCTCCACATGATACACTATCTCACCTAGATTACATTTTCGCGTCCAAATCCCTTACAGGCACAATTATAGATTCTAAGATTTCCAATATCATCATCTCAGATCATGCCCTGGTCTCTACATCCTTCAATTTTGAAGAAATAAAAAAACCATCATCTAGATGGAAAATTAATAACTTTCTCTTACAAGACCCGCAGTTTATACATTCCACCCAATCTTTCCTACGGCAATTTTTTACTGACAATCTCGATATCGACACATCTGTCGTAAATAATTGGGATGCATTCAAAGCAACACTTCGAGTTTTGACACAGTTTTGGTTTATTTAAAATCCCAAATTTCAGTATTTTTAAGATCCAAAGAATAGGAAAAACATTCTTTTTATTCAACTTGGTTGTGAATGCACAATTGTTTTCATAGTGACAAGAGAAACCAGAGCGATAGGACATGATCGACTAACCCTGATTTACCAGGGTCTACCGGAATGTAGTAAGATTAAGAGGCATCCGGGTTACACTAATAGTTATCGAATCCACCTGTTTCAAAACTAAAGTTCAAAACCAAAGGGTGGGGCAGTGTGTGGAGATAGGAGTACCTCTCACACTTCATGTGACAACACTTATAAAACGTTTTGTGGCCCTGAAGAAAGTGGCTTAACAACTAGAACCATTGAAACCGGTAGGCCAGGTGTGGCCCCTCTCTTTCCATAAAATAGTACACAAAAGAGAAGGGGTCTACACAAATCGAAGCAATTGTGCAAATCATTTTAGCTCGATAAATACCCAGAGGGTGGTGAGCACAGTTTCTATGAAAACAATTGTGCATTCACAACCAAGTTGAAAAAAAATGATGTTTTCCCTATTCTTTTGTCAGAGAAAACGAATAAAGACAAAATTTCATCAGCAATGTATTAATCAGACACATTGGTAAGTTTCTGAAGAAAATATTCGGTGACTTGCATGAGATAGGGCCAGTTTTCTCTCCCTATCCCCTAACCCTAGATAAGCGGCTCGTCAGCATCAGGGTCGGACTGGGACAAGAAATAGGGCCGGTCACCCAAAAAAAGTGGCCCACCCCTCGCCTCACAACCCTTCACCTCTGATGACATCACCGGAAGTGATGTAATTTGACCCCACCCCAAAGTGACATCCCGGGAAGCGATGAAACACAACCTTTCACCTCTTGACAAAACAGGAAGTGGCATCAAATAGCATTGTTCCTAAGTACACTAAATTACTGTGAATACAAGCAGACGCCCAAGGCCAAATTATATGTTATTGTGTAGCACTTACGCTAAAGTTATTTTTTATAGAACAAATATGCATACAATATCACCCAACCTGTGTTGGTACTCATTTATCGACCTAAGAAGGATGAAAGGCTTTTTGAAAAAGAAAAAGAAAAAGAAAAAAAATTTGAAAAAAAATCTCATTTTTTTTCTTCTAAACTGGCCCAGGCATGGCCAGAAACCGGCCCCCACACCCCCGGGACAATTTCGGGTCGGCCATGGGCCAAAAGGCCGAGGGACCGATCTGACCCTGGTCAGCGCAATCTAGGGATAGTAACATCACAAGAGTTTAGGAAGATATGTTGGAGGGCAAGTTAGTTGTAGGGTACACGGTTGGTAGAGATATATGAATAACTCTTCAAAATTGCTGAAAACCTGCAACTTCTTTTGTGTGATAAATATATTGGGGCAATTCACAGTATTACCCCCCTTTGTGAGTCCAGGTAATGTGTTTGTGGATTTATTGAATACATGTAACAATCAATTGTGCTGTGAAGCAGGCAATGCCTGTCTGAAAAGAGGTGGTGTATTGTTAAGAAATGCACTCCCATAAGTTTCTCATGCAAAAGTGGATCAAGCTAAAACACTGCAATTCAAATATGCAGTAGCGGTTTCACCATTTATTTCTTTTGAGGTTCTCATGTGCCTCATTACAATATACCAGCCAAAATGGGTTTTAGACTATTCTGCCCAACTGGCTGGTATGTGCCTTTATGGTGAAGTGTCTCAGGCACAGTGTTTTTGCCGCCTGCAGCCAGCGTTTCTTTTGGAAGCAGTTTCTTCACTCTGCAGCTACCACGGACCAGAGCCCTTACAAATAACCATTGTGCGAAAAGCCCACACGCAAAGTGTTTCGGGTAAAGGGTTTTGCTGCTGGAGCCAGAGTTTCTTTCATTGTAAGGCCGATGCAAGTCGGGTGCTCAGGGACCCTACACAGACTGAACAGGAGGAGAGAGTTCATACCGTAACCCCAGTACATTCCGGCACAGATTTTGGCAGCATAGACAACTATGCACTGCTCTAAGTTTGCTATAAACTCCACTACACTTGGAGTCAAGTGCTGACAAAATAAAAAGCAATATGGAATCTCATTTGCTAGATTTGCAGGCAACTATCCCTCTACTTTAACCACTACCTCTTCCGACGGTGTCAGCAAATTCACAAAGAATGTCGGCAACCTCTGTGCTGTACCCAGATTCAGATGGCATTGAGAGCATTGGAGGGATAGGACATTCAAACTCTACAGTCCATAATAATTCAAGCAAAATGGGCCAAAATGGGAGCTCTGACACATTGCAGTTTGCTGTCATGAATTTTTTGACCATAAACACTAAGACCACAAGAGAGAAACTGGAAAGAGCCGCAGATCCTAACCAGATACCACTGGACGATATCATGGGCAAAGACAAGAATAGAAAAGCGACGACACAGAGCACCATGGACCAATATGCCATGAACATACCCACAGTAATGGCAGACACTGAAATGCAAAACGCCTCCTCCTCAGCAGCTGAACCACTGACACTGAAAGACGTGATGGCTGCCATCGCCAATTCCCTCCCCGCAATGGAAAAATAAATGGATGGCATCTCCGCGGAAGTATCCTTCCTCCACCATGATATCCAGAAACTATCATCACGCACTGGGGAAGTGGAACAGCGAGTATCTGGTTTAGAGGATGACCTTAGAGGGGTGCGCCAGCAACTATCACAAGCGCTAACCCGACTGAAGACTCTGGAGGCACGAGTGGACGAAGGCGAAGGCACATCACAACGCAATAACATTTGCATCCTCGGCCTTCCTGAAAAACCAGAAGGGCACAGCATGGAGCTCTTTCTGGAGCAGTGGCTGGCAGAGCTATTTGCACCCAAATCATTCTCAAATTTCTTCTCGATAGAAAGAGCCTATCGATTGCCAGCAGGCAGACCAAGCCCCGGCACACCCCCAAGAACAATTATTGCGAAGCTTCTCAACTATCGAGATAGAGACGCAATTCTGCAAATGGCCCGAACGAAGGGGGCAATCACATACAACGGTGCTATGATTGCCTTTTTTCCAGACTACACTCGTGAGGTACAAAAGTCCAGACAATCCTTTGAACATCTGAAGAGAAAGCTCCATGCAATGAATGTGAAGTACGGACTACTCTTTCCGGCCCAGTTAAGAATCCAACACAACGGCACCACTGTACACTTCACCGATCCGCAAGAATCCTGGAAATGGGCCGAAGTCCATATTGAAGGGGACTGGGAGGCATACGATCCAAATCCCAGGCGAAGATCCCGGGCCCGACCAAACCTGGATTGATCGGCCCAACCACACATACCACAAGGGCAGAATAATCATGGTGAAGAGGCACCTCCTTGAAAATCGCAAGAATGACATACAGCACATAACAGAGCAAATAGAGAGAACAAAGGCTACCCGGAAATCAGCAACTGAACAATGGCAGGATTTAAGACAATGAGTATAAAGCATGAAAAGACAGACAGCAGATGAAGCTCCACCACGAACACGAAACGATGATGATCCACTCTGTTTTTGTCAAAGCATCAAAAATCGGTGGCCGAGATGGCCCCACCCCAAGACCGCAGATCCTCACCAAAGTAGTAAGTCTGCTTGGAGCGGGAAGAAGTTGAGTTAGTTAACTTGAATTAGCGACAAAGATATATCTGGAACAATTTTTGGGCGACAGATACTTCGAGTTGGGAGGAGTATGGGGAGGTGGGATGGCGAGTTGGTTGTTTGATTGAATCTGTTAGTAGAAGAAGAAAGTGCAGGGGAAAGAGAGAAGCTTGCAGAAGATATTGTCTGAGGAGGTTAAAAGCACAAAGAAACGGGTGAGAACCTTTCCCACCCATCCTGATACAAAGATCTAGACGTCACTACACAAGTAGGTCACCAGAGCGGCACAGCACTAAAAATAAAGTGCCAAGACAGAATCCAGTCAGTGAACACGAAGCAGCAATGATAATAGCATACATGGCCGATGGCAACCACACTTAGACACGCAGAAAGAACCCTAAAATTTCTGACTTGGAATGTAAATGGGCTTGGCACTGTGTTGAAAAGGAGACTAGTGTTGCAATACCTGAACAGGCAAAAAACCAGATGTAGTATTCCTTACTGAAACGCACCTAGCGGGTACAATCTGTAACCTATTTAAGCGCTCAAATTATCGTTTAGCGATTCATTCGGGGGTTTACTATGGGCTCCCGGGGGGTGCTAATACTGGTACATAAAAAACTCCCCTTCACCCTATCCAAAGTAACACAAGACACGGCGGCAGATATGTCTATCTAATAGGGACCCTGTGGAACCAAACTGTAGCCATGTGTCATGATGCCTACCCACAAGGAGCCAGACCGGGCCCAGCAACCCCAGAGGCAGACATCATGTTCCCAAGGGAAGTCCCAGCGGCCCCAGGTAGGGGCCCTTTGGACTCAGTCCTGGCGCCTTTGGCGCCAGGCTCATGTTGGACAACAGTCCAGGCGCCATAGGCGCCAGGCTCATAAAGGATGACTTTGTGTTGAGAAGTGCTTGGTGTGAACTTACCTGATGCAGACCGTGTTGCAACATCCAGGCCACCTAGAGGCCTGAATGGGACTATTTTACCTATGGGACTACTTTACCACACGGGTGTGGCCGGAGGAAGAATACATACCTGGAACTACTTTGAAGGCTATTTAAGCCACGCCCAAGGAGCAACTCACGCTTCGCGTTGTTCTGCACCTAGCAGCTGGATGCTCACCGTGTCTGCTCCTGCATCCGTACTCCAGCCACGCCTGACAGCATCCTGGAACACCTGTAAAGGGAGAAGAGAGGAGAACAGGAGAAAGAAGAGACATTACCTGCTTAATCCGCATTCCAGAGTCATCTCGCCGACGATCCTAAAGGGAAGACATTCATTTTTAAAAGCACATCGCATAGCTCACTGCAGCGCAGCATTCCACTCACCTTTACTAGGCGCCTTCTTGCCCATCAGCGACCATCTGGATCTTCCGCTGCATTTCAGCGCCTAAAGGAGAAAAAGACAAGAACAAAGGTGAGCTAGGGAAGAGAATAAGAAAGGCTTAATTTCCACCATAAGACTTACCTGTTGGGTCAATCCCTCTTCACTTCGGGTCGGCGCCGTTTCTTCGGCATTTCCGAACCCCGGCCCCTAAGGGGAAAAAGACATTAGCATTAGTGAGCGAATGCAAGGACATTAGCGGAACGCTCATCTAAGACTTACCTGATATTTATTGGGACATCTCTTCTCACTTCGGGTCGGCGCCGTATCTTCGGCATTTCCGAACCCCGGCCCCTAAGGGGAAAAAGACACAAGCATTAGTGCATTAATGCAAGAACGCTAGAGGAACCACTCATCAAAAACTCACCAGAATTTTCCTTCGACGGTTCCATTCCCTAACTCGGAATCTTCTTCAGCACCTGAAATAGAGAAAACAGACAATGGTTATTTAAAGCTTGAACTTGCAACAGAATTCTTACGATACCTTACCGGAAAAGTCAAGCGAACTTGAACTCTCACCAATCCGAGATCCGGTGAAGTAACTGGATAACAACGCGCCCCTGCATCAGAAGCAGGATGGAGAGCTCGTCCTTTCAGACCCTAAGGTGAGACTTCACGGGGAATCGCAGAAGGGTTTCGTGGAGGGTGAGAAGGGGAGTGGGAGGCCTACGCATTATCCCGCAGATTGTTAATACTCCCTTTTCACACACAGAAGGATATTTCTACGAGCCAGACAAGCCAGATTTGGAGGTCCGGTCCATTCCATCTTCCGAGTCCTGTGCATCACCCTAGAAGAGGCCACAGCAATCCAAACCAGGCCAGCGCCTTCGTGGGAGTCAGGTGAGCGTTACAGAACGTGAAGCCTACCTACAATTTCCTACCCGGGCGCTATGGATACTTCCGAGACAGACCAGCTGGCCCAACTTTTGGGGGAATTACGGGCAGAAGTACATTCCGCCCGCCAGGAGACTAACGCTCTCAGGAGAGAACTGATCCTATCCAAGGAGCGAACTGATGACCTGGCCAAACAGCTGTTGCAAGGTCAGGCAGGACAAACTCTGTTACCTGGTTCCGGGGGGAATCCCACTCCTGTGGTTTCGAATAACCCGGTACAAATCAATCTACCCGGAAATATGCCACTGGCCCCGCCTGAACGTTTTGCTGGGGACCCCAAGAAATATGCCGTTTTCATGAACCAATGTCGCTTACACTTTCTATGCAGACCTGGGGCCTTCCCTAATGACCAAACCAAGGTAGCTTTTGTATTATCTTATCTCAGCGGCTGTGCTGCCGATTGGTCAGTTCCTTTGGTAAGTCAAGATGACCCAATTCTCCAAGATTTTCAAGGCTTCCAGGCAAGCATGGAAAGATTATTCGCTCGACACTCCCAGGGACAGGCCCTGGACAACGAACTGCTATCCTTACGACAAGGTAACCAGGATCTCTTATCCTACATCGCCACCTTTAATAGGTTGATTGTGGAAACAGGGTGGCCAGAAAATAAAAGGATCACATTATTTCATCGAGGCCTGCGCGGAGAACTTAAAGACGTTCTAGCTCAAATTGTAAATCCGCCCCAAGCCTGCGCGGAATACATAGGGACTCATTCCGAGTATGGCGGTAAGGGATAGCGGCCACCGGTAACGAGACCGGTGGCGGTATTCCCTTACCGCCATACTCCGAGTTCCCTCTGCGCCCTCGCCTTTAACGCCTGCTTTGAGCAGGTGTTAAAGTCGAGGGCGCAAAGGGGCCTCCAAGCCAATAACGGTGACCGTAATGAACGGTCACCGTTATTTGCATCTTCCCCATTCCCATTGAGCCCTATGGGGGCTCAATTGGGAATGGGGAAGAGCCTTGGTGAATGGGGAATTACCGCCCCGCCAACCTTGGAATGGGGCGGTATTTCCGCTGCCGGTCCGGGTACGGCGTCAACCAAGGCGTTAATAGCGCCATTGGTTAGCGCCGTACTCGGAATGAGGCTCATAGACTTAGTGGTCCAACTTTATCACAGACTTCAGAATAGAAAAGCAGATCGATCTAAGTTTGAAACCCGAGTGTTGATCAAAACTCACGCTAACCCCAAGGGTACCGACGTTTCAGAGCCTATGCAAATCGGTGGAGTTAAAGGACCGTTAACTCAGAAGGAACGAGAAAGAAGGCGGCAGACGCAATTATGACTTTATTGCGGGGCTTCTGGCCACTTTTTACGAGATTGTCCGGTAAAACCACCCAAGAAGGTGGTTGGAGCCACTGACAACAATCTAACGGAACCTGATTCGGGAAACGACCAAGTCCGACAAGCGTAGAGGTCCACTTGCCGAGCTTGAAAACAAACTCTTTGACCTCGCATTTCATCATGCCAATGGTCCTCGTGGATCCGAGACAGCCTCGGCGGTTGCATGCTATAAAGGCATACATCGACACTGGAGCTATCGGAAACTATGTTGATCGTGAATTGGCCTCCAGGATTAATCTCCCTCTCCGTCCGAAAACCAACAAGGATGTCATTACCACAGTTGATGGAACCGAAATTGCCTCTGGGCCGATAACACATTCTACTACAGAAATGACACTAGTGGGTCAGGATGGACATCGGGAAGCTATTGTGTTTGACGTAATCAAGGCCCCACAGTTTCAAGTAATTCTAGGAATTCCTTGGTTAGAAACACATAATCCTCGAATTGACTGGCGAGCAAAGAGAATAACCTTTCCTGATTGTCCACAAACTTGCTATCCAAGAAATCCAAACATGGGCCTGGCCACAGTAACCTCTGCCATAATACAACTGCCGCCTGAGTACCAAGAATTCCAAGACGTTTTCCAAAAAGAGCAGGCCAACACGCTACCTCCCCACCGGTCGTAGGATTGTCAAATCGATCTGGTACCCAATGCTCAACTGCCTTGTAGTAGGATCTATGCCCTTACTGAACCTGAGAATCTTCATTTGCGACAGTATTTAGATCAGTACCTTGCCAATGGTTTTATTCGCCCGTCAAAGTCTCCTGTTTCCTCAGCTCTGTTCTTCGTGCCAAAAAAAGAAGGCGACCTTAGAACTTGTATTGATTACCGCGCCCTAAATCAAATAACGATTAAGAATCGTTATCCTCTGCCCCTGATCCCTGAACTTCTCGACCAGGTAAAAGATGCTTGTATATACACCAAGTTAGATCTTCGGGGAGCTTATCACCTGGTGCGTGTAAAAGAAGGCGACGAATGGAAGACTGCTTTCCGCACCAAATATGGACTCTTCGAATACCAGGTGATGCCTTTCGGATTGTGCAACGCACCTGCTGCCTTTCAATACTTTATGAATGATGTTCTTCGGGAACTTATCGATGTTTGTGTCATCGTATATATCGACGACATTCTGGTGTACTCCTCTTCGGAATCCGATCACAGAAAACATGTCAAGGAAGTTCTTTAGAAATTGCGCCAGCACAAACTGTTTGCAAAACTCGAAAAATGTGCTTTTCATGCCACAGAAGTCGAGTTTCTTGGATTCATCCTGACACCAAAGGGAGTCCGAATGGACACGCGAAAAGTGGACGCCATCCTCAAATGGCCATCTCCTAGCTCTGTGAAGGGTGTTCAGAGCATGCTTGGTTTTGCCAATTTTTATCGAAGATTATCCCAGAATTTTCTCGGGTGGTTCAACCCATCACTGCACTCTTACGGAAAAATAAACGCTTCGAACGGACTAATGAGGCAGAACAGGCCTTTCAAGAACTAAAAACTAAATTCACCTCAGCACCTGTACTGAAACATCCGCGCCCAGATCTCCCTTACATTGTTGAAACCGACCCATTCAGCTTAGTCATGGGAGCTGTCCTGTCTCAAAGGGATCCTGTAACTAACCAATTGCACCCTGTAGCCTTTTGGTCCAGAACATTCTCGGCTCCTGAAGTTAATTATGCAATCACCGACAAGGAGTTATTAGCTATTAAGTCCGCCTTCAAGGCTTGGCTCATTACCTTCTCAGCGCAAGACACACCATCGCAGTGATTACAGATCACAGAAATTTGCAATATTTAAAAACGGCCAAAGCTCAATCATCACGTCAACTCCGATGGGCTTTATTCTTTGCAGAGTTTGATTTTGTAATCACATACCGCCCTGGCTGCAAGAATGGCAAAGCGGACGCTTTATCCCGGATTGGGATGGGAGAAACAAATTCAAGCTTAGAACCAGTACCGATTATACCTGAACAGAGAATTTTGGGGTTGACCTCTTTACAAACTATTGAGGGCATTCAAACTAGAGTTAAACAACTTTTAGACCCAACAGCCTTGCAAGAATGGAGTCAAAAGGGTTCACACTTTTCCGTCAATAATGATCTACCCTACTTCCAGGGGCGATTATTTCTGCCTCATAAGGAATTGCAAGAACTCGTTATTGCCCATTATCATGATACATTAATGGAAGGACATCCTGGTATTGCTAAAACTGAAGAAAAGATCAAAAGGCAATTCTGGTGGCCCTCCTGGCGAAAGGATATAAAATCCTTTGTGATGTCCTGCGGAGTTTGCGCCCAAAATAAAGGTCAAAAGAAAAGACCAGCCGGCCTTTTACAACCCTTGGACATCCCACCGGCACCTTGGCAAACCTTGTCGCTGGACTTTATTATAGACCTGCCTCCTTGCTATGGATACAACACTATCCTGGTGATTGTGGACCTCTTCTCCAAAATGGCCCATTTTATCCCATTAAAGGGGTTACCTTCAGCCTCCATCCTGGCCAAGGAATTTCTTGAGAATGTCGTTCGTTTACATGGTTTTCCATCCATACTGGTCTCTGATCGAGGAAGCCAATTTATTTCCCATTTTTGGAGAAAGTGTTGTCAACTGGCACAAATCGATGTACGACTATCCACTAGTCACCACCCCCAGACCGATGGTCAAACCGAGAGAACAAACCAGACCCTTGAACAGTATCTTCGGTGTATGTTGCACCAATCTGAATGTAATTGGAAAGACATTCTTTGGATCGCAGAATATGCATATAACAATTCTGTAGATTCTGGAATGGGACAAACCCCTTTTTATACCTTATATGGCCATCACCCCCGAACCTCTGACCTAGTCTCCCCTCAAAGTCTTGAAATGCCCGCTGTAGATCATTTGCATTCCACGATAACTCGAGCCTTCAAAGAAGCAACGACTCATTTACAGCAAGCCAAGAAAAAGTACAAAGAAAATGCTGATTTATATCGTAGTGAAGCACCTGCGTACCAAATAGGGGACCAAGTGTGGCTAGCGACTAGACATTTACCACTCAAAGGACCGCGAACTTTCAATCCAAGATATGTAGGGCCCTACCCAATCAAACCTATAATCAACCCGGTGGCCTTCAAACTCGACCTACCAGCTAACATGCAAATCCGTCCCGTTTTTCACATATCACTGTTGAAACCAGTACAACCTGGAACCAGACTAATTAAACCACCAGAACCAATTCAAGTAGATGGGGAGCTGGAATTCGAAGTTAAAGACATATTAGATTCCAAGGTGTCAAAGTCAAAACTCTTCTATTTAATTGATTGGAAAGGATATGGGCCTCAGGAAAGGTCTTGGGAACCAAGCGACCAGGTACATGCACCTCGGTTAATACAGAAATTCCACCGGAAATTCCCAAACAAACCGAAACCTCCGGAGAGAACAACCTTGGGAGGGGCCTTGGGAGGGGGTACTGTCATGATGCCTACCCCCAAGGAGCCAGACCGGGCCCAGCAACCCCAGAGGCAGACATCATGTTCCTGAGCGAAGTCCCAGCGGCCCCAGGTAGGGGCCCTTTGGACTCAGTCCTGGCGCCTTTGGCGCCAGGCTCATGTTGGACAACAGTCCAGGCGCCATAGGCGCCAGGCTCATAAAGTATGACTTTGTGTTAAGAAGTGCTTGGTGTGAACTTACCTGATGCAGACCGTGCTGCAACATCCAGGCCACCTAGAGGCCTGAATGGGACTATTTTACCTATGGGACTACTTTACCACACGGGTGTGGCCGGAGGAAGAATACATACCTTAGAGGAAGAATACATACCTGGAACTACTTTGAAGGCTATTTAAGCCACGCCCAAGCAGCAACTCATGCTTTGCGTTGTTCTGTACCTAGCAGCTGGACGCTCACCGTGTCTGCTCCTGCATCCGGACTCCAGCCACGCCTGACAGCATCCTGGAACACCTGTAAAGGGATAAGAGAGGAGAACAGGAGAAAGAAGAGACATTACCTGCTTAATCTGCATTCCAGAGTCATCTCGCCGATGATCCTAAATGAAAGACATTCATTTTTAAAAGCACATTGCATAGCTCGCTGCAGCGCAGCATTCCACTCACCTTTACTAGGCGCCTTCTTGCCCATCAGCGACCATCTGGATCTTCCGCCGCATTTCAGCGCCTAAAGGAGAAAAAGACAATCGGCATTTCCGAACCCCGGCCCCTAAGGGGAAAAAGACATTAGCATTAGTGAGCGAATCCAAGGACATTCGCGGAACGCTCATCTAAGACTTACCTGATATTTATTGGGACATCTCTTCTCACTTCGGGTCGGCGCCGTATCATCGGCGTTTCCGAACCCCGGCCCCTAAGGGGAAAAAGACACAAGCATTAGTGCATTAATGCAAGAACACTAGAGGAACCACTCATCAAAAACTCACCAGAATTTTCCTTCGACGGTTCCATTCCCTAACTCGGAATTTTCTTCAGCACCTGAAATAGAGAAAACAGACAATGGTTATTTAAAGCTTGAACTTGCAACAGAATTCTTACGATACCTTACCCGAAAAGTCAAGCAAACTTGAACTCTCACCAATCCGAGATCCAGTGAAGTAACTGGATAACAACGCGCCCCTGCATCAGAAGCAGGATGGAGAGCTCGTCCTTTCAGACCCTAAGGTGAGACTTCACAGGGAATCGCAGAAGGGTTTTGTGGAGGGTGAGAAGGGGAGTGGGAGGCCTACGCATTATGCCGCAGATTGTTAATACTCCCTTTTCACACACAGAAGGATATTTCTACGACCCAGACAAGCCAGATTTGGGGGTCCGGTCCATTCCATCTTCCGAGTCCTGCGCATCACCCTAGAAGAGGCCACAGCAATCCAAACCAGGCCAGCGCCTCCGTGGGAGTCAGGTGAGCGTTACACCATGGTGACGGTCTACTCACCACCAACCATGATGCCAGGACTGCTAGAGGAGATTACACACATAATCACTGCAGACACATCAGATATGCTAGTCTTGGGTGGTGACTTCAATGAATTGATGAGAGTGGACTTAGACCGCTCACACCTGAGAGGGAGAAACCCGAATACTCACACCAAACTTGCCACCTTCACAAACGCATTTGGTCCAAAAGATGTATGGAGTGATTTGCACCCCAATACAAGAGAATATTCATTCCACTTGGGAGAACATGCCTCACTATCGAGGCTGGACTACTTCTTCCTCCCGGCAGCGGATATACATAAAGCAACCACAGCAACCCTGCTCCCAAGGGGTATCTCAGATCACTCCCCGCTAGTGATGGAGCTTCAGACCAAGAGACCGCTTCCCCCCCAAAATGGCGGCTCAACATCTACTACCTGGGCTTTCCAGAACTGGTGCATTAGATGCAAGCAACTACACAAACATACTTTGAGATAAACATGGTATCGGTAGATGACCCGGGGAAACTCTGGGAAGCATATAAAATGGTGCTCAGGGGGGAGGTAATCTCCTGGGTTGCAGCCAATAGGAAAAAGCCCAAAGAATCACTAGTCAAGGCGGAAACTGAAGTGAAACACGCAGAAGAGGCCCATCTGCAATTTGATCGACACGATACAAATAGAACACTGGTTTTAGCCCAAAAGAAGCTGCAAAATGTGGCCCTATACTGCGCAAAACAAGCGCACCGAACAATGTGTGCTAGAGTATATGAAACAGATGACAAAGCCGGCAAACTGCTAGCATGGCTAGAGCGGCGAGAGGAGGCACACAGGCAAATAAGGAAAATCAATGGAAAAATGCAGAGCCACTGCTAACCGATCAGGAAATAGCGGAAGGCTTTGCCACCTACTATGCAGAACTGTACAAAGCCCCAACTGACCCCATAGACACAGCAATACTGGACAAGATCATCCTTCCCCGTCTCAGTACGGAGAAAATAGCCTTATTAGAACAAGACATCACCGAAGAAGAACTGACCCAGGCAGTAGCACAGTTACAATCTGGGAAAACCCTGGGGCCGAACGGCTTCCCAATAGAAGCCTGGAAAAAGATAGGAATGAATGAGTTAGCGCCACATCTCCTAAACATGTACCTACACTCGGAACAACAAGGGCAATTACCAGCAGATCTCAGGAAAGCGTCGTTAATAGTGATACCCAAACCAGATAAGCCACCAGAGGAATGTAGCTCCTACAAGCCAATCCTCATCAATAGTGAAGCCAAAGTGTTAGCGAAAGCACTAGCGAACCGATTAAAATCAGTCATAACATCACTCATTCACCCGGACCAATGTGGATTTATGGCGCAGAGGTCCACAAGAATGAACATACACAGACTACACTCGGCATTGGAAAGAGCACCGACCCTCCAAGATACGCTAGCCCTCTTAGCAATAGACTTCGAGAAAGCCTTTGATTCAGTGGGAGATAATTCATAGAATGGGATTCGGGGAACAATACATGGGATGGGTTAAGCTCCTCTATAGCTCCCCCGAGGCAGAGACCAAGGTGAACGGATGGATCTCGAAACCCTTCAAACTAGGGAAAGGAACACGGCAGGGATGTCCCCTATCAGCAATGCTATTCGCAATAGCAATAGAACCTCTTGCCAGACTATAAAGGGACACACACCTATGGAGGGGTTTCCAATGGGCGGAAGACTGGGAAGACAAAGTCTCCTTATATGCAGATGATCTACTCATCTACCTAACAGATCCGGCAAACTCCTGCCCCATAGTGACACAGATATTGGCGAGGTACGGGCAATTTAGTGGACTCAGAGTAAATTGGGCCAAGTCAATATTATTTCCATTAGGGAATGTAGAAAATGTAGTCCCGGTTAGTTGTCCTTACTGAGTCGAGATAGATCACTTCCGATACTTAGGTATACAGATAACTCACAATTTAAATGACTACGCAGCAAGAAATCTACAGCCAATAGTGGAAAGATTTACAGAGGATGTCGGACACTGGACCTCGCTGCCACTGACATTGCTGCGAAGGGCGGCGCTGTCCAAAATGATAGCGCTACCTCGTTTCCTCTATATTCTCCAGAACGCCCCTCTATACATCTCGACAACCGAATTCCGCAAAATTGAGGGCACCCTTAGGAAATTACTATGGGAAGGCAAACATCCACGCATAGCGCTTAGCACACTTCAGAGGTCAATATGGGAAGGAGGCATAGGACTACCCCGCCTGCAGACGTACTACTGGGCGAGCCAGATGGCGGTAATTAATGATATATTACATGGAGATGCAACGCTGCCCGATATATAAGCCGACGTCACGATCGAAGCGGAGGGAGCCCCAAGGGAACACTTATACCAAACAAGGCGCAATGCACACACACAGACCATGAGAACACACTCGACAATAATTTGGGCGGAAGCACATAACTACATTAGGGGAAACAAAATCACGCCAATACAGCCCATATGGGGAAACAAGAACCTCCCTGAAGTTGTCAAACTACCAAGATGGACGAGCTGGGTGCGGAGGGGGATAACAAAGGTAGAAGATGTAATTGCAGATGGTAATCTCCTACCCTTTGAGACCCTAGCTACACCTCCCAAACACAGAGCGCTTCAAATATACACAACTGCGCCATGCATTACAGACCCCTCTCACGGCCCTCGTAGGCATGCCAGATTGCACCCCAATAGTAAGAAACATAGTTTTAGACAGCATTGACAGGAAAACCACCTCGGTAATGTATAATGCAATAACGTCCTTTGCAACACCTGAACTACAAGGCCTGAAAACCAAATGGGAAAGGGACGTGGGTGAAATTCTACCTGAAGATTGGGTCACAGTGCTGATGTACCCTAGGGAAATAGCCATTTCATCTAGACTTCGGCTAATGCAATTAAAAATACTACACAGGGTATATTACCCTAGGGTGGCACTATATCACTGGGGCAAAACAGCAGATCCAAACTGCTTACGCTGCAAACAAGCAGAGGGCACATTTTTTTATATAATATGGGAATGTCCCCAGATCCAACAATACTGGTGAAAGTGCGGTGCTGAACTGTCCAGAGTATTGGGATGAGAGGTCCCCACAGACCCAAAGAGCTTACTATTAGGGGTGGAAGAGGAAGGATCAATGACACCTTACGAAAAAATCCTCTTCTCAATCACCACAGCAATAATTAAGCGGAACATAGCGCAACTGTGGGGTTCTGATGTAAGCCCGACATATGAACAATGGATCACGGATGTGAATATGCGCGCAGCCATGGAGCAAAGGGTGTACAACGCCAGAGGATGCCCTGGAAAGGCCAGAAAAGTGTGGCAGAAGTGGGACGATGCCCAATAGTCTAAAAGAAATGAAGGAAAGGTGCAGCGCAACTGGCAAAAGTAGAGAGACAAAGCCGCAAAGCTTACATGATGCTTAAAGTATGTGACACTTTCTAGAGCAGGACCCAGTGCACTTGATGTAGTGATTAGACTCTGTCAGAGTCGGAATGTTATGTTATGTTTGTTTGGTTTGTTATGTTCCTTGTAACCAAAACTAAGTAAAGAGAAGTATTAAAAAAAAAATTTTTTTTTTGAAACTTTGAGGTAATATACTGCACGAGGAAAACCACCAGAGCGTAGCAATTAAACACCTAACAGAGAAACCCACAAAAATGACGGCAGGAGAAATATACCCACATAGAGACAAAAGCAGACCCCCCAAATACAGTACCTACTGGATCGGGCCCTGCCATGGGGGTTTTGACAGAAGAGTTGGAAATGGAGGACGAAATCGACAATCTTCCAGACACGGAAGCTTAGACGGTTGCAAATCATCACCTAATTGGAGTAACAAAGCTAGCCAAAGGGAAGAAACCGACACTCAGTAACACCCAGAACGACCCCTAAAACTCCACAACTAACACAGCGACCTGCCCAAATCACAGAGGACTATGAGGAGGGAGTGCAGATGCAAAAAAAGGGCACAGATGGGGCCAGGGACCGTGTCTAGTTGGTTGATAAAACCTTAAAACGGGAGCTGGACGCTATGATGTTTACTTTAAAGGCAGAACCAGCTGATACTACTAAGAGGAGGATAAATTGCAGTGAACTCCTATGTATTCTCCACTAAATATCTTATCTGTCAGTGTTAGTTTGTGGAGCCCTTTGTTCGTAACAATGGCACCATTTCTTGTATTCATTCTGCTCTCACATTTGAAGCGCTCCCACCAACCCACCCTATTAAATCTAGGCTATGTCTTAGATGAAGAGGTGGAAGATTATAGTGTTATGGGGTGCTGTGAGTGATGCCACAGCCAGGTAAAGGGAGGGCAAAATCTAAGAAGTGGTAAGATCTTTGTTCCTCAGGCTCGACTAGATGAAAATGAGAAAGGCTGGACATGGTTGAAGGGTTTCTTCTGCACGGAAGGTGTTGAGACAAAGTGAAATATTGAGGTTGCCTGTTGGAATACTAGGGGGCATGTGCATTTATTGGTGGAATCAGGGTCCCTGGACAACTTATAAAGCAGGACATTTCTTGTTACTGGAGACCTGGCTTGCAGCCTCATTAGATATCGATGGCTTTCAGCTATATGAAGTGTTTGCAAAGAAGGGACTTAGGGGTTGGCCGTATGGGGGCCTTATCATTGGTGTTTCCCATTCTGATGCTATACTGTTAATAACCACTAATGATAATGTGATGGCAGTAAAGGTTGAATAAATAAGGGGGAAAGGTCTGAAAAATTGCTTCTGGTGAATGTTTATGTGCCGGCAGGACTTGAGAATTTAGACGCAATCCATGATTGTATTGAGGACATTTGTGCTAAATGGGCCAGCAGTGAAAAGCAAGAAGCAATCTTGGTGGGCGGTGATCTAAATGCCTGATGCGTTGACGACACTAAATGTGCAGCCTATGGGGATATGTATCGAGCAAAAGTAATATGTTGCAGAAAAAGAGGAATAGGAATGGCAAATTATGGGTGACATTCATGAAAGAGTGGGAGTTGTTCCTTATGAACGGGAGAACTAAAGGGGATGTCCCAGGCAAGCCCACCTGGAAACATGGCGAGAGTTGGGCAACCTTGGACTATCTGTTGGAGAACAATGCTATCCTGGAATGGGTTCTCGAGTTTAACATTAATTTTGATGAAAACAGCAACCATGCAGTAATCTCACTGTATATATACATTGATATGGGAAAAAGCAACCTTAAGATAAATGGGTGACTGGACCGAAACTGTAAGAGAAGCAGCATTTATTGGTCAATAGATAATCTAAATAAGGTCACGAGTGCGGCCCTGCATGCAACTCTATACGAAATAGAAACTCTGACCAGCTTCACACCAAATGAATTGGAAGATGATTGAAGCTGGTGGTAGATGGGGCAGGAGCCTGCAAGGGCAAGCATGAGACCACTTCAGAAAAGAGACATTTGAATGTATTCAATGTCGTTATCCGAGATGCAAAACGCAAATTAAGAAGTGGCCTAAGTAGTGTCAGAAATTCCGAGCAGCAATTGGAGAAGAAACTAGTAGAGTTACAATTGAAAAATGCAGGTATCGAAATTGGCTCAGTTGTTGGAAAATCTCAATAAAGAATGTGCAGTGGCAGCTAATGTTAGGGATGCTGTGTAGAAGGCACACTTGCTCCATATGACAAATTCTTTGCCAAGCTAAGGTCGATAATACCAAGAGGATAGTAAACCATTTAAAAAAGGCTGAGGAACAATGTGTCTTTTCCCCTCCCGTCAGTCCTAATGTTTAAGAGTGGTGGCCTATAGGATTCACCCATGAGGCTTTAGTGGCTGCGATTGAGAAGTTAAAAAGCTTGAGAGCCCCAGGGCCCATTGGATTGGCCAACTTGGTACTCAAAAAGGCACCTGAGATTTGGGCAAAAATCCTGTTGGTTTTGTTTGAAATTGTCTGCATTGAACTTCATGTTCTGTCCTCATGGTGGCAGTCAATTCTTGTCCCAGTCTTCAAGAAAGGAGACAGGAACAATCCAGGCAATTATAGACTGCGGTCTATGTTTGATGTACCAGGGAAGCTTTTTGGATCTTTTTCGCTAAAGGAATTGCAGAGATGGGTAAAAACAAGAGGGGTTCATTATGAATACCAGACTGGCTTCCTGTAAGTGATTTCAATCCGGCACACACCCAAGTCTCGCCCAGCATGTAGTGCAGAACTGAAACCCTTATTTATTTGTATCTATAAGTTCAATATTCTGAACGATATACCACTCATATCACACCCTTCTCCTGAGACCCCCCTGGTCACACTGAACCAGGAATCAGGCTGGTTTTCAAAGGTAAATATTTATTTATGTATTTAAAATTTAATCACAATATATTTTAATCGATAAACAACAATCACCAATGGTGTGACAGAACACGGAATAATATCTTTAATACACTAAGAATAAGTATGAGCACAAAAACGAATGCAGCACAGAACAGAATACTTTTGTGTTGGTTTGGACAGATGGCACTATGGTTAGAGGTTCCCCCTGCAACACTCCTCAGCCCCCAATAGGCAGTGTGAAGAGATGGGTTGAGAGAGCAGGTATTCAGGAATAGCACAAATCAAACAGAATATCAGTCCCACATTCCCCCTTCAAACACCAGAGAAAAACGGAATTGACTTTTCAGCTGTCAGAATGGCTTTAATATTGTCTTTACAATTGACTGGGCAAAAACACCTAATATGGTCAAAAATACTTAAATTGTTGTAAATTCCTATGGGAGCCGCTTTGAACAGTTGCACACAGTCACAAATAATGATTTAGTCCAAAGAAAGCATTTAAAATCTCAAAGGCCAAGTAAGAAACAATTTAAAGCTATTTCACACGTGTAGAATTCTTTCAGAATTGTAATTCGCTGCAAACTTTTCCTTGTGCGATATTTGCGATAACGGGAGAATCACACTGTTTTGCAATGCCGTTTCATTTCTATCATAAAAACTGAGGGAGTTATAGAAGTTTTAGTAAAGGTCGTTTTTATAAAATAGGCGCGAGAATGGAAAACGGAAATGCACTTTGAAAATGAAAGATGGTTTTGATTCCACTAGATTATGACTATGAAAAGAGAATGTCACGCGTTAATTTCCACAGTTACGTGGCCAGCGTAACACTACACGTGTGATACTCTAGTTTCCGTTCTGGGATTTACTTGTCTTACTCAAATCACTAATGACTTATGATTTTATAAAAGAAATGAGAAAAATCAGCGCAAGAAAGGTACTGACAATACTATGATTCTGAATTTATAGGTTGGATGAATTGAGATTGGGATAAGACTATGCAGAGATATTAGTGTCACTTTTCTTCCTATTAATACTTACAAAATAAGTTATTAGATTGGACCGTCAGTTCTGGTCATGGATTGGATCTGGTCTAGGAGGAACAGCACATCAGGCACGTGACTTAATCAGCTAGGCCGGTCGCCGGATTTGCACAGGATCTGCCCTCCTAGTCTGTGGGTATTTTAATCAGCTGGATAGCGAGTTCCTCAGGCAAGCCTAGTGGTGGCAAGCCAGAGAATTTCAGGATACTGGTTCAGAAGGCCTTCTCATCCCACAGCACTTGTCTGGGGGTTTGGGAATAAGTCTGAGGATTAGGCCTTGCAGAAATCAATAGATCTCTATTGCTGGCAAGAGTCTTGGCATCTGGATCTGGAAGAATATTAAAGCTGGATGTAGAATGCTGGATCAGAATGCTTCGCCAGAATCAGCAAAGTGAGTGGATCTGTCGTTCCCTATGTGTTGTCAGCTGTCTCTATTTATGCTTTAAAATGACATCACAAAGTGGGTGTGTGGGCCGGCTTAGCTAAACGTGCCCCTGTGAGTTGGGATTGGACCAAGACTTCATCTCCGCCTTGCATTTAAGTGATTGGATCAAGGCTGGATGATGTCACATTTTATGGTTTGCTTTACAGTTCTCAGAGACCTCCCTTTAGCCACTGGTCTCAAAATCGGATTTTATGCTAAATACACATTTCTACATTTGTCGTCTTTATACAAATCACACACAAAGATGGCATATTTTATGTAGCATCTGTTCCTCAAAATCCTGTAGCTGTGGGGTCTTGTTTCAACTTTTTACAGAATGTTGTTCTTTTCGCTATGAACATAATTTCCAAACTTTATGCACATTTCCACAAATATCTGTGTTTAACATAGGGATGTGCGTGTAAATAATTCACAATTCCAACATACATTTTGCATAAAACCACATATATTGCCATTCTTGTCCAGAACATGTGACATGGTTCTGCGCCTCTTAAAACGTGCAGCCAAAAATTAGATTCACAACTCTGTCCTTGTTATATTTTTCACCCTTTTGGGTGACGAGTTATGAGTCTTTAAGAATTGTTCTTTGTTCATGTTAAGCAACAGATGGTCTGCCCCTATTTGTCTCCCTGCAGTTCAGGAGCATCCCCCTTCTTGTTTGTTCCTTCCAGGAGCCATTTACGACCACCTTCACACCTCAGTTTCCTGGACTGAAGCTCTGTCATTGTTCCTTCTCTTTCTATAGACAAAGGTCTGGGCTAACCCGCTATTCACATCTGCCAGTGAGTTTCTGATGAGAGGAAGGCCCTCCCGCTGGGATAAACCTGCTTTTCCAGTTCTTGCAGCTCAGCCAGGCTAATTAACTTCTTAAATCCAGCAAAACCCAAACTTGTTGCATCAAACATAAATACATTACTTTCTTGGCTTTACATCTGGGGGATCAAAACACAACTAAGATCTGTATTCCTTTTAGCAAACATCCTTTTTATGTTTGCTAATTCAGCAGACTTTTTTAGTTTTGGATCACTTTAAAGTTTCATCAGTAACGCATCTGACAGCTGTCATTCATGCAGCCCCGGGTACTGCACCCAGATTTTGACAGAGGCTGTTAGTTTACAGACAATCCAGTTTGTCTGATGAATGTTTTGCTCTTCACATTAGGACTTTGTATGTTCACAATGCTTCATTAGATACATGAATTTTAGCACCAGGCAAGATTTTGAATGTTGAGAAGTGTTGTGTTATAGGCATTTTGGAGTTTTTAGCAACAAAGCAAATGACATTTTGGGGTTTCACTTGCAAAATGCTGCTTCTCTCTCTGCACTCTGTTTGCTGGTCATGGAGCCCACTGGCACATTTTCTGCGGTGTGTGCTCTTTCCTACCACATATGCACCATGGGTGGCAGGTTGTGCATCCCTCTTTTTGTGTGCTGAAGCACACGGTTTCTGTAGGTTTTTGTAGGTTTTTGGAGTGCACAAGGGTTTTGCCGCCATTGTTGCAGTTTCTTTCACCATAACTGGCAGGGTGATGCCGCATAGCATAGCGGAGTGGGTCAATACATCTCACATTCCGCCCTGGCTCAACTACAACTAACAACATAAGAATGCTTGATAGACTGAAGATAGATTAAGGGAGCTGTCTGCAAAGATATACCTTCACTATTTGTGACGTTTATTGACTTTAAGGCTGCTTTTGTCTATGTTGATCAAAGATGATACTATGGTGGAAACTACTGAGGATGGGATGCCCAAACTGGTAAGTTTATGCAAAGCAGCTTTTGTGTTGGAACACTTCAGCGCGTGTACGTTTGGACAAGGGTCGCAGAATGCCAGGACTGATTCATATGAGCTGGGGAGACAAGCAGGTTGTGTGCTGGCTCCCCGGCCATTCAATCTTTACCTGACAGATCTTACTCCCCAGCTTTTGGCCTACTCCAATTGCCCCCCCAAATTGGATGCTGCATATGTGGCCAGCATACTTTGTGCAAATGACTTAGTGATCCTCGACTACACCTACAGAGGGATAACGGACATTTTAAATGAGTTACACAGTTATGCATTAAAAAATAAACTGATAATAAATGTCACTAAGAGCAAAAGCATGTTGATCACAGGAGAAAAGGTCTATCATCTAGCAATGATCACTCCATTAGGTAGTATTGATTGTGTAAATAGCGAAATTTATTTGGACCTGGAAATGTGCAACGATAACAGTTACCAGCTCATAAGGGATGCCAAAATAAGAAAGGGCCAGCAACTTGCGCTTCTTTTTTGCAAATTCACAAGGAATACAGCAGGCTATCCATTGAGGGGGTGTTAATACTCTACACACAGTGGGGGTCATTCCCACCCTGGCTGTAAGGGGTTAACGGCACTGGTAAAGGTGCCGGAGCCGTCAACCCCTTACCGCCTCATTACGAGTAATGCTCGCGGGACCCGCTAAGGATGCCTGGTTTTACCAGGAGGCGTTTTTAACAGGCCCTTTGTTAGCATGCTCCACATTCCCATTGAGCCCTATTGGGGCTCGAATTGGAATGGGGATGTTCAGGGTCTGGGTTCCTTGAATGAGGAATTTCCGGGCCCTCCAAGGTCAGAATGGCCCGGTAATTCCTGATTCAAGGAACCCAGACCCGGTACCCGGTAATAGCGGCATGGTTACCTCCTACCTCGTAATGACCCCAGTGTCTTTTCACTATGGTAGTGTATGGTCTTGAGACACTCACAATGAGGGAGGTCTGGTGGCTAAATCAGTTGGAGGGTTTATTCTGGAATAAGACCTTAAATGTACCCCCACTAACTTAAATAGAGTACTTGAGCCTCGAGTTGAGGATTGGTTCCCTAAGTAGCCAATTGTTAAAGAAGAGGGGTGAACTATACATCAATTCTGGAATGACACCAGAGCGTTCTTTTTGAAGGAAATGGGGAGCAACTATGACTCTGAAGTGGAGTGGTTGGGGCGGGGAAATATTTTGAAGATTTAAATCTAGATTTCTTCAGAAGCATAAATTGGGTGCTGCAACCTGAATTTTGGACACACTGTAATGCAATAAAAGAATTTTGCATAGAAAGGCCAATTTGTGGGATTGGAATAAAAATTATGTACATCAAACCTACACAATTACATTGGAGTGAACAGGTGTCCCACTGATATATGAACATTCAGCAGTATCTACTACAGAACCCGAGTCACGCAGGAATCCATTTATGTTGCAGCAGCGTACAAATCAGCTCCCTTTACTAACACTTAGAGTGTTGCAACTGGATATACCATTGGAGAAGAGGTTTTGCAAACTTCCCAATCATCTGGAATCAGCGAAGCATGTGCTTACCGAATGAAGGACACTGGGATCGGTATACATGAGCACGCTTGATAAATGTGTATATAATTATGACACAGTCAGGTCAGAGTCCTTTTGGACATATTGGGTCTCATTACGAGAAGTGCAGTAAAAACGGGGTCATTACCGGCATGGAGGAACTAGCGGGTCCGTGCTCGTTTGACGCCACTAATAGCGGGTGATTACGAGTGTGCGAGCACGCGCGAACCCCCATGCCGGGTAATGGCCATACCGCCATGGCGCTAAAGGCCCTCCAACCCCCCAATAGTGCCATCACAGGACCCGCCGATACCGCCTCCGCCTAGGAGGCACCCCTTAATACCGACCCGGTAATAAGATCATGCTAATACCGGGCTCCTAATACCGGACCCGGAAGTAACGTCATTGTGTTGGAACGGGAAATGCGCTGGCAGCCATCTTTAAAAACACAATCCATTGCAAACCTCCCAAACCACCAGTTGTGTACAGGAGAGACCAGTGCCAATCTATTCAACATGTCTAAGGCTACCAGGAAATCAAACCCCAGCCTGCGCAAGAAGCATTTTTTGGACAAAGAACTCAACATGTTGGCGGACACCCTTGCTGCCCATGCTGAGGAGATTAACCAGCACAACCTCAAAAGGGAAGTGCAGCAGAGAGAAAAGGTGATTGGGAGGAGTTAGCCCGCAAGGTCTCGGCAGTCGGCACCACCCCACGGACAGTCAAAGACTGTAAGAAAAGGTGGGATGACCTCCGCCTCAGGGTACGGAACATCCTGGCCAGCAAAAGGAGGGAGGCCATGGCCACAGGCGGGGGTCCCCACTCACCCACAAAACTAATGCGCTGGGAGGAGACGTGCAGTACCTTCATCCAGATGGAGTCCATCAAGGACTTCGGGGAGATGTAGACGGGTGCCGCGACATCTGGAGATGGAGGTGAGTGACCCTGCAGATCCCATTAGGGGAAACCATGACGTAGCACAAGTGATCTGGAATAGAGTCTAGGCAAGGCAATGCATGTCCCAACACACACATCAACAGATCCTTGTCCATATGGAGGCCCAAACCCTGCCACACTGAAATGCATGCTGAGTGCCAATCCCATTACCAATAGACTGCCAACACACATAGACCGTGCCATGTAATACATCACACAAACCCCAATACAACGGCATGCCACCTGCCATGCAGCATTCCTGAATTGAGACGTCACAGCAAATGCCAAAATGCCCCCTCCATACTACCCTGTGTGAAACACCTGTAAGATGTGAATGCATGATAAATGAAATTCTCCACATCACCATATGATGCATCTTGCATGTAACACCATCACTGATGCCCTGCATCTCTTCTACCACCCCAGGCACCGATGGAGAGGATGCCAGTGAGGAAACACCCACAAGGGCATCCACGTCCCGGCACAAGACAACTCCCACAGGCAAGACCACCTATGGGGCAGCCTCGCAGGCCACACCAAAACCCAGGGCGAGTGCCCAGGCCATGGCTGCACATGAGGGCCCCACATCTACGCCTGAGACCGGGACCACAGAGCTGGCAACACCAGTGGAAGGCGAGGCCAGTGGCACACATTCAGCAGCAACAAGTTTGGTGGGCGAGGCAGCAGCCACTGCCCCACTGAGCGACATTGAAACTGCAATGGAGGAGTATGTGGATGAGGATGGACTAACCCATGTGCCTTGTCCACACTCCCCAAGCCCCATGTCCACCCCCCTACCACACACTCGGGCCACACCCATCCTTTAGTCCATGATTCGGACTTCATCACCCCCCCCCCAAGACAGCCCTGCCAATGCTCGCCCGGTCGCAGCACCCTAAACCACTGCTGCCCCCACCAACCTTGAGGCGTGGCTAGCAAGGGTGGAGGCTAGACAGGACTGCGAGATTGCACAGGCCATAGCGGCAAACACAGCTGCCATTAATGCCTCTGCGTTGATGATGTGAGACAGTCTGGGGGCTGTCACGCAGGTCCTCACCTCAATCCTGCTGCACATGCAGCAGCAACAACCCGCACCAGCCATGCCAATCACCACAGCTCCCACCCCATCCACCACACCCCCATCCTCCACACCTGCTTCCTCTGCACTCTCCAGCCCTGTGCGTCCGTTAAGACGGAGTGCGAGGCAGTCAGAAATGCTGCCCCCGGACAAGAAAGCAAGGAAATTGTGTGGGAGAACAATGGGAGTGGGTCAGATGGTGTCGGTGGTGTATAGGTGTATTAGGGGAAGTTCATTGGGGGGTATGGGGAGTTCATTGGGGGTATGGGGAGTTCATTGGGGGTATGAGGAGTTCATTGGGGGTATGGGGAGTTCATTGGGGGTATGGGGTGTTTTGGTGTTGTGGGGGCATGGAGGTCGCACATTTCTGTAGGTGATATTAATACACCTGTTGTGTGAAAAATCATTCAATGCCTGGACATTGTTCATTTCGTGTGTATACATTTTATTCATGACAGTGAACAGTGCCCAACTCCGCACATACCCTGTGTTACTGACACATATCCATATATGTCCCTGTGGGTCAGAAGTATTCCTCAATCAGGGATTGGCGTACTCCACGGCCATCTTGTGCATCACGTACTGGCAGGGGTGCTGCTTCTCCTCCGTCTTCATCCTCATCATCCTCACCCGGTGCATGCATGTCAATGTCAGGTGGCAGTGGTACATTTCTCCAGACGCACATGTTGTGCAGCATGACACAGGCCATGGTGATCTTTGCCACCTTCTCAGGCCTATAAAGGAGTGCTCCACCAGAACTGCTTAGGCAGCGGAACCGCACCTTCAACAGGCCAAAGGTCTGCTCAATCACAACACGGGTACGGGTATGAACCCGATTGTGCTCCTCTTCATGGCTGTTCCACGGGTTCCGCACAGGGGTAAGTAGCCACGGCTTCAATGGATATCCTCCATCACCTGCAAGCGAATACAAATAGGTCTGTGTGAGTCACTCTGAGCTGCCACCATCAGGATTCACAGCCATGGCCACAGCAATTTGGTGTTGACATGCACATGTCCCTGTATGTATGCACAAATATTATTTAGATGCATTGTATACTGAAATATGGTGTGGTAGTCTGGATGGTGTTGTACAGATGATGCAGGGTGATTTCTTGCATGCTGATGCGGATGTACTGTGGATGCAGGATGATGTTTTGCCTCCCATTATTGCTGTGTATACTACACTGTGCATGATCACACTAACCACATTGGCACAGTTGCAATCATGTTTAGTCATGCATCGCTTGACATACCCATGGTGGCCAGGTTGTGAGTCTTACATGTTGTCATTGATATACGGCATTGGTCCAATGTGTGGCAGTGATGTGTCATGTTCGGGTTGGGAGATTCTGGTCAGGAGTGTTTAGCTCTGCGTGCATTTTCCACTCACCGCCCATTCCCACCCTGATGAAGTATGCATCCCCCCAACTCACAACCCAGATGCACTGCCATGGGCCAATCAAGCTACTCACCAAGCAGACAGGCACGTCGTCCAGCATATCGCTCCATGTAGCAGGGTAGCGTGGAGTTACGCAGCACCATGGCATCATGTGTCGATCCGGGATATCGGGCGCAACAATGTGTGATGATCTTGCTGGAGTTACATACCATCTGCACATTGATGGAGTGGTATTGGTTGCGATTGCAGTACACCGCCTCTAGGGCATGGGGGACTACCAATTCTACATGGGTGCCGTCGAGGGCAGCAATGCAATTGGGCATGTCTGCCAGTGCATGGAAGCCTACTTTGGTGTCGGCTATCTCCTGGGCAGTCCGTGGTAGGGATATGTGGGTGCTAGCATGCTTCAGGAGGGCATCCAGCACTTGGGTCAGCATGCGTGAAAATAGTGGTTGTGAAATGCCTGCAGCTGGCCCACTGTGTGCTGGTAGGTGTCTGTGGCCGGGAAGTCGAGCACAGACACCACCTTTATTAGTGGGGGATGGCAGTGCATATTTCTATGAGGCTGACGATGTTGTCATGTATCATGTCCACAATGGTGGTGATGGTGTCCCGGTCCAACCGGTACAGGGTGTGGATCTGCTCAGGGGTTGGATTGAATGGACTGGGTCTGATGCGAGGGATTGGTGGCTGCCTACGAGGTACTACTGGCTGCACTGGTGGTAATTGCTAGCCTGTCTCACCCTCCTTCTCCTCCTGCGTCTCCTCTGTGCTGCCTGTTGCTGTAGCTGTAATTGTTGTTGTAGTTGGTGTTGTTGCTGTAGTTGTAGCAGTATAGGCATGTCCTCCAGCCCCATGATTGCAACAGCTAGTGGTATCATTTTGGTATAGGAAGGGGTGTGGTGTGTGGGTGTACTCCTTGTATACTGTGACAGGCTCCATTTACTCCACCTGTGGTGATTGTGTGCACCTGTGGCAGTTGCATTGACTGCAGGTTGCTGTTTACGGGTGGTCTGCGATACCTATATGGCCGCCATCGTGCAGGCCCTAATTATCGCCTTCGGGATGCCGGTAATTGCCTGCCCGCATGAGTTGTGATGTCCTCCTATTACCGGCATCCGGTATTTACCCCGTGAAGGGGTGCGTGTATGCGCGCATACTGGTATAAAGGGGCAAGGTATGGGCGGTAGCCGTATTGGCGGGTTGTCGGGTCATAATGGCCCGGACCCGTTAATGATGCTGGTATTACCATGCCGTCTTCCTTTTTCCATTACCTCCATTCTCATAATGAGGCCCATTGTCTCAATTCAGAATTGAACTCATTAAACGTTGCACTTTATTGGGTATGGCATCGGGTGGAAAAATATTTAAAAACCCCAAGTGAGAGATGTTTGGGAAGGCCATTGGTTAAAGACGTCTGAGAGGAGTGTAAAAAGATCCAAATTCAATTGGAAGTGTAATAATTCAAATGTTTGTATATGAATTTTTATACAGGTTTTCCACGCTTTTTAAAATATTTATTGGAAGCGAATCGGATAATTTTGATGGAATTTGACAAATGAAATTTGAAATGTAATTTGATCGGCTTTTTTGTTGTCTTTGGATGTTATTTTGTTATGGTATCTATTTGTTATTTGATATTTGAACTTTTAACACATGTGAAAATTGATAATTTGATTTTGTTAAAGTTCTTTTAGAACTGAAAACAAATATTAATAAATAAAAAAATAAAAAAATAAAAATGTATGACAGGACTGTACACGTTACATGGCACTCAAATTATGTTTTTACTCAAAACTCTACAGCATAGAGGGCCTTTGTAGTCTGGTTTAGACCAATTGTCCTCTTAACTGTTTATGTACTGTACAGAGGTTCTAGAATACTTTTGTGTCCCTTCTTATAAATCCCACAGATCATTACCCACTGAATTCCCTAGACATTTCAAACTTTAATGCTAAGATCTTGCTTGACATTTGGTTACATTCACATACACGCTTCCAACTTTTTTTGAACCCAAAGCTATACCAATTTTTCATTCTATTTTGCCACAAGATGGTCATTGCAATCATGCCAAGGATTTGGGATGGTATTTTATATGAACATAGCTAAACTGTGACAAAAGTGTGCGTATTTTTTTTAAAACTGTCTATGAATAGTTGCAAAGAACAGCATGTTTTCTCCTTTCTTCCCACTAACCAAAGATGTTTTTTTAATCATACTGTTCTATCTTCATAACTTTCTAAACAGGAAAAGATAAAGAAACACTGTACAAGTCATGTTTGTACTGGGTGGCCATTTTAATGTATAGCTTTTTCTTAAGGCATGTGTCCATTGCTAGCCAGTGCTAAGCACAAGGTAAAGCATTGGGAGGATTTTCTGGACTAAGTACTATATTCTTGTAGAGATGTAAATATCCAGTAAATATCCTAGGCAAGGCAGTGTGTATTTTTAACAAGTCTTTACAAAATGCCAATTTATTTACATGAAGACATGTTCACTCTTATGCCTTAATTTGAAGGAATGTTAATTGCATGCAGGGCACTTAAATAATGTGGGGTCCCCTCCATGAAATTTTAATCATTCACAAGCCGCAGTTGAGTAGAAAAAAGTTAAGTGAGATAAGCTAATTTTTCCTCTTTTTTTCCTCTCCATCCTATCAAAAAGTAATTGGCACCTGCAAATTAAGCTTTGCAGGAGGTGCTTCCTAATGTATTCCTATGGCACCCAACTAGTTTTAGGCAGGTGCAAATTCAAGGCGGATTCCACAGGAATCCATTCATTTTACATTTGTATAAAAAAGCCATGTAGTTGTAAAGCTAAACACACTGACAAGATATGTTATTGAGATGTGTAATGCACAACCCTGCCATTTTCATGGTCTCCAGGTGCTCATGGGATCTGAAATTGTAGAAGGAGGGAGAGGAGTGCTTAGAGAGTAGCAGGAAAAGTCAACCCTGTGTGCTCAACTGTTGCTGCATGTAGAACTAGGAGCAAAAGGCATCTGTGTGGGTGTGTTCTCAAGGTGTTTTGTGAGCAGGAGATGGAGAACCAATCGAGGCTGGAGATCTTATTTCAGCTCTACGCCCCGCCTGCATCTTGACACTGCTTCAAAATGGGGCAGAGTGTTAAAATGAGGCATAAAGGCATTACACCTCTATTTTAAGACCCCATTTAACATACTACCCCAAATACAATGAGGCCAATTGTGTTCCAAAGGAATTCAAAAGATATCTATACATTGAACTAGCTATGTTAAATAAGTCATAAATAGCTCTAAACACTATGGCCCTCATTCCAAGGTGGGCGGTAAGGGATACCGGGCACCGGTAAGGAGACCGGTGCCGGTAATCCCTTATCGCCCTACTACAAGGTCCTTTAGCGGGTCCACCATTAACGGCTGGTCTGACCAGCCGTTGTGGACGGGACCTGTTAAGGGACCAGGGCGCAAATAACGGGCTCACAAGTCGCGAGCCCGTTATTAGCGCCCTCCCCCATTCCCATTGAGCCCTAAGGGGGCTCAAATGGGAATGGGGAATGGAATTTTCAATGGGGATTTACCAGTCCCGCAAAGGTCAGACTACACCGGTAAGTCCCCATTGAACTATACCGGTGCAAGACCCGTTATTGGTGGCAGTCATGGCGCAAATTGCACCATGACTACCACCAACCTTGGAATAAGGGCCTATGTATTCTTCACTTCAAAACAGACCTCCACCAGTTCAATCAAAATTCATTTTGAATACATCAAAATAGCCAAATATGGACTCAGTAAATTATAAGAATCCACTTCTGTGCTCCAAAGTCCATTATTGTTCAGTGCTGTCAGATATATGACATGCATGACTAAGAAGGAATGTTGAGTGCTAACATGGTAATCCCTTGCCAGTAAATAACACATGAAGATGCAGTTTTGCTATATCACCCGTCAATTAGGCAGCCATTGTTTAGCTTTCCTGGTAGAGGTAGCCTAACTCGGAACCCCTATTTGACCTTCAATCGAAAAGGAAAAAGAGATATTTAGTAGATTTAGTATATCCTTCTGCCACCTCACAATGCATGACAAGGAAGGAACATAGTATTTGCTAGGCTGTGATCTACAAACAATGGCAAATCTGCCTGTGGGTGGAGAAGGACAACAATATAACATTTTACACAGGGTTTGGAGCATTTGAAAAACATCCAAACAACTGCTTGAAAATTAATGTCAGAAAAATGAGGCTCTGTGATGCGGTCAGTTTCCCTTTCCCAAGTAATACTCAACACAATTTAGTGTGTTTCGCAAACACTTGCTATCTTTATTCAGATTTTCTTAGGTTTGCTACTTTAGCTTCATTGTAGCAGGTTAATAACAGTAATAGTTCCTGTGACCTTCCTAGTCACCTTAAATCCTTCTGAAGGGCTCCAGCTTCTTCTCTTCAGTATGCCCTGATATAATGGACCTCATCACCAGTGGGGATATCCCAGCAGGAAATCTGCCGGCATAACGCACAACGCAAATAGTGTTACCAAAATTCGGTCTGTCAATATTAGTGCCCAATCCCGAGTTGTGGTACAGCGGTAAATCCCCATTCATATTGGGTCCATTGGACCCAATGAGGCATTTTTGCAGCACTAATTGCGCTGTGGTAATTGCACCGAAAATGTGTGAAAGGTCAGCAGATTTACCTCCTGCTTAGAGCTGTAGGTAAATCTGCCAATTTTCCACCCAACTCATTGTTGGTTGAAGTGGTAAGATGGCGGTAATAGTGTTACTGGTTCATTTTTACTGCTTCACCCAACTTGTGTTGAGGCCCATACTCTCTTCCTCCTCACTTTCCTTACTCTGCAACAAAATGACACATCATCATTCCAGCCATGTTTCCTTTTATATTCCTCCCCTATCCACTGATAGGGTGCCAGTTGCCTCACAACTGTCTCTCCGTTTTCTATTTTGTTCTCTAGCATGTCCCGTCTCCTCTCCTCAGTTCTACCCCTGCTGTATCTTTCCTTCAGCTTTCTTTCAGAGTCCCATGCTCTGCCGTCACATGCTTCAACGTGGGTCTTTGGTGCTATTTTTGGCCGGCTGCCTCCTCTCCTTTGCCGTGCCCTGGTGGTGTCTCTGGTCCATGGGCCTTGGTGTTCCCAATAGGTCTGGCCCTCATCCAGTCCTAAACTCTCTCAGCACTCCGCAGGACGATGGCTCTGGTGCGACCTGGTTCCCGCTCAGTGTCCGTTGTGACCCACTGATCCGTACGGGTGCTCCATTTGGTCACATCTGTCTGGAATGTTCTGCCCTTAAATCGGGCCTGCAGAATTCTGGTGCCCTATATAGTTAAGAGTAGTTGTGGGTGTGGCAGCTGTCCCGCTGGGTTGCTGGTGCCCTATCTCAGGCTCATATTTTGATGATAGTCTTAATCAGAACTATTATACAACATAATTCTTATGAAATAACGAGTCTTGACATATATAGATATTTTAGATAGCTTTACATTTGTTACAATCTAAAGTATATGAAATCATAAATACAAATAATTCACCAGAATGTTAAGTATAAACACTGGATCACTGAAATAAAATAAAACATATATTCTAGCCAAAGTATCACACATTTGATGTCATGAACAGGTTTTTAAAGAGGAAATCCAATATGTGGGGCTAGAGAATCCTACTGTAGCAGGTCCCCACATTCCCAGCCAATAAGTGTGGGAGGTGGTATTTGTTGATATTGCCTTGGTTAGAGTGACCAATGATAGTTTAACCTAGGTTAGCCTGGCTCTGAATCTATAAGATCATGCATTTAACCCATTTGGAAATATTCATTAGGCAAGATATGCCATATGAACATTCAGACAAGAAATCAGAGAGGAGAGTGTGTCAGGGTCATTTTTATGAGACCAGGAAGTGTGTGACCAGAGTGTCTGGAAACCAGGAAAGAGCACCTGCTATTTATGTTGACCCAGAGGTAATATATATTACATCCCCCGAGCCTGTCTGGAAACTAGGGAAGACCACTCACAATGTATGTCAACCCAGAGGTGGTATATGGTGCACCCTCAAGGCCTGCCCCCCCTTTCTTACCTCTCCACTGAGATGTACAATTCCTACCCTCTTCCAGAAGGTATCAGAAAGTATCAGAAAAAGTACCCTTGTCTACAGATAACTGGATGTACATAACCCAAGACTGTGATTGTCCAACAAAATCTCTAAAACAAAACCTGAGTAGGTGTGGAGAATACTGTGAACCACTTTTTAACCCAAGCAGGACAAAACAGGTACTGTGACTCCAACTACAAACTCATGTTACAGGGCCTTGAGAGTGACATGGTCAGTGAAGGTACCATTATGGAGTCCAGTGGCCATCATGATGGAGCCAGTTGACTCCAAGATGGAACTCTGAGTTCTTATTTCCTCAACCCATGCAGTCGTGGGGCGGTCAGTCTTAACTTGGAGGAATTACGCTATGCAAGGGCTTGATGCAGGACCAATGGACCCAGACCAATCCCATGGCCCAATCTATGAGCCTCGACAGGTGCACACACTTCAGCTTTCAGTGAGCTCTATTAATCATGGGGCTGGATATAAAATGTTTGTGTGGCTGTTTGGAATTTATTGGAGAGAGGGAAGCAGAGCAAAGAAAAGAGGAAAATTAATAGAGAGGAATGAGTGCAAGGAGGGAGGGTGCAGGAGGATGGAAGAGAACAGAATTAAAGAAGAAAAGTTGAGAAAAGGGCAAACATCAAGGAGGAGAAAGGCAAGAGCAGAATGAGGAATGAGTATAATGGGGAGGAGAGCAGGAGAAGAAAATAATATATGCTTATGAAGGTGAGAAGAGGCAAAACCTTGAGAAGAAGGAGAAAGGCCCAAACAGGGAAATATAGGCATTGGAGAAGTGAATGAGCAGAAGGAGAACAACAACAAAGAAGGGAACATGAGGGGGAGGACAGGATGGGATAAGAGGAACCATGAAGAGGGGGAGAAACTACAATTATGGAGGATGTTGAAAAGAGCTGGGGTGTACAGAACGTTCTAGGAAAACCACAATGTTGGGCATGTTGAGAGAAGCAATAACAAGATAGGCAATCAGGAGGTTGGAGGTGCAGCCAGTGGGGCCTCAAGTGTTGAAGGGTCAAAATACCAGGGCTGAAGTAGTTGATAGGATTACTGATGGTGGTCAAGCACAGACAAGGAGGAAATCTTAAAAACACCATTTAACAAGCAAGTAATAGAGACAATCCCGGAGCCATCGTCCAGCTCTGGTGGAACTGATAAGTCCACCAGTGACACTAAAAAACATTGCCCTGAGGTGAAACCTATTGGTACCAAAGATAACACAGAACAAAATAAAACAGTAGAGATGGACCTGTTCTGGTGGAACTGGCAAGACCAACAATGACAATAAAGATCAATTGCCTAACAGTTCTGAGAGGAAACCATGGCTGCTAACTCAGGTGATTCCTTGGGGACCTGGGATGAGTAAGTGGTCTAAAGTAGGAGACTTGGTGTGGAACAAACAGAAAGAAAACAAAGCCTATGACCAAAGCAAAGATGAAAACACTCACAAGGGAGCCTGTGATGGGCTCCAACAATACTAAAGTAACAATGGAAAGACGTTGTCCTTAGTGGGTGACTGTAAAAATAAAGTCCTGAAAAAACACACACGAAAGATGGAAAATAAATTAACTGCCAGTATCCCAGGTAGTCCATCTCTTGCTGAGAGACATAAATAGCCTGTTCCGAGCAAATGATCATGGCCCTATGAACTGAAAGTTGCCATTTGACATTGGGCCTCTGAAACCAAGGCCATAACCCAAAAATTAATAGGATCAGATTAAAGGAAACAAGAAGAACCTGGTTTTCTTTGAAAAGCAAAAGACATCCTGATCCAGAACTAGCACTGCATGATTTGTTTTTAATTATAATCTGGGGTGGAGACTCTGAAAATTGTGCATCTACCCTGCACTCATTATTTCTCTTGGCCTCACTACATTTTCAGACATATGCTAACTTATTTTTCACGTTCGTGCCAATCCTAGCACAGATGGTTTGTTAATGTATCATGGCTTCTCTTAATACCCTATGCCATATAAATACGCAGACAAAGCAAGAAAAGGGATCATAAGGAACATCAGGTTGTGTGAATGAAAAAAATCAGTTGTGCCTGATTGGAACTCGAATTTACAGTCCCTAGATCCAATTCCTAGAACGAGAGTGGATATATTTCCTGGTTTCCAACAGATTCAGGGTCCTGCTGAGTTCCATCTGGAGCACAAGAGCATTCCAAGACAGAGTCCCAAAAACACACCAGACTTCGCTGATCCATGCTGCCTTATTTTCAACTACTGCCTTTCAAAAGTAGGCAAACTGCTAATTTGTAATTAAATGGCATAGCCCTCTAGAAATTAAAAATACTGAAGGAGATATCTACTGCTGACTAAAAATAACTTACTCTTCGGGAGACTGCAAAGGAATAGGGTCGAAGAGGATCTGGGAACTCTTATTAAACTTGCACCGATTAAAGACCATTATGTGCATCTTTGTAGTGCACAGGATGGTCTTTTATCATTGAGCAGCCAATAGTGTAAGTTTTTGGACAGGTAGCTGCTAATGAAACCATGGATAACTGGATTCCTTGGTTAATGGGGGTGGTCCTAAGCACAAGTGAGTGGCTTTCAAATAATTCCTTGGATATGTATGCCTTGGGGACTGTCTCAAACAGGAGGAGACTGGACGACAAAGTCAAAGTTAGGAATGTATATCTATAAAAGTCAACAATTTTTGTTTGTGGCGGGATTTGTGGTGAAGAGTTGTTCATTATGCAATTCCACACCATTTCAACAATCTGCACCAAATTATGCACAGTTTCATGTTAGGACCCTCCGGATATTACTGGTTACATGACATTAGGACACCCCACCCTTTTCCACGAATTTCAGTAAAATTCAACATGTGTTTGTGTGGGTTTGTGGTTTGGAGAAGTCTTGTTCCTTTTGAAATTCCACACCGTTTCACCAAATTGTGCCTTGTTTCCTGTTAGGACCCTCTGAACATTACTGGCTACATGACATTTGGACACCCCACCCTGTTCCTCAGATTTCAGCACAAGTCAACATTTGTGGGTTTGTGGGTTTGTGACTTGGCGGAGGATTGTTCCTTATATAATTTCACACTTTTTCACCAATCTGCACCAAATGTTGCATAGTTACCTGTTAGGACTCTCCGGACTTTACTATCTACATGACATTTGTATACCTCAACCCTTGCCCCGGAATTTAGCACCTCCACACATGAGACGGTTGCCTGAAATCGGAGAAACATCAATGTGGTTGTAGAAGGCTGGACCCGACATGAAGAACAACAAAACAAAGAACAAAACTATGGGACCTAAAAAACCACATTTCAAGGCCCTAGGATGCCCTGGGATGCACGGTTTCTGAGGTATTTGCACCGTAATGCACCGTAATGCACTGCAACAAACTGCAAATGCCAGGGTGAAGCGACAGGTGGGGAGAGAGCAAGTAGGTCCGACTATGCAGCACCAGACCAACTCTAGCCTCCCCGCAACGTCTGCTCCTGCTCCAGTGGAAATTGTCAGCCAGCCACACGCGCCCATTTTCAGTGCAGTTTACTTCCGGGTGCAAAGCACATCAAGTGATAAACGAATCGGAAAAGTGACCTACACGATCATTGATTTTCTAAAATTGATGCAAGTGTTTGCCAGTAACTAAATAAATGTTGGATCAATGTATGTAAACACATTTTTATGTTTGGTTGAAAAAAAAACACTGTTCATGTTAATTCTTCCTGTCTTTTATTAAACCTTAAGTGCTGGGGGCCAGACTTTCGAAAAATTAAAAAAGGCATGTAACTTGTGGTTATTAGTCATCTGGGGTACTGTAGGCAACCTGTGGAAAAACATATACACACAGACAGATTAGCCAATCAGAAACTACCTACCCCGGGTACGATTTTGTAATCACTGCTCGCGCAGTATGTGCTGAGTTCATCCTCCAAAAAAAAAAGAAGGAAATCATTCGCACCCCAGATTTACCCCAGGGTGCCACAGTCTTTCACGGTACCTGGACGATGGCAGCCTCCAGCCGTGTGGAGGCTTGTAGCGGGGATGGGCCCGTTTCAAGCCTCTTCAGTGGCTGAGGGGCTGCCACACACCCCGCCGTGGACAAAGTAGTGGAATCCCGGCTGAGGGATTCTCGGCCAGGTAATGCCCCGGCGACAGCCAATCAGAATGTGTTTTACATTCTGGTTGACTCTCAGTGGGTACTAATTAAATATATACAAGGCACCACAACCTCCATACCTCCAATCAGCCCCAGCCAGTATCATCAGTGGTGAGGGATAATGAAAGTTGAAAGCGAAAACGTCTACAGAGGGTGAATAAAAATGGTATTCACAGTGGCTGAATAGCTTCACATGTTGCAGCCAGTCCCCCTTACCCTGCACAATGCCCATCCCCCAAACTCTTTAAAGAGAAAGATGATATGCCTTCTGTCCATAATACGCTCTGTTAAGTCACAGAAGCAGAATAATGGTGTCACATATCAGAATGCCACATGTGGACAGACGGTTGTGCATCCAAATTTAGCAGTACTATCTGGTATCCCATTGGCTGTTACACAAGAAAGATCAAGTGGTACATGCCATTGGCAGGCATGTCAATGTGGCAACGTAGGTTGACCGGCAATAAATATCTACAGAAGAAGAATACAAAACATGCATGGGTGTTCTCTGTGACAGTTCTGTATAATATAACTATTAAAGTAAAAAAGGAATAAAGACGCTGTCCTCCCCTCTCCTCCATGCAATCCTGTACAGGTGTGCCTCTCTCTTTATCCTACCCCCACTTTAGATCTGTTCTGTTGTTACCTCTGAAAAGCACTCTGTTATGTATCTGTACTGTTGTATACCTCTGTAAAGCGCTCCGTTGCTTCTCAAAACTGAGTCTGCACTCAATAAATAGCATAATAATAATAGTAAAAAAATGTATTTCATTTTATTTGCATTTTTGAAGCGCTACAGCCCGCGGGCATCGAGGTGCTGTTACAGGAATTGTTTGTTTTTAGTTGCGTATTTATAACATGCTTAAATACCCAGAGGTTTCTAAGGGCAGACACAGGGATCGACCCGTATTTCTTCGTGTTGTTTTGTTTCCAAGGCGAGCACGTTGGCACTGAGCTATCCTCCTTGACGGTGTGCAATGGTGGTATTTCCAGGGAAGCCATGCTGGTAAAATAAAAGTCAAGAGCTACAAAGAGATAATATGGACATATGCAGAACATTGTGTCACAGAAGATGTGGACCTTACTGCCATGTGTTTCTTTCATCATTCCAAGTAATTGTGTTGCATGACACCACTACGTTCCTGAAAAGAAAATCTGGAACAGCACATGAAACGTTATATTCCAAGTGATGGCACAATATTTTAAAGTAAAGAATGAGGCCGCATCTTTTTTTAAATCTTCACCTGTTTTTGGAGATGTGGAGAGGTTGTTTGGAAGTTCTGACCTAACACAGGGAGGGTTCTCCCTCTGTGTTTCAGTCCTTTGGACCTGGTCGTGGTTAGGTCGTTAACCTGTGATTATCTTAGTGGCGTTGTACGTAAATATTTTTGCATGTAAGGGCTCATGTAGTTAATAGCAAATTATGGAGGAATTGGAAAGTAATACAATTGGTTTTGTGTGTAATCCTCTTTGCAACATGGAGCCAGTTGAGGTTTTTCAAGGCCTGTTGAAATATGGACCCAGGAATTGTTTTCTGGAATAAGTATAGATGCCTTATTTTGGATAAGTTCATACCTCTCAACCATTTGTCTTGCAAAGGCGGGTGAAATCACCCAATTTTGTTTCTGGCGGGTGAGACGCCCCCTGGAATGAATGGGCGTGCAGGAGGCCTGGCGGGTGAGTCAGCCCTTTGCAAGGTGGGTGACACCCGCCAAAAGCGGGTGAGTTGAGAGCTATGTAAGTTTCAGTTGGTTTTGTTATTTTTAGCCCTAGGCAGAGACACCAGACCCGAAGGAGACTGCAATTTCAGTGAAAAATGTTCAGTTGAAGTCTCACATTTTAACCCTCAGAGTCTGATCATCAGAGTGAATATGATCCACTTCAAGGATCTGCTGGCAGCAGATAGAGCAAGGCGTACTGTGGCTATTAGCATATTCTATGACGAGACTGGAGGCGAGCATTGTGCTTCAACTTCTTTAATTTACCACTCTTCAGCAGTTTCAACAAACTCAGAACCATAACCAACATTGAAAACAGTCTAAACAGACTTTTCTCCTTTTGAACTACAACTCCCATAGTCTCTGTAGTCCATCTCAGTCCTTGCTCAGCTATGACCACATCCTGTCCCTGAGCTCCTCCTCTTCTTTTACTGCTCTTCAAGCAGATAAGTACTATTTTGGTTATCTCCCTATTTTGGTATAAAAGTTTATGGTTTCAGTTAGTGTAAGATGAGATTAAGGCTGTAATAGCTATGCTGATTGAGGCTGTAATAAGAATGCAGTGAGGAATAGGACGTTTTAATCCTCAGCTCGATTATATGTTAGATAATATGGTTGATACAGCGCAGCGGTGCGTAGTGTTTTTCTAGCGTATATATAGCCCGGGCTGGCTTTGCCTCGATTTGCAGGCCCCGTGCCACATGCCCGGCACATCAGGGGTGGCAGCAGAAGCGAGGGCGAGCAGAAAGCGGGTCGCATGACCGCGCTTCAGCCGAGTTCGGCGTCCCACCCTGCGGGAATTAGAGCGGCAAAGATCCGACCGCGACTAGCGGCCCCCTCCCTTGGGAGGGAGGAGCCAGCCGCGTCAGAGTCTCGCACCCCCTCCTTTTCGGAGGCGGAGCCGAGGTGCGCTCACTTCCGTGTTGCCGTATTCGGTACAAGTGACACGGAGCAGCGCAGGCAAATGAAGCCGGGCCCGGCGGTGATTTTTTCTATTATCATTGCAGGCGAATGAGCGGCCCGTTCAGAGGGCGCGATAGAGCTTTGGGGAGCATTCCTAACACGCGCGCGTTAAGAGCGTGTGTCATGTATTATCAGCACAGTTGTGCGAGAGCCTTTGGGAGGCTCAGGAAGACGTGTGAGAGCACGTGACGCGTTTCCCCTGACAAGGAGGATTTGGAGAAGAAAGCCACCACAGGCAACTTTAGTATCTACTCTCTGTCCAGCAACAAGGAAATAATAATTTTAAAAAGACAATTGTAAAAAATGTTTTTGCTGATTAAAAGAAGGGTCACAAGAATAAGACCCAGCGCACCTAGAGTGAAAGGGCTTGCAGTGACACCCTTGCGGGTACAACAGACACACACCACCCACGCAAAATGTTGGAGTTTGAGTGGAGCGAAGAGGAGCAGACCTCAGATCTGGCTGCCAGCTTCAAGCAGGTGCTAGGAAATTCACTCATAGATGCAGTGGCGCAAGGGGTGAAACCCCTGCAGGATAGGCTGGAGTCCCTCGAAGCAATTTTGCACCAGCCCTTAGGCAGTGTCGGACGGATGGGATGCACCCCCGCGGAACCCTCAGAGGCAGGGTCATTGGGGAGTAGTAAGGCCCGTAAGAGGAAAGCCCCTCTTGACCCCCAGGGCCCTTCGGATGGGGCAGAAGAGAAGGCCCCGGAGGTCGTTGATGCCTTTGCAAAGCTCCGTGAAGCGTATTTGTGGCGTCAGACTGTGCCAGACCTCACGACCCCCACTCCAGGGGACGAAGAATATGGAGAAGAGGACCCAGGCTCAGGAGAAGAGCTGGAAGAATGTTTAATCCCCTCGCAAGAGGAAGAGGAGGAGGTAGAGATCAAACCTAGCGGAGCGAAGAGAATCCGCAAAGAAAAGCACCTCGAAGAGGTGGAGGAAGACATGTTTGACCCGGAGAGCATTCGGAATCCGAGGTCCTCGGACTGGCAGCCCTCGCCTAGAGGGACACAATGTATGACGATGAGGCTGCGAAAGGCACTGGATAAAGAGGTCCGCCAAAGGCTCCGAGCAGAATGTCCGAGACCAGATCTACCGGGGAAAGTGGCAGAGACGCCAGAATTGGACCCCAAAATGCTGACTTTCGTCTCAAAGACGACCAAAGATCCCCGGAAAGGTATCGATAGGTCCTGGAGGAGTTGTCAGGAGAAGGTGCTAGACCTGGCCAGACCCCTCGCTAAGATAATGGACCTGGCTGAGAGAGCCAAAGACACTGGGGAGGAAATAGACCCCGACGCCCTAGCGGGCTGGGCGCAGAGAGCAGTGTGCCTCCTGGGGAACGCCAACTGCGCCATAGCTTCTGAACGCCAAAGGGGACTCCTATTGAAAATAGATTCAAAGCTGAGTGATTTGGCCTCCTACGAGACCGCTGAAGCTGCGCAGGTACTCCTCTTCGGGGAGACCTTTGGCAAGGAAATGGGTTGCTTTGTAGGCACCTACGCGTCTCTGGAGAAGGCGCAAGCTTCCATAAGGAAGATTTTCCCCAGTCGAGTTTTTGGAGGGGACAGTCGCCACAGGAGTCGGTCGACTGGTCGTAACCAAGGAGGAAGAAGGCCCCAGAATCCCAAGGCCCAGTACTGGGAGAGTAGACAACAGGACTCCTTCTTCCCTTCCAGAGGACGCTTCCCGAGGGGTCGCAGAGGAAGAGGCTCCGGTCATGGACAAGGGTTCACTCAAGGTGAGAGCTGCATATTACCCTCCTGTAGGAGGGAGAACAAGCATGTTCTGGAAAAGTTGGCGCGAGCTTTCCAGCGATGCCTGGGTTTTGCAAGCAGTAGTGGGATTACGCCTGGAGTTCGTTCAGTCCCCAGTGCAAGCGCGCAGAGCCCACCAGCAGCGTTTAGAGCAAGCAGAGCAGAGCCTGCTAGACCAGGAGTTACGCCAGTTAGTGGCGAAGGACGCCATAGAGGAATGTTCGAGGGAGCCTGCTTTCATAAGCAACATGTTTCTGGTGCACAGAAAGGAGAAAGTGCGTCCAGTCATAAACCTAAAGGAGTTGAACGGGTGGATTGTGTACCAACACTGCAAGATGGAGGGCATCCATCAGCTCTGAGACACGCTCAGAGAGAGAGATTGGTTGACCAGGTTGGATCTGAAAGATGCATACCTGACAATTCCGATAGCAGAGGAGTTCAGAACTTTCCTAGCTTTTCGCTGGAAAGGACAGCTCTGGCAGTTCAAGACTATGCCCTTCGGGCTTGCTTCGGCTCCATGGGCCTTTATCAAAGAAATGAAGCCAGTAGCGGCAGCCATACGAGAGAAAGGCATAAGATTGATCATTTATCTAGACGATCTACTGCTACTAGCCGAGGATCGAGAGACCCTCAGGTACCAAACAGAGTGGGTAATAGACCTGTTGTCGTCTCCAGGGTTCCTAGTGAACAAGGAAAAGTCAGATACCGAACCGGCACAGAGGTTAGACTTTCTAGGGTTCATTCTGAATACCAGGAAAGCGACGCTGGAGCTGCCAGCTCGAAAGATTCGCGACATCAAGAGGGAACTCAGAGGATGTCTGCAGAAGCAGTTTGTATCTCTCCAGACCCTAGCAAGAATAGTAGGGCTGCTTGCAGCTTCTATTCAGGCCATATTTCCAGGTCCACTTCATGATCGAGCACTGCAGAGGTTAAAGATACGGCATCTACAGCAGGGCCTGCGCTACCATCAGACAGTGCCGTTGGATCACGAATCCAAGACAGAGCTGGAATGGTGGTTACAGAATATGGACGCCTGGAATGGGCGTGCCATTTTCGGAGACAGACCGGATCTAGTCATAGAATCCGATGCCAGCCGGCTAGGCTGGGGCACAAGGTGCAGAAACCTGCAGACAGGAGGGAAATGGAGGGAGGAGGAACTTCGCTTACACATAAATTGTCTAGAACTCCTTGTAGGGTCCTTTGCGATCAGGAAGGAGAAGATGAGATATTGTGTCCTCCTAAAGATGGACAACATATCAGCAGTGCGTTACATAAATCACCTGGGCGGTACCAAATCCAGGATGCTGGCCGAACTAGCGAAGGACTTTCGGCACTTCTGCCTACAGTCAGAGACGTCCGTCACGGTGGAATACCTGCCCGGAACGTTGAATGTCATAGCGGACTGGAACTCTCGGTACCTCACGGATTCCAGCGATTGGAAGCTGGATCCAGCAGTCTTTCAGAGGATGATAGAGAGATGGGGCTCAGTGCACATAGACCTCTTCGCGTCCCGGTTGAACGCCCATACAGCAGATTATTTCAGCTGGAGGCTGGATCCGGGAGCTCGAGGAACAGACGCGTTCCTACAAGACTGGAACAGAGGTCCACATTATGCGTTCCCGCCATTCATGATGCTGAGCAGAGTTCTAGCGAAGTGTCGGAGGAAGACAGCGGAGTTGCTATTGGTAGCACCATGCTGGAAGTCACAAGCCCGACACTCATGGAACAGGTGGTAGATTACCCGAGGCTTCTTCCAGAAGGAGAACAACTGCTCACGGACCCAGCTGGGTCGTATCATCCTCTGAGAGTGTGGGGGACTCTCCCGCTCATCGGGTGCAGAATATCAGGAGACGCTGGGCGCTGCCAGGCATTTCGGTGCAAGCTGCACAGCTCATTGCAGATTCCTGGGCTCCGTCCACAAGAAGGAGCTACGACGCGGCTTGGGCCAAGTGGACTAGCTGGTGCAAAGGGAGATGTCTTCATCCCATTTCGGCCCCTGTAGTGATGATTTTGAATTTCTTAGCGCAACTACTACAAGGTGGTAAAGCGTTTTGTACCATAGGGGTGTACAGGTCGGCCATATCCGCGGGGCATCTCCCTATTGAGGGAGTGCCAGCAGTGGAACACCCAGCGGTAGTACGGCTTATTAGAGGAGTCAGATTTAACGTGCCTCCTGAACCTCGATACAAGACGGTCTGGGATGTCCTATCAGTTCTTAAACTAGTGGAGAGTTGGCCCGGGAACAGATATTTATCTATGAAGCAGTTATCAGGGAAGCTAGCGATGCTGTTATGTCTAGTTTCTTGTAAACGTGTAACAGACGTAAGAGCCCTGGAGGTAGATAGGAAGGCATTTGGGCCGGAAGGCGTGACTTTTACAATCGTGGGAAGAACCAAGACGGGGTCATCTTCAGTTCACTACCCATATTTCCCGGCTTGACCTAAATGGTGCGAAGCGAGCTGCGTAAAAGAGTACGAGAGCAGAACTGAGGAGTTCAGAGCAGCGAGTACGAAGCAATTGCTGATTGCGCGCAGGAAGCGATTCAAAGGGGTGTCCACAGCTACTATAGCCAGATGGGTTAAGGAAGTGATGCAGGCAGCAGGAATAGATGTAGAGAAGTATTGAGCGCATTCTGTGAGAGGAGCGATGGCGTCCAAAGCCTATAAGACAGGGGTATCCCTCAGAGATATTATGTTGACAGCAGACTGGTCGAATGATCGAACTTTTAAAGAATTTTATTTCAAGCCGACCGAGAGTTTAGCGGTCGCGGTGTTGGGAAGCTTTGAACAAGCATAATGCTCGCCTCCAGTCTTGTCATAGAATAAAGATTACCCCTGCTAGCTGCGCAGGGAGTATTAATTCTATTAAAGACTAGGAGGCGAGCATTAAATTCCCACCCAAAGATGTATTGTGCTTTACATTGAATGATTGTATGTCATTATAATATGATAATAGTGTCAATACATGGACACCACCCTGATTTTTTCTACTTTCTGTTATTCCTAGGTGAGGAGCAGAAGAATAATTGATGGAGGAGGCTAGCAGAGGTAGTCGCCAAGGTCGAGGAAGTTCGACATTCGTTTGGAATGGTTAAAGTCGTTGCCAGTTGCAGGACTTAGTGTGGAGTTCTTATTATGACTTTCAGAGCGAGTAAAAGAGAGGAGGAGCTCAGGGACAGGATGTGGTCATAGCTGAGCAAGGACTGAGATGGACTACAGAGACTATGGGAGTTGTAGTTCAAAAGGAGAAAAGTCTGTTTAGACTGTTTTCAATGTTGGTTATGGTTCTGAGTTTGTTGAAACTGCTGAAGAGTGGTAAATTAAAGAAGTTGAAGCATAATGCTTGCCTCCTAGTCTTTAATAGAATTAATACTCCCTGCGCAGCTAGCAGGGGTAATCTTTATTGTTGTCAAGTGCTTTATGAATTTCATCTTTCATGAAAAGATTTGTTTCCATACTCCTGTTTGAGCAAAAACCAGTTTGTTGTTGTAGAAGGTATACATCACTGAGGAGGACCAGTTTGGTGGCAGCTATCCTTTTCCAGGATAGGCTCTTATTTTATTTTATATTTATTTTTTCAAGGTGCAACAAGACAAGGTGGGAACAGGGATGACAAAAACAAAAAAACAGTACTACTAAGCCTTGTGACATTCGGATTGTGCAAATGCAGTAACAAGAAGTACGGGGGAGAGGGGAAGGGGGAAGTACTGGTCAGGCCAGTAGGGCCCGTGTGTTAAGCGGGTGCCAGGGGAGGCCAGGTGTACAGAGCCAGGGGAATGCAGAGAGTGCAGGGGAGCTCCAGGTCCACCTGCTAAGTGCGAGGTACGGGGCTGGAAGGATTCACGGGGTGCAGGCCCAGACAGGCTAGTACAGGGGAGGGGCCCCAGAAGGAAGGTGTGAGTTTGGGGGGTCAGGGAGACCAAGTGCAGGGGTAGACTGAACAAGGAGGGCCTGGCGCACTGTAAGAATCTGCAGGAACCAGGTAGCCAGTCAAGAGGCAGAGGGGGACATTAGCAGGGAGGGGGAGAGGGAAGGAGGAAGAGAAAAGGATGGTCTTGAGAAGCTTACGGACCCTAAGGAGATCCAGCTCAAGTCTGAGAGGGGCAGGGAGGCCATTCCAGAGGGAGGCACCTGCGGAGGAGAGAGATCCAACCCCCACTCTCTGCTAGGAAAAACATCTGATCTGCAGAGAGTTGTAGCTAGAAGACCAAAGAGATCTAGCCGGGAGGTACTTAGGGAGAGAGAGTTGGATGTAGCAGGGTCTCAGGTACCAGAAAGCCTTGTGGATGATGCAGAAGGTCTTGAACTTGATCCTCACAGCAACCATGAGCCAGTGTTTAGGGCTGGAGAGATGAGGTCCCTGAACTTGAGGCCAAGTATAAGTCTTGCAGTCCTATTCTGCATTATTTGAATGTGGTGAGAGGAGGAGTTAGGCAGATTGAGGAATAGGTTGCTGCAGTAATACAGCCTGGAAAGGACCAGAGCTCTGGAGACATTGAGTTTTTGGGGAAGGTGGGGAAAGAGAGAATGCAGCTGAAACTGGGCTTTCTTGGCAAGGTCCATGATTTGAGGAGAGAAGTAGAGGGAGGGGTTAAAGATGACACAAAGGCTTTTTGCCTCACAGGAGGATGAGGGGAGGGGGGCCATGGAGGGTGGCCAGAGCGTAGTGAGGAAAGAGGCAGCAGGGGTCCCCATGAGAAGGACCTCAATCTTACTGGAATTAAGGCATAGATTGTTAGCAGAGCACCATGCCTGAATAGCAAGCAGACAGTCAGGAATGAGAGAGGAAGAGGTGGAGGCAGAGGAGGAAAGTTTGAAGGAGAGCTGTGTGTCATCCGCATAAAACTCGAAGTTAAGAGAGAAGGCGGAGATCAAATGGGCTAGAGGGGCAAGGTAGATGTTGAAGAGCCAAGGTGATAGGATAGAGTCCTGAGGGACACCACAGATGGAGAATGAGATGGGGGATAGAAAATGACCCAGTTGAACCTGGGAAGGTCGGTCAGAGAGGAAGGAGATCAACCAGTCCAGAGCCAGGTCCGTGATGCCAAGGGTATCACAGAATTGATTGACCGACTGTATCTAAGGCAGAGGAAAGGCCAAGAAGGATGAGAACGGAAGGAGAGTTGGAATCGAGGTTAGAGAGCAAGCCTTCACAGGTGTTCAGGAGTGCAGTTTCCATGCTTCTGGCAGCTCTGAAGCCAGGACTGGTGGTTGTGGAGGCAACCAACAGATTCAGTGTGGTGGATAAGCTGGGAGATGGCCAGATTCTCCAGGATTTTGCCCAGGAAAGAAATAATGGAGATAGGGCGGTAGTTAGCCGGACAGGAAGGAATGACGGAAGGCTTTTTGAGGAGAGGGTGCACAAGGGAGTGCTTGAGGAGTAACGGAAAGGATCCAGTGGCAAGGGAGTGATTTTAGAAATCAGCCAAGGCTTGAGCAAGGGAGACAATGGTGTCCTTGACAGTTCTGGAGGAGCAGGGGAGCACCTGTTTCTATGAGACTTTCATAGAGCGGACTTGTCTAGAAACCTCATGAGGTTATATGGGAGAGAAAGAAGAGAGTAGGAGGGAAAGGGGAGGGGGCCCAATGGAGGCCTGAGAGCAGGTGGGGTAGAAGGGAGAGGTGTAGAGGGCAGTGTAGACAGGATGTGAAGTGGGAGGCCAGTGCAGTGCAGAGGGCCATGGAAGGCAGAGGATAAATGGAGACTGCAGTAGGATTGGTGAGTTCCTTGCAGATTTTGAAAAGTTCAGCCACTTTTTTAATGGCCGAGAGATGTAGGGTTGGATGTAGGCCCTCTTGTTCGAGCAGATGGAAAGTCTGTATTGTCTTGGAGCAGGCACCTGGCCAGTTGGTCAGAGGATGTGCTTGAAACCTGCCACTTCTGCTTAGCAGCTCAGAGCCAGGTCGGAGTCATACCAGGTGTTGCACTTGGAGGCAGGCTTCATGCAGATCCTCATGACATGGGCAAGGATGTCGAGATTGTTGAGATGGAGAGTTGAAGATCAGTAAGGGCTGTGTCAGAGTGAGAGTCAGTGGTAGGAGTTGGAGGGGGAATGAAGGTAGTGGAAAAAGTAGCAACTGACACTCGCTTCATAGGTCAAAAGATGGAGAAGGAGAATGGCAGTGCAGGCGTGGCTTAGCCAAAGGACCCAAGGAAGTCCAGGTGAGAGTGCAGGAGAGCATGATCAGACCAGGAGAGAGGAGTAGTGAGAGGGTTTGAGATGTAGATGTCAGCAGAGATGAGAGCATCTAAGGTGTGTCTGGCTGAGTGCGTTGGACTGGAAGGAAGAATAGAGAGGGAAAGAGAGTCACAGAGGCTGCAGAAGAGTCCAGAGAGAGCATTAAGGGAGTTAAGGTGAATATTAAATTCTCAGAGGAGGCTAATCTTGGAGGTGAAGGACAAGAGGTGAGGTCAGACCACACTGAGAGGAAGAGGGAGACTGGGCCAGGTGGCCTGTATATGGCGGCCAGAGTCCGCGAGAGTATAGGAGAGACACCAAGCCTGCAGATGAGGCATTCAAAGGAGGAGTAGGACTGAGTGGCTATGATAGTAGCAGAGACCCATTCAGGGAAGATCAGGGCCACTACCCCCCAGACCAGTAATGCCTGGACTTGGAGAGGATCTTGTAGTCCTCTGGGAGGAGAGTGTCAGAACTTGTGACAGAGCTGACCGTGAACTACATCTCGGTGAGAGCGAGGACTTGGAGGTCGAAATCTCAAGGAGGCGGTAGATGCCAGAGTAGTGTTTGACGGCAGAGTGAGAGTTGAGGGTAGCTGAGTGGAGCTGGTTGCCACTTTTAAAGGTCTTCCAGGGAAGGGTGCAAGAAGGTAGTACACTCATGGGCGGTGGCAGAGAGGCCAGAGGGTGGTAGAAGGAGGAGGGGCGGGAGAAGGGAGTATGTTGATGAGAGATGGACGACACCTATCAAGAAGGAGGAGGTTGGGCTGAGACCCCTGGACCATGACAGTGACTATTAGGTAGACATTAATGATGGCTCTAGAGGAAAGGAAGTATGCCAAGAGTACTTCCCAACGGGTGCCGCCATTAATGGTAGAGGAAGAGAAAGGGAAGAGCACTGAGAACATATGGGTAATCCAAAGAAGGAACGACAAAGAGGATGTCAGTGACAGTCTGCCTGGAATACGCGTTAACATAGGTGTCAGCAAAGGAAAGGCCTGGATTGGAGACCAGGAGATCCTTCTTGAACCATTTCCTTCAAGAGGTCGAAAAAAAGATATGATACGTTATAGAATAGCGGTTAGAGAAGATAGGGGAGAGAGAAAGCACCATGCGGGGTGAGCGGGGGAAGAGGGAGAGTTGGAGAAACTGCAGTGCACGACTCCGAACTACAATACACAGAAAAGCAACAATCTAGAATCATATGTCCAGGATAAAGGGAAAACACCTAGGTTTCAGCATAAAGCAGACAGCAAGACACCTAGAAGCGAGTTTGCTAGATAGAGGGAAAGAATCTGAGTTAGAGGGATAAAGGTAAAAGCCTAATTTTCAAACACAACAGCATTGCAAAAACACACAGATTTGACTTTCCTAGATAAAGGGGAGAAGCCTAATTTTCAAACACCACAGCCGAAGCAAAAACACACAGATTTGACTTTCCTAGATAGAGGAAAATATCCCCCAATGGCTAACTATGACAATTGAGCTAATGAAAGATATGGATAACATACAGCTGTGACATGCAGCAGACTGCAAACTTAGCTAATGGGAGCAGTAATGGCTGTTCTCCCTGCCGGCACACTTCTTACCTTGTCAGTCACTGCTGGTTGATGGCTGCGCTGCATGCTCTCACGGTGAACACAGGTAAACACAGTCTGGAGCTGCTACTGTAGGAGTTGCTCTTTACCTCACGCCCGTAGCCTCTGGGGGCTGCACAGGCAGTGAGCCTGCACTGCTGGGGTCAATTTGAGGGGCCGAGTGCACAATCAGGGGACAGGGGTGAGTTGGGAGGAGGGGGAAAGCAGACCAAGGAATTGGAGAGAATCCCACACAGGCTGCAATGCGGCTAATGAAAATGAAGTCCCCAGACAAAGGGCCTCATTACACGGTAGGCGGTAGTAGTTTATCGGTACCGGTAAGGGCACCGGTACCGGTAAACCCTACCGCCTTACTACGAGTTCCCTTTGCGGGACCCGACTTTAACGGCTGGTTTTACCAGCCGTTAAAGTAGGGTGCCGCAAAAGGACCTCGGAGCTAATTACGGTACCGCAATTTGCAGTACCGTAATTAGCACCTTCCCCATTCCCATTATGCCCTATAGGGGCAAAAATGGGAATGGGGAAGAGCCTTGGAGAATGGGGAATTACCGCCCCCGCTCACCTTGGAATAGGGCGGTAATTCCGCCATCCACCAAGACGGACACGGTAACATACCGGCGGCAACCATGGCGCTAATAGCCCCATGGTTACCGCCTACCGTGTAAGGAGGCCCAAAGACAATATTCAAAGATGAGAGCAGGATCTCGAAGTATGAAAAATCACTCACTGCAAGCCCTCTGCAGTAAAATAAAAGCAGCCAGAGCATCAGCAATGAAACCCTGCAAAAGATTTTACAAACAGGGCCAAGTGCCCAATCAGGCGACTGGGGCGGGATGGAAGGAGGGGGAAAGCAGACCAAGGAAGTGGAGAGAATCCCACACAGGCCGAGATGCGGCTAATGAAAATGAGGTCCCCAGACAATGAACATTTCCCAAGATGAGAGCGGTAGCACTAATTATGAAAAAACACGCAATGCAAGCACTCTACAGTAAAATAAAAGTTGCATGGTGCATCAGGAATGTAACCCTGTAAAAGATTTTACAAACAGAGGCAAGAGCCCAATCAGGGGACAGAGCAGGTTGGGAGGATGAGGAAAGCAGACCATAGAAGTGGAGAGAATCCCACACAGGCCACAATGTGGCTAATGAGAAGAAAGTCATTAGCAGACAAATTCATATTAGAAATGGGTCTGTAGACATGGTCAGAACTTTTGTTTGTGTTATGGTGACAGAATTCAGCGATGTTGGCATACTGCTTAATGTTAGTGTTGCCTTACAAACTATGGTCAGTGGTACAAGCAGATTAGCTATTTTTTTCTTAAACAGTGCAGCTGGTCATAGATCAAATTATTAAGCTGGTGGTGCTTAGGGCCTTTTCAGGGTTGCGCGGATCGGCAAAAATCCAGAGATAACGCTATTACTGCTCCTCCCAAACCTGAATTTGTGCGGAAAGTGGGAGGCCTGCCTCTACCCTTTCAGCCCATTTGCAGCGACATTACTGCAGCACTGATACTGCCGACGGTAATAGCACTGTTACTCCCCCATAGAGTCCTATGGATGTTACAAAAAATGGGGACCAGCAGCCTTAGCACAACTCAGGATCCAGCGTTAATAGTGCTGGACCAAGTTGCGTTAACGCTAATTGCGTTGGTGGTTTCCCAGCGCATTTACTGCCAGGAAACTACCAAGGCTGTGATGAGACCCTTAGTCATATTAATCTGTGTTAGGCAAGATTGTATTCAGTACCCTTTGGGTGCACTACAACAACCCTGAACTTCTGGCAATAGGAACCCAACCTTTGGTATACGTCTGTACTACGGAGGTTGGTAGCGTGTTGAGCAGCCAGGCTTATCTCAAGAGGGGTCAATGTGAGCTGTAGGGGAGTTACACAGAGATTCACAGTGACAAGTATTCAAATAAACTTGTACACACAAGGTTTCTTTATTAAACAACTATTAATTTATTTAACAGTCAGTTAGAGTAAGCCTTCTTCAGAAGGGGGCAACATAAAGCAACATACAAATACACTTCAAAATACACACTCTTAGTTTTCTAAATCAGCAAATACCCTTTTGGGATGGCCCACAGACACTACCTACACCCTCAGGTGACTTCAATAGTTAGGGTGCTGGGGACATTAATATATTACTGTTGCATTTAGAATTTTATTGAGAGGACTGTCAAAGAAAAGAGGTTTCAGAATCAGACAAGTATTCACACAATTATTCTTAAGCAGGTAAGTACATTCAAAATAACCCGTAACTGCAAAGTCACTTAAACCCTTCCTGGAAGGAAGACACAACACATAAGCAGAGGAGAGAAGAGTCATTCAGGAAGGCAGGCCAGCCAATGTTAAGATAGCCAAAGTCAAGGTGAACTGAAGCACTTCTTGCAGGTAAGTAGAATGTCTTGCACAATGTTTTAGAAGTCTTTGTAGAAAAGAAGAAATAAAAGTAGGGCCACAAGCTGATTAGGCTTGTGAGGTAAAGAAGCTGTTAGCAACTCTACAAATGCAACCAAGACAAGTTTCCAACAAGGACAAGTGAGGTTACAAAAGAAGAAAAGTGCAGCAGATGGCATATGTTCCTGTGCAGCTCTGCAGATCCTGGTGTTCCTGGGCCTCAGTCATGGGGGCAAGAGGGAGGAATTCTGGGGACTCCTGCACTGCAATGAGATGGTCACCGACTGCAACTGGCAACCTTCAAACAAGTGGCACTTCAGTGTTTCAGCTCCTCGCGTCTACCGCATATAGCAACACTGCAGTTCCTGGCTGTCGAGATGGGCTTTCCTTGCATCTGGGGTCTAGCACTCTGTTGAGGTGGCTCAGGCTCGGTCAGTACTGCTTCCTGGGAGTCCGGAGGATCTACCTGGAGCTCTTGGCCAGCTTAAAAGCAACACACACGATCTAGTGTTCCTCGCCCTGGCTATTGAGTTCCAGCAGCAGCTGCAGTGGAATTTCAACCAGCTCCAAGAGGATGTCCAGGTGGCTTACTTTGGAGTTGATTGGTCCCACCAACTCAAGGGGAGAAATCATCCTTGCACGCTTGCACGGCGTCTCTAGATGAAACAAAATTGGAGCTTCAGCACAGTAGCAGGGCTTCACCGGGCAAACCAACGGTCCAGGAGTTGCAGCAGGTGTCTCTTCCAAGTTCTTCTTCGGATTCCTTCGTCCAGTGGTCGACTCTGCCTTCCAAGCCAAAAAGCCTTGCCTTTTATGCAGGTTGCTCCCATTCATTCCAGCATAGCTGTCAGTCACCCAGCAGGGTGGCTGTCCTTGCCGGACATCCAGCTAGCCAATCACCTAAGAGTGCATTCCTGTCTCCTAGGAGACTAAGCATAGGGGGTTTCGGGCACCTCCCTCGATTACTGCCCCCACCAGACACTCTGGAGCCAGAGGTGGGCTTCATCTCAGAACAGGTTATCATGCCATGTTCTTTCTGGAGAGGAGCGCCTGCTACCTTTTTTAAAATATTTTCAAGGAACTTGGGTTTGGTCACCCTGAGTTACGTGGGGACAACCAGACGTGGACTCCCTGCTCACTGTGCTCAGAGAGGCACAGCTTCACCTCACTGATGAGGCATAACAAGGCTGAAACACGTGTATGGGGTTGCTGTTGGTACTCTTGTTCAGAGAGGAATTGCCATAGCATTTCGGTGCTGGACTGCCCATGTGGGCGGGACAAAGACTAATATGCAAATGGATATTTCCCATCTGTGAAAGGTACAGTGAGAAAAACGCGTGTGCTGCAAACTCTCATCTCAGAACAGGTTATCATGCCAGGCTCTTTCTGGAGAGGAGCGCCTGCTACCTTTTTTTAAATATTTGCAAGGAACTTGGGGTTGGTCAGTCTGAGTTAACTGGGGGCAACCAGACGTGGACTCCCTGCTCACTGTGCTCATAGAGGCACAGCTTTACCTCACTGATGAGGCCCAACAAGGCTGAAACATGTGTATTGGGTTGCTGTTGGTACTCTTGTTCAGAGAGGAATTGCCATAGCATTTCGTTGCTGGACTGCCCATGTGGGCGGGACAAAGACTAATATGCAAATGTTTATTTCCCATCTGTGAAAGGTACAGTGAGCAAAGATCGTGTGCTGCAAACTCTCATCTCAGAACAGGTTATCATGCCAGGTTCTTTCTGGAGAGGAGCACCTGCTACCTTTTTTGTGATAAATCTCAAGAAGGACCTTTCCACATAGAAATGGCAAACAAAGAAGACCGGGCCTTTTTGACAACAATCGCACTCATGGGTGCTTTACCGTGGCTGCGAACGCAGCCCACGGTAGAGACACACAATGGTAGTAAAAAGCAAACCACTGCCATCAGCCATTCATCGAGGAAAGGGTAACATAAAAATGTTACATGAGAAGCTAGACAAAGGGGATACTAAGTAAACCCTCCAGCACCCCATTGTAAGATAGTGTGTGCTGGGTCTAGAAAGTTACAAATGTTAGTAAAGTCAATTTCACTTTACTGCTCTTGGAAACAGTAGTTTATCCAAGAGAAGGTATTTAAAACTTTTGGGAAATTTGAAAGAATTCCCTGTGCAACTGCACTGAAGGTGCTGTGTGACACAATGCAAAAGATTATCCCAATGGAGTTTGTCAGGCTCCACAACCAAAAGAAACACAGTATTCAGAATCATATTAAAATACATGAGGGAGTGGGGAAAAGGGTCTCAGTCTCTCTAGGTTAAAAATTTGAGTCCTCAAAATCCAGCAAAGTTGCTGGGGGTCTCTAAGGTAGAGAGGAATTAGCACATTTCTGAGGATCCTCCCTAACACTGGTCCCCCTCAGACTAAGGGACAGGTGGATTTGATCCACCCCTGGATGAATCTCCTTACTCCAGTCGGTGATACTTTCTGGAGAGATCATCAGCATTTTGGTGATTACACCCTGACCTGTGTTCTACGGTAAGATCAAACCCTACTAGGTTGATTGCCCATCTTAACAATTTAGGATGTTCCCCCTTCATCTGAATTAACCATCTCAAGGGTTGGTGGTCTGTTTGAATCACAAAAGTAGATCCATACAAGTATGGTCTAAACTTCTTCAAAGACCACACAATAGCAAAACATTCACATTCTATGGTTGCCCACCTTGTTTCAGGGTCCTTCAGTTTCCTACTGATGAAGCAGATTGAGTGTTCCCTGCCTTTCTCATCCAGCTGACTCAGAACTGCACGTATACCTGTATTGGAAGTATCAGTTTGTACAATAAATGATTGGTTGTAGTCAGGAGCTCTCAAGACTGGAACTTGACAAAGGGCTTTCTTAAGTTCTTCAAATTCCTTAGTGCACTCCTCATTCCACCTGACCTTCTTGGGGAATTTGGGTGAGGAGATCACATTCAATGAAGAAGCTATGGTCCCATAGTTCTCAATGAAGTTCCTATAATAACCTGTGAGACCTAGAAAGGCTCTCACTTGGGTTTGAGTAGTAGAGGTGGCCCAGTCTTGTACAGCTTGTCCTTTGCTAGGCAATGGCCTTATTTCACCTCCTCCTAACTCATGTCCAAGGTAGACCACTTTACTCTGACCAATATGGTACTTACCTGCCTTTATGGTCAGATTGGCCTGCTCAAGAGCCTGCAATACATATCCCAAGTTGTCAATATGTTATTTCCAAGTAGGGATGAACACTGCAATGTCATCCAAGAATTCCATGCAGAAATCCTCCATCCCATTCAGAACATGATTAAACATCCTTTGGAATGTAGCAGGTACATTCTTTAGTCCAAAGGGCATAACCTTAATCTGGTAGAGGCCTTTTGGGGCTGAAAATGCAGTTTTCTCCTTGGCATGGTCTGTCAGGGCTATTTGCCAATAGCCTGAGGTTAGGTCAAACATACTGAGGTACTTGGCTGAACCAAGTTTGTTCACTAGCTCATCTGTCCTAGGTAAAGGATGGGCATCAGTCGTGGTGACTGCATTAAGAGCTCTATAGTCCACACAGAATCTCAACTCCTTGGATTCTGCCTTTGGCACTAGTACAACAGGACTAGCCCGTGGACTTGTAGAGGGCTCTATTACCCCAAGATCAAGCATCTTCTTGACCTCTTCCTTTATGTGAGTTCTTACATGGTCTGACATCCTGTAACCCCTGCTTCTGACAGGTACACAGTCACCAGTGAGATTCTCGTGCTGGCCCCAAGGGGTCAAGCCTGGTGATAGTGAAAACAGAGGGGCAAACTGATTTAACAGAGTTCTTCTCTCCTCCTGTTGTTCCAGTGTCAGATCAGAAGAGAGATTAACTCCTTCTATCTTCCCATCTAAAGGTCGTCCCCTGAGGAGGTCACATTGAGGCTCACTCTCCTCCTACTCCTGAGCAGAGGCTAGAAGCAAAGCTCCCAGTTCTGGTCTAGAGTCATAGGCATTTAGGCAGTTGGTGTGAAAGACCCTGGGGGCCTCCTTAGGATTGCCTAAGTCCACGAAATAATTGACCTCTCCAAGTTTTCCCACAACCTTGAAGGGTCCAATCCATTTGTCCTCCAAGGCCCTCTGCCTTGCAGGTACAATAATTAGAGCTAGCTGATCTTGAGTAAACTCAACTATGTTGGCCTTCTGTTCATGCCAATGCTTCACCAGAGCCTGACCTGCTTTCAAGTTATTAGAAGTTTCTGTCATCATGGTGTCATTCTCCTTTGGAGACCTAACACATAGTCAGTGACTGTCACTGGCTTGTGAGAAGGATCACTCTCCAGCCTCTCGTTGATTAGGCTCAATGGACCTCTAACCGGGTGACCATAGAGAATCTCAAAGGGGCTGAAGCCAACTCCTTCTTGAGGGACTTCTCTATAAGCAAAGAGAAGGCATGGCAGTAGAAAGTCCCACTTTCTTCTAAGGGGTTCTTCTAAAGCACCTATCATGCTTTTCATAGTTGTATTAAACTTATCCACCAACCCATTGGTTTGGAGATGGTAGGTTTTTGAGAACTTGTAGGCCCTCCACAGTTTTTCCACATGGCTTGCATGTAGTGGGACATAAAATTGGTCACACTGTCTGAGATAACCTCCTTAGGAAAATCTACCCTGGTAAAAATACCAAGGAGGGCCTTAGCCACTGCCTGAGCAGTAACAGTCCTCACAGATATGTTTTCAGGATACCTGGTAGCATGGTCTACCACAACCAATATAAATCGGTTGCCTGAAGATGTGGGAGGGTCTAAGGGACCAACAATGTCGATTCCTACCGTATCAAAGGGGACTCCCACCAAAGGTGCCCCATTCTTGGCTGGACTCTTGCCAGAAGTCTGACAAGTATGACATCTTCTACAGAATTTATTTATATCAGACCCCATCTTGGGCCAGTAGAAATAAAGAGAAAACCTTTCCTTGGTCTTCTTAAAACTTAACTGACAAGCTAAAGGAATCTCATGGGCTAACTGTAGAAACTGAGGTCTCACCTCCTGAGGCACTACAAGTCTTCTATAGTCCCCTGGGGTAGACTCAATAGGTACACTGTAGAGGAGGCAATTTTTCTTTTATTTTTTTATTTGCATTTTTAAAGCACTCCCATGGCCCGGGGGCTTCGAGGCGCTGTTACAGGAATATGTCTTAGTTGCGTATTTATAATGCGCTTAAAATACCCAGGAGTTTCTAAGCGTGGACCCGGGGATAGAACCTGTGTTGCTTCATGTTGTCTTGTTTCCAAGGCGAGCACGTTGCTGCTGAGCTATCCTCCTGGGCCATCCTCCCAGTACCACCTGTGCTTCCCTGGCTCTTGCCCTTCCAGCTGGGAAGCTGTCTGTTGGCAACGTCCTTCAAGAGTAGGTCGCCCTCTTTGACCTACAGGGGCCACCTTCTGCAAGCAAAGTCTGCAGCTCAGGATGGTCTTTGGGATTCAGATCTCCAACAGGGGGAAGGTCTTCTTCCAGCTCTTTGTCATCAGTAGCTGATTCACCATCCTCTGGTTGTTTCTCACACTCAGCCTCAGCTGGTGGAGGGGTCATTGGTGTGACCTGGGACTGTCCTCTCGGGGATGTCCTGGTTTTGTGCACAGGAGTGATACTCTTCTTGTTTCCTGTGACCTTGGGTTTCCCCTTTGTCTATGCTTTCCTGGAAGTAGAAGTTTGTTCCTCCTGTGGACGGGGTGTTATAGGGTCCTCTGTAACAATCCACCGAGAGTCATCTAAAGTGAGCTCTCTGGCCTTCCTAGTCTGCTCCTGCTTCCTTTTACTGAGAGATATGGGGGTGCTTGGTACAACTGCAAGGCACTCATTACGAGTTCGGCGGTAGCCATGCCGTTATTGGCGGCATGGCTGCCGCCGAAATCGCGTCTGGGTCAGGGTCCTCAGAATGAGGAATAACCGGGCCATTCCGAGTTCGGAAGGCCCGGTAATTCCTCCCTCCAAGGACCCGGACCCGGTCCTTCCCCATCCCCATTTCAGCCCCCATAGGGCTGAATGGGAATGGGAGAGGGAGCAAACAACGGGCCATTACGAGTTGGCCCGTTGTTTGCTCCCTCTTCCCCTTGCGGGACCCGGTAAGCATGCCTGGTTTGACCAGGCATTGCTTCCTGGGTCCCGCGAGGGGACCTCGTAATGAGGCAGTACGGGGTAAACGGCGTCGGCACCATTTACGGCGCCGTTTACCCCATACTGCCAGGGTCGTAATGAGGCCCCAAGAGTTTTTAAGTCATTCCCCAACAGAACTCTCCCAGGCACCTCACTTTGTACACTGACAGGTATTCTTACAGTCATATTGTTGCACTGGATGAGAACTGGTAGTATTGGAACCAACTGGACAGGGCCTCCAGCAAGCTTAGTGGGGCCTTTGGGTGCCTTAGCAACATCCTCAGGTTTGAAAAAGGTTTAATCCACCACTGTGATGCTGGCCCCAGTGTCTCTAATGGCAGGGGTCTCCTGACCATTTACGAGTACACTGTCCTTGTAGTATTCTGTTGTGTTATCTGCAATAGAGTTATACACATCTAAATTCTGCTGTTCCCACAGACCCAGGGACACTAAAGAAACACTGGCTGAGACTCCAGTTGGGTCACTAGCCAATAGGTGAAAGTTTCCACTGGCCATATGTACTTCTCCCTCAGGGATGAAGGCTAAGGAGGCACTGTGGACCCCTGAAAGTTTACCATTGCATCTAGGATCCCCTTTCACATGGTCAGTAGACCAACACGCATAACATTTACCAAATGCTTTCTGGAATGGGGGTTTCTGCTGACCTCTCTCTGGTTTGGCACCAGAGGTTTCACTAGATTGACCTGGTTTCCCCAATGGCTTAGCCTTCTTATGTTTGTGGCCCTCTGTTGGATGGGAGGTTTCAGAATTATCTTTGTCATATTTCTTGTGCTGCTTCCCCTCATCCTTTTTGTGAGTGTCCCAAGAATCCTTGTGAGTGGCCCTGTTGGCAACACACAAGTCAGCAGCTTTAGCTAGCGTCCTGGGATCAATTACCTTTGAGTCAGCCAAGTCCTGTCTCAGCTCAGGAGAGCAGGCATGAACATTAGACTCCAACAAAAATAGATTTCTCATTCCTTCAAAGGAGCTCACTCTGTAACCCTTAACCCAACCATGCAAGTGTTTCAAGAATCCACACACCCAGGTAGCCCAAGGGGCACCATCAGTCTTTTTGAGGGTCCTAAATCTCTTAAGGTAGTGGGAAGGAGTTTTCCAAAATCTAGCTATCAAAAGTAGCTTCACATTTTCATACTCCAATCTTTCAAGTTCCCCCACCTCCATTACAGCATCAGTTGAAACCTGGGGGAGCCTAGACAAAAGCCAAGGAATCAACTGATTCCCTGTGAAACCCTGAATCCCATAGTTATATTCAAAAACACCCAACCAATCCAAAATATCAAGTTTCACATCATACATACTCACTGTTTCTTTTAATTGGAGGTGTTTTACCGTGATGGAAAGGTCCACCACGGAAATGACCACATGAGAAATGTATGATATACATAAATGATTCTACATTTTTCATGCGGACATTCCTTGTAAAACAACGCCAAAACCTAACACCTGACGACACCCCCACCCCACCCACACCCCCAAAACACCCCCACACCCCTACTTACCTCTGACCTCGACGTGCTATGTCCTTGTGACGTTGTTCCCTTTCACTGCGGTGATCGGCAACCGGCGCCACAGAGTCCCTTTCTTTCTTTTTTGTCGGGCAACCGCGGGGTGTCCCCCACAACCCTGGCTCACTATACTATATAGTATAATGAGCGGGTTGTGTTGTGAGGGACACCCCCGCAGCCCCCATAGCCTTTTTTAAAGTTTTGTTTTTACTCTGGCCAGCTGCGGGGGTGTCCCCCGCAAACCCTGCTCATTATACTATATAGTATAGTGAGTGGGGCGTTGCAGGGGACACCCCCGCAGCCCTTGCAGCCTTTGTTTTTTGGATTTCGTAATTTCAGCCGATTTCACTTCTTTACTGCACTGGAAGACGTAGAGGACTCTGGGATAGAAACATTCTCAAGTGAGAGAAGTTCCCTAAGTTTGATGTCCTGATGTTTGGTTTCAGCTTGGATTTGTAATCTTTTAAATTCTGGACTCAGTGATGGGCATTGTGGGGTCCCAGTGTCTAAAGGTTGAGGCAAATGAGCATGTTGAGGCAAAGAGGGGCTCCGTTCCTGGGGCTCCTCTCCCTCCACTGACTCTTCTAAGACATCAGAGTTAGACTCTGCATTAACATCCTCATTATCATTTTCCACATTTCCTGGGTTAGTAGGTGTGACAGTCCTACTACCCAGAATTTGATCATTCAAAAATCTTGCAATTAGTTCATTTGTCTTTATTTTAACAGGCAGATTCCTGACTTTACACATTTCTTTCAGTTGCTCTACTGTTACCATAATCAGGGCTTCCTGACTGAAGTTATCCATATTTGGCATGTTACAATTGCTTTTCTAGGGGAGCCTAGCCTTGTGAACGTTTTTTGTTGAACAAAAGCAGAGTAAATTCTTAGTGTAACAACTGTACATTAGATCCTCTCCGCCTGCCACCAGTGTTAGGCAAGATTGTATGCAGTGCCCTTTGGGTGCACTACAATAACCCTGACCTCCTGGCAATAGGAACCCAACCTTTGGTATAAGTCTGTACTAAACAGGCTGGTAGTGTGTTGAGCAACCAGGCTTATCTCAAGAATGTCAGTGTGAGCTGTAGGGGAGTTACACAGAGATTCACATTCAAATAAACTCTTACACACAAGGTTTCTTGATTAAACAAGTATTAATTTATTTAACAGTCAGTTAGAGTAAGTCTTCTTCAGAAGGGGGCAATATAAAGCAACACACAAATAAACTTCAAAATACACACTCTTAGTTTTCTAAATCAGCAAATACCCTTTTGGGATGGCCCACAGACACGACCTACACTCTCAGGTGATTTCAATAGTAAGGGTGCTGGGGACATTAATATATCACTGTTCCATTTAGAATATTATTGGGAGGAGTGTCAAAGAAAAAAGGTTTCAGAATCAGACAAGTATTCACACAATTATTCTTAAGCAAGTAAGTACTTTCAAAATAACACCCTATTGCTAAGTCAGTTAACCCAGAGGAGAGAAGAGTCATTCAGGGAGCCAGGACAGCCAATATTATGTTAGCCAAAGTCAAGGTGAACTGAAGCACTTCTTGCAGGTAAGTAGAACGTCTTGCACAATGTTTTAGAAGTCTTTGTAGAAAGGAAGAAATTAAAGTAGGGCCAGAAGCTGATTAGACTTGTGAGGTAAAGAAGCTGTTACCAACTCTACTTATGCAACCAAGACAAGTCTCCAACGAGGACAAGTGAGGTTACACAACAAGCGGTAAGTTCTCTTAGACTGTACAGTACCTTTAGGTTGAAGAAAGGATTCTAAGTGACCCGTCAGTGGCTGATTTTGCCATGGCTGGAATGTTCGAATGAGAAAGGTGCGAACTACCAAATGTTTGCACCTTTCTCATGCAAACACACTTACATACAACGGGGGCTGCAGGTGTTTCCCCCGCAACCCCCGCTCACTATACTTTATAGTATAGTGAGCGGGGGTTGCGGGGGAAACCCTGCAGCCCCCATTTTTTTTCCTTTTTTTTTTGCACGTGTGCTACAGGGGTGTCCCCCGCAACACCCCGCTCACTATGACACACAGTCCGATCGTACAAAACCGAAGAAAAGTGCAGCAGATGGCTTCTGTTCCTGTGCAGCTATGCAGATCCTGGTGTTCCTGAGCTTCAGTCGTGGAGACAAGAGGGAGGACTTCTGGGCATTCCTGCACTACAAAGGGATGGTCACCGACCACAACCGGCACTCGTCAGACAGGTGGCACTTCGGTGTTTCAGCTCCTTGCGTCTACCACAAATAGCAACACCACAGTTCCTGGCTGTCGAGATGGCCTTTCCTTGCATCTGGGGTCCAGCACTCTGTTGAGGTGGCTCAGGCTTGGTCAGTCTAGCTTCCCGGGAGTCCGGAGGATCTTCCTCGAGCTCTTGGCCAGCTACCGGGCAAACCAGCGGTCCAGGAGTTGCAGCAGACGTCTCTTCCAAGTTCTTCTTCGGATTCCTTCGTCCAGTGGTCGACTCCACCTTGAAAGCCAAAAAGCCTCACCTTTTATGCAAATTTATCCCATTCATTCCAGCCTAGCTGTCAGTCACCCAGCAGGGTGGCTGTCTTTGCCGGACAGCCAGCTGGCCAATCACCTAAGAGTGCATTCCTGTCTCCTACGAGACTAAGCACAGGGAGTATCGGGCACCTCCCTCGCTTCCTGCCCCGCCAGACACCCTGTAGCCAGAGGCGGGCTTCACTTGTGAATCCCACCAAAGAAAAAACAAACAAAGGGACCAAACCTAGTTTGGGGTGCAGAGTAAATCTCAAGAAGGATCTTTCCACAAAGAAATGGTGAAAAAAGAAGACAGAGGCCATTTTGACAACAATGGCACCCCTCGGTGCTTTACCGTGGCTGTGAACGCAGCCTGCGGTAAAGACACACAACGGTAGTAAAAAAGTAAACCCCTGCCACCACCCATTCATCGAGGAAAGGGTAACATAAAAATGTTACATGAGAAGCTAGACAAAGGGGATACTAAGTAACCCTTCCAGCACCTTATTGTAAGATAGTGTGTGCTGGGTATAAAAAGTTACAAATGTAAGTAAAGTCAATTTCACTTCACTGCTCTTGGAAACAGTAGTTTATCCAAGAGCAGGTATTTAAAACCTTTGGGAAATCAGAAATACTTTCCTGTGCCATGACACTGAAGGTGCTGTGTGACACAATGTAAAAGATGATGCCTATGGAGTTTGTCAGACTCTGCAACCAAAACAAACACAGTGTTCAGAATCACAATAAAATACCTGAGAGACTGGGAAAAAGGGTCTGAATCTCTCCAGGTAAAAAATTCAAGTCCTCAAAATCCAGGAAAGTTGCTGGGGGTCTCGTAGAGAGGAATTAGCACATTTCTGAGAGTTCTCCCTAACAATCAACTGATGGAATTGAACTGCATAAACATAGGTACATGGGTCTAATATAGGGTGGCTGCTCCATCTGATTGTTTTTGGTGTTCAATGTTAGCTTGGAGTTTGGCGATTGTATCTTTAAAGGCCTTAGCAAGAGTGTTGGCTAGTTCCTCTGAGTATTTGGGTTTATTATGAGTTTTTAATGGAAGGGGGGATTTATTGAACTTTTGAAACCTTTTTTATTTTTACATTGTGTAGATGTGGCAGGTGTTCTTTCTTACAATGGCCCCATGGTAGTCTCTGCTATGTATTTTGCATGGCAGTTTATTGTCAAGCGACTTTATTTCCTCTATTTGTGTTCTATATTGTGGCCTGTATTTTCAAGGGAGGCCAGTTCATCATTGAACAATTTGTTGTTGATTGTGGTGATGGTTTTTATTATTATTTTATTTTTTGTGCGCAATAGTGCCATGATGCTTTATTCTTCTTTTTAGGCAGTGTGAACATTTTTAAAAATTTAGTTTTTTGACTTTGTTCATTTCTCTGATAAATATATGGTGTTGTGTGTGTCCTTTTTTATTAGATTGTGTATGTAAGGATTGTGAATGTCCCATTCATTTTGTAGTATGTGGTGATCGACCATGAACGTTCAACTTTTCTTGTCTTTCTGAGGGCCCCTTAATTTGACTTTTGCATCTCTGTGTTGTAGCCGCCCTGCAACATGGGGTTAGGCTCCATGAATGTGCCCCTCTATTTGACTTTTGCATCTCTGTGTCATAGCCGCCCTACAACATGGGGATAGGCTCCATGAATGTACCCCTTCAATTGACTTTTGCATTCTCTATTTGATGTTTGCATCTCTGTGTCATAGCCGCCCCGCAACATGGGGTTAGGCTCCATGAATGGCCCCTCTATTTTGACTTTCGCATCTCTGGGTCGAAGCCGCCGTGCAACATGGGGTTAGGCTCCATGAATGCACCCCTCTATTTGACTTTTGCAGCTCTGTGTCATATTCGCCCTGCAACATGGGGTTAGGCTCCATGAATGTGCCCCTCTATTTGACTTTTGCATCTCTGTGTTGTAGCCGCCCTGCAACATGGGGTTAGGCTCCATGAATGTGCCCCTCTATTTGACTTTTGCATCTCTGTGTCATAGCCACCCTGCAACATGGGGTCAGGCTCCATTAATGTACCCCTTTAATTGACTTTTGCACCCTCTATTTGATTTGTGCATCTCTGTGTCATAGCCGCCCTGCAACATGGGTTTAGGCTCCATTAATGTGCCCCTCTATTTTGACTTTTGCATCTTTGGGTCGTAGCCGCCCTGCAACATGGGGTTAGGCTGCATGAATGTGCCCCTTTAATTGATTTTTGCATCCTCTATTTGACTTTTGCATCTCTGTGTCATAGCCGCCCTGCAACATGGGGTTAGGCTCCATGAATGCACCCCTCTATTTTGACTTTTGCATCTCTGGGTGGTAGCCGCCCTGCAACATGGGGTTAGGCTCCATGAATGTGCCCCTCTATTTGACTTTTGCATCCTCTTTTTGACTTTTGCATCTCTGTGTCGTAGCCGGCCTGCAACATGGGGTTAGACTCCATGAATGTGCTCTCTTTGACCTCTTTTTGCAATCTGCTTGTGATGTAATTACCTCTGTACGTTTCTATATGATGTAATCACCGCCTGCGCTTCCTTTCTGTAACCAGAAGCACTGTAACCAATCTCTTAAGTATATGCTCCTAGATACCTCTGGATTCTGTGTGGTAAATAAATAAGTAAATAAATAAATAAATAAATCAAATGAATAGATGCTCTCAACACTAAGTCCATGTTTATGTTTTGGATTTTTAATTAGAGGTTTGGAACCCATATTATTCATGGTTTGGGTGAACAGTTTGGAACGTGGATTATCTGGTTGGTCACTCCACAGGTAAAGTTGTTACGAGGCTTGCATTTCTGAACATTTCTGGAAAACATTGTACGTGGTTCGGGGAGATCCACAGACCATAGTAACTGTCATGGAGATGTTATTGTTGATGTAGAATTAACGCACTGATTTTTCGACACAATGAGTGGGAGATGTGTCGACCTGGAAAATCCTTTGTCCCTCTGGATAGCTGAGGTCTACTCCTCCTCTTTTGTTAGTTCTAGTTGATATCATTATTTTTCAGACAGACGGTACTACAGAATCAATGACTATTTTGTAATTGTCAGTGAACCATGTTTCTGTGATTATTAATAAGTTCACTTTAAACTCGTCTATGCATTGGCAAACATGTTTTGTAGTTCTGATAGCTGGTCTACTCTTTACTGTGCCTATTTATAGAGATGTGATTTCTGATTTCGTTTTTAACAGATAGATTGTGGGTTTGGGGGGTTTAGGACGAAAGCTGAAGTAGGGCCTGGAATAGTAGGTAAGAGTTGCCTGGAATGTATTGGGCTCGTAACCTTAGTAGCCTTTCTGAGGTCCTATACATGCCTCCCTGGAGCAGTGTTCTGGGGCCTTTCCTGTGTTGCTGGCACTGGGTGATTTCCTAAATTAATTAGGGATAATGTGCTTTGAGGGTCAAGGTTCAGTTGTAGATTGCTACTGTCCTTGAGTAATCTGCTATGATTTATAGTCTGTCATCACCCCAACTACATGAATGGTTCCCTTGTTATGTGTTGTTATGGTTAATTTGCCTTTTTTGTGTTGCGGGATGGCTATGTCCCAGCATAGTCCTGAGTTTGTAGGGATTTTAGAAAATTCATTGAAAAAGGTATTTAGGGTCATCTGCCAGATATGTATGTGTTCCGTAAAAATGAGAATGTCAGACTACCATGGTCCCAATGCATGATTCCAAATAGTTATGTTATGTTATGTTACTTTGCATTTATATAGCGCCTTATGTACCATTGGTATAGTCTCAAGGCGCTGGTAGGTTGAACGCCCTCGGGAACCGAAGTTCAAGTCAGTAGAGAGAGTATAAAGGCGTCAAAGATGCGTGTGCGCACCGTATATGTGTGCTGCAGGTGTACCATTCATGTGGAGGCAGCTTCTTAGCATTAGGTGTGGTGGTTGAGGGTTGAGGAGTATGTGTTCGTTCTGGCCGGATTATCCAGATCGATTGAGGCTGCGTTAGGCCTGAGGAGAACGCCGGCTGGAGGGTGTAACCAGCAGTGTTTAGTTAGAGTGATGTGTAGTATGAGGAAGATGTTGGTATGAGAACAGCTATACCGAATGGTGTCATAGTATCGCTGTGTTCTAGTTGGGTGATGGTGTAAAAGAAGAGAGTAAGCGTGGTGATGTGATATGATGCGTATGAGATCGGATTATATCTACATACTTATCCAGATCGTTTAACTTCTGAGGACCCAGAGAGTTGAAGCATCTGGCCGGTATTAGAAAACCATGCTGGAAACACAGCATAGTAAGGACACCCAGTCTTTAGACAAAACCACCATAAAATGAAAACATGGTAAAACTACAAAATGGCTAGGGTAAGCACAGTGAAAATAATGTTTCCAACATATAGCCAACCTCATAGCATGGCCAACTAGCACCATAGTAACAGCCCTTTTATCGAATCAATGAGTTTGTTATGTGCAAGACATGCTTGTGGGATGTCTTAACCCACTAATCCAAGCCCTGCAACATCACTGTGCATTGCTGGCAGCAGAAACCTCAGAAATGGCCGCCAGAAAGCATGCTGCTTGCTAGAAATCAGCAGAAAGTGCGCAGTGAAAAGCTGAAAAATAGGCCGCCATCCACTTTTGCCTATGTCTGTGGTAACACAGGAGACCACTGCCAAAACCCATCATTTGGCTGCCCACAGAGCAAAATCATTGCAAAAGAAACAGAGTTGTTTCAAAAATCTGTTTTTATTTGTTGGCAAATTTGCAAAAATCATGGCTCACAAGCCACCCAAAAAGATCCAACTTCCTTGTTGGGTGGTCCACATCATTCTACTTCAAGAATCTACATAAATATAAGGTCCACAGAAGTACATGTTATCTGAACAAAGTCCACTTTTGAGGATTGCTTGCTGGAAGAAATCTGTCAAAAATGGGTGTAATACTGTTACTCACCTCTATCAGAAGCCGGCGATTTAAAACCATCTTGTGTAAAGTTGTACATTGAACCCAAACTATGCCAAAGAAAGACTTGCTATCAGAAGCCTAAGAGGTGGATACAATTCAAAACTATATTCTGAATAGGCTTAAAGTAAGAAATTGTTTGATGTATATGTTAAAAATGTGAGTTATATTATAAGGCAAGACAATTTTTAGACATTGGGTTTAGGAGTTAAAGTTTCCCACACTGTGCTTCAAACAAATTCCACACCTCTCCCTGAACAAAGGAAACTTCCCCTACCCTTTGCTAAGAAATTGACCGGCTGTTGTGAAAGGGAACTAGGAGGGGCACCCTGGCCTGTTGCTCTCAGTGCAGACAAAGGAATCCTTGGGCTGAATAGGAATGCTAATTCGGGTGTGACTGACAACAAATTGCTGGCAGGAAGAAGGACATGTGACCCTCTGAGTCAGCCCAGCTCTGGAGGCGGACCAGACTGAAAATGTGGTTTTAACATTGGATTAAATATATGTTTAAGGAAGTACCTCTAAAATATTGTGCCGAACTGACAAAAATGTGAAACTTTGAGATTGTTAAAATGAAAAATGTGCTCACAGTTTAAGACTAAGCTGGAATCCATGCGATGTTCTGAGACTGAACCCCGGAATTTATTCATATTGTAACTACTATGTTTATGCAAGGAACATGAAAAATGACAGAAATGTGCTCAGAAGGGATATGCATGCATGTATGTATAAAAATTGGTGCAGAACTAATATTGAGAAACCCACCAAAAGCGTGAAAAAGTTGTCATTTCTGAACCAAAGCTTTTACGAAGATCAGAGTTGAACAGAAATGTACCTTAGGCAATCTATCATGTAATTTATGTAGTATTAACAAGTTGTGGATATTGTAAATATGTTTTTTTAATGAAAAATAAGATATACTGTACAGAGAAAAGGGGAGGGTTTTTTCCCCAAAGCCATAAACATGACACAGGATGACACATTGCTCCCTTCTCTAATCAGGGGATAGGAAATGCTCTGACCTATCCGATCCTTAGAGGGTTGGGCATAGAGAATCAGCCTTCCCACCCACTTTGGAAATACATAAATAGGCACTTCTGAGGACCCAGAGACACACACTTTCCACTTCTCAACTGATTTCTTGGCAAAGCACCCTGCAGGAAGATCCAGGCTCCAGACATAGATGAGAATTTAGAATCCAGACTCCAGAACTTTGAAGCAGAGAGGCCTAAACCAAAAGCTGAACCCTTCTCAGCAGGCCTTCAGAATCTTTTGCAACCTGATTTTAACCCCTAAACTTCCAAGGGGCATCTCACATTCAACAGCCGGGCTGTGCTGTTTTGCTATTCTAGCCAAGAACCTTGCTTGAACCCAAGATCCAGATCAGTCCAGCAGAGCTGTAACCCAGAACCCGTCAGATCCAGTCCAAGAGGCTGCGCAGACCAGAGTGCCTGAGACCTGTCCGGTGGCGAGAGAATCCCAGCCAAACCCTTGGCCAGATCTTTGACGGGGCCCACTCCATCCAAAGCCATAGGAGTGAGTATCTAGTTTAGAACTGTCCATAGTCATATCTTAATTTAAAGTAATCCTATTCCAACCATTTCAACCTATCCAGAACTGCATTATAGAATCTTGTGTCCATCCTGAATTCTTCTCATTATATTGTCTGTGATAATTGTAGCAATAATCATCTTTGCGCTGATATTTTTCTGAAGAGGGACAGGTGTTTTGACGGACAGAGATCAGAGCGGAGGCGCCGCTGTTCTGGTGGCTGCCCGTTGAGTGTCTTGCTTCTTCATAGCCCCTTAGTATAAGCCTATCCTTGTTGGTAAATCTTTAAAGCACAATCTTTCATTTTGAAATCTTGACTCTGTTTCTGAAAAATCGACCTTCACATAAACCTCTGCAACTTTTGAACCGCACGTCCTGAAAATCGAAATTTAACTGTCATTTTGAAGCTAAGATCCTTTCCAATTCCTTATAGTTTTGCTGTAATTGCGTTTCCCGCACGTGGAAAAGTTGCAGCGAATTGCAATTTGGTTCAATTTCACCACTTGTCAAAATAGCTGTTTCTTGTTTTCAACTGATGAATTTCGTTTTCAATCTGATAATCATTCATAATCATTGCTAGTGTTGACCTGAACCAATCCAAAGTAACTCTCACTTATCCTGAATCTCCTTTAGTGAATTAAAGTAATTTTTAGCATTTTTCCCATTCATTGCAAACCACATTTAAAAGTGATTGACCTGTTTTCCTGTTTTAAAATCATACCTGTTCTCTCTAAGCTTGCTGGGGGAACTGGGATTGAACTGCATTATTGATTGTATCCCTGAAGCCTGTGTGCCCTCATTTCCATCTCTTCATATTGCATAGTGGGGGGAGTGAGTAGTCACAGGGGAAAGAGTGATCATATTGTCTTTTGTGGAAATCATATCAAGTTTTATTTCTGTGTGGCATTCTTTCCTATTATTGCATTTCCTTGAATCCATATAAAGTATTCTCTGCTGCAGTATCCTTCCTATTCCTACTCCTAACTGATTAAAGAGATTGTTGATATTGTAATATTACCCATTGCTGATCATTGCTCATATTCATAAGTGTGCTATTCAGATATTATTCTATTCATAAAAGTGTGATATATATATTGTTCAATTCTTCAAATAAACCTTTTAATTAGTAAAACAAACCTACTTCTTGGCTCAGTGAGGTCGGGGAGATCCAAAGAGAGGGGCGTATATAAGGGTTCATCAGCCAGATTTAAAGTACTTGTACTAGATACTTGTATTTAAAGTATCTATGTACTTTTGCCATTGCTGGGGACTGTCGAATCTAGGTAACCTTGATCTATGTACTTTTGCCATTGCTGGGGACTGTCGAATCCAGGTAGCCTTGATCTATGCACTTTTGCCATTTCTGGGGACTGTCGAATCTAGGTAGCCTTGATGTATGCATTATTGAGACTGAGAAACACTGCCGCCCTCTGTGATTTAGCCCATCATGTGTACTACTAAAATTGCCCTTATATACGCATTCTGTACCCTGCTCGGGACTCTCCTAACCATGGCCATAACAATGACCTTGACTAACTCTGTACCCTGCAACTTGCAAGATAGAAACTCACGACTTAGAGCGAGACTGCCTCGCCCCTATGACATCAAAAACAAAAGAACTAGACCAACAGGCCCTACACTTACCTCAATTACACCCGACTCTAACTCTCTTGCACCAATGGTAGGAAGGCATCATAAAACACATACGGACTCCCCTTACTCCACCAACTACAACCAAAAGAGGCCCAACACTCCCAGCCCTAGATCCACCAAAAGAAAAACTACTACCCCCACCCTATCAGGAGCACTCATCAACGCGAGATCTCTTATAGCACACAACACTGAAATTGCCGATATACTTGCTATGGATAATTTAAACCTCTTCGCAATTACTGAGACATGGCTCCATGACGCCGCAGGTCCCGCACTCATGACTGCCATACCTGACAATTATAATATACTAAGAGTTGATTGGCCTAACTCCAGGGGACGGGGCATAGCCATCAGCATCAAAACCAAGTTAGATGCAAGACTCACCCCCCACCCGGAAATCACATCCTGCGAACTTCTTTTGGCCAAAATACCCATTTCTAATAATAGCACACTAACTGTACTACTGCTGTACAGACCACCAGGCCCTTTAGGCAATTTTGAGGAGGACCTATCTAGCCTCCTTACCAACAACATCAAAGAATCCACCCAACTCCTCCTACTAGGAGATTTCAATTTGGGATTCAATGATAACGAGGACAAACAAGCCCACTGCATCCAATCCATACTAGCTGATCACGGCCTCAGCCAGAAAGTCCTAGCCCCTACACACATAAAATGACGGACTCTAGGTAGGATAGCTAACCGAGATTGTGATATCACCATCTCTAATATTTTACCTGAAACCTGGACTGACCACCACCTCATCTGCTTCGCTTCAACCATTGAGCATCCTGAACCAAACAGCCAGGAAATAGTACCATCTACGCCAACCAGAAGTAAAAAAGAAATCACATCCGAAAAACTACTCCCACTCCTCCTGCCAGCTCTCATCACTAATGATATCAACCCTGACCCCAATGTATTAGTTGAGACATTCAACAGTGCTATGTCTATAGCACTGGATATCATTGCCCCGACTAAATTACATAAAAGCAAAAGAGAATCTCACCTCAATTTGTGGTTCTCCCCGCACCTTAAGGAACTACGAATCCAAAAACGCAAACTCCAAGCCATCTGGAGGCACACACCTTCGGCAGAGAACAAAACCCTTCTTGATAATCACACCAAAAAATACAAGAAGGAAATTATCCAAACCAAAAAAGACTCATTTAACGAGAGGATCAGTAAGGCTAAGTCCAACTCCAAAGAATTCTTCACTATCCTCCGGGAAATGGAAAATCCTATTGCTCCTATAGACAATGTCCCCAAGGACAAACACTGGTGCACTAGCATCCAAAATGCCTTAGCTAATACAATTGTCACCCTCCAAACTAAAATTGCCAAGAGGAAAGCCGCCCTGAGCCCGACAAAAACTCATACCTTCTACCAAACTGACGTACCTAGTTCAGCCACCCAAAATAGCCACAAACCCTTCAGATTCACCAAAATCTCCACTTTGGCAACTGAAAAGGTGGTTTTATCACTAAAGCCCTCTAACTGCCAAGGCGACAGTTGCCCAGCACAAGTTAGTAAGGACGCAGCAAGAGATTTAGCACCCTTCATCTCGAAACTAATTAACACGTCTTTCAGAACAAATGTGGTACCCGCTAACCTCAAAGAATCTTGGGTATTGCCCTTGCTTAAAAAACAGACCCTTGACCCAGCTATCCCTACCAACTATAGGCCCATCACCACAGTCCCATTTCTCCGTAAAATCATAGATAGAGTAGCCTACCTCCAGATCCAAAACTATCTGGAGACGCACCAACTACTAGGATCCTGCCAATCCGGATTCAGACCACTTCATGGTACCGAAACGGCACTCATTGACCTTAAGACACAAATCGACGAGTTGAAGGATAAAGGTAAAACAGCTATGCTCCTACTCCTTGACCTATCGGTGGCCTTTGACCTGGTGGACCATGCAGTGTTATGCAACCACTTAGCATCTGCCACCCACTTCTTAAGTGAAGCTATAGACTGGGTACAATCCTTCCTAGCCAACCGTACAATGAGAGTGTTCTCCCCTTTAGCATCAGCGGACCCAATTCAAATCACCTGTGGCGTCCCACAAGGTTCATGTGTCCCTCCCACTATGTACAATATTTTCACTAAGCCACTCTTTGACAAACTTGACAGACTGGGGGTAACCTATACTAATTATGCGGATGACACGCAGATCCTCATACCACTTTCTGGCAACTTTGTAGAAGACTCAGCTCTAGTAAACAAGATCTACCTCCTCATTCAGGCATGGATGGCCTCCTACGGCCTTTGCCTGAATGACGACAAAACAGAGATACTGATCCTGGGTTCCGACTCCAACCTCAAAAAACTCAATCCTAACTACCGTGCCTTCAACATAAACGGCAACATAATTAAAGTAGCAACCGAGGTTAAAACATTAGGTTTCTACCTCGACTCCACTCTATCCCTGAAAAAACAAGCTAATGCCCTTGCCTCATCCACAGCGTACACTTGCAAATTAATCAGATCCTGTAGACCCTACCTTTCCACAACTAAATGTATCACACTAGCCAATGCCCTAGTAATGTCTGAATTAGACTACTGTAACGCCCTCTATGCGGGTGCCAGCAAAACAGTCATTAAAAAATTGCAAATACTCCAGAACAATGCGCTAAGAGCAGCCCTGGACATACCCCGTAGAGCCCATATCTCTAACATTAGGAAAGACTACCAGTGGTTAAAAATTAGCGATAGAGTCCTCCTCAAGATGCTATCCCTCACCTACAAAGGCCTGAATAACACCGCACCCCGTACATTGTGGCTAGACTGACTAGAAAATCTAATACTTACCATACTAGAGCTTCTAACCACCTTCTACTTGAAAATCCCAGATTTAGACTATCCAAAGCGGGTGGAATAAGCTTCCCTGTTAAAGTTGCCCATGCCTGGAACGCACTGCCCTCTGCACTGAGAACTAATCTACCTTACACCAGATTCAGACGCGATGTGAAAAGTTGGCTTTGGACTAATGACGACTCACACTCAGCGCTGAGGCGCTAAGGCAGGTGCTACTACGAGCCGACTGCCCTGTTACTCGATAACAGTCCTTCTTACACACTGTATTCTTGTATCGCTGTTTATGTTCTGTATGTTTCCTATGCGTGTAACTCAAGCTTAAATATTCTTGTATCTGCTGTGCCCGGCTACCCCTGGGTTTGGAGCGCATTATCAAATAATAAACTACACTAAACTAAAGAACTTTTGACATAAAAATATATAAATAAGGGTTTCCATTGGGTATCCCATACTAGGCATTGACTTAGTTGAAATTCTGGATTGAAGTCACTTACAATACCAGAGAGAGCTTTGCAATGACAGCACATGTTTTCACTTCTCTTCCAGTTCCTTTGAGAGAAACAGTGATGGGAGAGAGAGTACAAGTGTTTGCCGGTCACAGAAAGAGAACAGGTGTAGATAGTGTACCTTCATGAGCCACATAAAACCGTGCAGTTCCATGAACAATATAAGTAGCATTTTTATGGGGGTCATTACAACTTCGCCAGAAAAACACCAGTAATTGCGTGATGCAGGTATTACCGTTTCTGGCCGACTGGCCGCCAGAATTCCTGGCACATTACAGGTTCTGAGGAATGCAACCACACCCTGCTGGAAACGGTAATACCAGCACCATGCAATTTCTGGCGTTGACAGAAAAGTGATGGTGTTTCTAGCAGAAATGTGTCTGCAACAGCGATACCTGCACCCAAACTGCCAGAATCACAGGTGCTGGTCATTCCGGCACAAGAAATGGCATCATTGCAGGAACGGTAGGGTTGCCGGAGGCCATTTTAAAAAGTCAATTCACTTAAAATCCCCCACTTCCTGCTGCCATCTGGCCCAACTGCAAGTGCAAACATGACTGGTAGTGGAAAATCTAGAGTCATGGAGGTCCATGGAAGCCAAAGTTCAGAGAGCCAGAGCTGGCTACACTCGCGGACAGGACACTGTGGTCATGAATGCTGAGGCCCTCTTTGGGGCTGGCAACTGCAGGACCAGCCAGAGAAGGCAGACGTGCAGCTCAATCTTGCACATGGAGGGCACTGAGAGAGTCGGGGCTCCAGAGGCTGAAGCTGGGACCCATGGCGATGGTGGTAAGTCTAACAAACTCCATTTAAATGCAAATGTTGAGTCCAAACACACGCATCCCCATGCGATTAACACCAAATGTCAAGGGAACAGGTCCAACATGTGTCAGTCACAGAAAATAGCCCAATCGCACACACATGCCAGGGGATTTGGCCAGATGTAGCCATGCACCACCACTGTATCCAAAATGCACAGCCCCTCACATGGACACCTGACGAGTGCCCATGTGTGCCAAGGGAAAGCAGGACAGGCATTGTTGGCCAACCGCACACACACAACATGCCACCTTGGCAGACCAATACTCAATGTGCACTCCCACTACTCACATGTAGAAGCACAGATTGGAGCAAATAGACCAAAGAAACAACATGACAAGGGCAGGGCACACACAATGTAGCATGAGTGTAATGCAAGCCTGCAGATGTGACTCCCAGAAGACTTGCAGAATGTACGCCTCACCCTAAAAGGCACATCCTCTGACAGTGATATGCCTGGACTGTCATCAGGCCCAGCACATGCAGGAAGACCTGGGAAGGCCGCACCACCACTTCCTGCTGTGCCATCTGTTCTGCCACCACCACCACTGCCAGCTGTGCAACCAGCATCACCACCACATCCTACTGTGCCAGCTGTGCCACCACCACCTGCGCAACCAGCACCACCACCATCTGCTTCTGTGCCATCACTACCACAAGCTGCTCAACCAGCATGGCCACCACCTCCTGCTGAGCCAGCTGTGCCACCACCACTGCCAACTGCGCAACCAGGCACACCACCACCTCCTACTATGCCAGCTCCCGCCATCACCACACTGGTGGTCAGTGACCCCACAGTTCCTCCTGTGCCCTACACAACACCATTGGCACACCAGCCACCGACCTATCATGGCAGGTACAGCACGGAGGAGGAGGAGGACGATGACCACACACCCCTACCTGACCCCATCTTTCAACCCGGCAGCACTGCACAGCCCCCCTACTCCACCCATGCCTAGCACCCAGGACATGGATGTGCGACTGCGTGCAATGAAGGACAGGCACAGGGAATGATATCACTTGCCCAGCAGCATCTCAATGAATTGAGGCTGCTGTGTGAGTGCATCCAGGCCAGCAGCCGCAGGAGTGCACGGGCACAAAGCTGTACCACAACTGCCCTACTCTTGCTGGCACAAAAGGTCTGCAAGGGGAATGATGGGACCTCAGCCATGTCCCTCCCACACACCCTGCAAGTCACCCTTGAGCGCTTGCAGGCCCACCCAGCCATCACTACCCCAGGAACTTGCAGCAGGGAAGCCCAGGGCGCCGCTCCCAGTGGATTGCTTTGACTCCTGGACCAGCCAAGAGCCCTGTGATGAAGAGGCAGCACAAATGACACTTGGCGTGACACTTTGGTTCACTTCAGGACTATGGGGTGCTTAGGGTTTTGGGTTGTGATGAGAGTTGTGTGGTGGGGGAGGAGGAGAGGGATGTGTGGGGAGGGGTATGTGTGGGGGAGTGCGAGTGGGATATCTGGGAAGGGGCAAGGGATATGTGGAGAGATGGTGTGTGGAGATTGGGAGGGGGGTTTGGGGAGAGGGTGTTTCGTAGGTGGAGGGGGCACAGGGTGTTGGTTTTTGCAATTAAATTTCAACACATAGTTTTCACTTGAAGCAATGAGTGGTCATTCCTTATTTTATTGCAAGTATTTATTGCCAGGGCGCATCATATGCAGTAAGGTGCAAGGAAAGTGCAGAGTGAAAGGGGTACTCAGAAAAAGTTATCTATGAGTTCCTGATGGGCCATGCGCTCATCCCTGGCCTCCATGCGCATGTGCATGTGCCTGGTTGGCGCAGCATCATCCTCTGGCAGAGTAATGTCCAGATCTGGGGGCAGGGGTATGCAGCATCTGACACTGATATTATGCAGCATTACACAGGCCACTGCTATCTGCCCCACCTTCTCTGGCCTGCACATGAGCCCACCCCAGACTGGTGTAGGCATCTGAAATGTGCCTTAAAGAGCCCGAAGGTCTGCTCGATGGTCACCCTGGTCCTCAAATGCGCCCTGCTGTATGCCATTTCCTTGTGCATCCAGGGATCCCTCAGAGGGGTCATACGCCAAGTTAGCAGCGGGTATCCTGCATCACCTGCAAGAGATAAGGATACATGTGTGAGTAATGATGCGCGGCAGTAGGGTTGCCTATGACAGCGGAATCTCAATGGCCAGTCTGTGCATGCATTCCCCATGTCTCACCAGGACATAGATCTCATGGCCCTAGGTGGCCTGGTCTACAGATTCACTGGCATTGGAGGGGGGAGACATTCTGGTACCTGTAGTGCATTACATGTGGATGTCCTTTTGGGTTTAAAATAGCTTGGTCAGTGACTGCTACATCTCCAGTCATGTGCTACTCCTATGTGTTGTGACCTGTCTATTGAGGCGTGTGCTGGTTGGTCCTGCAAGTGCAGGGTGCTTGCCGGCCATGCATTTGTGACATATTTCCCCCCTTTGTCTGTGACCCATACTGCGATTTAGGTGTAAATGTACATGTACTAACCCAACATCCGGGTCCTCCATGACGCGAAATGTAAACCGGAAGGGCGCTGTTCCACAGGACCATGGAGCCGTGGGTTGATCCTGCGAACCATGCACAACAGTGAATGACGGTGAGGTTGGTGTCACAGGTCACCTGGACATTGACGGAACAGAACTGCTTCTGGTTCCTGTAGACCTACTCTGAAGTGTGTGGGGCACCAGCTCTATGTGCGTGCAGTACAATGCTGCCAACACATTGGGGATGCCTGCAATCGCAAAGATGCAGGCCTTGGTTGGGTTTACCTGTGCCTGGTTAGTGGGGAGGGCATTGTGCTGGCTCACATGGTGCAGGACGGCCTCCAGTACCCGAACAAGCAGGAGAGGGCAGGCTGTGAAATGCCATGCAGGTGGCTCAGAGTGCTGGAACGTGTCACTGGCCAGGCAGTGCTGGACTGACAGCAGCTTCAACAGTGGTGGTATGGCTGTCCCAATGCCAATCCTTCTCCAAATGTCATCCTGGATAAAGGTTAGGAGGTCATGAATGCTCTCCCTTTATATGCATTACAGAGTGTGTCTGTGGGGCCCCAGGGTGTGGCCCTTGTGTTTGGGATCACGGCACACATCTGCCTTCCCACCTGCATCACCTGTATCCCTTGCCTCATCCTCCTTCTCCTCCTCCTTCTTCTTTCCCTGGTCTCCTGTCGCCACAGCAGCTGGACATCAGCATGGAGCAGCTCCAAGTCCATGCTAGTGGCAATGAGTTGCAGCATGGTGGTGTTGCTAAGTGTTCTTGGGGAAGGTGTGGAAGTTAAGTACTGTTCCTGTGTGCATTGGGTGCACCCGTGCCCTCATTTCCCTCACCTGTGTCAATTAAGTGGCTTCTCTGAGGTGATGTTATCTCCGCGTTTGTTTTGCTGGTATTTCCTGCAATAATCTGCTGGAAATACCAGCAAAACCATTCTTGTGATACAATTGTGCAGGTATTACCGGTAAGTTTTTCAACGTTGCCAGTATTAACTTTGCCGGTATTTCAGACGCTAGCAGTTCCGGGCAAGGTAGTATCTGCGCCGGTGATTCCGGCAATGGTATTCTGGCAAAATCATACTTTGCCGCACCGGTAAAAGTGCAGGTACACAGTTTTAGTGGCACTTTTACCATTTTCTGGCAAAGTTGTAATGACCCCCTATGAAATCCCAGACTCGGCTTCCTATTAACTTGAATTTATCTACGTGTCAGGGTAATGACTTCAAACAGCATGTACACTGCGGTGTATGCAAATGTGTGCTTTATTACACCTTTTGTGTTTGCGCCAGCCGTAAAGCTGCCAGATTCCGCAGCTGTCATAAATCCGGGTATGACCAGAGGGTTTAAAACGAGAAGCAAAGCTGGGAATGTGTACAAAAACTCCCTTTAACAGCCAAAGAAATTCCACAGGGTTTTATTTGTCGGAGCAACATAATTAATTTAATAATGTGACATAGTCTTTGTTTGCAAGACTTTGCCAACACTCATTTGACATGTTTGCTGATATGATTTTGGCAGCAAGCATTATAATTTTAAGAACATCAATGTTGCGTTTTATTAGTTTGGTTATGTCAGTCATTAGTTTAACAAGAATGGATAATGGGTTCCTGAGCTTTCAGGAACACTGACGTTTTTACATTTTGGAACACATGCTCGCTGGATGAACTTTTTATGCTGTCACTATGAACCCTGATTTAGAAAAAACTGCGTGTCTGGAATGTTACCCCCAGACCTGTCATTATTGGATCAACAGTGAAGTGGGTGAAGACGAAAGCCACTGAAAACCCATACAGAATATGAGCAAGAAGTATCCACACTTCCTTCAGGTTCCTAGACCGAAACACACATATAAAATAAATAAATAAATGCCCTGCTAACACCTGCCCTCGGTCTTCTCCTGATGTACAGGGTTTCTCTACGATTGTCGTGACAAGCTCTTATGCTAACATGGCAGTTAATGATATCATATAGCAGGTCTTTCCATGAAAGCAAGATACCTACAATATTTAGAGGTGTGTTTGTCAAAAGCCCCATTGCCCACATCATTGGCAGGTATTGCCATTAAAACATCCATTGCTGACCCCAATACAATCAAATGCCCAGGCACTTAAGCCATTGGGCCTCCTTGGGAGTATGGCATTGCAGTGAAAGCGTTGGTAATTCTGTTGCTGCTGCATTACTATGAGTTGGGTGGTAAGGTGAAGGATACACCTCCAGTAAAAAGCTTGAGACAAATACTCCACTTTACTGCCAAAAATTACCAAAATCAGCAACAATTTTATCGAAATCCCCATGGAGTACTATGCACTCCAAAAATGGGGACTTACACCACCCTACCACCACTTTTAATGCTGCGGTAAATACGCAGGACAAAGTGGCAGTAACAGTAATTCAGTTTGCTGCGATTTTTGGCAGATTTACCGCTGGAATACTGCCAAACTAACAATGAGGCCCATTGTCAAGGATGTGACCAGTTAACACAGCCATGCATTATTCTATTACTCATAGTTTTTATTGGAGTGCCCTTCTGGACAGTAGTGCTATGTTCCATCATGACAAGTGGGCACAGCAGTGTCAGATCACATCATGCCAAATTAGCCCCACGAGTGCAAATTCCAGTATGCCCTATTAGCAGATTAAGGTTGTAGAGGAGGTCCCAAACACGATTCGCACCCCCACCGCCCATTTTGAGGTGCCAGGAACGTTAATGCCGAAATATATGACGTATGATGAGCAAATAAACCAGCGGAGAGCAGCAGCAGGACTCTGCCCAGTACCTATCAGACTGACAGCACCTATTGAAGTACCTGCACCTAGGAAATCTTGGACAGTAAGGTACCCATTGAGAAAACCGTACCGACAAGTGAGACAGAATGACGATTGTCAAAATGTAATACCGGAAGAAGCCAAGAAAGTCCTAAAAGAAGACGAATGGTGACATCACAAGAACCCGGACTTACTCACATATAAAAGATATGACGACCTATGAATGATAAAAAGAGACAAAACACCATGGATACGTGACATCCTGAATTTAAAGCGAAATAACAATGTCAAATGTTAGATGCTTATGCCATGAGCGTGATGCAGATATTCAGCCAGCGTGCACGTGTACATATCCAAGGAACCGCAAGAAGCTAAGAAAATCGTGATGCTTGCTAAAGCGTAATAGTAAAATAGAATGCGGCAAGCGCCACCTGTAAAGACTGGAGGGGGGTCTCTGTACTTCCGCTCTCTATATGGTAGAGGAGAGGCGCAGAGGACCCCAGCCAAGATTCTCTATTATTGGTACGTGGCCGAGCAATCAAGGCATAGCTTCTCAGGAGGTGATGCAGGCTGGTTCTTAAGTACAGTGTAGTCCCCAAGCCAACACAAAGGAATGTCCACACACTGAATTAGTTAAAACACAGTGTTTATATAATTAATATTCAAGGTTATGTACACTATCACAATAACTCACTTTGTGCTCAGAAAATCAATAATGGTAAATGTATATAGTTCTAAAGTGGTACCAAAATTATTATCAGATCCCATTAAAATGCATCAACTATACTGTAAAAATGTCACACAGATCAATAACAAGGACCCAGCAATAGAAATAGGAAGGAAAGCAAGATGGTTGAAACAATAGGCAGAATACTGGCCTCTACCGTTAAGCACAGTTCTGTGTGGAGTTCCACCCCCTTGGGCAACCTGTAAAGCAAAGATGTATCACAAGCCCACTCCATATATTGTTCTATGAGTCTTTTTTCCCTCTATAATAGTTCTACAGCCCCAATGTACCTGGAATTGTAGCGTTCGTCGACGGGAAATTGACAGCCCTTCTTGAGTGACCTCCCTTTACGGCAGGAGTCACGGGTCGTCGAACGTCCGTAGGAAAACAGGGTGAACTACGGCGGTGAAGTGGCAGCTTCTTTCCTAGCGGTGCTCGTCGACGACGGAGCGTTGGTGTCCTGCAAGGAGGAGGCGTGCGGGGCACCTCAGTGATGATAGTTCTGGACCGCAAAGAGATGATGAAGAACTGTGGCCCAGCAAGGGCGTCGAGTCATCGGCCTCTCTGTGGTCTTTAGGTGGCAGGAAACCCACCGGCAGATGCTCCTCGGCGCGTCGACGGTCGGGCCTTCTCCAGCGGGATAAAGCGGGCGGACATGCAGACGAGAGAGTCCTTGGATCAAATGAAGTTCTTAGGCAAACGGGAGCACGCCGGCTCCAGTCGGCGACAGCGGTTGTCGACAGTGGCGGACAACAGTCCGGGCGCTTCTCTTTGGGATTCCGCAGCAGTCTCCATCTCCGTTCGTAGGTCTGTCTACCAGGGAGCTTTGGCAAAGATCAGCTGGTGCACGGTGGTCCCTCGTAGCTCGGGAAGAGGGTGCCTTAGCAGGTCCTCTCTGGGTCAGTTCTTGGAAACACAGCAGCTTTCAGATTGTGAAGGAGAGCAACAGCAATTCTTCTCTTCCAGCAGGGCTTCAAGGTTAAGCTTCAGTTTCACTCCAGTTACTCTTCAGCTTCTGAACGCAAATTCTAGCAGTGAGAGGCCCCCAGATATACTAGTTGATCTCCCATTCATTCTGTTGGGTCACACTCAGGCAACCAATCGGTCAGAAGGGCATTCATGCAGGCAGACATCCAATCAGGTGCATAGTGCATTCAGGCTATTCACTCCTCTCCAGACACTCACAACAAGTTATGTGTATTGGGATAAGTACCCAGCCATTCAACACTCCACACTGCATTCCTACCAGTTTCGGGCAGGGCTGTCTCAGTCATTGTGTCAAACACCATATACTAGACACCAACAACACAGAATGCGTATTTGTCACACACTCCATTCACCCAGGTCCCACCCACAGGCATACCCACAACATACGGTATTTGGGAAGGCTCCAGCCAGTCTGGTCAACACTTCTCCATACTACCATATATGCCAGTCAGGGGGAAGGGACAGAGGGCCTCATCACGAGTTGGGCAGTAACGCCGGCGCTAATAGCCCTACCACCAAACCCCCCGGCGCTATTAGCGCCGAATCACGGGTTTGATGGAAGGGTTATTGCCCATTCCTCAATCCCCATTGGGCCCAATGGGGAAAATTTGCACTATTACCGCCGATTTTTCGGCAGATTTGCCCCCAGCCAAGAAATCCGCCGAAGTCCTGATTTGGCGGACCCTTAAATCCGGCGGTAATAGCGCGACCGCCGGATTTAAGGGTTACCGCCAAAGTCGTGATGAGGCCCAGAGTCAGGGCTTCCCAGGACTTTGGGAAAACAAGGTAACAGGCAATAGAAAGCAAGAGGCCACGGGGGCCATCTTGTTTCCTATCAGGAATCAACTTATTCCAATGGCAGGGCCTGGGTATCCCAAAATGGAGGATACTCAGAGCACCTGTCAAATTCAGCATTGAGCTGCCACCAGCCCATATCCTGCACTGTGTGCCACACACAGGTGCCCAAAAACATACACTAGGGGCACAGGGTTGTACCCCCACCCATGGGTGCCATAATGGTATCCCATGGGTCTGTAGACCAAACCAAAAGAGAGAGCTGCATCGCCAGGAGTCCCACATGAACTCCTGCACGGAAAACACGACAGAACACATGATAAAAAGCAGTAAAGGGCAAGGATACGGAGGCCCTGTCCCTCCGATGCATTTCCAGCATCACACCACCTATACATAACAACCTCAAGAAAAGAACTGTACATAAGTATAATTCCACTATGCATAAGAGCAGAACTGACCAAAGGTTACTTAGGTCTCACGAGGAGAGCTTAGAAGCAGGAGAATCGAGAATTAAGGACAGAGAGAAACTCAGATGAAGACAAGTCATGCCAAGAAGCCAAGAAGCCAAGGTTGTACCAGCTGAAGTAGGCCAATAGTAGATACATTTAATGAAGTGAAGAACAGAGTATCCTATTCTGGAAGATCAAGATAAGCCTCAGGTGGCAGATGGCTGACAAAATTAAATCAAATACACAAATTACATGGAGAATAAGACGACTTTTACAGTGTCGGAATCACATGACCGAGCCAGCAGAACAGATGAAACTTTCACACCTATGCATGGAATTGTGCCATGCCCAGGTGCCTTCACTTTTCCAGACCAAGAGCAAGAGCAGTCTCAAGGCCAAGACACAAAGAAATAATTGGCACATGACCACTGAAGTGATGATAGATTGTTGCAATAATTGGAGGGAAACTGGGGGAGTGGACGAGCTCCATGCACCTGGCCGGCTATTTTGCACGCTGCTAGGCTGGTGGAAAAGTATGAGTGGGGTTGATGCCAACCCAATCATAGTGAACCAAGTAATCTAGGGCCCTACAGTTAATAAAGCCATTGAGACATCATAAATTTAGTGATGTCTACGGCAGCCATTTTGAAGGAAGGGCTCAGATGCCCCACCTGACACAGTTTATCCAATCCCATCACTTTGTTACCATATACAGATATGGTACCTATATTAAAGTTACTTTCCTATAACCAATATAATTGCCTGCAACATTTTAAGCATTAAATGTCAGTAATGACGAGTTTTCAGTTGAGTTGTTATTATTGATTCGATGTGAGAGTATTAATCTGCATCCCCATCCATCTCATGGGTGCCGCTACTCATCTTAAAGTGCTATTGGGCAACCCCCAGCTTTATGGGCCGGTTGGGGTCCTAGTGCACACTTGGTAGCAGAGAGAGGATGGTTTATCGACTAACGATTAGAGAAGACACCCATTGACCGTCGACATAAGTAACTCTAGGTCCTCAGCAATATCATGAGTCCTTTGCCATCCGGCTATGTAGACCGAGAAGCTCCCTGTAGATAGTGGCTAGACTAAATTATAAAATCTGCAGTTGAGGTCTGAAGGAACCCGTGTTTTCACCCAAAAATCCCTTCCCACTTCTATGAGCAGCCTTCCGGAAGAAAAGCAGGATAGGCGGTGTCAAAGGTGGTGATCCCGAGGATTCAGAGAGGAAAAACAAGCGAACGGTGAGTGAAAAATACTACATGTTTTGGCAAAAAGTTGCATGCCTTAGAACAAGTAAGGGAAGGTAACGGAGGGAGGTGGGACAAAAAAATAAAGTCAGATGTAGAGTAGAATGTACATATATATATAAGGGGAAGGTAATATTGACTCGAGGGTGACCGAGCAAAGCATAGATGATACTGGAAGGATACCCGAGCCAGAGAGAGGATACCAGGAGGATACCTGAGCAGAGAAACGATACGCACAAATACCTACGATTTAAATATAGCGGTTAGAAGAAGCCTGCATTCAAAGTCCTGAAAAGATAGGGCAATAGGAGACCGAAACGGTTAAAGACATTTTCGAAAGGAATGGACTTACACTCCATGTCGGAGTAAATCATAGAGGCTGGAGATTTATGTAGCCGGCAGGAGTCTTTCTAGTCTGTCATGTCTGTCTTATGTTTTTTTTTTCCTTTTCCTCTGACGTCATAAAAAAATAAGACATTTTTGGAAGAATTAGCGTGAAAATTACACAATTGTTTAACTAAGATATTGTATAATGTGAATTGATGGTTGTTGTGGAAAAATCTTTTTGGGTGAAAAACGGGATTGGAGTTTGCGACGATTGGTGCTCGCTCATATTGTTGGTTTCGTTTAAAACGTGACAAAATGTTGTGTGAGGAGAAGATAAATCATTTTAAGTATGGAAGATATTACACCGCTAGTACATTTGTGCAAACAGTTGCCGAAACATGCACCTTAGCTGAAAAAGTACAGTGGAGAATAGGTCAAAGGAACCGCCCACAAAATGTTTATACCATGGCCTCAGGGCGGATCTCAATCTAAAGCAGTCCTACAACACATGACAACGCATTTGCACGCCACATATACTGGGAAAAAGTTAGACAAACGCCTAGCTAGCTTAGAGCTTTGGAAGATGTACCAAGAGGATAAGGAGGGGGAGCCACCGGTAGATTGGATACTTAACATTTGCACAGAGGGGGGTGAAACACCTTCCGCGCCACCCGCCCCGTCTGAAACAAAAAGCAAAGCCAGTAAAGACAAAGGATTATATCCATTAAGAGAACTTAAAGCAGTCACAGGATATAGCCATCCGCATGAGTCACCTACGCAAAGCAGTGAGGAAAACCCAGACAAAGACCGAGACAGAGATATCACCTCCAAAGTCCTGAGGGACAAAGAGCAGCATGAGAAAGAAAAAGGAGATCAGTCACAAGCAAGTACATCTATAGATACGAATAGAGAGGGAAAAAGATGGAAAGGAGATGAGGAGAGAACTGATGAGATGGCATCCACACAGAATGAATGGATGGGAGGTCAGATTCTATTGAAACTCAATGGTAAAGGCATTGAGGATGTGAGACAAAAGGGAAAGCCAGACGATTCACAAAGCAAAGAGAAAGAAAAGGGAAAAGGATTGAGAGACGAAAGGATCAGGAAAAAAGATAGACAGAGACGAGAACAGCTGTATCACGAAGAGCAAGAAAGGAAACGCGATCATAAGCCAAGAGCAGCTAATGATCAGAATAGGCAGGAGCAATGGACAATAGAGGAAGAAGAGCAAAAGATAAGGGAGAAGAGAATAAAAAGACAAAGGGATGAGGAAATATAAAGGGCAAATGAACGTAGAGATGCAAAGAAACAGGAAGAAGATAGGATCAGAGAGGAAGCGAGGAAACGCAGAGAGTTCGATGACGACATAGAATGTAAGCGAAGACAGAGAGCACGCAATCTTGAATATCTAGAAAGAGAGGTTAAAAAACCTGATCCAGTAGTAAAATGGGAAGACATAGAAGAATTATTTCCTGAGTACGATTCAGTACCAGGCACGTCTAGGGCAAACATCGAAGATGACTTTGACACCAGAAGCATCGGAGATGCGATCGATAGAATATATGATGAAATGGGGCTAGAACAAGTACCCCAAGGGAGAGGGGAGGACGAACGCCTCGAGAGCACTCAGTTGTATGATGCTGGGGATGCCTCCTGAAGTAGTAGAAATAGAGAGCTGTCCCCAGCTAGGTTAACACTAAACAGAAACGAGGAAGATGAGAGGAGTTACACGAGTTGGGCACAGACAATATCAGCCGCAGAAAGAGAGGAATATGAAGAAAAGGAAGAAGAAAGAAGACGCGAAAAACACTTCTCCGGAGGAAAAGGGATAAGATGGTCAGATTCTAGCGAGTCTCCACCTAAGGCATCAGAGTCAGCCACACAGTCAGACCGACACGAAGGAGCATCTTACGGGCAGAGGGGGGTGTCTCCACCACCCTATGTTAGCCGACTAAGAACATTGCCAGGTAGACGGCGGGACTATCACATCTGCAGTGGATAGAAAAATGATGAGAGAGGAAAAAGAGTGCCATGTATTACAATTCCCGTTGCTTGAAAAAGGAGGAATAGGCCACAATATATTCCATGGCCACACATGGACCAAGAAAATCTGAAAAACAAGCTTCCAATGTTAACATCGGGAGCTGGAGAATGGATACATGAGCTGGAAAAAATGACAGGAGGGAACACGTTGGCCATAGGAGATATTAAGTGTCTTTTAATCGCCATATTTGGTGATCGAGCTGACGACGTGTGGACAGATGCAGGTTACCCTGGCATGACTACAGTTAACACTGCACACGATGGAGCTCCTTTTAACAATTGCAGAGCCGCGGCATGGATAGTATTACAATTGCTATACCCGGATACGTCTGACATGGGAGCCATAATAACCCACAAAATGAAGGAGTCAGAAGATCTGTTGCTTTACATTCAGAATTTCTAAGACGCATGGGTGCTGGAAATGAGGGAATCTTGAGGGAAATCCATACCCGGGTTTTACCACATATTATGCCAAGGACTGCCAGATCAGGTACAGAAGCAGCTCAAGAAATTGGTAGGAACCGAAGCCAAGCCATGGTCTGACATACAACTGACCATAGTTCACTATTGCAGACTTCTGCAAGAAAAGAATCACAAGAAAGAGACTACATGAAAAGCTGAATAGGCAACGTTAGTGCAGAAGAAATTGGCAAAATATGCCATTGAAGGGGTAATGATAATTAGCACAGACGGATCAAACATACAGCAGGTCAATAATCAACAGCAGGTTAATCAGGGCAGTAATGGGTTCTACCAGAGAGGGAGAGGCTTTCGAGGAAGAGGATGGCAGAGTAATCAGGGAGGTTTTCAAAACATGAAAAGTGGCAATCAAGATATGGCAAATGGGCAATTAATCAGACCACCGCCAATATGTTGGACGTGTGGGATGACAGGGCATCTAGCGAGCACATGCAGAAGTCAAGGCATAGTGCAAACAGACCAATGAATCAAACGAAGAATGGTGATTCCACCTGTGTTTTTACAGCAGGGTGGAAATGGAGTTGCACAGAATCACATGGTGCAACAGCAAACCCCAGGAGCACAGCAAAGCTTGCAACCTCAGAACTTGATAAGTTTTCCACAAGGACAGTCTCAATAGTTGCCGATGCAACTGTCACAGACAACAAGTGCAGGACAGGCATTGAACTCTCGAATGAGAGCCAACACTGGTGATGGAGGATGTCCATTCACGTAGCATGGGACAAGGTTATATATGCACTAGGACAGCTTACTGGGAAACCTGATGTGTTCTATCCTATCGGTGACACCAAACCCTCATGAGGAACCAAGGTTGGATGTCGTTATAGGAGATAAAGAATATTCCTTCTTCGTTGACACGGGTGCAATAAGCTCATGTATACGTGAAAGCAAGTTTTCCTTGTCCGTGCTATAAATACTCAGGAATTCACAGGAGCAACAAGTTGTGTTCCTTTTACAAATGAACTTCCAGTCTCTATAGGAGAGTGTGACATGAAGGTGCCATTGCTATATTCAAGGCAGACCTCAGTAAATATATTGGGTCAAGACTTAATGACAAAGTTAAACATGACAATCTCGTTCAAAGAGGAGGGCATAGTATGTTCGACTCCAGGAATGCATGATTTAAATGCCTGCAAAATGATTAGAGCATACGCGGGACAAACAGCTATGAGAGCTGTCCCATTGGAACCAGAAATATTCGCGTCTGGGATACGCATATTAATGGCAGGGCTACCAGGCCTCGCAGAAAAAACCATGAGAATCCCAGATGAATTTCTATTTAGGTCAAGAATACCTATGCACGTAGAAAAGGGACAAGAATTTCCCTTGGCAATATACACAGCCATAGTGCGAGGGAAAATGGCACTGATCGATGGTTGCGATGATGAAGGCAGACAATGGTGCACAGTAATCTCCATTGAGGAAAGGTACAGATTGACTGACATCACTGATGACGATCTGTTTGACAAGCAAAACGATGTTGAGGAAACAACAGTTGAGGTAAATCTCATTTTTTGGGTGAGGATGTTCAAAAGAGAGGTGCCCTAGAGAATGTTGCTGGCACAGAACCATCCTGAATATTTTGATGACGAAATGGTCCAGGTGCCTGTCTCAGTGTGGACCACAGGCCCCTATGACATAGGCTTATTGAAAGGAATCGGAGAAGTAAGGATTAAATTGAAACGAGTAGGAATGTTGCCAAAACCACGACAATATCCCATGTCTAGGGAAGCAGATGAAGGGATTTTCAAGACAATTTCTGCTATGATGGAGCAGGGCATCTTAGTGACGTTAGAGTCATCATGCATCACCACGGTTTATCCGATTAAAAGATCAAAGGGAGGGTCGTGGAGACTAATTCAAGATTTATGCCCGATAAATGATATTGTAGAGGTCTAGTTCCCTCTAGTTCCTAACCCGGCCACAATCCTATGTAATATACCTGTTGAGGCTCAATATTTCACAGTGATTGGGCCTCATTACGAATCAGGCGTTAAGGGGTTAATGGCGCCGTAAACGGCGCCGTCCCTTAACGCCTGATTACAAGGTCCCTTAGCGCCATGGTGATATTAACGCCTGCTTTTTGCAGGCGTAAAAATCCATGGCGCTAAGGGTCCATGGTGCTAATTACGCCACCGTAATTTGCGGTGGCGTAATTAGCGCCTTCCCCACTCCCATTATGCCCTATGGGGCAAAAATGGGAATGGGGAAGGGTAAAATGGGAAATGGGGATTTACCGCCCCACTCACCTTGGAATGGGGCGGTAAATCCGCCATCCACCATGGTTTAAACGTAGTTTACACCATGGTGGTAAGGGTACGACCCAGGCGGTAACTTACCGCCTAGGTCGTAATGAGGCCCATTGACTTGAAAAAAGCATTTTTCTCAATCCCACTGCACAAAGACAAGCAAGATCTGACGTCATTTACATTCAAACAGATGGGTCTGAAAAGCACGAGGTTACCACAGGGGTACTGTGAGTCTCCTTCGATTTTTAACAGAGTCCTGCAGATGAACTTAAGCAATATTGCATTAGAGAGTGTTCTCTTGCAATATGTGGATGACATCTTAATTTGCAGCACAGCAGAGGAGAGATGCAGACACGATTCTGTTCAGCGATTGACCATATTGGCTGAGAAAGGATATAAAGTTGACAAAGAAAAGTTACAATGTTGTCAGCAAGAAGTGCTCCACATAGGCCTGCTGATCTTGCATGAGGGGAAAAAGGTTACCCCTGAAAGGGCTGAGGCGATACTGAACACAGCCAAGCCACACACGATAAAATAGATGCAGACTTTGCAATTATGTCAGGGCATGGGTCTTCGACTACAGCTCATACACTCAGCCCTTGTTACAAGCCCTGAAGATGGCACAGGGGATGAAAGAAAAAATTGAATGGTCTGAGACCATGGAAGAAAGCTTTATTGAACTCAAGAAATCCATTTGCACGGCACCAGTTTTAGGGATTCACAATTATGCAGTGGAATTCTACCTGTTTTCTCACACAGAGAACCGCATTTGGGTACAAGCCCCTGGCATACTACAGTGGGAATTTGGACCCAGTGATGAGAGGTCATTTCCCTTGCGAACAGAGCTTAGCTGCTGCAGCGTTCCCCATAGAGAAGGCTACAACCATTGTGATGGGATGCTCAATGACGTTGTTTGTGAAGCATGCACTATTTGCCATTCTAGAGAAACCAAAGGGCACATTGACATCTCAGAGAGCTTCTGCTTATGAAGTGATCATATTAAATCCATCGATTAAGATAGTTCGATGCAAAATAGTGAACCCAGGTATTTTCATAGTAGAGCCAGTCACTGAAGGAGAACTAATCAATGACTGTGCAAATTATGAAGAATTCTATGATGAGATTCCCGGAGTGAAAGAAAACACATTGGCAGAAGGAGAAATTGTCTTTGTTGATGGTTCTTTGAGAATCAATCAAAATGATGGCCAAAGATATACCGGCGCCGCTGTGATGAAGCACACAGCAAATGGAGAATTTCGAGTACTCATTAGTGCACGATTACCATCTTATTATTCAGCACAGGCTGCAGAGTTATTGGCATTGATACTCGCCATTGAGAATCATGCAGACCCAGAAGTGATGGTGTACAGTGAATCTGCCTATGTGACATCAACGGTGCACGCAGGCTTAGCTTGCTGGAAAAGAAGGGGCTACCTCCGAGCAGATAGCATGCCAGTGCAGCACGCAGCTCTATTGGATAGGCTCATTAAGGCACTACAGCTCGCACTGGGCATATCGGTCGTAAAATGCACCGCCCCCACAAAAGGGACAGATTTTATCTCACGTGGAAATTGAGCAGCAGACACAGAAGCCAAGCGTGTGTCCACCAAAGGTGAAGTTGTGATGGATGTGGAAAGAACTGATGTGCATGAGAGAATGATTGTTGCACAAAGTGAACCTGACAGTTACAGTAACATGGGGCAAACCCAGTTATTGGAACTCCAAGGGGAAGCACCACAGGAGGAGAAACACCTCTGGAAGCGGCGAGGGTGTTCTTTAAACCCCTCCGAAAGCTTGTGGTGACAAGACAGCACTGGTAAACCGGTGATGCCTATAGCCCTATTGAAGATAGCAATGGAGCAATTGCATTATCCAGCACATATGACAAAAGAGAATCTAGCAGCAACGATCGCTGAAGACTGGTTCATACCGAATTTAGCGGTAAACGTTGCATTTTTTATGTTGAACTGTATAATCTGCCAACAGTTCACGGCTGGACACACACTAAGAGTCATTAGAGGAGTCATCCCAAGGCCTAATGGACATTTTCAGCACCTGCATGTCGATTATGTCGATATGATTCAAGTATGTAACGGGTACAGGTAGCTAATTGTTGTGGTGTGTCCATTCTTTATATGCATAGAAACAGGTCCATGCACACACCCAGACTCTACCTGTGTGGCCACATTTCTGGTGAGAGAGGTATTTCCCAGGTGGGGAGTATGTGAAGTCATGAGGTCAGATAATGGTCCTCACTTTGTTAATGCAGTATTTGAGCAGATCAGCTTGCTGTATGGTATGAAGCACAAGTCCTCGTCGGGGTATCACCCGCAAGGTAATGGAATATGTGAGAAGCTCAACGGCTTGTTAAAGTAGAGGATAGCCAAGTTGAAGCTTACACTAAAAAAGGGATGTCTACACTGCCTTCCATTGGCACTGTACGCACTCAGAAACCAGCCTGGTTCTCACCATCATATGACGCCGCACAAAATAGCAACAGGCAGAATGATGCATACTCCATTGATCCCCCCAAGCTAGAGCTAGATGTGATGCCCAGCCAACAGGAGAAATCTTAGGGTCTGAAATGCAAAATTATTTGAATTGCATGACATATTGTCTTACTGTAATTTCAGGACAGCTGCAGCAACGACAAAAAAGGGTGCGGGCAGCACAGAACACAGAAGGCGATACTACAACTGACACAATTCAAGGACTACGTCTACCACCAATCTTTCCTGGAGACATGGTCCTGGTGAGAAAGAGAAACCACACGAGAGAAAAAAGTGGGATGAGCTAAGGTTCAACAGTCCATTCAGAGTGGGGAACATTACTCCCTCTGCAGTCAAGCTAGAAGGAAGAAGAGCTTGGCCCTTCCTTGGCGATATCAAACCATACATCGGAGAAGGCCCCCTGCCCGCAGCCCAACACGTAGAGACTATAGACAACGGGGAAGAAACACAGCACATGCAGACGAGATCCATGACTAGGAAGAAGGATGCATAACCAGCAAAACAAAGATGAGAAACTCTGATGCAAATTGTGGTTTAAAATTGGACATTTCCTCTGAGAAAATAAGGGGATAAGGACATAAAAATACGGACACTCTGTGCATCCTAGCTGCAGGGTGAAGAAGAGAATTGCACGTATAAGCCACAACCAATTCTGTTGACTTTGAACTTTGGACTGAGGCATGTTGAAGCCTTGATAAGAAAAGGATATGCCAAATTTTGATCATGGACACACAAATTGGAAGAAAATACAATATCTGGACTCGTTCCAAACAGAAGTTTTATTTGTACTCACTTATGGTGTCCTACAGTAGTGACATCACTAAAGACGTCCTGAATTATTTTTACCTAGTCTTGAGATCATACCCAAAAACAAAGAGGTGATGGCTGGAAGGTTTAGACTGAATCTTAACCACTGGCATTGCTCGGGGCAACCCTCCAGACCATCGTTCTTCGCCTGCCAAGCCATTACAGAAGGGGAAAGACCATATGCAAATCAGGCTTGGCCCCAACCCAAAAGGGGAAGTCCAGCCCAAACTGCTAGGTCACATCCCTTCTGCACGAGACCACAAGCATCCCCAAACATGTTTCACCCTTGTTGGGGCTCATCAGTGAGGAGTAGCTTGGGTCTCTAGGCCCAGCAGGCACGGAACCCAGGTCTGGGCATACCCGTCCCACTCGGGGTGACAAAGCAAAAACAAAGAGGTGATGGCTGGAAGGTTTAGACTGAATCTTAACCACTGGCATTGCTCGGGGCAACCCTCCAGACCATCGTTCTTCGCCTGCCAAGCCATTACAGAAGGGAAAAGACTATATGCAAATCAGGCTTGGCCCCACCCCAAAAGGGGAAGTCCAGCCCAAACTGCTATGGATGGAGAATCATGTTGCACATTTATACGATCTCACAACGAAGAAAATGGAACGTTAACAGAGGCCATAGGTATGTTGACGAAATTACAGAATCAGATGACCGATGAAGCTAACAAAGTAGACAACGACAGCTGGTTTGGATCACTATTTTCCTGGATTCCACAATGGATGGCAGATGCATTCAAGTTCCTAGGAGCCCTACTAGTGATGATATTACTCAGATTCTGTTTTATCAAGATAATAATCTCTCAGTGCCAGAAAACTGCGAAAAAGGCCCTAGGGATGAAGATCATGATCGATATTGAACCAGGATGGAAGCCCAAAGACCTGACTGATGAAGAAATAGGAAACTTTGTGAAAGCTAGCATTCATGCACCAGAAGGAACCAAGTTTCAGTATCCAAGGAAACATAGACACTATGTGGGAACATGGATCTATTGCCGTCCACATGGAATAAGGACGAGCACGTGAAAACAGCACAGAGCTGAAGGGAGTCATAAAAATGTGGACTCCAAAGAGACATTTCTTCAGACCTTCATGTCTGGACCCAGAAGACGAAGTAAAGATGGATCCAGAAGAAGAAGTGAAAGTGAATACAGAGGATGCAGGAAAGATGGATACAAAAGAGGAAGTGAAAGTGGTCGATGAATCGCCCAGAGGTGGGAGTGTAGAGGAGGTCCCAAACATGATTCGCACCCCCACCGCCCATTTTGAGGTGCCAGGAACGTTCACGCTGAAATATGTGACGTATAATGAGCAAATAAACCAGCAGAGAGCAGCATCAGGGCTCTGCCCAGTACCTATCAGACTGACAGCACCCAATTGAAGTACCTGCACCTAAGAAACCTTGAACAGTAAGGTACCCATTGAGAAAACCATATTGACAAGTGAGACAGAATGGCGATTGTCAAAATGCAATACCGGAAGAAGCCAAGAAAGTCCTAAAAGAAGATGAATGGTGACATCACAAGAACCCGGACTGATTCACATATAAAAGATATGATGACCTATGAATGATAAAAAGAGACAAAACACCATGGATAAGTGACATTTTAAAGTTTAAAGTGAAATAACAATGTCAAATATTAGATGCTTATGCCATGAGCGTGATGCAGATATTCAGCCAGCTTACACAAGTACATATGCAAGGAGCCGCAAGAAGCTAAGAAAATGGTGAGGCTTGCTAAAGCGTAATAGTAAAATAGAGTGTGGCAAGCACCACCTATAAATATCTACCTCAAGAAAAGAACTATACATAAGTATACTTCCACTATGCACAAGTGCAGAACTGACCAAAGGTTACTTAAGGTCTCACGAGGAGAGCTTCGCAGCAGGAGAATCGAGAATTAAGGACGGACAGAAACTCAGACAAAAGACAAGTCATGCCAAGAAACCAAGGTCGTACCAGCTGAAGTAGGCCAATAGTAGATACATTTAATGAAGAGAAGAACAGAGTATCCTACTCTGAAAGGTCAAGATAAGCCTCAGGAGGCAGATGGCTGACAAAATTAAATCAAATGCACGAATTACATGGAGAATAAGACGACTTTCACGATGTCGAAATCACGTGACCGAGCCAGCAGAAGAGATGAAACTTTCACACCTACGCATGGAATTGTGCCATGCCCAGCCGTCTTCACTTTTCCAGACCAAGAGCAGTCTCAAGGCCAAGATACAAAGAAATAATTGACACATGACCACTGAAGTGATGATTGATTGTTGTAATAATTGGAGGGAAACTGAGGGAGCTGACGAGCTCCCTGCACCTGGCTGTCTATTCTGCACGCTGCTAGGCTGGTGGACAAGTATGAGTGGGGTTGATGCCAACCCAATCATAGTGAACCAAGTAATCTAGGGTCCTATAGTTAATAGAGCCAATGAGGCATCGTACTTTTAGTGACGTCTACGGCAGCCATTTTTAAGGAAGGGCTCAGATGCCCCACCTGACACAGTTTATCCAATCCCCTCACTTCGTTACAATATACAGATATAATACCTATATTAAAGTTACTTTTCTAAAATCAATAGAATTGCATGCAACATTGCAAGTGTTACACGTCAGTAATGATGAGTTTTCAGTATAAAAAATGTGTTTTTTATGAAGTTCGTTGGAGTTGTGAAGCGAGAAGGAAGATCGAGCGATTGCTGATGTTCATGAACTCCCCGTTTTTTGTACTTGTCATTAAACGGACTCCCTTTGCCAAACTATTGAGTTGTCATTATCGATGCAAGAGTATTAAACTGCATCCCCATCCATTGTACAGGTGCTGCTACTCATCTTAAAGTGCTATTGGGCAACCCCCAGCTTTATGAACTGGTTGTGGTCCTAGTGCACACGGTTACTATTCAACTTTCCCACTAAGCACATATTGTCAGCTGTTGAGGAATATTGCATTTTGATAATTGTGTCCATTTTAACATAGATGAATGTTCACAGCCTAGGAAGAATAAGAACACTGGAACAATATGGCTCCAGTGAATCAGGGGTGAGCCCAATCTAAGCCGTGCAACCATCCCAGGGAGTGTATGTACTTAGAAATATTCCTGAATATTTCAGTTACAAGTCAATGCACGCAAACACATGTCTAGCGGAAAGCTCCAGACACTTGCATAGAGGAGATTCTTACATGTATGCAGGTGAGATAAATACACATAGGTGAGAAAGATTCCAGCTCCAGTACATAGAATCCAAACACAAGCTCCCACACACCTAGGTAGGGACAGCCTTAACCATGGGTGACCTGGACGGTCGCCCACGGTGCCACATTAACATGATTTACATGGAACGCCATAGCCTCTGCCATACCAGCATGAAGGAGTTTTTTAAAACTCCTTTGTGCTTGTGCCGCAGTGGCCAATGCGCCCCAGGTACAATAAAATGCTCCACCGTGCTGGTCAGCTGTGAAATCCGACTTAAGTGAAAAGGTATTCCCACCTGGGAGGAGCTTTTCACTTAAGTTGGACGCTGATGCTGCCCAGCATGTTAGAGCAGCTTTTCAAAGGGTGCCAATTCCACGCCAACACGGGGGAGTCTTTCAAGAGCTCCCTACACTGGGGTGGTTTCAATGAAAAGTGCCTCGCTCTCGTGCTGGCCTCGGGTTCTCCAGCACGGGAGCGTGGCACTTTTCATTTAAATAGGGATCTACTGCTACACCAGCATTAGGCAGCATTTGAAAGGCTATCCATATCTCAACTCTAATATGCCACTCCAGTTTTAAAAGCGATATTACTTTCTTATTAAGGGTGAGAAGTGTTGCCCCTATTAGATGCAGTGAGGACATTATTGACAGGCAGTTACTACCATATTACATACCGGCATGTACTGTAATAAGATAATCTTTCTTTGGCTCTGGTGCTTTTACACACTTGCTTCAAGTAAGCATTGGCTCTGATTTGGTAGTCACAAGGTTGAACACTTTAATATGTTACTCTTTGTTAAGACAATGGGCCTCATTACGAGGTAGGAGGTAAGAGATTACCAGCACTGGTAAGGGTGCCGGTGCTGGTAATCCCTTACCTCCATATTCCGAGGTCCCTTAGCGGGTCCCTTCCTTAACGCCTGGTCTGACCAGGTGTTAAGGACGGGACCCGCTAAGGGACTTCAGAGCTAATAACGGTACTGCAAATTGCAGTACCGTTATTAGCTACTTCCCCATTCCAATTGAGCCCTATGGGGGCTCAAATGGGAATGGGGAATGGTTCTCAGAATGGGGACTTACCGGGTCCTCCAAGGTTGGAATGACCCGGTAAGAACCCATTCCAAGAACCCGGACCCGGTATGCGGTAAGGGGGTAGGCTACCTCCTACCTCGTAATGAGGCACAATGCCACAATGTGGCCCATGCTATTCTATGAGACTTTGCGTTGGCAGCATTAGGGAAAGCAGAGTAGCCCATCAGAAGATAAAGCGGAGCAACAACATCACTCCCCTAATCTCCCCTCTGTCCTCATCCAAGCTCGATCTCTCTTCTGCCTTTGACACAGTCAACCATGCCATAACCTGGGTATCACTGATCAGGCCCAGGCCTGGCTGACTTCCTTCCTCTCCAACCAACCCTCCCAGGTCCAACTTGGGTCCTTTCTTTCCTCTATCTCAATCTCCACTTGTGGTGTTACCCAGGGGTCTAACCTCTCTCCCTGGCTTTTCAACCAACACCTGGCACCCCTCGCCCACCGCATTGCTGCTCTTTGCTCCAATTTTCAGTGCTATGCGGATGACATTCAGCTCGTTTTCAGGCTTCCCTCTGCCACCTCCTCTCCCTCTCTCATCTCTGACTGTCTGCAATACAGGAGTGGTGTGCCACCAGCGACCTCTGCCTTAATGCCAGTAAAACAGAGATCTGCTCATCGTCACTCCTGCACCTTCCTTTCCTGTTACTCTCTGGTCCTCTCCCTGCTCCCACCTGTTTGGCTGAGAACCTTCCGGGTCATCTTTGACTCCACGCTTTCCTTTTCTCTACACATCTCTGACGTTTCTAAGAAGTCTACTACCAACTGTGCCTCCTCAGAGGTATTCTTCCTATCCTCATTCCCTCAGAAGCTCACTGTATCCACAGCCTTGGTTTGGTTCTCTCTAGGCTGGACTACTGCAATAGCCTCTTTCTAAATCTGCCTGCTACTACTCTTCGACCTCTGCAACTCATCCAGAACAGGACTGCGAGACTTGTCCTTGGCCTCAAGCCCAGGGATATTATCTCTCCAGCCCTGAAATCTCTTCATTGGCTCCCAGTGGTTGCAAGGATTAAGTTCAAGACCCTTTGCATTGTCCAAGAGGCCTTCCGGGGTCTGGGTCTGCAAAACCTTCAACTCTCCCTTTGGAAATGCCTTCCTACTCGAGCTCTGCACTCCTCCACTTCCAACTCCCTCAGGGTCAGTCGCTTCTCCAAGCAACAAGTTGGTGGTAGATCTGTCTCTTCGGCTGGGACCTCAATCTGGAACAGCCTCCCTGCCTCTCTGAAACTTGAGGAGAACCATCTTTGGTTCCGGAAGAACCTCAAGACCTTCCTCTTCGCTTCTGCCTTCTCTCTTCCTCTGCCCTGTTGATATCTGTCTGTTTCTGCACTGGACACCTGATTACCCTCTGAAAAAGGTGCATGACTTAAAGGTAAGGGCTTTGTTGAGGGGAACAAAAGAGTAGAGGAGTAGACCAAGAAGAAGGATTGTGCAGTAGTCCAGTTTGCTGAGCACAAGAGTAGAGATACAAATTTCAGTTGAGTGGTGTCTTTGGTAAGGGCAGAATTTTCTTATGTCTAATAAGTGGAATCTGGCTGTGGAGCAAGTGGTCATGATGGACTGGTAGAGTTTCAGGTCCCTGTCAATGAAGACCACAAGGTTACAAAAAAGAAATCTTAGTAAAACCTCATTTATGACAATTAGCGCAAATGCTGTTACTTGCAGAGTAAATGGCTAAAGAAAATATCTATTTTGCCTATTTTAGTGCATTGCAATGTCTAAACAGTACAACTCATACATTGAGCAGAATAATATGGAACTATCATACTTTTCTTTAAATAAATACATATTGGGCTTCATTCAGAGTCTGGTGCTACCGGCGGGTTGCCGCCCGACGCGGAATGATTTACCGGCACCTAACCTCCCGGTGCCACCGGCTCATTACGAGTCAAATGAGTAAAATACATGCACAATAATTAGGGAAAATAGAATGAAGCTAGTCCCTACATAACACGATTACATTCATGTTAATGCGTACTAACTAGGGTTGAACTAAATTTCTACTTCCAGTAAGTATTGCTCTGGATTCCGGCTTATGAATAGCTATTCAGCTCCAATTGAATAGTTTCTTGCTATTGAGCTCCTGACGAATTATAATGAGTCTTTTCATATGATTGTAATATAACAACTCCCAGAGGCAATTTGTGACTGAAGATCGCAAAAGAGAATTGGATTAAACATTTTCTGACTGTATTCGTAATGAAATGACAGTCTAAAGTTCATATATTTGCATATTGGAGAGAATGCGGTGAAGATAAGGGAGAAATGAGCATGGTCTGTTCCTATGGTAAATGCCTGTGGGGAAACTGAGCATTTGCAAAAGGTAGTATAGTTGTAGGTCTGAAGGAGTGAGTTATATCCTCTGGCAGAGTGACATTCCCCACGGGAGCGGCCTGTCAGAGGAACTTCTTGTTCCAAACTCCTGTGCTCTGTTGGTGAACTTGGCAGGAGAGGAGGGTGTTTGAAAATCGAGAGACTTCTCAACACGTAGGCTGCATCTTCTCAGTAAATAGGCCAGGATGCAAGTCATTTACATGTCAAGTAGTGCATTATGTTGCAGGCATTTCCAAACCTATATTGGCCTCTTATGGGAACTTGCTTACTGGGAAATCTCTAAGATAACAGTTCAGTATGAACTTCCCCGGCAGGAAAGGTGAGAACGTTATTTCATGTAAACAGAGAGAGATAGGGAGCACTGAATCTGCTGGACTTGTGGAGTGTTGAATATTAAGAGACATAGGACATTCCATAGAGTCTTGCATCCTCTAGAGTGGCGAGAAGGAGGTGGTGGTGCAAATGGACAAGGACTCACCAGGCAAGTGCCTCCTGAATGCTTGTATGGTTTGCTAAGAGTCAGTCACATGTCAGTCTTTCCTTTGTGAAATTACTTGAGGTCCAAACCTCTCGGCCTCTCCCTCTTTTTGCCTATGGCGGTGGTGGAAATATGCATTGCCTAACTTCACATTTGTATTCAACTTGTGTCTGCAGGAATGGACAAAAATCAGTTTTACATTTCTGTGTGACCTAATTACAATATCCTTTTTGTTCATTGTTCCTAGAACCTTGGATCTGTGAAGCCAGCCACTATGGGAAGCAACGTCGTTCTATATATCTGGTCTCTGCTTTTTTGTAAATGTCTTTTTTTCAGTGGTTACAATGAGGAGAAATACATGAAACATGGAAACATATTTGCTTGATTTCTTTTTTTAAAAAAATATATGTTTTTCAAGTTTGGATGTAACAACTATTTGCCTCCATATTAGGGGTTGAGTGTATACTTGGCAAACCCCTATTAATCTCAAAACAAACATTACTTACACTATAATTCTCACTTACTCGCATGTAATGCAATAAAGAACAAGGTCAAAGAACAAGGCTTTGTTATTGTCACATATGGACTCAAGAATACATCAAATTCGAGATGAAGTTCAAGGGTTTTTATTTTCAAATCAGTAAAGGCCTAATCATTGTCTATCGCTTTCTTAACTAGGGGCAGGCAGTCCCACGCTAACCAAGGTGTCCCTTGACCTGGACTGGCAGTATTGATTGGTAACCCCTACAGTCGAAATGTTATCGGTCTTCTTGTGATGGCCTAAGGAAATACATATTATGTATCTAAATTTCTTCGGGGAACAATCTAGGTGACACCAATTGTAAAGACTGGAGGTGGGTATCTGTACTTCTGTCCTCAATATGGTTGGACAAAGGCATAGAGCAACCTCAGCCAAGGTTCTCTATATGGTAGCTTGGACGAGCAAACAAGTCTTAAAAACTCAGGAGGTGATGCAGTCAGGTTCTGAAGTACAGTGAGTCCCCAAGCCCCACAAAGGAATGTCCACAAATTGAGCCTCATTACGAGCTTGCCGGTCCGGATACAACGATACCGGTAAGCTTGCCGATACCGTTGTATCTGGACTGGCAAACTCCGAGTTGTGCTCGCGGGTGGCTTTCATTCCGCCAGGTCTGACCTGGCAGAATGAAAGGCACCAGCAAGAACAGCATGCCTGTAGCACAGGCACCTTTATGAACAGTGCCGGTGCTACAGGCATCCCCATTCCCATTGAGCCCTATGGGGCTATATGGGAATGGGGATCACCCAATTCTGGCACCCGCGAAAGGGCAATTACCAGGTCTGGCGGGGCCGGAATACCCCGGTAATTGGCCATTCGCGGTGCCAGACTTTCTTGCAAGTTTGGAGGTAGCCGTGCCTCATTACAAGGCTACCTCCAACCTTGTAATGAGGCCCACTATGTTACGTGATACCACAGCTTCTTTATATAAGATACGGTTCAGTAATATATATGCATATAAACAATAACTCTGTATACTCAGGCAGTTCAATTAAAAGAATGGAAAATATATACACTCCATGTAGTACCACACAATACTTAAATTCAGTCATAAATGCACCAACTGCAGACAGTTTTAAATAGGCATGTGAATTTTTAAGTGATGTGTAGCACCATAGATTAAGGAAGATAGGCAGGTTAGTTATGAATAGTGGCAGAATGCTTTCTTTAGACTAAATACAACATTCTGTGTGAGAATACCCCCAACCTGTAATGTAAAAGTTAGGGAGTAACTTGTCTTGTCTTTTACAGCCCAGTCCAAAAATGCTCAACAACACTCTACTTTCTTCTTAAAGGTTCTACCACCCGAAAGTACCTTATATGCCACAGAAGAACAGGATCCAAGACAAATCTGGGACCCCTGGACGACTCCTGAGGCTAGAAGATGCTCTTCTGCATCACATTATGTTTGGTACCTTGGCAGGTGAAGTGGCAGAGTTTCTCCTCAGTTTCACTCGACTTCCCTTTGAGGATGGACCCCCCCCTTTGAAGGACGAGCCACTGGGATGCTGAATACAAGAAAACAAAGCTGTGGTCTCCGTAATGGCTTGGCAGATGCAAACACTACAGCTGGGGATCTTAGATGACTTCTGGCAGCAACGGGTGCATAGGTAAGTTTTGGTGCCGGATTTAAGGATATCGCAGTTGTTTTCCACCTTTCAGTTCTTTGGGGCTGCAGCCGAAGCACACATCTGGACAGCTTCCAGTGACCTGGACTCGACCACTGAAGTGAACCACAGACCCTAACCAAGTCCGAGGACTTTGTTATATTTGGTGAGTGAGAAATCCCCTGTTATACACATTGGTTCCCATTCACTCAGGCTCAGTTAGCCAATCACACAGAAGGGAATTCATGCAGGCAGACAGGCAGACAGCCAATCAGGCTTACAGGCATTCAAGCCATTTACTCTACCCAGACACCCATAACAAAGAATGTGGATTGGGGTAAGCACCCAGCCTTTCAGCACACTACACTGCATTCATATCAGTTTCAGTCAGGGCTGTCTCAGGCATTGTGTCACATACAGAAAACAGACACCCATAACACAGAATGTGAGTTCACTTCATACTCTACTCACACGGACTAACCCCAAGGGCGTACCCACAACACACAGCTCCTGGAAAGGCCCCTGTCAGTCTGACAGGTGGAAGCCCCATAGCCATATATAGTATTTCCACCCAAAAGCCAGTCAGGAGGAAGGGACAGAGTCAGGGCTTCCCAGGACTTTGGGAAACAAGGTAAATGCAAAAGAAACCAAAAGGCCACAGTGGCCCTCTTGCCTTCTATCAGTAATCCATTGATTTCAATGGCAGGGCCTGGGTGTCCCAAAAATGGAGGAAACTCAGAGCCACTGCCAAGTCAGCATGCCGCTGCCACCATCCCATACCCTGCTCTGTAGGCAACACACAGGAGCCAAAAACACACACAAGGTTGTACCCCCACCCATGGGTGCCATAACGGTATCAAATGGGTGTTGTTTACAAAAAGGAAAACCTGAAGAGCTGCACTGCCAGAGGTCCAGGCTGGATCTCAGTGGCAGAAAACAGAGAGAAAACTGCCAGAGGTCCAGGCTGTAGTGAGACTAGCAATATTAAGAAAGAAGCCCTAGAATACATTACTCCAACTACTATGAATGTTCCAGGAATATTTCCTCAACCCATGTCCACGACGCAATTGCAAGAACCCCAATCCTCTCTCCCGCAGAACACTGATATTCAAATGCTGATATTCAAATGCACCCTCCAACTGTGTTGACAGCCTCTAATAATTCCAGTGGAGTGGCTCTAGCAATGCAAGCTGGTTCACCTTTTGCCATTGCCACTTCCTCAGAGGTTACCCCAGTAGTGGCTGCATTTCCTTCTACGGAGGCGAGCATGACCTGTCGAGAGCCCATTGCTGAATGTACCTCGGCTGTCACATAGTTAATCGTGATCTGCGCTCCTTCAATGAAATCCCTGAAGAGACGCAGACCTTGATCGGCTGGTCCAGTAATCAACAAATCAACGGAGTGGCGCCCATCAATCGTTCATTCTTGATGAACACCATATATAAAATCCCTTCGTTGCGTAATTTAATCTCCCAAGACATCGAATGGATAAAGTTACCCTTAATCAACAATAATCGCATGCTTTGCAAGGTAATTTCGCCTATTATTGCAAAGCTAATTTGGGAGCATAAATTGGACCTAGCTTTCTTGGGATTGGAACTACAAGCATTTTCTTCTTTCGAAAAAGCAATGCAATTCTTGGAATTCATTCCCCCACCCACCCCGTCGAAATGCAATGCCCTGACTAATTCGGCCCTTACACCTTTTGAGAATGAAAAAATTTTACTTCAGCTGGCCTCCCTTACTTCGGCTCTGAATGGACTTCTGGGAATTTTGCCGCCTCCTCAGCAGCACTTACAAACAATGAGCACGTCTGCGGCACTCTCATCATAATGTAACAAGCTTATTGTTCAATCCTGGAATTGCTGCGGCTTAAACAATCTTCTCACATGGTTTACAAATAGAAAACTGAACGCTCTTCCTTCTATTTTATTTTTGCAAGAAACCATGTGTTGTAAAGAATTTTGCTTTGATGGATTCACAGCTATTCATAATAGCGCACACCAGCCACCGACTGGTCGGCCAGTTGGAGGCATTTCCATTCTTCTCAATAATGATCTTGTATTTGTAATAAACTCTAAGCTGTGCTCTCAATTGTTTGTAATGACAAATATTGACATTGACATTTCTGGGCCAAAAAAGGTGATGTTGATCTCCATTTATTGGAACCCCGCTAAGCTTCCCATTGATGAAGCAATTCATATTTTAAATGAATTACTAACAAAAACTTTTTGTAACTATCCAGCGACAGAAGTGCTGATTTGTGGCGACTTTAATGCTTATTTATTCGCATCTAAACAAGTTTATCCTTCTCATATAGCCTCTCAGCACTTCAAAACAGCACATGCAAATGGATTAAAATGGGCCCAATTTTTTTGGTCATGGGATCTAATAATTGTAGATCCTTTACTCCCTCAAACTTTTCTAACTTGGCATAGGGGAACGGCTTGCTCGACTATTGATTATGTGGTTGTCTCCCAGGGTTTAGCGGGCATTATTGGTCCTATCACTTCGTTCTTTCCCGCATACGGTGATCATGCCATATTACAGTGTATCATTCTTGCTAAAACCCAGTCCTTCAGCAGACTCCAACCGCTGTCTCTAGTTCAAAGCGATAGACAATTTTTGTCTATTCGTTGGAATATCTCTACCTGTCGACGTCTAACATTTTTAGTAAACCGGGACTGGTGGCCTGATCATGATCAAGGGGCACATTCCTGCCAGATTATCCTTGCATGGAATCTGCAAATGATCCATAACCATTTAATTGCCCTTGCAGAACTTGCATTGATACAGCCGCAATCAAATGCTCCTGATTATATTTTGACATGTAAAATCGCTAAACTAAAATCGGAAAGAAATCACGAGCTAAGAATTCTTAAAAGAAACTGCTATTCCACACACTGTAGCAATTATCTTGTAAGTAAGAAGCTATTACTAGGCAAATATAGATCCAATTTAAGAGCGGCCAGATCGGCATTTCACCTAATTCGTAACCAAAACATGGTACGCCTAATCTGTAACCGCAATACGCGAGACATTTGGAAACTACTGTGTACAGTGAACATAAGCAGTAGGCCTTCGTTTGATTCTTCGATTGATGGCATTGCTTGGTCCAACTTTTATGCACAGAAATACCTGCTCCCATCAAGATTCTCTTCGGTAGATATCATGGACCTAGTTAGCCACATTCCAATGACTTGCCCATGGACTATTGAAGACATTCTGTTTGCTATTTCCAAACTTAAAACCTCCAAATGTGCAGGTCCCGACGGCCTCCCTCCCTGTGTAATCAAAGACGACCCACTGTTCTGGGCTAATACTTTTTTGAAGATTTTTCAATCTATCTTCATTCAAAAATATCTTCCGACCTCGTGGGTTTGCTCTATTATCATCCCATTACATAAAAAAGGACCTACAAATAACCCCCTCAATTATAGGCCTATTGCACTTATGGACGTGGCATCTAAAATCTTCTCTCTCCTCCTATTGAAGGAGGTTGAAGCCCACATCTCTGAGAATCATATTTTAAACAAAGTACAGACTGGTTTTCGAAAGAATATGGGCACACAATTAAATGCCACAATCCTAGCACATCTAAAAGCTGAAGTGCTTCGTCCTAACCATGGTCCAATCTTTATAGCATCCCTGGATTTATCTTCTGCATTCGACTGCGTTATTCGCAGTAGGCTCTGGCACAAAATGCTTCAACTGCAATTCCCCCACTATTTAGTCGCACTAATTGCACTGTTACATGACAAAACATCTTTTAGAGTACGTATCTCGAGTCAGGGCAATTTGACTGCCCCCATTCCCACTGCAATTGGAGTTAAGCAGGGATGCAATCTCGCAGCAGTCCTATTCAACCTTTATCTATCTGACATTGAAGAGCTTTGGGACCCGGCTTTTTCTAACACAATTCGTCTTGGCAGACTTCAGCTGTCTTGGCTAGCGTATGCCGACGATGTGCTTCTTTTTGACAGTACCCAATCAGGTTTACAAAACAAACTGAATATTTTTCAGCATTATTGTGGCGATAACAATTTGACGATAAATTCTACAAAATCGAATATTCTCGTGCTCTCCTCAAAAACAAAACCTCGCAAATTTCGATGGCACTTGAATTCTTGCCATATTCGAATTGTTAAACAGACTATCTATCTGGGCTACAACCTTGCAAATAATTCTTCTGCTATTTTTTGGCAAATTACACTCGCAGAAAAAACACGTCCTTTGCAAAATCAAATGAAAATGATCTTCCATAAGTATTGTAAATTCTCTCTACTTCCGTTGTTTGAATTTTATTCTAAGAAGATTGAAGCAATAATTTTGTATAGTTTAGATCTTTGTCTCTTAGATCTATCAGTCTTTCTAAATAAACTTCAAGCAAAACTGTGGAAGGCCACATTAGGTCTTCCGAATTATCTTCCTAATTCAATATTACTACATGAATTAGGGCTGAATTCTTTAGCAGTGCGTCATGACTGGCGCACTTTAAAGAACTTTGCAAAAATGTGCACTCCGATTGAAAATTCTATTTATGAGGACTTTAAAATCATGTTGCAGGAAGCTTATCCCATATCGATTAGAACTTTCTACAAGCGTATGCTTTCTATTTTAGCGAGCATAAATATTTCTGCTGAAGCATTTCCATCTAAATTACTCAAAGCACATAAACGACTGTTAGAGAATGACTGGGCGGTTATCTGTTCGCAAATTGCGGTCTACAAATCGTTCACCGAATATGCAAAATTCCGTCACAAGCAATCGCCAAAGTTACCATACTTGATACTCTGCCCTTGTGCTGAAACTAGAACCCTCTATATGCGATTCCGTCTAGACCTATTACACACGAAATCAAGAACGAAACATTGGGAGAGAAATGCTAATAATACTTACAGTATCAGCTGCAGATATTGCAATAATTTGGAAGCAATCAAAACTTTAAAACATCTTTTTCTAGTATGTCCATTCTTTGAAACCGAAAGAGTGAAAACGATTAAATCTTTCAACTTGACAGACTCGAGTTTTGCAAGAGAATTAGTTTGGTCACGTTGTATGTGGGGTTCTTCAAATGCTATCATCCTTGCGACAGTACGCTTATTGAAAATCATTGAGGATGCACTACCATCGAGCTTAGAGACTGCTCGCCATTGAGTCACAACTTTTGGTGTTTAGGTCAAGACTATATACATGCATATACGTGTGTATCTATATATGTATATATATATTTATTTGTGGTGATCACTAAGTTTTCTTTTATATGTTCACTTTCTTTGCCTTACATTATGTCTTGTAAAAATTCAAAAAAAAAAAAAGAAAAAAAAAAAAGTATTACATGATTTTATATATGATATCTGTAATTTGCCGTTCTGTTTTTGGCCCTTTTTAAATTCTGTTTTAATTCTGTGAATTGATAAAGAATTATGATATTGTTGTTTATATAATTTTGGGAATGAACTGAATGTACTAAATTTTACAAAGATGTAAAGATGTTATCAGATGTAACTTTTATGAACAATGCTATAATTTTGTAAAGATGCGTATGCATCAAAAACAAAATTTTGATTAAAATTTTAAAAAAAAAAAAATCAGAGAGAAAACACATACAGAGAAGTGGTAGGACAAGGACTAGACGGCCCTGTCCCTCCTAAAGGCATTTCCAGCATCAAATTTGACACCCGCCCCCAAGACACCAAGGAATGGCTTCCAGCATCACACCTATCAACGACCCATATTGGATACGGCCTTCCAATCTCTCCTGGCATTCACCTGGTTTTCCAAGCTCTCCTACTCTTTTCCCTTATTTTCTCCTCCTCTTTCCCTACTTCACTACTCCCTGCCCATTCCTTGCACCCACGCTTCTTCCACTATCTGTCTCTCTCTATCTGTCCTTCCAATGGAATATCTCTATCCCACCTACCTACTGCTCTCCCCTCCTGCACTGTTACTAATCTACCATCTCTAGAGCACTACTACTATTTCCTCTACAAACCTACCACTTCCACATCTACCTTTTCAGCCCTCCTATATCCACAGCACTACTGGTTTACCTCCACACTACTACTCCCACCTCTACTCTGTCACTCCTCCCACCTCCTCACCATTACTACTATTGCTCCACATCACTACTACTCCCTTCTATACTCAGTGGTCGAAACGCATGAAAAGAAGTAGTGGAACTATGTTCCCTGCTGGCCTTTCCCACTCCCCACAAATCCCATCGCACTCGCCCTGCCATGCACAATACAAACCCCCAAACACATGCACCTGCTGTTTAAGGGAATGTTCAGTGCAGTGCATGTTCAGTGTGTTTTTTTAAAACAAAACCGTTCCGGAATGGTTTCTTCTTAAAATAAAAGTATAGGAGCCGTAAAAACTTAATTTAAAAAAGTAGAGGAGCACCGCTCCCGCCCACTTCGACCACTGCCTCAGTCACCCTTCATTCACTCCCTACTACCACTTTCACTCACACACCTTAAACGTCCACACACTATACAGTACATTTTGCATAGCTTGATTTTCTAAGATCAAAACTGCGCACTGCATGTTTAATGTAAAGCTATATATTTGTACGTTCAGCTGTCGGGGGAAGAAAAGGCCACAATCTTCGCCCTGGTAACTAGTGATATTAGGTAGGGTGTCACAATGAATCCAAGTAAAAAAGACACTTCCGTTATGTCTCGCAAAGAAATTGCAGACATATTAAGGTTTACTTGGATCCTAAAAGTGCCTTGCCTCTTGTTATTGGAAAAACACTCTATATTTTGTTATTAGGTTTTTGAAGCATAATTTATTTCGCTTTAAGTTAGTGTTGTTTGATCACTAGGCCTACACTTATCTTGAGCAGCGCTCTTCTTCAGGTATCTTCTAACAATAAACACTACAGTTGCATCTTTCCCATTGTTTACTGGGTATATATTGTATATTGAAGTTGTCTGTATTCACGGATTTTTAATTCACAATTTTCTCAGCTACTATTTTTCCGAGCGTATTCGCATGTTCTCAATTATTCATGAATAAGATAGACTGGGAGTCGTACGTAGCCAGTGCGCTGGTTAATACCAAAATTAAAGCAAGTGAGATGGCCTGCTGCTCAGATATCCTTCCACTGATGTCCCCTAGTAAACACCAGTACAGGTAAACATAGGATTGAGTACAGAAGGTAAAATCAGTGTGCAGATCCCAAAGTTCTTATTGTGGAATCCATGAAACGAAATGCAAAATAGGCTTCAAATCCAATTTATTGTTCACTAAACTGCCGACACGTGTTTCAACCTTTCAGGTCGTTCTCAAGGCTATGAATTAGTCCACAAAAATAAAATAATCATGTGTAAAGATAATCAAACCATAAATATTAAATTCAGACATGGTAACACAAATAGCAAAAGAAAATCACATACCAGTGTTTCAATGAATGGATGTAGCCAATGAAAACAAAAGAATGCGCTAAGGTAAAACAAAAGAGAAATAGGAATTAGGGTATGCTAATTTAGCGTGAGAAAAACATATTCCATTTTAGTAAACAATATGTATGCGGGAAGTTGCAACATACCGTGATTCCAATGAAATAATGGACAGGGTAGTGTGTTGAGCAACACAATTGCTACCTAAAGTAATGATAAAGTAACCATTTAGAATGAAATCACTGATGTCGGTAGAATAGTAAAGAGAAAATGTCCAGTTTAGGCAAAGGTGCTTTTATGAAAAAGGAGTAAAGATAACTTACCCTCCAATGGGTATATATCTCAGTACAAAAACGATGTGTCTACAAGGTAAACAGATTACAGATAAAATCTCTGCTAAGCTTATAGATGCAATGTATGGCGGCCCAGTAACCAAAGAGAAATAAATGACCTGTACCTGATGCCAATAGCTCAATGTGGTAACGGGGTCAAATCCCCTTCTCCAAATCAATATATTAAATGTATTAACACTGGCGCCGTGCGGCAAACTCAGTGTAAAATGGTAATACGAAGTGAAAATGAGGCTGCACGCGTGACGTCACGCGCATATTTTACGAGTGACGTCACACGCGCACGCACCACAGTGACGTCATTTGGCGTCATTGGTGCGGCTCGAATCAGTCGTCCGCAGTAAAATCTAGTGAAATGCTAGCTTGAGTATGGGAAACTGTTGTCCACATCATGCGGCTCATTGTACTGGTGGTATGTTGCTATGACAGGAATGTATGAGTGGATAAACCTTACGAGTGAAAACTCAGCACTCGCATCAAATAGCTCATGTATGTGTTGGCAAATGAAATACTAGCCTAAGGGAAACTATTGTTGGCATCAAGTGACTCATTGTACTGATAGTATATTATTAAATCAAAAATGCATAAATGAGCAATCAATAGTAGTGAAGGTAAATGGATTTGCCCCTATGGGGCAAAAATGGGAATGGGGAAGGGCAGTGGTGGAAGGGGGAATTACCGCCCCGCCAACCATGGAATGGGGCGGTAATTCCCCTTTCCACCAAGGCGGTGCCGGTATTTTACCGGCATGAACCAAGGTGCTAGTAGCACCTTGGTCCATGTGCTAATACCGCCATCCGTATAATGAGGCCCTAAGTCTGTTGCGGAGAGTATTAGACTTAGTGAATTTCCATGCCAGGGACAGCAGGGGAGGCAAACGCAAACCTAGAATCCGGACGAACATGAATTCTCACAAGAGCAAATGCCAAGAAACAAATGAGGAGGTGACTCAAGTTAATTTGTTTGTTAATTTGTCTGACTATATTCTGACTACAGAACAAACAAGGGTCCTTAACAAGGGACTCTCTTTTGCTCCTTCCAAACCCACCGATTTTGTTCAATTTCAGATTGATCTGTTTAAGTTCACCAGGAAACTGAAATTAAAGAAATTCTTTGCCACTCAGGTTAAAATGTATCATCCCAAACCACCAGTACCTCCGCTTAGTGACTATACGATGTTGGACATTGATCATATTGAGACATTGGTATCCCTTACTACAGACACACCACCAACAAAAGATCAAATCATGTCAGACTTGCATGTTCAAACCAGGCACTTAAATATCATGGAGTTTAAACCAGCATCCACATTTACACCGATCCTTGCAAGTGATAATATCATTGATACTTTTCATAAAGCTATGATTAAGGATATACATTGTCTTTTGGACAAACCATCAAAAAAGATCAAATATCACAATTTGGATACACAAGAGCTATTAGCCTTAAAACAACTAGAGGACAATCCCGCTATTATCATCAAGGAAGCCAATAAAGGTGGCAACATTGTGATACTTAACACACATGAATATATTCGGATGGGATTGAAGCATTTACAAATGCCAGATTGCTACATTAAACTCAGTAAAAATCCTACCAAACAAATTGTATTAGACCTCCAAACCTTGCTTGAACAATGGGTTTTGTACACATTAGGTCTTCTAACTGATGAGGAAAAGAAATTCCTTACCATTACTGACCCAACAATGCAGACTCTGTAATTTTTTGGCCAAAATACATAAGCACTTTGATATTCTGCCAGAAGTGAGGCCAATTATGAGCGGCATAGGGTGGGTTACAGAAGCAATTTCACAGTATCTGGACGAGATTTGTCAACCTTTTGTTGTGAAAATGAGTACCTACATTAGGGACAGCACTCAAATTTTACAATATTTGCAAACTGTTATATGGCAACCCACCTTTCGTCTGGCCACCCTTGATGTTTCAGCTTTATATTCCAATATCAAACATGATTTAGCTGTTCAGTCAATAGAATATATCTTTCGCAATACATCTGGATCCTACTATTGCGATATACAAATGGTTAGAGCATTTTTGCAATTTGCGCTTACCAATAATGTGTGTATTTTTAACAATGTGCACTACTTGCAGTCAAAAGGTGTTGCCATGGGCGCGAAATTTGCACCATCCTTGGCCAATTTGTTTATGTCTCACTATGAAGAAACCCATGTTCTTAACAGACCAGAATAGAACCTTACATTGGCAAACAGAACATCACTTAGCTAATAAATCAGGCATACGGTTTTTGGGTCTGGCCAGGGCATCCACTGGAAAACGTGGTGGTGACCTTTGTGTGAGACTAAGGAGACTAGAATGTAAACTCATTTGCCACTTCAGATGTACTTCACTTGGATTGAATTCAGACCATGAAATGCATGTTTTTTTTAAATGATTGATTTATATTTTGTTTGCCTTGCCAATGTTTTACCTTTGACTTCCAATATCAGCAATTTTGGGCAATTTATTATCTACATTGTCTTTCAGAACTTTGTCACCCGGTCATTGCTTTAATACATTCCTGTATACTTGGCTATAAAGCTATATAGCCATTTATAATGCATGTGATTGAACCGTGATACTCTGTTTTAAAAAAATGCTGTAGCAATCCCTGCTTACCCTGCGGGTAATCAATTCTGAATACTCTCTCTGTGGACACATAGGTTGTGGGAACTTGCACATTCATCTTGCAGAACGCCTTCATTTACCTTCACTACTATTGATTGCTCATTTATGCATTTTTGATTTAATAATATAATATCAGTACAATGAGTCGCATGATGCCAACAATAGTTTCCCATACTTATGCTACTATTTTATTTGCCAACACATACATGAGCTATTTGATGCGAGTATTGTGTTTTCACTCGTAAGGTTTATCCACTCATAGATTCCTGTCATAGCAACATACCACCAGTACAATGAGCCGCATGATGTGGACAACAGTTTCCCATACTCAAGATAGCATTTCACTAGATTTTGCTGCGGACGACTGATTCGAGCCGCACCAATGACACCAAATGGCGTCACTCCGGTCCGTGCGCGCGTGATGTCACTCGTAAAACATGGGCGTGAGGTCAAGCACATAGCCTCATTTTCACTTCGTATTGCCATTTTACGCTGAGTTTGCCGCACAGCGCCAGTGTTAATACATTTAATATATTGATTTGGAGAAGGGGATTTGACCCTGTTACCACATTGAGCTATTGGCATCAGGTACAGTTTATTTATTTCTCTTTGGTTACTGGGCCGCCATACATTGCATCTATATGCTTAGCAGAGATTTTATCTGTAATCTGTTTACCTTGTAGACACATCGTTTTTGTACTGAGATATATACCCATTGGAGGGTAAGTTATCTTTACTCCTTTTTCATAAAAGCATATTTGCCTAAACTGGACATTTTCTCTTTACCATTCTACCGACATCAGTGATTTCATTCTAAATGGATACTTTATCATTACTTTAGGTAGCAATTGTGTTGCTCAACACACTACCCTGTCCATTATTTCATTGGAATCACGGTATATTGCAACTTCCCACATACATATTGTTTACTAAAATGGAATATGTTTTTCCTCACGCTAAATTAGCATACCCTAATTCTTGTTTCTCTTTTGTTTTACCTTGGGGCATTCTTTTGTTTTCATTGGCTACATCCATTCATTGAAACACTGGTATGTGATTTTCTTTTGCTATTTGTGTTACCATGTCTGAATTTAATATTTATGGTTCGATTATCTTTACACATGATTATTTTATTTTTGTGGACTAATTCACAGCCTTGAGAACGACCTGAAAGGTCGAAACACGTGTCGGCTGTTTAGTGAACAATAAATTGGATTTGAAGCCTATTTTGCATTTCGTTTAATGGATTCCACAATAAGAACTTTGGGATCTGCGCACTGATTTTACCTTCTGTACTCAATCCTATGTTTACCTGTACTGGTGTTTACTAGGGGACATCAGTGCAAGGATATCTGAGCAGCAGGCCATCTCACTTGCTTTAATTTTGGTGTTAACCAGTGCACTGGCTACGTACGACCCCCAGTCTAGCTTATTTCTGTATTTTTCGTTACATGCTGGTGCTGCTGATAACCATATCATTTCTTTTTCGAAACAATGGTTGATTACTTACTTAATAGGGAACATGATCGGGCTGCTCTTTTTGCACCTAGAGGAAGTACTGCCAACGCATTCAGGAGCAATCTTAGCTCAACAGAAACACTTAGGCAGAAAAGTATCAAATTGGAACGTCTCTCAAAAAAAGAAATTAATAAATATTGGGAGCAAGCTTCCTTAGCCAATTATTTAGAAAATGACAAAACACCAAGAGGTCTACGTATTCTTATCTTTCCCAACTTCACCAATGATGAAGATGCCGATTTGGCGGATAAATGGGAAGCAAATCTTACGCAAAGTTCCCAAACTATGATAGAAATACTAATCATGCATGCTCAAAGGGCGCATACTCGAGTTATTGCAGCAATAGATGCTCTTAAATAAGAGATTAAAGCTATGCCTAATTCTGAAGCTACCAAATCCAAAAATGTTGACACTATGAACGAGATTCTAAGAGAATACCAAGATGAGATCAAACTTAGAAAATTTCGTAAATACTTTAGAGATGACCAAGAATATAGGCAAGATTGTGTTTACACATTCCAAACCAAATATGATACAGTCCCATCAAGATCACGAGGGAGCACAGCTAATACCAGTCCTACTAGTTCTGATCCTGATTCAGATACAGAAGTTTTGCCATCTACTTCTGAAACACCCAATACAGATACGGCTAAATCCGACACTGTTGTCACAAATAGAAAGGTTTTTTTAGAACAAATCAGATGCTACAAAAAGGGCAGCCAGCCTACTACCAGTTACAAACAAGTAAGATTTCGAAATCCACCAGTGCAAAATATGCCAACACCTATTTCCATGCCAGGGGCAGCAGGGGAGGCAAACGCAAACCTAGAATCCGGACGAACAGGAATTCTCACAAGAGCAAATGCCAGGAAACGAATGAGTAGGTGACTCAAGTTAATTTGGTTGTTAATTTGTCTGACTATATTCTGACTACAGAACAAACAAGGGTCCTAACAAGGGACTCTCTTTTGCTCCTTCCAAACCCACCAATTTTGTTCAATTTCAGATTGATCTGTTTAAGTTTACGATGAAACTGAAATGAAAGAAATTCTTTGCCATTCAGGTTAAAATGTATCATCCCAAACCACCAGTACCTCCGCCCAGTGACTATACGATGTTGGACATTGATCATATTGAGACATTGGTATCCCTTACTACAGACACACTACCAACAAAAGATGAAATCATGTCAGACTTGCATGTTCAAACCAGGCACTTAAATATCATGGAGTTTAAACCAGCATCCAAATTTACACCGATCCTTGCAAGTGATTGTAACGCTCACCTGAATCCCACGGAGGCGCAGGTCTGGCTTCGAGTGCTGATGCTTCTTCAATGGTGAAGCGCAGGACTCTGAAGATGGACAGGAAGGGCCCCTCTACTCTGGCTTCTCCGGCTCGCAGGAATATTCCCCTGTGAGTGAAAAGGGAGTATTACCTACTGACTGAGGTATGCTCAAGCCTCCCACTCTCTTCCAACCCTCCACGATACCCTTCCACGATTCCCCGTGAAGTCTCACCTTAGGGTCAGGAAAGATGAGCTCTCCATCCTGCTTCTGATGCAGGGGCGCGTTGAAACCCAGTTACTTCACTGGATTGAGGATTGATGGGAGTTCAGGTAAGCTTGACTATTCAGGTAAGGCTCTGTAAAAGTTCTGTTGCAAGTTCAAAAGTCCAAGCTTAATAATAATGTTCATTGTCTTTTTCCCCTTAGGGGCCGGGGTTCGGAATGCCGGAGATATGGCGCCTACCCGAAGTGAAACGTGCAGTTCCAGTAAATGACAGGTAAGTTCTGGATGAGCGCTCGGGTAATGTCTTTGCATTCGCTCATTCAATGTCTTTGTCTTTTTTCCCCATAGGGGCCGGGGTCCAGATGCCTGGAAGCGGCAAGACCCGAAATGAAATGGGAATGACCCAACAGGTAAGACTTAGAAGGAAACTGAGCTTTTCCTATTCCCTTCCTTCTCTCACCTTGTTCTTGTCTTTTTCTCTCTAGGTTCTGGGAAGTGGCTGTGGATCCGGATGATCGCTGCTGAAGATGGTGGCGTCCAGGAAAGGTGAGTGAAATGCAGCGCTGCAGCGATCGTAGCGAAATGCTTTTAAAATGATGTCTTCCTTTTCAGGATCGTCGGTGTGATGTTTCTGTGGTGCTGATTTAGCAGGTAAGGTCTTTTGTCTCCCTTTGCAGGTGACCCAGGATACTGACAGGCGTGGCTGAGGTCCAGATGCAGGAGCTGACACGGTGAGCGTCCAGCTGCGAGGAGCAGAACAACGCGAAGCGTGAGTTGCTGATCGGGTGTGGTTTAAATAGCTTTGGAAGAAGTTCCAAGTGTGTATCCTTCCTCCGATCAGGTATGTATCCTTCCCCGACCACACCCGGGTGGAAAGTAGTCCCACAGGTAAAGTAGTTCCATTCAGGCCTCAAGAGGGCCTGGATGTGGCAGCATGGTCTGCATCAGGTAAGTGCACATTAAAACACTTGAACACATGTCTAGCTTTATGAGCCTGGCGCCTAAGGCGCCAGGACAGAGGTCCAACATGAGCCTGGCGCCTAAGGCGCCAGGACTGCGTCCAAAGGGCCCCAGCTTGGGCCCGCTGGCACTCCCCTGGGGGAAATGATGCCTGCCTCTGGGGTTGCTGGGTCGGACCTGGCTCCTTGGAGGTAGGCATCATGACAGTACCCCCCCTCAAGGACCCTCCCAAGGTTCTTCCCTCCGGGGGTTTTGGCTTGTTCGGAAATCTCCGGTGAAACCTTTGTACTAATCGAGGTGCGTGGACATGGTTACTAGGCTCCCACGATCTCTCCTGAGGTCCATATCCCTTCCAGTCAACAAGATAGAAGAGTTTCGACTTTACCACCTTGGAGTCTAAAATGTCTTTAACTTTGAATTCTAATTCCCCTTCAATTTGAACTGGATCTGGAGGCTTGGACAATCGGGTTCCTGGTTGTACGGGCTTCAAAAGTGATGCATGAAAAACTGGATGAATACGCATGTTGGACGGAAGATCCAGTTTAAAGGCCACTGGGTTGATTATAGCCTTGATGGGATAAGGTCCTATGAATCTGGGATTGAAGGTTCGCGGGCCCTTGAGGGATAAATGTTTAGTTGCTAGCCATACCTGGTCTCCTACTTGGTAAGGAGGAGTTTTACTTCGGTGCAAATCAGCATTTTCTTTATACTTTTTCTTGGCTTGCTGTAAATGAGTTGCAGCTTCTTTGAAGGCTCGGGTTATTGTGGAATGCAGATGATTTACTGCGGGCATTTCCAGGGTCAGAGGTGGATCTAGGTCAGAGGTCCGAGGATGGTGACCATACAAAGTATAAAAGGGGGTTTGTCCGGTTCCAGAATGCACTGAATTGTTGTATGCATATTCTGCGATCCAAAGGATGTCTTTCCAATTTAACTCGGATTGGTGTAACATGCACCGAAGATATTGCTCGAGAGTCTGATTGGTTCTCTCGGTTTGTCCGTCGGTCTGGGGGTGGTGGCTGGTGGATAACCGCACATCTATTTGTGCTAGTTGACAACACTTCTTCCAAAAATGGAAGATAAATTGACTTCCACGATCCGAGACTAATTAGGAAGGGAAACCATGTATGCGAACTATATTCTCCAGGAATTCCTTGGCCAAGGTGGAAGCAGAAGGCAAACCCTTTAAAGGGATAAAGTGGGCCATTTTGGTGAATAGGTCCACAATTACAAGGATTGTGTTGTAACCAGCACAAGGAGGCAGGTCAGTTATAAAGTCCATTGACAGGGTGTGCCATGGTGCCGGTGGAATATCCAAGGGTTGAAGTAGGCCGGCTGGCCTTTTCTTTTGAGCCTTGTTTTGGGCGCAAATTCCGCAAGACAGAACAAAAGACTTTATGTCTTTTCTCCAAGAAGGCCACCAGAAGTGACGTTTGATTTTTTCCTCCGTTTTAGCGATACCAGGGTGTCCTTCCATTAAAGATTCATGATGATGGGCAATAACAAGTTCTTGCAATTCTTTACTTGGCAGAAACAACCGCTCCTGGAAGTAGGGTAAGTCATCCTTAACGGTGTAATGAGGACCCTTCTGACTCCATTCCAGTAAGGTTGAAGAGTCTAGAAGTTGTTTTAATTGCGTTTGGATGTCCTCAATAGTTTGCAATGAAGTTAAGCCTAAGATTCTTTGCTCAGGTATGATGGGCACAGGTTCTAAGCTTGAATTAGGTTCTTCCATGATAATCCGGGATAAGGCGTCCGCTTTTCCATTCTTGCAGCCAGGGCGATAGGTAATTACAAAATCAAATTCCGCAAAGAATAGAGCCCATCGGAGTTGTCGTGAAGATTAAGCTTTGGCCGTCTTTAAATACTGTAAGTTTCTGTGGTCCGTAATTACGGTAATGGTGTGTCTTGCCCCGAGAAGGTAGTGACGCCAAGCCTTGAAAGCAGATTTGATGGCCAGTAACTCTTTATCGGTAATTGCGTAGTTGATTTCAGGAGGAGAAAATTTTCTGGACCAAATGGCGACTGGGTGTAGTTGGTTAGTTTTTGGGTCTCTTTGCGACAGGACAGCTCCCATGGCCGAACTGGATGCATCGGTTTCCACTATGTACGGGAGATCTGGGTGCGGGTGTTTCAATACAGGTGAAGAGGTGAATTTGGTTTTCAGGTCCTGGAAGGCTTGTTCGGCCTCAAGAGTCCATACGAAGCGTTTGTTTTTCTTTAGGAGAGCGGTGATGGGTTGGACAGTTCGGGAAAATTCCGGGATGAATCTTCGATAGAAATTGGCAAAGGCGAGCATGCTCTGAACTCCCTTCACCGAGCTAGGAGATGGCCATTTGAGGATGGTGTCCACCTTTCGCGAGTCCATTCGGACTCCTTGAGGTGTCAGGATGAATCCGAGAAACTCAACTTCTGTGGTATGAAAAACGCATTTTTCGAGTTTTGCAAATAGTCTGTGCTGGCGCAATTTCTCAAGAACTGCCCTAACATGTTTTCTGTGATCAGATTCTGAAGAAGAGTACACCAGGATGTCGTCAATGTAAACAATGACACAGACATCGATAAGTTCCCGAAGAACATCATTCAAAAAGTACTGAAAGGCGGCAGGTGCATTGCACAACCCGAAGGGCATCACCTGATATTCGAAGAGCCCAAATTTGGTGCGGAATGCAGTCTTCCATTCGTCGCCTTCTTTTATGCGCACCAGGTGATAAGCTCCTCGGAGATCTAACTTGGTGTACACACAAGCGTCTTTCACCTGGTCGATAAGCTCAAGGATCAAGGGCAGAGGATAACGATTCTTAATCGTTATTTGATTTAGGGCGCGATAGTCTATACACGTTCTAAGGTCGCCTTCTTTTTTCGGCACGAAGAACAGAGCTGAAGAGACAGGAGACTTGGACGGGCGAATAAAACCATTGCCTAGGAACTGATCTAAATACTGACGCAAATGCAGGTTCTCAGGTTCCGTAAGAGCATAAATCCTACTACAAGGTAGTTGAGCATTGGGTACCAGATCGATTTGGCAATCATAAGACCGATGGGGAGGTAACGTGTTAGCCTGTTCTTTCTGAAAAACGTCTTGGAATTCTTGGTATTCTGACGGTAGCTGTACAGGGGTGGAAGTTGCTGAGGCTAGACCCATAGCTGGATTTCTTGGATAGCAAGTTGGTTCACAATCAGGAAAACTTATCTTCTTTGCTCGCCAGTCAATTCTGGGATTATGTGTTTCTAACCAAGGAATTCCAAGAATTACTTGAAATTGTGGGGCCTTGATCACATCAAACACGATTGCTTCCCAATGTCCATCCTGACCCACCAGGGTCACTTCAACAGTGGAATGCGTTACAGGCCCTGAGGCTATTTCGGTTTCATCTACTGTAGTAATGACATCTTGAGTTACTTTCGGGCGGAGAGGAAGCTTAATCCTGGAAGCCAATTCACGGTCTATGTAATTTCCAAAAGCTCCACTGTCGATGTATGCTTTTATAGCATGCAACTGCTGAGGCTGTTTTGGGTCCACGAGCACCATTGACATGACAAAATGCGAGGTCAAAGAGTTAGTTTTCAAGCTCGGCAAGCGGACCCCTACGCTTGTCGGGCTAGGTCGTTTCCCGAATCAGGTGTCAATAATTCGTTATCAGTAGCTCCAACCACCTTCTTAAGTGGTTTAACTGGACAATTTCGAAGAAAGTGACCGGAAGTCCCGCAATACAGACAAAGTTGCATTTGCCGCCTTCTCTCTCGTTCTTTCTGCGTTAATGGTCCTTTAACACCACCGATTTGCATAGGTTCAGATACGTCGGTACTCTTGGAGTTAGCGTGGGTTTTGATCGGTACTCGGTTTTCATACTTGAACAGATCTGCTTTTCTATTTTGAAGTCTGTGATCAAGTTGAACCACCAAGTCTATGTAGTCTGCGCAGACCTGGGGTGGGTTTACTATCTGAGCTAGAACATCCTTAAGCTCTCCGCGCAGGCCTCGATGAAACAATGTGATCCTTTTGTTTTCTGGCCATCCAGTTTCCACAACCAGTCTGTTAAAGGTGGCAATGTAGGACAGAAGATCCTGATTACCTTGTCGTAAGGATAGCAGTTCGTTATCAAGGGCCTGTCCTTGAGAGTGTCGAGCGAACAATCTTTCCATGCTGGCCTGGAAGCCCTGAAAATTCTGGAGAATGGGATCATCCTGATTTACCAATGGAATAGACCAATCGGCAGCACTGCCACTGAGGTAAGATAGTATAAAGGCTACCTTGGTCTGATCGTTAGGGAAGGCTCCGGGTCTGCATAGAAAGTGTAAACGACATTGGTTCATAAAGACGGCATATTTCTTGGGATCCCCCGCAAAACGTTCAGGCGGGGCCAAAGGCATGTGTCCAGGTAGATTAATTTGTACCGGGTTACTCAAACCCATTGATGTGGAAATGTCTCCGGAAATAGGTAAAGGATTGTCCCTGCCTGGGCCTGTAATAACCTTTTGGCTAGGTCATCTGTCCTTTCCTTGGATAAGATCAGTTCTCTTTTGAGAGCGTTAGTCTCCTGGCGGGCTGAGTGCACCTCCGCCCGTAATTCCCCCAAAAGCTGGGCCAGCTGGTCAGTCTCGGAAGTCTCCATAGCGCCCGGGTGGGAAATTGTGGGTAGGCTTCGCGTTCTGTTATGCTCACCTGATTCCCACGGAGGCGCAGGTCTGGCTTCGAGTGCTGATGCTTCTTCAATGGTGAAGCGCAGGACTCTGAAGATGGACAGGAAGGGCCCCTCTACTCTATTATGCTCAAGCCTCCCACTCTCTTCCAACCCTCCACGATACCCTTCCACGATTCCCTGTGAAGTCTCACCTTAGGGTCAGGAAGGATGAGCTCTCCATCCTGCTTCTGATACAGGGGCGCGTTGAAACCCAGTTACTTCACTGGATTGAGGATTGATGGGAGTTCAGGTAAGCTTGACTATTCAGGTAAGGCTCTGTAAAAGTTCTGTTGCAAGTTCAAAAGTCCAAGCTTAATAATAATGTTCATTGTCTTTTTCCCCTTAGGGGCCGGGGTTCTGAATGCCGGAGATATGGCGCCGACCCGAAGTGAAACGTGCAGTTCCAGTAAATGACAGGTAAGTTCTGGATGAGCGCTCGGGTAATGTCTTTGCATTCGCTCATTCAAAGTCTTTGTCTTTTTTCCCCATAGGGGACGGGGTCCGGATGCCTGGAAGCGGCAAGACCCGAAATTAAATGGCAATGACCCAACAGGTAAGACTTAGAAGGGAACTGAGCTTTTCCTATTCCCTTCCTTCTCTCACCTTGTTCTTGTCTTTTTCTCTCTAGGTTCTGGGAAGTGGCTGTGGATCCGGATGATCGCTGCTGAAGATGGTGGCATCCAGGAAAGGTGAGTGAAATGCAGCGCTGCAGCGATCGTAGCGAAATTCTTTTAAAATTATGTCTTCCTTTTCAGGATCGTCGGTGTGATGTCTCTGTGGTGCTGATTTAGCAGGTAAGGTATTTTGTCTCCCTTTGCAGGTGACCCAGGATACTGACAGGCGTGGCTGAGGTCCAGATCCAGGAGCTGACACGGTGAGCGTCCAGCTGCGAGGAGCAGAACAACGCGAAGTTGTGTATCCTTCCTCCGATCAGGTATGTATCCTTCCCCGACCACACCCGGGTGGAAAGTAGTCCCACAGGTAAAGTAGTTCCATTCAGGCCTCAAGAGGGCCTGGATGTGGCAGCATGGTCTGCATCAGGTAAGTGCACATTAAAACACTTGAACACATGTCTAGCTTTATGAGCCTGGTGTCCAACATGAGCCTGGTGCCTAAGGCGCCAGGACTGCGTCCAAAGGGCCCCAGCTTGGGCCTGCTGGCACTCCCCTGGGGGAAATGATGCCTGCCTCTGGGGTTGCTGGGTCGGACCTGGCTCCTTGGAGGTAGGCATCATGACAGTGATAATATCATTGATACTTTTCAAAAAGCTATGATTAAGGATATACATTGCCTTTTGGACAAACCATCAAAAAGATCAAATATCACAATTTGGATACACAAGAGCTATTAGCCTTAAAATAACTAGAGGACAATCCCGCTATTATCATCAAGGAAGCCAATAAAGGTGGCAACATTGTGATACTTAACACACATGACTATATTCAGATGGGATTGAAGCATTTACAAATGCCAGATTGCTACATTAAACTCAGTAAAAATCCTACCAAACAAATTGTATTAGACCTCCAAACCTTGATTGAACAATGGTACACATTAGGACTTCTAACTGATGAGGAAAATAAATTCCTTACCATTACTGAACCAACAATGCTGGCTCTGTATTTTTTGCCCAAAATACATAAGCACTTTGATATTCTGCCAGAAGTGAGGCCAATTATGAGAGGCAGAGAGTGGGTTACAGAAGCAATTTCACAGTATCTGGACGAGATTTTTCAGCCTTTTGTTGTGAAAATGAGTACCTACATTAGGGACAGCACTCACATTTTACAATATTTGCAAACTGTTATATGGCATCCCACCTTTCGTCTGGCCACCCTAATTCATAGAATCCAGCGCACAAGTAGCGCACGCGGCTGGCGCACAGCGTGCGCCTGCGATAGTCTGCGCCAGGCACGTGCGCTAAAACAGATTTCCGCGCACAGCGTATTCATGGATTTCAAGCTCCCAAAACAGCCGTGGCGCAGAGAATCGCAGCGAGCCTGCAGCAGCGCCAGTAACGCCCCCAAGAACGCCCTCGCGCACGGAAAAGCCATCAAAAGCGCTAAATCATCGCTAAGGGCTGCGCTAACCCCGGACCACTTCACAGGGCAGGCAAACAAGGAAAGCAAAGCGGGCAATCTCCAAATCAGGAGTACGCGGGAAGTACTACACGCGACTAGGCAGGGAACGTGAATCACAGGGGTACGCGGGAATCATCACACGCGAACAGCCAGGGTGCGTGTATTACAGGGGTAGCGGGAAGTTCAACACGCGATTGGCCAGGGAACGTGAATTACAGGGGGACGCGTGAAGTAGAACACGCGATAGGCCAGGGAACGTGTATTACAGGGGTACGCGGGAATCATCACACGCGAACAGCCAGGGTGCGTGTATTACAGGGGTAGCGGGAAGTTCAACACGCGATGGGCCAGGGAACGTGTATTACAGGGGGACGCGTGAAGTAGAACACGCGATAGGCCAGGGAACGTGCATCACAGGGGTACGCGGGAATCATCACACGCGAACAGCCAGGGTGCGTGTATTACAGGGGTAGCGGGAAGTTCAACACGCGATGGGCCAGGGAACGTGTATTACAGGGGGACGCGTGAAGTAGAACACGCGATAGGCCAGGGAACGTGTATTACAGGGGTACGCGGGAATCATCACACGCGAACAGCCAGGGTGCGTGTATTACAGGGGTAGCGGGAAGTTCAACACGCGATGGGCCAGGGAACGTGTATTACAGGGGGACGCGTGAAGTAGAACACGCGATAGGCCAGGGAACGTGTATTACAGGGGTACGCGGGAATCATCACACGCGAACAGGCAGGGTGCGTGTATTACAGGGGTAGCGGGAAGTTCAACACGCGATGGGCCAGGGAACGTGTATCACAGGGGTGCGTGGGAATTATCACATGCGAATAGGCTGGGTGGGCCCCCACAGGTGTACCCTGTACACCCTCCCCGGCCCCTGCAGGCAGCCCACAAAACAGTGGACTACCCTGCACACCTGATCATGTCCCCCTGCACCCCCATCCACCAGGGGCACCCTCCACCAGGCCCCCACCCATGTCTCCCACCACCCCCACCCCCCAGCAGTGCAGGGGCACCTGCCATCAGGCCCCCATCCATGTCTCCCACCACCCCCAACCCCCATCCACCAGGGGCACCCTCCACCAGGCCCCCACCCATGTCTCCCACCACCCCCACCCACCAGCACTGTGGGGCACGTGGCCAGCAGGCAGTCAGGCAGCAGCCGATGGCAGGTGGGAGCGTGCTCAGGGTTCTTGGGGACTTAAATTCGGCCTCCTGGCCAGGAGCGTGGTCTTTCGTGTTAGAACGCGTGGACAGCCTGATAGGGAGTGATTTTGCACCTGAAAACCCCACACTCATCGCGCGAAAACCCGTCACCAGCATATGTGCGTCAATAGTTACCTGCACGTGCAGTGTCAAAGCGTGTGATTGGTGAAAAGTGAGCGACACGCAGGAGTGTCGAAGCGCGTGATTGGTGAAAAAGGATCCACATGCAGGAGTGACAAAGCGTGTGATTGGTGAAAAGTGAGCTACACGCAGGAGTGTCAAAGCGCGTGATTGGTGAAGAAGGATCCACATGCAGGAGTGACAAAGCGTGTGATTGGTGAAAAGATACCTACACGCAGGAGTGCCAAAGCGTGTGATTGGTGAAAATGGGCCAAGCACGTACACGCCGTAAGTGACGATGTACGTGTGGGCCTGTATAAAAGGTAGTGTTGAACACAATTTCCTTGTACGTGCTTTTCGTGGAGAGCGAGTGGGTGAATTCGGTACTTCTTGTCGTTTCACACGCGATTTACTTCACGGCGTTTCCAGTTCGTACTCCCTGTTACCTCTGACAGCTCTTTTCTCTTTTTCCTCTTGTACTGGTTTTCCTGGGCCTGTTCCCTCAAACAGTGTCCCCTTCTACAGTTGTCCTGTCTCCTCAGACAGCGTACACCTCTTCTTTTGGCGGGGGTGTTGCCAACCAAAAGTGCTATTTTTTCACGCTCTTTTACCTGGCAGACGGTGAGTCACGCACGTATCTAACATCTGTGCTTGCCCCGTGTGTAGCCTACCCCTTCAGAGGTCAATCTAGGCCGCGTGTGACACGCATACGTTCATTGTGTTACTGGATGCCACAGCGTAGTGCAGGGTTTTCCATCAGCACACGTGGTCTAGGAGGGGTATTGTGCACGTTCCTTAACTTTTTTGGGGTGCCTGTGCGTTGCGTGACCCGTCATCTTTCCCCAGGGGTGTCATATAGCCTTGCCACTGCACTAGGGTACGAATACCATCTGGTACCCAACCCCTTTGACACCCAATTGCCCAGGACAATTGTGCACACCCACTCCCATACGCACAATACCATCAGTGCCATGGTTGGGAGGCGTGCAAGCCGTAAGGGTGGCAAAGGTGGCCGAGCCACACGTGGTGGCCGTGGAGGATCCAACAGGGGACGTGGTTGTGACTTGCAGGGCGCCCCTGTTCCCCCCAGTCTGGAGGAACAGTCAGGGACACCCATGCCCCCCCCCCCCAGTTGAGAGTCATGTGGCTGATACCAACCCTGATCAGCCCATGTCGGACCAGGCCATTGTGGCACCAGACCTGTCCGAGGGTGATTCCATCGCTGACATCCAGGTCAGCAGGTCCACTGCACGTGCACCGGTGCACATTGGTGTCATCAGGGCACGCGCATCTATGCCAGATAGGTCATCTGCTGGCCCCCGTAGCCAGGGTGTGGCTCAATCCACCCCACCTCTCATACACCCTGCCAAGACTGTGTCGGTCCTAGTTCATGCACCTCAGATCAGGCCTGACCCCATCCCACTACCCCCAATGCCTGCACCTACTCCCATGCTGAGTGGGCAATCACACACACCCAGTACAGAGTCCACCACGGCTCCTGCCCCTAGTGTCCACAGCGGCGTAGGACACTCTGGATCCCCACCCCCTTCCAAGCGCAAGAGGAAGAGTGCACGTCCGGCACAGGCTGATGCCCCAGACACGGCTGCACAGTCCGGCCCATCAAGGAAGCCAAGCTTCACAGACGCCGAACTTAATGCACTTGTTCAGTATGTGTCAGATCATGATAGGGAAATGGTCATCGTTGCAGGGTCCAAGACCACACATGCCAGACGCCAGGCACACTGGCAGACCATTGCTGACAGAATAAGTGCCCTTGGAGTAGTGAGGCGCACAGCTAGTGATTGCCAGAAGCGCTGGAATGACCTTAAGCGCAGGGCAAAGGATAAGCTGGCCTCAAGTCATGCCGCAACCTTGGTGACTGGAGGTGGGTCCCCAGCACAGGAAATAGAACTCACACCACACGAGTCCGTAGCTGGATCCTACGTCACCGAGGGACAACTCCAAGGTGTGGGAGACCTCCCTGATTACGAGGCATCATCCGGTGAGTGCACATGCATGTGTGTATTATCCATGTGCATGGTGTGTGTGTGAAGCATTCATGTTGGGTGCCTGTCAAGGGGGTGTGTGGCAGAGTTGATAGTGGCACCCATGTGCCTCATCCAGTATGTTCAGTGCAACACCATCTGGCCACAGCACTATCCCTACTGGCAACAGTGCACATATGGGCCAACACCATGGAAGTTGCCCTTGATTAGTAATTTTGTCACTACATTGTTGCTCATACTCCCCTGTCTATTCATCTGATGTCTTACATACCATTCCTCTCCTTTCCCCCAGCCATTCAAGTTTCATCTTCACATGCCTGACATGCAATGATACCACATGCTAATGCGTCCTCTGTATATAAATGCCTACCAACATGCAGTCATACTGTGGATGTAGCCTTGACATCCACCTCCTTCCTGGGTCCTTTGGTACCGTCTGGTTTCGAGCCCCATTCCCTCACACTCCATGCTGCTCTTCATGGTCTATCTTCCATGACTTCTACAGTTCAGACCATCGTGCCCTACGCACGACACCTGCTTGCCAAAAGTCAAATGAGGGCAGCCTGCCCTCCAATGTGACCCACCCTATTGCTGACCAGTGCATCTGAGCCTACTCTAAGCTAACTCTCACTGACATCTGCTCATACATGCCTTTGCCTGTCCCATAGACCCTTCACATGGTCCCTGTCCTCTCTCCTTGCTCCTCTTCCACCATCATAGGTGGGACCCGTTGGGGTGTACTCCTGGCCTCCTTCCAATCCTCAGATACCACTATTGATGTGCATGGTAATGGGAGCGTCTCAGTCCAAGGCCCTTAGGCCAACCTCAATCTCCTTGAGAAATGCTACCCACATCTCATCAACTTCCTTACCTCTCCTGCTGTCCCCCCTCCTCTCTCCTCATCAATCCTGCACTGCCTCCCTGCACCCTCCCATGAACCTTCTCCGCCTCCCACTCCAACTCCTACACATGCGGCACCTCTGATCTCTAGCACTCCCCGTAAGTCCTACAAGGCTGTCAACCTCCTCCACAATTACACTCCTTTCACTGCGGCTGCATCAGGCATTCCTCCGATAACTGTCACTTACATGAGGTTATGCACCTTGACATCCTTGGTCTCATGGAAACATGTCTGACGGCCAGCTCTGTCTGCATCCTTGACCCTCTCCTTGGCCCGCCACTACTGTGCAGGGGGGGTGTGCCCTTGGCTTCCCTGAGGGTATTCCTGCCACTGTCACACCTACTTAGACCTACTCCACTCTGGAATGGCTTGTGTGAGGTTTCTGTCCACCACACCTTGACATTCTCAAACAGTGCGTACTGTGTCTGGGAAAACTGGTCAAATGTACTACTTCCTTTCTGAGTGTCCTCACCTCTCCTCCTCACTCATGTCCCCAGACACAGAATTCCTCATCCTTGGTGCGGTACGCATCCACCTGCATGCCTGTTGACGCCCCCACGTGACCTTTCTGTGACCTCAGCAACTCCCTCTCACCCTCTAGACTCCCGTCTGTCCCTACTCATTCTGCAGGGCACACTCTTGATGCTCTGATCTCATCTGACTTTCCCCTCTCCGTCCATCTCTGCACTCCTCTCTCCTGGAGTGATCACATTCTCCTCTCCTCCCAGCTCACCCTCAACACCCCACAGGCAAAGCCACCCTCACCACTGTCACACACCTTCTTGGTATTCCGACCCATGAAGTGTGTGTCAGTCGAGGCTCATGCTGCCAAAATGTCCCCCCCATCCAGCTCCCCCTTAGGCTCACTCCCATCCTGACAGGGCCCACTCCATGCTCCACTCCATGTCAGGTACACTGGATGTCTTAGCCACGGTCATGACCACCTGTCTGAAGCCCCATGCCAATGCAGAGTCCTGGCATGACTCGGATCTTGGGAACCCAAACCACAGGTGCCGGGTGGCAGAGAGGGAATGTCCTGCATCATGGCCATCCTCTGGCAAACTGGCCTGCCACATGCTCCAAAGGCAATAGCGCCTCACCCTTCTCACCAAGATGAGATCCCCAATCCAAGGGCACATATCTGCGGCATGTGACAACTCTGCAGGACACATAGAAATCTGAAAGGACCTTGCCGAGCCAGAGGCAGTGTGTACCTCCCCTGTCCCCTCCGAGCCCACAGCACAGCATGATTGTCTCTGTACCCCTATAGGCCACCCCCCCCAGCACTTGTCTGCGCCTAACACCATCTGCCCTTGACGTCAAGTCCTACTTACCTTGTACAGCACTTCCAGCCGCCACTCCCCCTTGCACTTCATTGTGCCACCCACCCCTGCACTTGCGTGACATGAATGACACCAGCACCAGTAGTATTGTTGACTGGCATCCCCTTCTGCCCCACCACCCCTCAGTGCTCCGCTGCACCTACAAACATTACTTGACCGGTGCTTCACGAATGCAAAATTATTCCGTTACAGGTGTTGGGGAGGTGGAATCACAATGTTTACTGCATTATGTTGATGTAGACAAGGCACTGTGCATCGTTGCCAATTTGGACTAGCAGATCCATGTACAACATGTATACTAATTGATGTGACGATGCAATGTCAGGACCAGAGTGGTTGAAATCCAAAAAAGTAGCCCTCCTCTCCCTCTTCACTTGGTGGCTATGTCACATGCCATGTGTGTGATGGCATGTGCCTTTGACATGGCAATCACCGCCCAATGTGTGATGGCAGTGCTAGGCATCAAGGTGAGCAGGCGTTGCTCTCCAATCAGTACATAGTATGCCCTGAGCCTCCCCTACAGACCCAGTGATGGTGAATGCATAGGAGGACTCCCAGTCATGTAGGACATGTGTCGTAGGACTACTGCCTATGTTGTTCATCAGCCCTTGTTGCATGCCATGGTGCTAATGCCTGTTTCCATTTTTCTCTTTCATGTCTTTGCAGGGGACGAAGCACTTGTTGATGCTGGGGATGTGGTGGTGGAGCCGTCCAAGGAGGGCAACCCGGGCCGACCTACCACAAGTGAGGGACGTGGTGTGTTTGTGGGTGAAAACCCACAAGTGCTGCAGGCCGTGCTGTCGAGGGGTGTCTCTGGGGGTTCCTCCCCCGAGCAGTATTCAGGTGTAGACTCGGAGGATGACACCTATGTGCAGTCGCAGGTGAGTGTTCTTGGGAGAGAATCTCCTCTGTCCGACCCACCTGCAGCCAGGCCATTGGCCTCAATGGGGATGTCAGTGTCGGCAGATCAGCCTCCGGTGGTTACGGATGCAGGGCCACACCACCCAATCTCTGATCCTGTTCCTGGGGCTGCAGATCAGAGAGGGAATGCAGTCCTGCAGCCTGAGGCCTTGCCGGCACAGCAAGGCGCAGTCCGCCTTGCCCCAGGCAGGTGTGGTGCCCGTCAACGTGGTGGCCGTATGCCACCTGGCAATACCGTATGGGAGCAATCCATCTACGGTATGGCCACCCAACAGGCAGCATCATCCGAGATGATTGCACAGGCCATGGATAGGGTGGCCACTTCCATTGTCCCCCCAGAAAGGCTGATGGAGCGACTGGAGCAGGCTACAGAGTCCATCTGCCAGGCACACAGGGAGGATATGTTGGCGTCCAACATGGACAGGCGGGCGGCACTGGCGACTCTGGGGGAATCACTTTCCATGGAGTCCCAGCGCCACAGGGAAGCCCTGAGGGAAGAACTCCGTCACCTCAGGTCGACCCTGTTAGAGCTTGAGGCTTCATCCCATAGAAGGACAGAGGAGCAGCTGGAGCGTCTGACACGGACGCTCTCGGCCGAGATGCAGGCAACTCGTGCGGAGGTCAGGTCATCCCGGGAGTTACTGCATGGGGACCTCCGCATGATTATAACCCAGAACCAGAACTACCAGACCCGCCTGCTTGCAGCCATGGAGGAGCAAACTTGTGCTTTGCGTGGGCTGCCTCCCATTGTCACACCATCTTCTGAGGCAGCTCCCCCACCTCCAGAGTCAGCTGCAGGGTCTGGGCAGAGCCATAGCGACTCATCTCCCACAACAGAGTAGCCGTGTGGGCCACGAGCCTATGGGGTGTTTTCCTTTCCCATGATCCACACAGGTGGATTGTGGCGTGCATCCTGTCCTCGGACCTCATAGGTGCCCCCCCCCCCCGCCGGCCCTTTCATGGCCATTTTTTCTCTTTTTCATTTTTATTTTGCAAGAGTGTTGCCTTGTGTGGGTACCTGGGCATACACTGTATTGTGGCTGGGCACATGCAGGCTTGTCCTGAGTTTGGTTTCGATGCTTGGGTAGCAGACATCCACACCCCTCCTGCTTCCGTTTCCATGGGCTTGCAAAGGGTGTGCCCAAGTGACAGCAAATTACACGGTGACATTGGACTCCCATGAGCTGTTGGCCAGTCCATAGTCAATACTGTGTAGACATTCATAGTGTTCATTGTTGTTGCACCTAACTATGCATGATGGTATGATATGTGCCTCTACTTACATATGTTGCTCATGTTTTGCAGGTATTTCACACAGATCTTCACAAGGGCATACTCTCTGGAGTCACACTACATGTCGGTAGATGTGCACTGACACTTTTGCATGGCGCCATCACTGTACATCTGGACGGTGAGGACATACCAGCTGAATCAGGTAATGAGACTACCATTGATTACATGCAATGTGTCTTGTTTGGGTGGGCTTCAGGGTGGGTTGGTGTGTAATTTGATAGAAATTACTCTTACACAGGTGTGTAGTAGTGGCTCCAGGGCGGTTAGCTGCTCAAGTGCGGCTATGTTCCATTTGGGGCACTGCTATTTGTGACACTGGTGTCATGTTGTGATGGCCAGTTTGTTTGCTGTCACATACCATGACATGGTGTCCTCAGTGGCGGGACTGTGAAGGGAGTGGGTGACATGGCAATGTTGTCATGTAGTGAATCGCCTGTGGCAATGCATTTTAGATTGATGGAGTTGTGTCTTTGCGTTGTGATGCATAGCTGGTGTATGTGTAGCTAGGGGTGCACACATATTGACACTTCCATGTTAACAATCTCAGGCTGATGTGTATCTGACAGTTCATTGTCAAGTAATTTTCAGACATTGTCAGGTAGAGTCATCATTGATTGTCAGATGGTATGTGCCAGAGCAGTGTGCACTAGCCAGCACTGTGATTCCTAGGTGAAGAAGTTGGCCACCAGTTGCGTACGGGCTGCCTCCCCCCGTGCCCTTTCCCCTCCCATGCGCAGCGGGCGTGCATGTGGTTGTGGATGTGGGGGCACCACCATGTCCACGGGCAGGCCCCGGCGTGTTGCAACGTTGTGCAGGACACATGCTGCCACTATGATCCTGCACACTATTCGGGGAGCATATAACAGCTGCCCGCCAGAACGGTCAAGGGAGCGAAAGCGTGACTTGAGCACTCCGAATGTGCGCTCCACTATGCCCCGTGTAGCAATGTGGGCTGTGTTGTACCTTACCTGGGGTGGCGTGGTGGGGTTCCGGATTGGGGTCATCATGTGGGGGCTGATAGGGTAGGCACTGTCCCCTGCGGAGGTGGTGATGGGTATCATTAGTGGTGTTGTGTCATGACCCAGTATCTGACATGCATGCATGTGGAGTGGCATTCATGCTCACCAAGCAGCCATGTATCTCCATGCTGGCCAGCCTCTAGGTCCCGGCATAGGGTAGACATTCTGTAGATGAAGCTGTCGTGGGTGGACCCTGGATAGTTGGCATATACTGATGTGATGATTCCCTTGGCATTGCATACAACTTGGACGTTGATGGAATGCCAGTGCTTGCGGTTTCTATAGATGTGCTCTGTTGCCCTGGGTGGACGTAGAGCCACATGTGTGCAGTCAATTGCACCAAGCACTTTGGGGAATTGAGCCACACCATAGAATTCCTGGATGCACGTCCGCCTTTCTGCATGAGTCCTGGGGAGATATATGTGCCTGCGGACTGAAGGCCGTGCAGTGATGATGTTCAAGACCTGGTGTAGGCAGCGTGACTGCGTGGCCTGTGACACACCACCCACTATGGCACTTGTCCGCTGAAAGGATCCAGTGGCCAAGAAGTGCAGTACATTCAGGACCTTCTGCAGGGGGCTGAGTGCTTGGGAGCACAGGGTGGGTGATGTGAGGTCATCCTCCCACTCACTGACCAGGTCCAGTATGATGTGTGCTGGAAACCTGTACCTCCCATACACCTGGTCATCAGGCATCCCGAATAGGCTGGTTCTGGGTGTGAATATTCTGGCCCTGACTCTCCTCCTCATCCTCCTTTGGTAGCCCACTGCCACTGCTGCTAGGAACGGTATGTTCATCCTGGCATCTGGCTTGTTTATAGAAAAGTGCGCAAATTAATGCCTTGCGCGTGTAGTAGGCAGCGTGTGAGCCTCGCACCCCTGGAATCGGGTTCCCACTCCAATCGCGTGTGGAAATTCCCACGCTGCAGGCATACAGGTGCGCTGACGTACTTGCCTGTGTAAGTGGCCGCGCGCCCCTGAAATACACGTACATAGGCCAATGGCGTGTAAGCGCACTTTTGGGCAATTACACGCGATGAAATACACGTACATAGGCCAATGGCGTGTACGCGCACTTTTGGCCAATTACACGCGATGAAATACACGTACATAGGCCAATGGCGTGTACGCGCACTTTTGGCCAATTACACGCGATGACACTCTGACGTGCAGGATTTCCACGTGTGCTCCGTCTTCACGTGCTGAGTGGGGAACGCCCGTGCGGATCACGTCAGACGCGCTTACGCGATGAGGGACTCTGGTCCAATAGAATCGCGTATGCGTGCTGACGCACTTACGCGCTAAGGGCCTTTCCTCGGATTTCACGCTGACGTGCAGGAATTTCACGTGCCAAATCACTCCGTATCAAGCTGGCCACCCGAAAACACACGGAACACCACGCTCCTGCCCCGAAGGCCGAGTTACTGCCCCCCAAGTGCCCTGAGCAGCCTCCCACGTGCTATCTGCTGCTGCCTGCCTGCCTGCCTGCCTGCTGCCACCGTGCCCTGCCATTTGGTGCCTGCACATCAGCCATCTGCAGGGGTCCAGTTGCTGTGTCCACCCCTGCTGGAACTGAAGACTCCCAACTGGGATTACATCGCTCCACAGCCCAGCCCCAGGACCCAGTTGCCCACCCACACCTGCCTCTGGGGTTGCCATGTCGGGCACTTCTACATCTGGCACCAGTGGCAACCCCAGGCCAGAGGGGCAGAGGGGCACCAGCTTCACTGCCACCGAAGTTGGTGTCCTGGTGGAGCATGTCCTGGGGCAGTATGATGCCCTCTTTGGATCGTCCCGCGCCAGCAAGGAAGGACGGGAGAGGATCTGGGCCGACTGTGTGGTTGCCATCAACGCGGAGGGGGTGGCAACCCGCAACGTCTTGAAGATCAAGAAGCGCTGGGAGGACTTGAGGTCCAGGACCCTTGTGAAGGCCCGGCGCCTCGTGGAGGGGGGCCGGGGCCACATGAGTTCCATCCAGAAGAGGGTCCTGGAACGCGTACGCCCAGCGCTCCACGCCCAGATCCTTGAGAGGGAGACCCGTCTGGAGTTGAGCGGTAAGTGTCCAAGCATCACTGTGTGAGACAGGGCATGTTGCGGTGTGCTGGTTCTATGATACTTGCCTGTATGTGTGCCATGTGCCATGTATGCATGTATGTGTGCTGGGACATCATGGTAATGCATGTGCGACCAGTGATGTGTGACCCACATGGTTGTTGCATGTGTAGAAATGCGGCATGGGGAGCACTATGCAGATTTGGGACATGAGAGCATGCCAGTCTCTGTACCTGGACATGGATGGGGGTGAGGATGGGTGCTGATGCCAGGTACATATATGGTAGCCATGTCTGTGTGCCTGACCTGCATGTCTGTGACTTGTGCATGCCATGGATGCATGACTCATGTGTGTGACAATGCACAGATTCAGTGACGCACCCACCTTACCCTTGTTTTGCCTGTGTTTGGTGTGATTGTGGCCAGATGGATGTGACTGAGGTGTAGTGTGTGCATGTGATATGCATGAGCCATGATGCATGTGAGTTACATTTCATTGAATGTTTCAAGAGTCAATTGGACATGCATGGAAATGTGCATGGCATGCACCATGCCTGTTACTGTGTGTGTTTTGCCTGGACTGACCCATGTGTTGTGGAGGGACATGATGGAAGTGTACTTTGACAGGGGTGCTCATCTGCTATTGCTTCCTGTCTAGGGGACCATTGTACAGTAGCCTGATGCTTGTGTTCTTTGTCTCCCTCTACGCAGCGGCTAGTGAAGAAGAGGGCGGAGACGGCGCTGTGGAGCAAGGCGGCGGGGATGCCCCCACGGCTGCAGCGGAAGGGGTGGGTGAGCCCCCACAGGGGCCTGCTACGGCGGGAGACGGTGAGGAGCCATCCAGGTTGGTGGTTTGCACAGAGGAGGAGGAGGCCGACACTGGTGCACACATGGGCCCTGGTGGGAGCATCCCTGCTGGTGCAAGTGGTGCAGTCCAGGGCCAGGGGCAGGAGGCAGCACAGGTCACCGTGGAGGGGCCTGTGCATGTCGCTGTCCCTGACCCTGTGAGTGCACCACCATGCACCAGCAGGGATGCCCCGTCCCAGGCCCGTCCGCAGGTAGAGGGGATGTCCATGTCAACTGACTCCCCTCCACCTGCGGCCGTGGGAACCCCTGGCCGCGTGGAGCAGGTCCTGATTGGGGTCGCGATGCGCACGGCTGTGATTCGTGATGCCGTGCGTGCTTCCCGGGAGGAGCACGCACGTCATCACGAAGTGCACCGTGCCGACGTGGCCCAATTGGGATCGGCCATGTTCGGGGGGTTCCTGCATGTGTTGGCCAATCTGACGGCCCTCTCCTCCTCTGTGCAGGCTATCCACCAGTCGTTCTCCTTGCCGTCTTCCGGCCCAGATGCCACCATGGCCCCCTGTGGACCTGCCCCGACCAATGCAGCCAGCTCGGTGGGGATCCCATCCCTGCCACAGTTGGGAGTCGGAGGTCCAGCAGGGGTGGACGACACAGCAAGTGGACCCCAGCAGATGGAAGATGTGCCGGCATCATCGGGCAGGGCACGTGCACGACGGCGTCGGTGGTTACCATCAGCCTGGATGCCGTCGTGCTGGCAGAGCCAGTGGCTTCGCAGGCAGCAGCGGGCTCGACGTGGGAGGCATCATGGCTCAGGGCCATCAAGATCGGAGGGGCAGGCATCGGCCGGAGGGCAGGGCAACCCTGGCATGGCGGTGTGTTCCGTGTGGGAGGAGTTTGGCCAGCGGATAGGTGCGGAGCGGCAGCGGGCGGAAGAGGAGCGGCTCGCCATGGCCAGGGCGGAGATCTCCATGCATCAGGCATTGAGGCGGGCTGAGTGCCTCGAGGAGGCTCGCAGGGAATTTGGAGAGCACATGGGGTTGTCCCTGCGAGACCTCGGGGCCAGGACTGAGTCCCGCCTCCAGGACATTGACGTGGAGTTCGAGGATGCCCTGGCCAGCATCACCAAGTGAGCCGCAGGACTAGCCCGCTGCCTTTGTATATAGTTTTTTAGTTAGTTAGTGCTAGGTTTCCTTTATTTAAAAATTTTTTTTTGGACCGCTTGGACAATGGCCACTTCTTTGTACATATTTTTTTAAATAGTTAGTATTAGGTTTAATTTGTGGTGTTGGGCTCATGGACCCTTGAACAATCCTGTAAATATAGTTATTTTTTGTGAGATAAATTTTTTAACTTTCATATTGGTCACACCATGTCGTAATGGTTTATCTTTCATTTCATTCTACATGTGTTTACTTTGGACAAAATCTATTCATTTTTCTATCCTTTGTTTTTTGGTTTCTCATTTTTGTTCCCGGACATGGACCTTTTATTTGCTTTACCAGATAGTTGTCAGAGTTTACTTTATTTTTATTTTTTAATACATTTTAATATTATCTTACACTTGTGTCATTTTTTCTTTGGTTTCTTACATGCCATGATATGGGTTTTGACATTGACTTGCACCCATTGTGTATGTGTGTGTGGCGGACATGTGTTCTTTTGCTTACTTGCCTTTGGGGTTGTGTCATGTGATTGCATTCACTATGTGGGTGCATGCAATCCTTGCCTGGGTGTTTGTGCTGGGTATGCTGGTCATTACTGCCATTATTGTGTATCGTCAGGACCAGGGGCCAGGGGGACATGGGTGGGGGCCTGGTGGAGGGTGCCCACAGTGCTGGGGGTGGGGGTGGTGGGAGACATGGGTTGGCCATGGGTGGGGGCCTGCTGGCAGGTTGCCCACAGTGCTGGGGGTGGGGGTGGTGGGAGACATGGGTTGGCCATGGGTGGGGGCCTGCTGGCAGGTTGCCCACAGTGCTGGGGGTGGGGGTGGTGGGAGACATGGGTTGGCCATGGGTGGGGGCCTGCTGGCAGGTTGCCCACAGTGCTGGGGGTGGGGGTGGTGGGAGACATGGGTTGGCCATGGGTGGGGGCCTGCTGGCAGGTTGCCCACAGTGCTGGGGGTGGGGGTGGTGGGAGACATGGGTTGGCCATGGGTGGGGGCCTGCTGGCAGGTTGCCCACAGTGCTGGGGGTGGGGGTGGTGGGAGACATGGGTTGGCCATGGGTGGGGGCCTGCTGGCAGGTTGCCCACAGTGCTGGGGGTGGGGGTGGTGGTAGACATGGGTTGGCCATGGGTGGGGGCCTGCTGGCAGGTTCCCCACAGTGCTGGGGGTGGGGGTGGTGGGAGACATGGGTTGGCCATGGGTGGGGGCCTGCTGGCAGGTTGCCCACAGTGCTGGGGGTGGGGGTGGTGGGAGACATGAGCAGGTGTGCAGGGTAGTTCCCTGTGGTGTGTGCTGCCTGCAGGGGCCGTGGAGGGTGTACAGGTAATGCCTGGGAGCTCACAGCCAAATCGCGTGTGCAACTTCCCGCTCACCCCTCAAATCCACGTTCCCTGCCATATCGCGTGTGGAACTTCCCGCGCGCCCCAGAAATCCACGTACCCGGCCATATCGCGTGTGGAACTTCCCGCGCGCCCCTGAAAACCACGTACCCGGCCATTTCGCGTGTGCAACTTCCCGCGCACCCCTCGAATCCACGTTCCCTGCCATATCGCGTGTGGAACTTCCCGCGCGCCCCAGAAATCCACGTACCCGGCCATATCGCGTGTGGAACTTCCCGCGCGCCCCTGAAAACCACGTACCCGGCCATTTCGCGTGTGCAACTTCCCGCGCACCCCTCGAATCCACGTTCCCTGCCATATCGTGTGTGGAACTTCCCGCGCGCCCCAGAAATCCACGTACCCGGCCATATCGCGTGTGGAACTTCCCGCGCGCCCCTGAAAACCACGTACCCGGCCATTTCGCGTGTGCAACTTCCCGCGCACTCCTGCAATCCACGTACCCGGCCATTTCGCGTGTGCAACTTCCCGCGCACTCCTGCAATCCACGTACCCGGCCATTTCGCGTGTGCAACTTCCCGCGCACTCCTGCAATCCACGTACCCGGCCATTTCGCGTGTGCAACTTCCCGCGCACTCCTGCAATCCACGTACCCGGCCATTTCGCGTGTGCAACTTCCCGCGCACCCCTCGAATCCACGTTCCCTGCCATATCGCGTGTGGGACTTCCCGCGCGCCCCTGAAATCCACGTACCCGGCCATTTCGCGTGTGCAACTTCCCGCGCACCCCTCGAATCCACGTTCCCTGCCATATCGCGTGTGGGACTTCCCGCGCGCCCCTGAAATCCACGTACCCGGCCATATCGCGTGTGGAACTTCCCGCGCACCCCTGCAATCCACGTACCCGCCCAGCCCATATCGCGTGTGGAACTTACCGCGCACCCCGGTATGCACGCACACGTTTATTTTTTCTCTCTGCGCGTGTCTGTGTTTGTGGGTACCCCTTTGTACGTCATTTGTCCAGGAGGGCAACAGTATTGTACATTGGTCATGTCTGTATATAGGTGCTATTTGTTGGCGCGCCTTTTAGCGCACATTTCTTGCAGGCGCAGACACGCTACCGCCTGCTTTCTTGTGGCGGTCGTGTTTGTGCCTGTTTGTGCCTGTGCGCTGCTTTGAGCGTGCGCTTTTTTGCCCTATTCTATTCCATGAATACGTATTGTATGCGAGCGTGTGGGCGTTCCGCGCACTTGCCTCCTGAACTTTCCCCGTGCCGCCCACATTCTTCCCCATTCCGAGTGTTGTGCCCCATTTTATTCCCCATTCCGAGTGTCCCGCCCTGTGTTCCGCCTACTTTAGAGCTGTGCGCTGCGCTCGGAGTGATGGCGCAGTGGCCGTGGCGCACGACGTTGGTTGACCTGTGCGCCGGCCTGCGCCGCGCGTTTTTTCCGCGCACGTCCTCTGCTTTTCTTGCGCAGGGACTTCCATGAATCGACGTGCGCTGGTTTCCCTGCGCTTTGCGCTGATTTTCGGCGCAGCGCACGCATTGGCCCCTCTGCGCCGGGATTTTCGGCGCACATTTATTCCATGAATCGGCTGATGTTTCAGCTTTATATTCCAATATCAAACATGATTTAGCTGTTCAGTCAATAGAATATATCTTTCGCAATACATCTGCATCCTACTATTGCCATATACAAATGGTTAGAGCATTTTTGCAATTTGCGCTTACCAATAATGTGTGTATTTTTAACAATGTGTACTACTTGCAGTCAAAAGGTGTTGCCATGGGCGCAAAATTTGCACCATCCTTGGCCAATTTGTTTATGTCTCACTATGAAGAAACCCATGTTCTTAACAGACCAGAATTTGACAATGTACTGGTGTGTTGGAAAAGGTACATAGATGATGTTTTTATCATTTGGCAAGGCACCAGTGATTCGTTTGATGATTTTGTTACTCACATTAATGGAATTACTTTGTCTGGTCACTCAAGTCCCACTAACATTACTTTTCTAGATTTAGAAATCTTCATTGAAAACAATACAGTGCACACCAGAACCTTTCGTAAACCCACATCTGTTAATGCCATATTGCATGCGAACAGCTGTCATCAAAGAGCTACCATACACAACATTCCATGTGGAGAGTTCTATAGAGCGAGGAAAAAGTGTTCTAAAGATATAGATTTTCAGACAGAATGTACACAGCTCAACAATCGCTTTAGACAGCGAGGTAATCCTGCTTCATCATTATCTAAGGCATCACAAAAATATCAATCTGTCAAACAGGCGGATTTGTTGAGCACTAAAACTCATTTGGATAGTAAACAGAGACCTGTCTCTTTAATAACACAGTACACTAGTGACTCTTCAACTTTGTTCCAACAAGCTTCCAAGCATTGGCCTTTGCTTAAACTGGAAACAGATCTTACACCATATGTCTCAGACAGACCTAACTTAATTTTCACTAAGGCTAATACTCTCCGCAACAGACTTAGTCCTTCATTTCTTCATGATTAGGCAATTGAGAATACGTATAAGGGAACATCTGTCAAGTCTTAATAAAACCGGTGCCAACTTGCCTTTAGCCTTACATTGCCAAACAGAAAATCAGTTAGCTAATAAATCAGACATACGGTTTTTGGGTCTGGCCAGGGCATCCACTGTAAAACGTGGTGGTGACCTTTGTGTGAAACTAAGGAGACTAGAATGTAAACTCATTTGCCACTTCAGATGTACTTCATTTGGATTGAATTCAGACCATGAAATGTATGTTTTTTTTACGATTGATTTATATTTTGTTTGCCTTGCCAATGGATGTTTTACCTTTGACTTCCAATATCAGCAATTTTGGGCAATTTATTATCTACATTGTCTTTCAGAACTTTGTCACCCGGTCATTGCTTTAATACATATCTGTATACTTGGCTATATAGCCATTTATAATGCATGTGATTGAACCGTGATACTCTGTTTTAAAAAAAATGCTGTAGCAATCCCTGCTTACCCTGTGGGTAATCAATTCTGAATACTCTCTCTGTGGTCACTGATTCAATATGTTGTGGGAACTTGCACATTCATCTTGCAGAACGCCTTCATTTACCTTCACTACTGTTGATTGCTCATTTATGCATTTTTGATTTAATAATATACTATCAGTACAATGAGTCGCTTGATGCCAACAATAGTTTCCCATACTTATGCTAGTATTTCATTTGCCAACACATACATGAGCTATTTGATGCGAGTATTGTGTTTTCACTCGTAAGATTTATCCACTCATACATTCCTGTCATAGCAACATACCACCAGTACAATGAGCCGCATAATGTGGACAACAGTTTCCCATACTCAAGCTAGCATTTCACTAGATTTTGCTGCGGACGACTGATTCGAGCCGCACCAATGACGCCAAATGACGTCACTGTGGTGCGTGCGCGTGTGACGTCACTCGTAAAACATGCGTGTGACGTTACGCGCGCAGCCTCATTTTCACTTCGTAATGCCATTTTACACTGAGTTTGCCACACGGCGCCAGCGTTAATACATTTAATATATTGATTTGGAGAAGGGGATTTGACCCCGTTACCACATTGAGCTATCGGCATCAGGTACAGTTCATTTATTTCTCTTTGGTTACTGGGCCGCCATACATTGCATCTATAAGCTTAGCAGAGATTTGTAATCTGTTTACCTTGTAGACACATCGTTTTTGTACTGAGATATATACCCATTGGAGGGTAAGTTATCTTTACTCCTTTTTCATAAAAGCATCTTTGCCTAAACTGGACATTTTCTCTTTACTATTCTACCGACATCAGTGATTTCATTCTAAATGGTTACTTTATCATTACTTTAGGTAGCAATTGTGTTGCTCAACACACTACCCTGTCCACTATTTCATTGGAAACGCGGTATGTTGCAACTTCCCACATACATATTGTTTACTAAAATGGAATATGTTTTTCCTCACGCTAAATTAACATACCCTAATTCTTATTTCTCTTTTGTTTTACCTTGGGGCATTCTTTTGTTTTCATTGGCTACATCCATTCATTGAAACACTGGTATGTGATTTTCTTTTGATATTTGTGTTACCATGTCTGAATTTAATATTTATGGTTTGATTATCTTTACACATGATTATTTTATTTGTGTGGACTAATTCACAGCCTTGAGAACGACCTGAAAGGTCGAAACACGTGTCGGCTGTTTAGTGAACAATAAATTGGGTTTGAAGCCTATTTTGCATTTCGTTTCATGGATTCCACAATAAGAACTTTGGGATCTGCGCACTGATTTTACCTTCCGTACTCAATCGTCAATTATTCATGCTCTGTGTATGTGAGCATGAGTATATGGGGTTTCCGGTGTCGATATGGTGGGAGCAGATCATTGGATTACAGAAACCCCAACTCACCCTCTATTTTTGGATTGGTGTTAACATGTGAATGTGTTCACGAGTTAATAGAGCTTTGCGCTTTAGTTGTATGCTCTTGTTGAATGTGTACTTCTTTGACTTGGGTCACAGGAGATATTGGTTCAATCCTTCCCAATAATATATGTTTTGCTGGATACAGACAATGATGAACCTTTTGTTGTTATTAATTTCCTTTTTTGTAGGGTCAATTTACTTTAAGGTTTTACATCACAAAGTCATGTCATACAATGGGCCTCATTCCGACCCTGGCGTTAACCAAGGCGCTATTAGCGCCTTGGTTGACGCTGTTATCTTTCCGACTCCGCCATGGTGAATGGCGGAATTACCGCCCCATTCCAAGGTTGGCGGGGTCGGTAATTCCCCATTCACCGTGGGCCCTTCCCCATTCCCATTTTTGCCCCATAGGGCTCATTGGGAATGGGGAAGGCGCTAATTACGGCACCGTAAATTACGGTGCCGTAATTAGCTCCTAGGTCCCTTTGCGGGTTGGTTATTTAACGCCTGCTAAAAGCAGGTGTTAAGTACCAACCCGCAAAGGGAACTCGGAATAGGGCGGTAAGGGTTTAACGGCACCGGTCTCGTTACCAGTGACCGCTAACCCTTACCGCCCTACTCGGAATGACCCCCAATATGTTACCCTTGTCAGTTCTCCTTGGCCCTATACTCTGGACCCTCTGCCATGACTCCATCACACACCATTGCTGCCACTTGCAGTCAGATCACGGTATTTGCTAAGGCCTGATCTGTTAACAACACTGGTTTCCGAATGGAGACCAACAAGCTTAATAATAGGAAGACCATGACATTCCAAAGATAAACGTTCATTGATAGAGCCCTATTGGGATATAAAGTGCCTGACATGAAAAGAGAAAGACCTCAGAAGATGAAGGAACACGTCCCCTGAATCGTCAAGAACATTTCAGGTCCCCCGAAGACGAACAGAGTCTTTCATCTCAAAGGGTAATTTATTGTTCCATACAGCATGTCTCGTTCATGTCTCTTCACCTATTATTAATCAATACATTGATATGGATATTGAGGATGGAGAGATTAATATGGTGGTTTGGTACTGTTAGTTCTGTCTTCTTTTTTTATTTGCAAGGTCGTCAATAATTTTCTATTGTCAATGGAAGAGTTTTCTAAGGGGTCCAGTAAAGTGCGCTGTGTTCTTCACCTTAGTAAATACCCCATTACTTTTCTATGAGCCTGCCTTGGAAGAGTTTGATATATGGTTGTGTGTTTTTCTCTTCCCATGTGTGAGGCTTTCATCTATTTTCCATTATCATTGCAAGAGTTTGATATGGATGTATTATGAAAGAGTTTGATATTGGAGTACAATGTTGTGTGTTTTACTCTTCACATTTTCGACGGCGTTATTTATTTTCTATTGGCCTTGGAAGAGCTTGATGTGAGGGTACAGTACTTTGTGTTGTGTGCTTTCCATTTGTGCGTTAATTTCGTTAACATGTGCTATGTTTTTTCTTTAGTGCCAGCACCTCTTTTGCTCCTACCAGTGCTTGACATCATTTTAGAGGAGGGATTACTTCTGGACAACACAATCAAGTGGGTCGGGGCAGGACCTAAAACAACCACCCTACACTCCTGATGACAGAACACAGGTACAAGAAGAGTGGAAGTAGGAGGTATTGATCGCTAAGGAATTAGAGGACACCATCATTTGGAAAAGGGAGTAGGGGTCAAAACTACTTGCCTACGATCTAAGTGATGCAGCGGAGGTGCAGATGTGCAGGAGGCAGATAGTCCTTTGAATGGAAATAAAATACTTGCATTTTCCTGCAAAGTGCCCTGAAACTGAAATGTATGTTAAGGCCCTACCCTCGTGGCTACTGAGGTGTTTCAGCTGAGCTGTGTAGCCAGAAGTGGCAATTGCAGATCATTAGCAAGAATATCCACCTTTTGAGAGACTGTACATTGTATTTAAAAAGCATAGGGAGATAACTGCACATGTCAAATAGCAAAGAGAAACATAATGGGCACTAACAAAGGTCACCTCTTTTGATCTACACTGTATCCTCGAGGAAGAAACCCAGGTGGAAAAAAACATGTTCTACCCCAGCCTTCTATTCTTTCCATGCCACCACTCTCAAATAACCCTGCCAGCACTCCTCAGACTGTCTTTTCCGCCACACCTTCAATCATGAAACAAGTGCCCCATCCCCTCAAAAGTCTACACACACAAATTGGCTACTGTACACCCATGAACCCTATGCCGTCGTCAGCTTTGCCCATTAAAGCTTCAACCACACTACTACTCTCCTGCATATTGGTTATGGGCAACACAGTAACTCTAATTCCTCCTTGCAACCCTTTGCCCCAGTTGCTCCCCTTGATAGCACAACATCTTTGCCCCCATGCTATATGTAGGAGATATTTATGTGGCATCCATCAATACTGGGTGTTTATTCCCCTCCCCTAATCAAACATTCTTTTTAAAATTCAATCTAACCCCGACTGTGGTTCATATAGAACCATGTAGGTCCCTCACCCCTGTGCACAGATAAGCCAAGAACCAGGCTGGTGTGTAGAAAGAATATATATTTATCATAGAATAGGAAAATTAATATTTGTACAAAATCACAAATCATTCCACCTCACTCTGTGGCCTAAATGCTTTTCTTTCCTAATAACTATTTTTTCACAAATTGAAAACACTAGTTGGTTCAGGATAACACAGATCACAGACTCTTTAGCCTCACAATATGGACAGTCAGAATACTTTGCCTGTGGTTCACTTTTTTTTTTAGCATGTAGCACCTTGAAACATGTCAAGATCATAAAGTTGACACTCCACTTTATATGAAGTTTAATTTCAATAAAATGTAACACTTTTCTGTTGGCAAAAACTATTTCACACATGCAGTGCTCTGTCTTTTTAATCTCCCTGCTCACTTGGAAATACTAGCAGTTTTGTTTCACTTATTCACGTGTCAAAAGAATTTTGATTGGCACTGCACTCTTAGCAATGCTGGCATTCTTATAGCACAACAAACAATTCAGAATAAATACTTTTTATTTTTATTTATATTTATTTGAAACACTTTTTCTTTCACCATTATGCAAGGCAAAATCTCCTTTCTCTCAGGATACACTTTCTCACTTTCAGTAGAAGGGAAGCTTTTAAATCAGAACTCCACTCTGTTTAACTTTGATAAGACACAGTTGTGTCCCAGCACACAAAAGCACAGGTATTCAGTTGATCATTTGGAACCCACTCTGCTTTAAGGTAGAGTTCGGGGAATGGGCAGCAGTAGTGAATTTAGTTTTTGATGCTCACACTTTGGGGTTGGCAAATATAAATAGGAGTACCCAATTACTTTACAGACTAAATTCTATTCCACACTGGAAGCAATGTAGTTAATTTCGAATTTCAACAAAATCATCACAAGTAATTTGGCTATGTGGGAATTAATTAAATTATTTGGTAACAAAATACTGGGGGTCTACTTTGTCTGCCCACGCAATCAATAATGGGAAGACTATTGAATCAAACAGAGCCCCACATGACTTGGTTTTGTTGGGGCGCGTTTACTTACAGAAATATCTCTGGGTCTGCGTTCAGGGAAAAAGACATCAAGGCTCATGTCATCTATCAGGTACAGGACAGGTACTATCAGAATCCAACATCAGTCATGGATATTCTCGAGGCTCAATCCCTCTATTTTGCCTCTCCTTGGTCATAGGTCGCAGCCTCTGTCCCCTCTTCTGGTTTCCTCCAGCAATCTTATCAGCAGTTCCAACCCAGGGAATTTCAGGCAGAGTCCCTGATTTCCATTGTGCCTCCCCTTATGACCCTGTCACCTCTCCCACAAAAATATCTAACTGATGACATACCAGCTCATTGACTCTTGATAGGTATTGGACAACTATTTGCCATCCGCTTTCTTTGATTGGCCTATTAAGTTGCCAAGCCTAGATTTTGGGAGGGATAAGGCCACCGATTTGAATTTACATTTTTACACATTTCAATTTTGCACTTAAATATGTTTATTTTACAGTTAAGCATAACAATGTATGTGTGCCTGAAATGGTCTGCCCATGTCGGATCTAATGAAATGAGTCCTGTGACTATACGAGATTCCATGTTCGAACAAGGTTTTTTTTTATTAATCAAAAATTATGACAATTACCAACCCTGTATTTTCTATACAGATATCTCATTTAATAACTTATCATCTCCATGAATCTCTACTTTGTGACATTTTCTGGGAATCTGTAAAGACATTTCAGGCTATAACTTTAGTTCTCAAGGTCGAAATCCTTTTATAAGAGTTATCTCAACAGAGGCCTTTTTTTATAAGATTAACATTGATATTTGTCCTATTACTGTGCGGCTTATGGTTCCTGAGAAAATGAAAAGAATGTGACTGTCCATCTAAATGTATTGCAATTTCTAAACATATATGCATATTTTGACTTCAATTGCACATTAAGTTTTGTTTCCCCACTTAACATGAGATCAGGACATCTGCTGTCTTTGTTGATTTTGCCTGCAATTAATCCATTCACTTTCTTTATCCCAAGTCTAATGGATAATGTGTTGCTCATATTTGAGATCAGACCCCAACCAACCATAAATTCCTTCTTGGTCACTGCTGTGGCTTCAAAAGATGTTTTAGATAGATAGAAGATGGACGAAGATAACTGGGTGTTTTGAACAGAAACCATTTCTCCTGAACAGAAACTGACACCATTTATCCTGAACAGACACTGATGCCAATTCTCTTGAACAGAAATTTGTGATTTTACATGTTACAATGCATTTTACACAGGAGGGCCTTTTATTACTTGACCTCAGATCATATGCAGATTTTTCCTGCACCATGCCATCAATGTTCCTCTTTAAATTATACTTTGTATTAAACTGCCAGTGGAGTTTCAATCCCAGATGCAAATGTCTCTATTCAATCAATCAATCAACTCTTTTATTTCAGCCAAAGCCATAAAAGGATCACACATGATAATATACATAATAAAACATATAAAATCAATGCCACAGGCATTAGACACAAATAACCATTCACACACATATATAGAACAAAAGTACATAAATAACAGTTAATTGTCTAGTACAACCCTCATAGTTAAATACAATTAATATTAAAACATGTCCCTGCCTCTAAGACTTCTTGACAATAATCTCTCGGGGTAACAGTAAAGACCTGCAATGCAGGCCACTAAATAAAAATCATTCAATAAAGCTATTCACAGTGATTTAAAATGCATTGATAGGATTTTGGGGACAAACCACAGCTGAATCTAGCAGAATATTCTGCTACAATACTAAATTGCCAAGCCAGCAGCTTGTGACTTTAACAGCACATATCTTCTACCCCTGATCCTAGATAAAAAGCCCAAACAGCATAGACTAACAAGTTGTCGGATGAATTACAACACAGTCTTCCCACCTCATCTGTCTTCCTAAAAATAGGGGCTTGAGAAATTAAGCCCTAAAATCTTTGTAACCTTTGTATACTTCACACATTAGAAGGACATGCTATATACTTTCTGGTTCAAATCCACAGGCTGGACAGGCTACCTCCCCCCATTTCCACACTTACTAGTCCAGCTTCTAACAGCCAAATTTCCTACCTGCAATTTAGTGTATAAAACTCTCGTGAATTTAGGATTCACAACATCTAAATAAGATTGATAACAGAAGGACATCTTGCAGTCCCAGTAAGCCCTGGCTCTCTGATTTTGGCAAATTGCTTCCAAGATATTCAGCTCCTTCTTATCCTTCAGTGCTGTTTTCAAAAAGGCCCTTGACATGGAGTATATTTGTCTGGTTTGGCCCACAATGCTTCCAATCCCATGTCTGTCAGTGGTGCTTTGATGTGTTGAAACCAGGGGAGCTAACTATCTCCTGGCTGGTTCAATAAATCCACAACTGTCCCCCGGTAGTTGTATAACCTTTCAGTTGACCGTAGCCTTAAAGAGTATAAAGAGGTATCTTAATTTTCCATGCTGCCCTCTCTTTTGTGAAAAGTGACATTCATTTTTTTCATACTCTAGGGAAAGGTAGTCCTCTGGTTTTACTTCTTTGTCCTTCACGCATATAGCACACTTAATGTTTCCTTCTAGCAGTTTATTTCCTTAATTTTCTTATTTAACTGTATTTCTGCAGTGCTGTTTAATTTTCCATGGTCTCTCTATTTTGTCAAAGGAAACCACGTTTTCCTGTTTCAGAGTTTGAAAATGAATTGCTGGCCTTTTAGTCTGTCAGTCAAAATTGTGCTTTCACATTTCCAAGGCAGTATTTCTACTGCTGCCTTTTATCCCCCCAAATTCCCCCTACCCTTTAATCTCACGACAAAGTGGGTGTGAAAGGGCAGGGGAGAGTGGGTGTTTCCTCTTGAGTCAAATTCTTGGATGGCGCACGTCCCACTCTCTTTTCCCTCTCCTGGATTGGGTGGTCCAGTCTCCACCCCCTGATTTTTGGATTGTAGGGGTGTGGAAAGGACTCCTCCCCTTTTTTCCCTTGCTTCCTTTCCAGTGTCTCTGGGGTCCTCCAAGGACTGAGCTGGAAGGAAGGACGTTAATTATTCTAGGGAGAAGTAAAAAGAGTTGTTAAATATTGTTGGTTCAACATTATTTCCCCGGACAATATTACATGTATATTGTTACACATTGATTGTATTTCTCATTTCCATAAAGACTCTTACATTTTCTATCAAGTTAATTTAAGTAGTATGCATATTTAAATTAATGACTCACCTGTTATATATAGTTTAGTTTCCATCCGGGGTTTGGAGCTTACCTTCATTCCTCAGATGGTTCCTTGACTCTAACTTCAGTGGGCTCCTCAATCACTCTTAAAGCTAGTCTTGGATGACAGATTTTTAACTGATTGATATGGGCCCATTTCTCTTCTGTCTGTTCTCCTTTCGGGATGCAAATCTTGTAGGCAACAGGTGAAATTATGTCTACAGTTTCAAAACTAACACGCCAAGACAGAAGAAATGTCTGTTCTTTGGTTTGGTTTTTCTGGAAATTGCACAGGTAAACCTTATCACCTACTTCATACTCCTTTTTTGTGGTCTAGTATGACTTAATTTCTTCAGCTAACCCCTCTACATTGGGTTGTGCATAAGCAAAAGCATGCTGGAGATGTTTCCTCAGGTTCTCAATGTACTCATGAGTGGTGGACGCATTTATCAGCGTCTGCTCCTGAGTTCTATAGGGCAGATGCTGAGGTAACACCATTTGTCATCCGGTCAGAAGTTCAAATGGTGACATTTTAGTTGCAGATGATGATGTAGACCTAAAAGCCATCAGGATAAGCAGTATCCACATCTTGGTCATCTTGGTCATCACTTCACTGGTAAAATGGCTTCCTTGGTCCGACTCAACCCTTTGCCGGAGACCGAAACAAGAGAAGAGGTGGTTGATCAGTAGCGCGGCAGCTGTCTCCACCTTACAATTTAGGGCAGGAACTCATTCTACCTACTTTGTAAACAAGCCTGTTGCAGTCAACATGGCAGTGTCATTCCCCTTTTTGTAGGGGAGCTCTGTGTGTGGGGGAATTTGGCTGACATTGTGCCCACACAAGCCACCCCTTTAGATATATGTTGAGGTCCTGGTCCATATGTGGCCAGCATGCAACCTCACACAAGATTTCCAATGTCATGTGAAAACCTCTATGACTGGCAGTGGCTGCATCATAGGCGTGGTACAACATCAGGCTCCGGAATGGGGTAGGTACCACTGACTGGTCACAACCAGATTGGGATCTCCGTACCAACAAACTGTCTTGGATTTGAAAGATTTTCTAAAAATGTCATCAACACCCAGAAATCCTCTTTACTGTTTTAATACGATTATCTTAGAGGAAAACTCACAGGGTCTTCAATGATCAGGTCCTCTTTTTGTGCAGTGATCCAATATGCATCCACAGCATCTTTACTCGACTGAGCAGTTGAGACTTCACTTTTGGTGCGAGTTTGAGACCTGGTGACAGCTGTGACTTGGATTTCACCCAGAAGAGATTCTTTATCTATGAAATCCCCCTGCAGAGCTCCAGTTTTAGCCAACTGGTCTGCCAGGTCGTTCCCAGTCTTATCCAGCTCCTCTATTTTGAAAGGACCTCTTATCTTTTTCCAGTATATGGTCATCCCATTAGAAGTCACCAGATCATCAATTGACTGAATCAATTTTCCATGTTTTAATGGTTTCTTGTTAGCACAAAGAATGCCGTGATTCTTCCAGTTTATCAGGTGTTCTACAAACCTATTCCGGACGTAGCCAGAATCAGTGATTATCACCATTTCTTTGAGTTGGCTGTGTACAGCAGGGAGGATGGCTTGATAAATGCCCAACAACTCTGCCAACTGACTGCTTCGGTGTCCTATTTTATAACCAGCAGAGGGCCCTGGGGTATCATTCACCCAGGTATTCACAATGCCAGCCACTTTCATCGTTATTGCCAACATGGAAGGCGCACCCATCCACATAGACTGTGGGTATCCACTGACAAGTGTCTTCTTCATAGACCTTGTGTGGGGAAGTTAGGTGCACCAAGTACAGAGTATCGGTGGGCACCACAAGGATTTCTGCTTTAATGGTAGTTATATTGCTTGCACTGTAATCTTTATAGAGGTTTTGACCTGGCGCTTCCAGTCTGAAAAAGATTCTATGGCATCCGGATCTCAATGAACAGTTTAGAAGAAAAGTAAGGTAGCAATACCTTACTTAATGCTAGAGCTCTCAGTTGACCCTTGGCAGGGTTGCGCAGTTAAATTCAAATATTCAATGAAGTATTTAATATTGATTCATAGATACGCAAAGGTTGTAGTGAATTTTTCAACAAGAAATGTTTTATTCACATTTCTAGGTTTAGTATCACCAATTCAATTCTCATATAGTGAGGCAACTTCGAAAAACATAGGTTGTTTCATCAGTAAGCACATATGCCAATGCATTTCGGTCTATGACCATCTTCAGGGCCATGCTTTAGTGAATATACCATCAACTGATCATTCGTTTAACAATGTAGCATTTCAACACAAAACATATATTAATAATTTAAGGATAATACAAGAATAGGTAAAGCACATGCCCCCAGGTGGATCCGTGTGAGTGAACAAAGGAGAAAATAAATGGAAAGTATATCAATATCGTTAAACAAAGTATTTCCAGTGTTTAACTTTTCCCAACGTACGGCAGTCTGTACCTGCTTTAAATTGGTTGTCCTCTCATATGGGTATTCTCAATAGTTGTCTCCAGTATTCCTGTTAAGTAACAGTAGGAGAGTCTGAGTGCTTCTACGTGTTCATTTATATACAACTAATATATCCGTACTAAAGAGTATCTTACCTTCGGCACCGGTGCCGGTAATCCCTTTGTGCCCTATTCCAAGGTCCCTTCGCGGGTCCTTCCTTAACGCCTGGTTTTAGCAGGCGTTAAGGACGGGGCCCTCAAAGGGATACCTGGGTCGAAAACAGTACCGCAATTTGCAGTACCGTTATTGCCGCCTTCCCCTCGCCTTCCCCCTTCCCATTGAGCCCTATGGGAGCTCAAATGGGAATGGGGAATGGCATTTCAAATGGGGACTTACCGGTCCCGCAAAGGGCGGAATGGACTGGTAAGTCCCCATACCACCATGTTGGTGATAATAGCGCCATGACTAGCACCAATCTCGGAATGAGGGCCCCTGTCTCCAATAAGAACTCCTTGTTCTTTGTGGGGTAAACCAAACAAGGAGCTTGAGAAAGGCTTCTTTTGATATGATGTATGATATGATATGATATTTTATTTATAACGCGCCCATACATAAGTGTTTCAGGGCGCGACGAGGCAAGGGAGGGCTACAAGGGAGAGCAAAACAACGATCTTACTAGGCCCAGTGACATTGAGAACGCGCAAGTGCAGGGGAGAGGGAAGGGGGGGAAGTCCAAGGGGAAGGGAAGGAGTGGAAAGTTCTGAACACGAGATCAAAACAAAAACATGAAATGCAGACAGCAGGAGGTAAGTGCAAGAATTAAGCACAGACAATGGCTGTCAAAAAAGTACAGGTAAAGGAACTGTAGGGTTGCAGATACAGACCCAAGTGCAGAGGGTGTCAGGAGGCAATGCGGTTATACAGCTGGGTGGACAGGGATCTGGCCCCGAACTCAGAGGGTAGCCAGGTGGCCAGTGCAGAAACATAAGAGATCAGCAGGGGAGAGGAAGAGAGAAGGTAGAAGCAAAGAGGACGGTCTTGATGTGCTTCCAGAACTGAAGATGGTTCTCCTCAAGTTTCAGAGAGGCAAGGAGGCTTTTCCAGACGGAGACCCCAGCAGAAGAAAGAGATCTACCAACAACTTGTTGCTTGGAGAAGCAACTGACCCTGAGGGAGTTGGAGGTAGAGGAGTGAAGAACTCAAGTAGGAAGGTATTTCCGAAAGGAGAGTTGAATCTATTTCGGCCCCAGACCTCAGAAGGCCTTGTGGATAATGCACAGGGTCTTTAATATAATCCTTGCAGCCACTGGGAGCCAATGAAGAGATTTTAGGGCTGGAGAGATAGCATTCCAGGGCTTTAGGCCAAGGACAAGTCTCGCAGTCCTGTTCTGGCTAAATTGCAGAGGGCGAAGAGTGGTAGCACGCAGATCTATAAAGAGGCTATTGCAGTAGTCCAGCTAGAGAGAACCTGAGCCCTACAGACAGTGAGCTTCTGGGGGAAGGAGAGGAATGGAAGAATACCCCTGAGGAGGTGCAATTGGTAGTTTGACTTCTTAAAGACATCAAAGATGTGAGGAGAGAGTGTGGAGTCGAAGATGACCCTGAGGTTCTTAGCCTCACAGGTGGGAGCACCTCACAGATGGGAGCAGTTGTTTAACTGCCTTGGATTGCTCCGGACCCCACTCCCACTTGACTCCAGCCTTTAATAAATATACCATGGGTCGAGGGACCTCTACATAGTCTTCAACGAAATTTCGACAATAATTAGTGAGTCCAAGAAGGCTTCTCAATTCTCACAGAGTAGTAGGGTCTTTTAATTTCAATAAGTCTTCCACTTTCTTTGCCTGGGGGTTAAGACCCCCAGGGGTGAATTTGTACCCTAGAAAGTTCACCCTGGTCTTACACCACTGTGCCATCTGAAAGGACAGGTTAGCTCCGGGTTTCAGCAACTGGGCCAGCACATAGTGAATTTCTGCAACATGTTCTTCCACAGTTGAGCTCCTGATCAATATATCATCTACATAGGCCAGGGTCAGGCATAGCCATATGCAGGAGGATATTTAACTGAATTCCAGAGTTAATGTATCCAAAGGGTGTTCAGGTCCACGTTTACTGCTGCCCCCCAAAGGTAAAGGGAAGCTTGCATTGATCTTCCCTGCTCACAGGTACCGGACAATAACCATTAGCCAAATCGATGGCTGTGTACACATTGACCCTTGGATCTGTGCCAGCCCTTGATCGATGTAAGGAAGTGGCGATCTAGTCCACAGTCATAAGAATATACTTAAAAGATATCCTGGAAGTCCAGGAATACCAGTTTTAGTTTCTGTCGTTGCTCCTAAATCTCAAAGGCATAAGAGAGATTGAACCATTCCTTGACTATCTGCATGATACCTGGAACGACCTTGTGACTGGAAATGTCAGCAGTATCCTTCAGTTGGGTCGAGAGATCTCTTTTTAAGGTGTTCACCTGGACATGATTTTCCATGGATTCTAGGTAGTTGTTGTCAACTCTAAATACCATCTCATACTTCCTGATGTCGCAGGTTACCTCTTCCACCCAATTAGGCAATAAGAGTACACCAAGAAATACCCCCCACGATGGGTAAAGAACTTTTTGGGAGGAATACTATCACTGATGTCAAAACAGTAGTGAGGAATTGGTACAATTATTTAATTACCTAAATCAACAGAATAATGTTGGGCATTAACCGCCATTCCAATCGAGGTGTCCATGCCCAAGGTGGGCTGTGCTGTGGCCACAGTTGTGGGAAGCCTCCAGCACAGAACTCGAGCCACAGGAGCTGTGGGCGAATCAAGCGAAGCAAGGAGAGAGAGGAAACCGTCCACGTCAGGATATATGCCTCTCCAATTGCAAGCATGCAGAGAAGAAAGCCCGGCATGCGAGTATGGCTCGCAGCAGACGGCTGGCCTCAGGAGTAGAGGGAAAGCCACAGGGACTGTCGGCAGGAGCTTCAAAGTTCCAGTGAGTGCCAGGGAGAACACTTTGGCACCGGGGTGCTCCAAACAGACCATGAATACATAGCGGTTTTTCAAAACAGTTTCAGCAAATGCCTATAGAATACCGAACCAGATAGAAATTTGAAAGTAAGCTTAACAAATGCATCGTAAATCCCGAACTGCATGGAAACTTAAAATAAGCATAACGAATGCATTGTTAACACTGAACTAAATGGAAACTTAAAATGATGCCTATTTAATGCATTTTAAATGCTGAATTGTATGAAAAGGCGAAAGTAAACATAACAAAGGCATACTGAATACCGAACTGAATAAAACCTTGAAGTGGAATATGTGTGAATACTGAATGCAATAAAAACATTATGATCAAAGCAAATCTCAAAGGACAACCAAAGTGCCCATGTGAAAATAAACTATGGAAAAGGGCATAAGTGTGACAATGTGGGGGGGGCGTGGCTACATGGTCACGTAGCAAGTCGAGATTCCGAGGAGCTCCTGCTGATCTGTTTGTGATCCGTGAATATTTACATGCCCAGCGACATTTGTGACAAGGAAACTACACCCACATGTACATGAAGATGTTGGGCACACAGCGGCTGATATCCTAAGAAGAACGGAGCACGTGCGATGAACTGTGTGCTAAAGAAGATCTGACTACCTGGCGAGTGAGAAAAAAAGAAAATGGCGGCCACCAGGGAACAAAGGAAGGCTCTCTGAGAATGCCGGAAGCCGCAAGTGAGGCAGAGGAGGCACCACGCCGCAGCCCATATGAAGGCGGACCCTGGCCGAAGAAGGACGTGGAGTTAGTATCGTGGGATGCACTGGCAGCTGCTTGCGTCCGCCTGTCACGGAGGCAGACGCACTAACGAGTAAAAGTGCTTTGCCGGCAGCTGAAGAGGGGCCCGACGGAGCACGAGGTGCATATACTGCTGGCCCCGGAGAGGGAGGTTGTCGGCGGGCCGCGGCGTGTGCCGCCCCGCCGTGGAGAGAGCTGCGTACCAGTGCATCCTCCGGCCCAGTGGCACAGGTGGGCCAGCAGGAGCAACCACGAACGCCCCGCAGGAGGAACAGAGCGGAGGGCGGACGCGATACCTAGAGGCGGGAGCTGCACGGATCATGCACAGAGCCCAGGCCCGCTGCAAGGGGCGGGCGGGCGCCGCAGCCGCCGGCGCCACTGGGGAAGCCCCGGCGCCCAGTGTGACACAGTTTAAACACATATGGCGCGGTCGCACATTACAGCGTCCCCACCAACGCACGTGTGTGCTCGGCTGCAGCAATAACCAACCTAGGGAAGCCCCGGCTCCCAGCGTGACACAGTGTAAACACGTATGGTGCGGCCGCTCTCTACAGCGGCCCCACCAAGTTACGAGCGCACCCGGCCACAGCAAATAAACAACCAGGGGAAGCCCCCGCTCCCAGGGTGACGAGGTTAAGCACATATGGTGCGGCCGCTCATTGCGGCAGCCCCATCAACTTACGAGCGCACTTGGCCACAACAAGCATACAACCTGGGGAAGCCCCCGCTCCCAGCATGACACAGATTAAGGCCATACAGTGTGGCTGCTCACTACAGCGGCCCCACCCACTTAAGAGCACACCTGGCCACAGCAAGCAAACGACCTGGGGAAGCCCCGGCTCCCAGTGTGACACAGACCATGAACATAAGGTACGGCCGCTTATTACAGCGGTCCCGCCAATTTACGTGCGCACCTGGCCACAGCAAACAAACAACCTGGGGAAGCCCCGGCTACCAGTGTGACACAGACTAAGAATATACAGTGCGGCCACTCATTACGGCAGTCCCCCCAATCTATGAGCGCACTTGGCCATAGCACGCAATTAAGAGTACCCTGCAACAACCGTGGAGCAGGCGGTTGACTAGCCAGCTGCCAAACTCAGCCCCGAACAAGACGGCAGTCAGTGCCCAAGCACTGCATCCCAAACTCGGCCCAGACAATCTACTCAGAAACGTGAGCAGGAAGGGTGCAGAATCATAATGCCAGGCGCCCAGAGGACAAAGTGTGGCGAGGAGCTCACAGCAACACAATAAACTAGGGGACTGGCAAGTAGACCGAGAGCCAGACAACGCTAGACTTCCCCGCATTGCAGTATAATTGTATCAGGCTTGGACAAACAATGGTGCAAAACTAGGGTGAGAGGACTAGAGCGGCAAGGGAGAGGGGCATGAAATGACTGGTAAAGACACTGTGCTGTGGGAAACCGGACCCCTACCAGCAGAACAAAGCTGCTGTCCGTGATTGCAATTCACAAAGTGGAGATCTGAAACCCAGACCAAGGAGAGGGAGCGTGAAGCCCTGCTGTGGCATAAGGTGCAGCCAGGAAGCCCCGCAGCCAACCTCAAGCTGGCCCTGAAGAAGTCCAAGAGCGGACTGCGACCCACAGCGGGTGACAAAGCATAGACAAAGGGGCAAACGCACATCAATCAAGCCCCACACAGGCACAACGTTGGTGCACAACCCTGCACAGTCACCAGATCGCGCACACACAGTACTTTGCCACAGAAGCTAAAGTGCTGGCAACCAAACTGGGAGCTGAGCAAGCGAGCCTGCCCCACGAAGTGCCACTGAAACGTTCAGCTTGTGCAGGACAGAAGTGCAACATACGCGCCACGTGGAAAACCACCCGGGTGGGGACCTAAAGCATCGCGACTTCCACCACAACCTCCCTCAGACACCATAGCTGGCTGTATACAAGTCCCGAAGTGCAGGAGACCACACTCCTGACAGCCCAAATTGAAGCACACAACAACATTGAGATGGCAAACAAACAGACCAAGGGAAAGGGCAAACAGCCCACACTGGAAGAATACACAAGAACACTACACAAGAACACCGCAGCCGACAGAAGGGGCTATGAGCAAGGAGAAGATCCCCGCCACGGATGCCGCCACGGCGAGCAAAGACCAGCAGATCCTGGAATCCTGGAAGCAATCGCAGACCTGAAACTAGCATGGGAAACTAAACTGGAGTCAGCCATGGTCGAATTGAAGGTGGCACTAGAACTTAAAGTTGGCGCAGTACAGGAGGAGGTGAATCTCCTCAGACAAGATGTTAGGACATTAGCAGACCGCACAAGCGAATTGCAAAAAGAGGTGTCCCCGAACACAGCTGCATGTGCGTCTCACACAACGGAGATTCACATCCTGGAACAACGAGTGAGCAATCTGGAAAATAGGGCAGAAGAGGTGAAGGGACGGGCCCAGAGAAATAACATACACATTGTGGGATTACCGGAAGGAGCAGAGGGATCAAACCCAATGGACTACGTGGAGACGATGCTGCTGCAAGAAATAGGAGGAGGGATGCTCACCCAAGGATTTGCAGTGGAACGGGCGCATAGGGCCCTAACAAGGAGGCCAACGCTAGGAGCCCCCCGCCCCCGAGACCAATAATTGCCAAAATCTTGAACTATCGAGACAGGGAAAAAATCTTTGAATACTTCCGGAAGGGAGGCACGATACAAAGGGCATCAGTGAATATTACAGCATACCCGGACTACACACTGCTGGTGCAGGGATGCCGAATGAACTACGGGTCAGTGAAGAGAAGATTGCGAGAAGCGGGCTACAAATACATGTTAATGTACCCAACCAAACTGAAGGTGTACCATAAAAACAGAGCACTGTTATTCGACACCCCAGATGTTGTGTCAGAATGGCTGGACACCCAGAACTGCCCAGCGGAAAAAGACAAAAAGAAAGAAGACGGAGCAGATAAGTAAAGATTTAAACTGCAGTACCTAAAGGTGCTGCAGAATCAGACATTGGGACTAGAATATAAGATAGGGTGAAGACAGCTGGGATAGATGCAATACGGGCTGCATAAACACGAATGCTCAAGCACTGCGACATAGTGCTAAATCGCAGGAGTCACAAGGGACTCGCTCTCATACCCCCAAGGATAGTCTAGACAGGTTACCAACAGATCGTTAACACCCTGCTGGGTTCCTGATATTGGTACACCGAGATAGGACCAAATGCGGGGGAGCCTGAGATCCAGGGATGGAGCTGGGCAACAGTTGGGGATGGGAGGGGGAGGGGCGGGAAGGTGTGCAGTGAACATAACTGGGGAGATACAAGGTGGGGTTTTAGTTGTGGAGTTAATGTTGAAAGGGGACAGGGAACGAGCCCTGATTCATGCCAAGCAAAATCAGAGAGCAACACGAGGAGGGAGGGGGAAGGGTTGAAATTTGGATGACAATGGGAGGACTTAGAATAGTAACCTGGAATGTGAGAGGCCTTAACAGTTACTTGAAAAGAAACAAAGTAATGATGTATTTGAGGAGGCAAAAAGTGGGCATAGTCTTAATCAGGAAACCCACCTGACCAAAGAGAAACTAGAGGTGGTCAGGAAAAAGTGGAGAGGGACCACCAGGAGAGAGACATACTCAGCTTCAGGCCATGGCATAGCCAGACGGGAGAATGATAGTGATGCAGGGGCTTCTGGAGAATAAAGAGCTGAGTATTATAAATACATATGCCCCCAATCAAGGCACAGCAGCCTACTTCAGGATATTATATAGCAAAATAAGCCCCCACATAGGAGGCGCAATCATATGGGTAAGGGACTTTAACTGCACGCTATACCCTAAAATGGATAGGTCAGACACAAAATTAGATAAACCCACCCCTGCTGCGAAAGCGTTACAGGCCCTGCTGAGAGATTTAGGGCTATAGGATGTCTGGAGACAGCAAACCCGAATGAGAGGCATTACTCACATCACGCCGCCCCGCACAACCTGTATACAAGGCTGGACTATATGTTCATCGCTTCAGAACTGTTGGGGGAAATGATAGGCTCAGAATACAAGGCAAGAATATTATCGGACCACTCCCCTCTGGTCCTAGAGTGGAGACATCAGCCGCCCAGAGCAAGAATCCCGAAAAGGAGGCTTAGAGCCGAGGCCCTGCAGGATTCAGCATTTCGAGAGGACTTAAGGGTGGGGATCATTGGGTATTTTGACACCAACACAGGGAGCGTGGAGTCGGAAGGAACCCTGTGGGAGGCTTTTAAGGTGGTAATAAGAGGAGCGGCCATATCCAAATCTAAAGGGCTCCAAGGGGGCATAGAGCGTGAACTGCAAGAGACAGAGAAGAAACTAGAAGAAATTATGAAACGGGGAGGTACCTCACAGGAGGACGATGAACAAGTGAGCCATCTACAACAAGTTAGCGGGGGGCTTTGGGACAGACTATGCAACCTGAACTACAAAAAATATATTGAAATACAACATGCAGGGGGGATAAACCGGGAAGGCTGTTAGCATGGCTATACAAAAACGAAACACCAAGGCCTGTAATCAGGGAGATAACGGGAGAAGAAGGCCAGATTTGGAACAACCAGGAGAGAGTGAACGAGGTGTTCCTCAGATTCTATAAACATCTCTATGAAGACGAGGGGGAGATTGCAGAACGGGAGACTCAGGAGACACAGGAAGATATAGGGTTACCTAAATTAAACGAGGAAGAAAGGGAGAACCTGGAGGCCCCAATTACAATAGAGCAATTGGAGACAGTGGTATTGCATCTACCTACGAGCAAGGCCCCGGGTCAGATGGGCTTCCGAGCAAATTCTATAAGACATATAGACAAGAAGCGCTCCCCCCATTTGTGGCAATGCTAAATGAGGCGTTCGAAAGGGGAAGACTGCAGGAATCTCTAAGGGAGGCAGTAATTATCCCGCTTCTCAAACCCGATAAGACAAACACAGAATGCGGGTTGTACAGACCCCTATCCATGTTATACCAGCACAGCAAAATTCTCATGGCCATGCTGGCGAACCGACTCAAAAGTGTACTAAACAAACTCATACACCCCAATCAAACTGGTTATGTGCCAGGTAGAAATATATCTGATAACCACAGGAGACTTCACCACATCATGGAGCAGATGGAAGGAGACCCAACCGAACTGGCAATAGTGTCGCTGGATGCACTAAAAGTCTTTGACTCTGTGAGGTGCCCTTGGATGATGGCGGCCCTGAAAGAATTTGGGATGGGACCAAGGGACCTGCAGTCGGTAAAAATGGAGTACAGATCTCCAACAGCTAGGGTAAAATGGGAGCGATAATATCAGATAAATGGCAACTCACTAGGGGCACGGGACAGGGCTGCCCCTGGTCCCCCATGCTGTATATCCTTGCGTTAGAACCACTAGCGATCTGTCTCAGACAGCAATACGGAGAGGTGGGGGTCCATACAAAGGGGGGACAGCACCTGATATCATTGTACGCAGATGATATGCTGCTATACCTGCGCTTCCCAAAAGAAAATCTGCAATATGTCCTGGAAGTGATGGAACTCTATGCGATCCTCTCAGGCATAGCTGTAAACCCCAAGAAATCATGCATGTTCCCCCTTGGAAGGCACAGGGGAGTCCTGCAGGAGAACCTACTTACCTTACAGATACCCTGGAAGATCAGAATATTTAGATACCTAGGGATCAACATATACCATACGATCTTAGATGAATATAAAACAATACAGAGAGGGCAGTGGAAGGTATCAAGAACAGCAAGGGGTTCTGGGCGAAACTCCTCCTGGCTATGGTGGGTAGGGCGGCCTTGCTCAAGATGGTGGTCCTGCCCAGGCTATTACACTTCTTCAAGAATATTCCATATATACCCCCCAAACGCTTCTTCATGAAACTCCAGAGCTTATGCAGGGGTTTCCTATGGCAAAACACCAGAAACAGGGTGTCTCTATGTAAACTGCAGAATACGTATGATAGAGAGGGCATAAACCTGCCGGATTTTGAAATATACCACCTGGCAGGGCAGCTGCAATACGTAGCCAAGTGGTTGTCTGAAGACAAGACAGCAGAAGCCAGACTGCTGAGGAGTGACTGTGACCCATTCTTCTTAAAAGAATTGATATGGCTACCTAAACTAGAGCTGCGGGGGCGAGCGAGATTGCTGGAATTAGGCTGGAAAACATGGCGCAAAGCGTGCCATGTGGTGGGAAACCCCACCCCATGCTCCCCGCAGGTGCCACTCGTGGCACTATGCAGAGAGGATGAGCAATTGAGGAAAGGGATCCGTAAATTCTGGGGTCGATAACGGTACCGCAATTTGCAGTACCGTTATTGCCGCCTTCCCCCTTCCCATTGAGCCCTATGGGAGCTCAAATGGGAATGGGGAATGGCATTTCAAATGGGGACTTACCGGACCCGCAAAGGGTGGAATGGACTGGTAAGTCCCCATACCACCACATCGGTGGGAATAGCGCCATGACTAGCACCAACCTCAGAATGAGGGCCCCTGTCTCCAATAACAACTCCTTGTTCTTTGTGGGGTAAACAAAACAAGGAGCTTGAGAAAGGCTTCTTTTGATATGATGTATGATATGATATTTTATTTATAACGCGCCCATACATAAGTGTTTCAGGACGCGACGAGGCAAGGGAGGGCTACAAGGGAGAGCAAAACAACGATCTTACTAGGCCCAGTGACATTGAGAACGCGCAAATGCAGGGGAGAGTGAAGAGGGGATGTCCAAGGGGAAAGGAAGGAGTGGAAAGTGCTGAACACAAGATCAAAACAACAACATGAAGTGCAGACAGCAGGAGGTAAGTGCAAGAATTAAGCACAGACAATGGGTGTCAAAAAAGTACAGGTAAAGGAACTGTAGGGTTGCAGATGCAGACCCAAGTGCAGAGGGTGTCAGGAGGCAGTGTGGTTATACAGCTGGGTGGCCAGGGATCTGGCCCCGAACCCAGAGGGTAGCCAGGTGGCCAGTGCAGAAACATAAGAGATCAGCAGGGGAGAGGAAGAGAGAAGGTAGAAGCAAAGAGGAAGGTCTTGATGTGCTTCCAGAACTGAAGATGGTTCTCCTCAAGTTTCAGAGAGGCAAGGAGGCTGTTCCAGAGGGAGACCCCAGCAGAAGAAAGAGATCTACCAACAACTTGTTGCTTGGAGAAGCAACTGACCCTGAGGGAGTTGGAGGTAGAGGAGTGAAGAACTCAAGTAGGAAGGTATTTCCGAAAGGAGAGTTGAATCTATTTCAGCCCCAGACCTCAGAAGGCCTTGTGGATAATGCACAGGGTCTTTAATATAATCCTTGCAGCCACTGGGAGCCAATGAAGAGATTTTAGGGCTGGAGAGATAGCATTCCAGGGCTTTAGGCCAAGGACAAGTCTCGCAGTCCTGTTCTGGCTAAATTGCAGAGGGCGAAGAGTGGTAGCACGCAGATCTATAAAGAGGCCATTGCAGTAGTCCAGCTAGAGAGAACCTGAGCCCTACAGACAGTGAGCTTCTGGGGGAAGGAGAGGAATGGAAGAATACCCCTGAGGAGGTGCAATTGGTAGTTTGACTTCTTAAAGACATCAAAGATGTGAGGAGAGAGTGTGGAGTCGAAGATGACCCTGAGGTTCTTAGCCTCACAGGTGGGAGCACCTCACAGATAGGAGCAGTTGTTTAACTGCCTTGGATTGCTCCGGACCCCACTCCCACTTGACTCCAGCCTTTAATAAATATACCATGGGTCGAGGGACCTCTACATAGTCTTCAACGAAATTTCGACAATAATTAGTGAGTCCAAGAAGGCTTCTCAATTCTCACAGAGTAGTAGGGTCTTTTAATTTCAATAAGTCTTCCACTTTCTTTGCCTGGGGGTTAAGACCCCCAGGGGTGAATTTGTACCCTAGAAAGTTCACCCTGGTCTTACACCACTGTGCCATCTGAAAGGACAGGTTAGCTCCGGGTTTCAGCAACTGGGCCAGCACATAGTGAATTTCTGCAACATGTTCTTCCACAGTTGAGCTCCTGATCAATATATCATCTACATAGGCCAGGGTCAGGCATAGCCATATGCAGGAGGATATTTAACTGAATTCCAGAGTTAATGTATCCAAAGGGTGTTCAGGTCCACGTTTACTGCTGCCCCCCAAAGGTAAAGGGAAGCTTGCATTGATCTTCCCTGCTCACAGGTACCGGACAATAACCATTAGCCAAATCGATGGCTGTGTACACATTGACCCTTGGATCTGTGCCAGCCCTTGATCGATGTAAGGAAGTGGCGATCTAGTCCACAGTCATAAGAATATACTTAAAAGATATCCTGGAAGTCCAGGAATACCAGTTTTAGTTTCTGTCGTTGCTCCTAAATCTCAAAGGCATAAGAGAGATTGAACCATTCCTTGACTATCTGCATGATACCTGGAACGACCTTGTGACTGGAAATGTCAGCAGTATCCTTCAGTTGGGTCGAGAGATCTCTTTTTAAGGTGTTCACCTGGACATGATTTTCCATGGATTCTAGGTAGTTGTTGTCAACTCTAAATACCATCTCATACTTCCTGATGTCGCAGGTTACCTCTTCCACCCAATTAGGCAATAAGAGTACACCAAGAAATACCCCCCACGATGGGTAAAGAACTTTTTGGGAGGAATACTATCACTGATGTCAAAACAGTAGTGAGGAATTGGTACAATTATTTAATTACCTAAATCAACAGAATAATGTTGGGCATTAACCGCCATTCCAATCGAGGTGTCCATGCCCAAGGTGGGCTGTGCTGTGGCCACAGTTGTGGGAAGCCTCCAGCACAGAACTCGAGCCACAGGAGCTGTGGGCGAATCAAGCGAAGCAAGGAGAGAGAGGAAACCGTCCACGTCAGGATATATGCCTCTCCAATTGCAAGCATGCAGAGAAGAAAGCCCGGCATGCGAGTATGGCTCGCAGCAGACGGCTGGCCTCAGGAGTAGAGGGAAAGCCACAGGGACTGTCGGCAGGAGCTTCAAAGTTCCAGTGAGTGCCAGGGAGAACACTTTGGCACCGGGGTGCTCCAAACAGACCATGAATACATAGCGGTTTTTCAAAACAGTTTCAGCAAATGCCTATAGAATACCGAACCAGATAGAAATTTGAAAGTAAGCTTAACAAATGCATCGTAAATCCCGAACTGCATGGAAACTTAAAATAAGCATAACGAATGCATTGTTAACACTGAACTAAATGGAAACTTAAAATGATGCCTATTTAATGCATTTTAAATGCTGAATTGTATGAAAAGGCGAAAGTAAACATAACAAAGGCATACTGAATACCGAACTGAATAAAACCTTGAAGTGGAATATGTGTGAATACTGAATGCAATAAAAACATTATGATCAAAGCAAATCTCAAAGGACAACCAAAGTGCCCATGTGAAAATAAACTATGGAAAAGGGCATAAGTGTGACAATGTGGGGGGGGCGTGGCTACATGGTCACGTAGCAAGTCGAGATTCCGAGGAGCTCCTGCTGATCTGTTTGTGATCCGTGAATATTTACATGCCCAGCGACATTTGTGACAAGGAAACTACACCCACATGTACATGAAGATGTTGGGCACACAGCGGCTGATATCCTAAGAAGAACGGAGCACGTGCGATGAACTGTGTGCTAAAGAAGATCTGACTACCTGGCGAGTGAGAAAAAAAGAAAATGGCGGCCACCAGGGAACAAAGGAAGGCTCTCTGAGAATGCCGGAAGCCGCAAGTGAGGCAGAGGAGGCACCACGCCGCAGCCCATATGAAGGCGGACCCTGGCCGAAGAAGGACGTGGAGTTAGTATCGTGGGATGCACTGGCAGCTGCTTGCGTCCGCCTGTCACGGAGGCAGACGCACTAACGAGTAAAAGTGCTTTGCCGGCAGCTGAAGAGGGGCCCGACGGAGCACGAGGTGCATATACTGCTGGCCCCGGAGAGGGAGGTTGTCGGCGGGCCGCGGCGTGTGCCGCCCCGCCGTGGAGAGAGCTGCGTACCAGTGCATCCTCCGGCCCAGTGGCACAGGTGGGCCAGCAGGAGCAACCACGAACGCCCCGCAGGAGGAACAGAGCGGAGGGCGGACGCGATACCTAGAGGCGGGAGCTGCACGGATCATGCACAGAGCCCAGGCCCGCTGCAAGGGGCGGGCGGGCGCCGCAGCCGCCGGCGCCACTGGGGAAGCCCCGGCGCCCAGTGTGACACAGTTTAAACACATATGGCGCGGTCGCACATTACAGCGTCCCCACCAACGCACGTGTGTGCTCGGCTGCAGCAATAACCATCCTAGGGAAGCCCCGGCTCCCAGCGTGACACAGTGTAAACACGTATGGTGCGGCCGCTCTCTACAGCGGCCCCACCAAGTTACGAGCGCACCCGGCCACAGCAAATAAACAACCAGGGGAAGCCCCCGCTCCCAGGGTGACGAGGTTAAGCACATATGGTGCGGCCGCTCATTGCGGCAGCCCCATCAACTTACGAGCGCACTTGGCCACAACAAGCATACAACCTGGGGAAGCCACCGCTCCCAGCATGACACAGATTAAGGCCATACAGTGTGGCTGCTCACTACAGCGGCCCCACCCACTTAAGAGCACACCTGGCCACAGCAAGCAAACGACCTGGGGAAGCCCCGGCTCCCAGTGTGACACAGACCATGAACATAAGGTACGGCCGCTTATTACAGCGGTCCCGCCAATTTACGTGCGCACCTGGCCACAGCAAACAAACAACCTGGGGAAGCCCCGGCTACCAGTGTGACACAGACTAAGAGTATACAGTGCGGCCACTCATTACGGCAGTCCCCCCAATCTATGAGCGCACTTGGCCATAGCACGCAATTAAGAGTACCCTGCAACAACCGTGGAGCAGGCGGTTGACTAGCCAGCTGCCAAACTCAGCCCCGAACAAGACGGCAGTCAGTGCCCAAGCACTGCATCCCAAACTCGGCCCAGACAATCTACTCAGAAACGTGAGCAGGAAGGGTGCAGAATCATAATGCCAGGCGCCCAGAGGACAAAGTGTGGCGAGGAGCTCACAGCAACACAATAAACTAGGGGACTGGCAAGTAGACCGAGAGCCAGACAACGCTAGACTTCCCCGCATTGCAGTATAATTGTATCAGGCTTGGACAAACAATGGTGCAAAACTAGGGTGAGAGGACTAGAGCGGCAAGGGAGAGGGGCATGAAATGACTGGTAAAGACACTGTGCTGTGGGAAACCGGACCCCTACCAGCAGAACAAAGCTGCTGTCCGTGATTGCAATTCACAAAGTGGAGATCTGAAACCCAGACCAAGGAGAGGGAGCGTGAAGCCCTGCTGTGGCATAAGGTGCAGCCAGCAAGCCCCGCAGCCAACCTCAAGCTGGCCCTGAAGAAGTCCAAGAGCGGACTGCGACCCACAGCGGGTGACAAAGCATAGACAAAGGGGCAAACGCACATCAATCAAGCCCCACACAGGCACAACGTTGGTGCACAACCCTGCACAGTCACCAGATCGCGCACACACAGTACTTTGCCACAGAAGCTAAAGTGCTGGCAACCAAACTTGGAGCTGAGCAAGCGAGCCTGCCCCACGAAGTGCCACTGAAACGTTCAGCTTGTGCAGGACAGAAGTGCAACATACGCGCCACGTGGAAAACCACCCGGGTGGGGACCTAAAGCATCGCGACTTCCACCACAACCTCCCTCAGACACCATAGCTGGCTGTATACAAGTCCCGAAGTGCAGGAGACCACACTCCTGACAGCCCAAATTGAAGCACACAACAACATTGAGATGGCAAACAAACAGACCAAGGGAAAGGGCAAACAGCCCACACTGGAAGAATACACAAGAACACTACACAAGAACACCGCAGCCGACAGAAGGGGCTATGAGCAAGGAGAAGATCCCCGCCACGGATGCCGCCACGGCGAGCAAAGACCAGCAGATCCTGGAATCCTGGAAGCAATCGCAGACCTGAAACTAGCATGGGAAACTAAACTGGAGTCAGCCATGGTCGAATTGAAGGTGGCACTAGAACTTAAAGTTGGCGCAGTACAGGAGGAGGTGAATCTCCTCAGACAAGATGTTAGGACATTAGCAGACCGCACAAGCGAATTGCAAAAAGAGGTGTCCCCGAACACAGCTGCATGTGCGTCTCACACAACGGAGATTCACATCCTGGAACAACGAGTGAGCAATCTGGAAAATAGGGCAGAAGAGGTGAAGGGACGGGCCCAGAGAAATAACATACACATTGTGGGATTACCGGAAGGAGCAGAGGGATCAAACCCAATGGACTACGTGGAGACGATGCTGCTGCAAGAAATAGGAGGAGGGATGCTCACCCAAGGATTTGCAGTGGAACGGGCGCATAGGGCCCTAACAAGGAGGCCAACGCTAGGAGCCCCCCGCCCCCGAGACCAATAATTGCCAAAATCTTGAACTATCGAGACAGGGAAAAAATCTTTGAATACTTCCGGAAGGGAGGCACGATACAAAGGGCATCAGTGAATATTACAGCATACCCGGACTACACACTGCTGGTGCAGGGATGCCGAATGAACTACGGGTCAGTGAAGAGAAGATTGCGAGAAGCGGGCTACAAATACATGTTAATGTACCCAACCAAACTGAAGGTGTACCATAAAAACAGAGCACTGTTATTCGACACCCCAGAGGTTGTGTCAGAATGGCTGGACACCCAGAACTGCCCAGCGGAAAAAGACAAAAAGAAAGAAGACGGAGCAGATAAGTAAAGATTTAAACTGCAGTACCTAAAGGTGCTGCAGAATCAGACATTGGGACTAGAATATAAGATAGGGTGAAGACAGCTGGGATAGATGCAATACGGGCTGCATAAACACGAATGCTCAAGCACTGCGACATAGTGCTAAATCGCAGGAGTCACAAGGGACTCGCTCTCATACCCCCAAGGATAGTCTAGACAGGTTACCAACAGATCGTTAACACCCTGCTGGGTTCCTGATATTGGTACACCGAGATAGGACCAAATGCGGGGGAGCCTGAGATCCAGGGATGGAGCTGGGCAACAGTTGGGGATGGGAGGGGGAGGGGCGGGAAGGTGTGCAGTGAACATAACTGGGGAGATACAAGGTGGGGTTTTAGTTGTGGAGTTAATGTTGAAAGGGGACAGGGAACGAGCCCTGATTCATGCCAAGCAAAATCAGAGAGCAACACGAGGAGGGAGGGGGAAGGGTTGAAATTTGGATGACAATGGGAGGACTTAGAATAGTAACCTGGAATGTGAGAGGCCTTAACAGTTACTTGAAAAGAAACAAAGTAATGATGTATTTGAGGAGGCAAAAAGTGGGCATAGTCTTAATCAGGAAACCCACCTGACCAAAGAGAAACTAGAGGTGGTCAGGAAAAAGTGGAGAGGGACCACCAGGAGAGAGACATACTCAGCTTCAGGCCATGGCATAGCCAGACGGGAGAATGATAGTGATGCAGGGGCTTCTGGAGAATAAAGAGCTGAGTATTATAAATACATATGCCCCCAATCAAGGCACAGCAGCCTACTTCAGGATATTATATAGCAAAATAAGCCCCCACATAGGAGGCGCAATCATATGGGTAAGGGACTTTAACTGCACGCTATACCCTAAAATGGATAGGTCAGACACAAAATTAGATAAACCCACCCCTGCTGCGAAAGCGTTACAGGCCCTGCTGAGAGATTTAGGGCTATAGGATGTCTGGAGACAGCAAACCCGAATGAGAGGCATTACTCACATCACGCCGCCCCGCACAACCTGTATACAAGGCTGGACTATATGTTCATCGCTTCAGAACTGTTGGGGGAAATGATAGGCTCAGAATACAAGGCAAGAATATTATCGGACCACTCCCCTCTGGTCCTAGAGTGGAGACATCAGCCGCCCAGAGCAAGAATCCCGAAAAGGAGGCTTAGAGCCGAGGCCCTGCAGGATTCAGCATTTCGAGAGGACTTAAGGGTGGGGATCATTGGGTATTTTGACACCAACACAGGGAGCGTGGAGTCGGAAGGAACCCTGTGGGAGGCTTTTAAGGTGGTAATAAGAGGAGCGGCCATATCCAAATCTAAAGGGCTCCAAGGGGGCATAGAGCGTGAACTGCAAGAGACAGAGAAGAAACTAGAAGAAATTATGAAACGGGGAGGTACCTCACAGGAGGACGATGAACAAGTGAGCCATCTACAACAAGTTAGCGGGGGGCTTTGGGACAGACTATGCAACCTGAACTACAAAAAATATATTGAAATACAACATGCAGGGGGGATAAACCGGGAAGGCTGTTAGCATGGCTATACAAAAACGAAACACCAAGGCCTGTAATCAGGGAGATAACGGGAGAAGAAGGCCAGATTTGGAACAACCAGGAGAGAGTGAACGAGGTGTTCCTCAGATTCTATAAACATCTCTATGAAGACGAGGGGGAGATTGCAGAACGGGAGACTCAGGAGACACAGGAAGATATAGGGTTACCTAAATTAAACGAGGAAGAAAGGGAGAACCTGGAGGCCCCAATTACAATAGAGCAATTGGAGACAGTGGTATTGCATCTACCTACGAGCAAGGCCCCGGGTCAGATGGGCTTCCGAGCAAATTCTATAAGACATATAGACAAGAAGCGCTCCCCCCATTTGTGGCAATGCTAAATGAGGCGTTCGAAAGGGGAAGACTGCAGGAATCTCTAAGGGAGGCAGTAATTATCCCGCTTCTCAAACCCGATAAGACAAACACAGAATGCGGGTTGTACAGACCCCTATCCATGTTATACCAGCACAGCAAAATTCTCATGGCCATGCTGGCGAACCGACTCAAAAGTGTAATAAACAAACTCATACACCCCAATCAAACTGGTTATGTGCCAGGTAGAAATATATCTGATAACCACAGGAGACTTCACCACATCATGGAGCAGATGGAAGGAGACCCAACCGAACTGGCAATAGTGTCGCTGGATGCACTAAAAGTCTTTGACTCTGTGAGGTGCCCTTGGATGATGGCGGCCCTGAAAGAATTTGGGATGGGACCAAGGGACCTGCAGTCGGTAAAAATGGAGTACAGATCTCCAACAGCTAGGGTAAAACGGGAGCGATAATATCAGATAAATGGCAACTCACTAGGGGCACGGGACAGGGCTGCCCCTGGTCCCCCATGCTGTATATCCTTGCGTTAGAACCACTAGCGATCTGTCTCAGACAGCAATACGGAGAGGTGGGGGTCCATACAAAGGGGGGACAGCACCTGATATCATTGTACGCAGATGATATGCTGCTATACCTGCGCTTCCCAAAAGAAAATCTGCAATATGTCCTGGAAGTGATGGAACTCTATGCGATCCTCTCAGGCATAGCTGTAAACCCCAAGAAATCATGCATGTTCCCCCTTGGAAGGCACAGGGGAGTCCTGCAGGAGAACCTACTTACCTTACAGATACCCTGGAAGATCAGAATATTTAGATACCTAGGGATCAACATATACCATACGATCTTAGATGAATATAAAACAATACAGAGAGGGCAGTGGAAGGTATCAAGAACAGCAAGGGGTTCTGGGCGAAACTCCTCCTGGCTATGGTGGGTAGGGCGGCCTTGCTCAAGATGGTGGTCCTGCCCAGGCTATTACACTTCTTCAAGAATATTCCATATATACCCCCCAAACGCTTCTTCATGAAACTCCAGAGCTTATGCAGGGGTTTCCTATGGCAAAACACCAGAAACAGGGTGTCTCTATGTAAACTGCAGAATACGTATGATAGAGAGGGCATAAACCTGCCGGATTTTGAAATATACCACCTGGCAGGGCAGCTGCAATACGTAGCCAAGTGGTTGTCTGAAGACAAGACAGCAGAAGCCAGACTGCTGAGGAGTGACTGTGACCCATTCTTCTTAAAAGAATTGATATGGCTACCTAAACTAGAGCTGCGGGGGCGAGCGAGATTGCTGGAATTAGGCTGGAAAACATGGCGCAAAGCGTGCCATGTGGTGGGAAACCCCACCCCATGCTCCCCGCAGGTGCCACTCGTGGCACTATGCAGAGAGGATGAGCAATTGTTGAAAGGGATCCGTAAATTCTGGGGTCGATAACGGTACCGCAATTTGCAGTACCGTTATTGCCGCCTTCCCCCTTCCCATTGAGCCCTATGGGAGCTCAAATGGGAATGGGGAATGGCATTTCAAATGGGGACTTACCGGACCCGCAAAGGGTGGAATGGACTGGTAAGTCCCCATACCACCACATCGGTGGGAATAGCGCCATGACTAGCACCAACCTCAGAATGAGGGCCCCTGTCTCCAATAAGAACTCCTTGTTCTTTGTGGGGTAAACCAAACAAGGAGCTTGAGAAAGGCTTCTTTTGATATGATGTATGATATGATATTTTATTTATAACGCGCCCATACATAAGTGTTTCAGGACGCGACGAGGCAAGGGAGGGCTACAAGGGAGAGCAAAACAACGATCTTACTAGGCCCAGTGACATTGAGAACGCGCAAATGCAGGGGAGAGTGAAGAGGGGATGTCCAAGGGGAAAGGAAGGAGTGGAAAGTGCTGAACACAAGATCAAAACAACAACATGAAGTGCAGACAGCAGGAGGTAAGTGCAAGAATTAAGCACAGACAATGGGTGTCAAAAAAGTACAGGTAAAGGAACTGTAGGGTTGCAGATGCAGACCCAAGTGCAGAGGGTGTCAGGAGGCAGTGTGGTTATACAGCTGGGTGGCCAGGGATCTGGCCCCGAACCCAGAGGGTAGCCAGGTGGCCAGTGCAGAAACATAAGAGATCAGCAGGGGAGAGGAAGAGAGAAGGTAGAAGCAAAGAGGAAGGTCTTGATGTGCTTCCAGAACTGAAGATGGTTCTCCTCAAGTTTCAGAGAGGCAAGGAGGCTGTTCCAGAGGGAGACCCCAGCAGAAGAAAGAGATCTACCAACAACTTGTTGCTTGGAGAAGCAACTGACCCTGAGGGAGTTGGAGGTAGAGGAGTGAAGAACTCAAGTAGGAAGGTATTTCCGAAAGGAGAGTTGAATCTATTTCAGCCCCAGACCTCAGAAGGCCTCGTGGATAATGCACAGGGTCTTTAATATAATCCTTGCAGCACCTGGGAGCCAATGAAGAGATTTCAGGGCTGGAGAGATAGCATTCCAGGGCTTGAGGACAAGGACAAGTCTCGCAGTCCTGTTCTGGCTAAGTTGCAGAGGGCGAAGAGTGGTAGCACGCAGATCTATAAAGAGGCTGTTGCAGTAGTCCAGCTAGAGAGAACCTGAGCCCTACAGACAGTGAGCTTCTGGGGAAAGGAGAGGAATGGAAGAATACCCCTGAGAAGGTGCAGTTGGTAGTTTGACTTCTTAGAGACATCAGAGATGTGAGGAGAGAGTGTGGAGTCGAAGATGACCCTGAGGTTCTTAGCCTCACAGGTGGGAGCACCTCACAGAAGGGAGCAGTTGTTTAACTGCCTTGGATTGCTCCGGACCCCACTCCCACTTGACTCCAGCCTTTAATAAATATACCATGGGTCGAGGGACCTCTATATAGTTTTCAACAAACTTTCGAAGATAATTAGTGAGTCCATGAAGGCTTCTCAATTCTCACAGAGTAGTAGGGCCTTTTGATTTCAATAAGGCTTCCACTTTCTTTGTCTGGGGGTTAAGACCCCCAGGGGTGATTTTGTGCCCTAGAAAGTTCACCCTGGTCTTACACCACTGTGCCATCTGAAAGGACAGGTTAGCTCTGGCTTTCAGCAACTGGGCCAGCACATAGTGAATTTCTGCAACATGTTCTTCCACAGTTGAGCTCCTGATCAATATATCATCTAAATAGGCCAGGGTCAGGCATAGCCATATGCAGGAAGATATTTAACTGAATTCCAGAGTTAATGTATCCAAAGGGTGTTCAGGTCCACGTTTACTGCTGCCCCCCAAAGGTTAAGGGAAGCTTGCATTGATCTTCCTTGCTCACAGGTACCGGACAATAACCATTAGCCAAATCAAAGGCTGTGTACACATTGACCCTTGGATATGTGCCAGCCCTTGATCGATGTAGGGAAGTGGCGATCTAGTCCACAGTCATAAGAATATACTGAAAAGATATCCTGGAAGTCCAGGAATACCAGTTTTAGTTTATGTCGTTGCTCCTAAATCTCAAAGGCATAAGAGAGATTGAACCATTCCTTGACTATCTGCATGATACCTGGAACGACCTTGTGATTGGAAATGTCAGCAGTATCCTTCAGTTGGGTCGAGAGATCTCTTTTTAAGGTGTTCATCTGGACATGATTTTCCATGGATTCTAGGTAGTTGTTGTCAACTCTAAATACCATCTCATACTTCCTGATTTCGCAGGTTACCTCGCCCACCCAATTAGGCAATAAGAGTACACCAAGAACTTTTTGGGCAGAATATTATCACTGATGTCAAAACAGTAGTGAGGAATTGGTACAATTATTTAATTACCTAGATCAACAGAATAATGTTGGGCATTAACCGCCATTCCACTCGAGGTGTCCATGCCCAAGGTGGGCTGTGCCGTGGCCACATTTGTGGGAAGCCTCCAGCACAGAACTCGAGCCACAGGAGCTGTGGGCGAATCAAGCGAAGCAAGGAGAGAGAGGAAACCATCCATGTCAGGATATATGCCTCTCCAATTGCAAGCATGCAGAGAAGAAAGCCCGGCATGCGAGTATGGCTCGCAGCAGACGGCTGGCCTCAGGAGTAGAGGGGAAAGCCACAGGGACTGTCGGCAGGAGATTCAAGTTCCAGTGAGTGTCAGGGAGAACACTTTGGCACCGGGGTGCTCCAAACAGACCATGAATACATAGCGGTTTTTCAAAACAATTTCAGCAAATGCCTATAGAATACCGAACCAGATAGAAATTTGAAAGTAAGCTTAACAAATGCATCGTAGATCCCGAACTGCATGGAAACTTAAAATTAAGCATAACGAATGCATTGTTAATACTGAACTAAATGGAAACTTAAAATGATGCATATTTAATGCATTTTAAATACTGAATTGTATGAAAAGGCTAAATTAAACATAACAAAGGCATACTGAATACCGAACTGAATAAAACCTTGAAGTGGAATATGTTTGAATACTGAATGCAATAAAAACATTATGATCAAAGCAAATCTCGAAGGACAACCAAAGTGCCCATGTGAAAATAAACTATGGAAAAGGGCATAAGTGTGAAAGAGTGGGGGGGCGTAGCTACATGGTCACGTAGCAAGTCGAGATTCCGAGGAGCTCCTGCTGATCTGTTTGTGATCCGTGAATATTTACATGCCCAGCGACATTTGTTACAAGGAAACTACACCCACATGTACATGAAGATGTTGGGCACACAGCGGCTGATATCCTGAGAAGAACCGGAGCACGTGCGATGAACGGTGTGCTAAAGAAGATCCCACTACCTCGCGAGTGAGAAAAAAAGAAAATGGCGGCCACCAGGGAACAAAGGAAGGCTCTCTGAGAATGCCGGAAGCCGCAAGTGAGGCAGAGGAGGCACCGCGCCGCAGCCCATATGAAGGCAGACCCTGGCCAGAGAATGAAGTGGAGTTAGTATAGGGGGAGGCACTGGCAGCTGCTTGCGTCCGCCTGTCATGGAGGCCGACGCACTAACGAGTAAAAGTGCTTTGCCGGCAGCTGAAGAGGGGCCTGACGGAGCATGAGGTGCATATACTGCGTGCCCCGGAGAGGGAGGTTGCTGGCGGGCCACGGCGTGTGCCGCCCCGTCGTGGAGAGAGCTGCGTACAAGTGCATCCTCCTGCCCAGTGGCACAGGTGGGCCAGCAGGAGCAACCATGAACACCCCGCAGGAGGAACAGAGCGGAGGGCGGACACGATACCTAGAGGCGGGAGCTGCACAGAGCCTGCACAGAGCCCAGGCCCGCTGCATGGGGCGGGCGGGTGCCGCAGCCGCCGGCGCCACTGGGGAAGCCCCGGCGCCCAGTGTGACACAGTTTAAACACATATGGCGCTGTCGCACATTACAGCGTCCCCACCAACGCACGTGTGCGCTCGGCTGCAGCAATAACCAACCTAGGGAAGCCCCGGCTCCCAGCGTGACACAGTTTAAACACGTATGGTGCGGCCGCTCTCTACAGCGGCCCCACCAATTTACGAGCGCCCCCGGCCACAGCAAATAAACAACCTGGGGAAGCCCCGGCTCCCAGCGTGACGAGGTTAAGCACATATGGTGCGGCCGCTCATTGCGGCAGCCCCATCAATTTACGAGCACACTTGGCCACAACAAGCATACAACCTGGGGAAGCCCCCGCTCCCAGCATGACACAGATTAAGGCCATACAGTGTGGCTGCTCACTACAGCGGCCCCACCCACTTAAGAGCGCACCTGGCCACAGCAAGCAAACGACCTGGGGAAGCCCCGGCTCCCAGTGTGACACAGACCATGAACATAAGGTGCGGCCGCTCATTGCAGCGGTCCCGCCAATTTACGTGCGCACCTGGCCACAGCAAACAAACTGCCTGGGGAAGCCCCGGCTACCAGTGTGACACAGACTAAGAATATACAGTGCGGCCACTCATTATGGCGATCCCCCCAATCTATGAGCGCATTTGGCCAGAGCACGCAATTAAGAGTACCCTGCAACAACCGTGGAGCAGGCGGTTGACTAGCCAGCTGCCAAACTCAGCCCCGAACAAGACGGCAGTCAGTGCCCAAGCACTGCATCCCAAACTCGGCCCAGACAATCTACTCGGAAACGTGAGCAGGAAGGGTGCAGAATCATAATGCCAGGTGCCCAGAGGACAAAGTGTGGCGAGGAGCTCACAGCAACACAATAAACTAGGGGACTGGCAAGTAGACCGAGAGCCAGACAACGCTAGACTTCCCCGCGTTGCAGTATAATTGTATCAGGCTTGGGCAAACAATGGTGCAAAACTAGGGTGAGAGGACTAGAGCGGCAAGGGAGAGGGGCATGAAATGACTGGTAAAGGCACTGTGCTGTGGGAAACCGGACCCCTACCAGCAGAACAAAGCTGCTGCCCGTGATTGCAATTCACAAAGTGGAGATCTGAAACCCAGACCAAGAGAGGGAGCGTGAAGCCCTGCTGTGGCATAAGGTGCAGCCAGGGGAAGCCAGGAAGCCCCGCAGCCAACCTCAAGCTGGCCCTGAAGATGGCCAAGAGCAGACTGCGACCCACAGCGGGTGACAAAGCATAGACAAAGGGGCAAACGCACATCAATCAAGCCCCACACAGGCACAACATTGGTGCACAACCCTGCACAGCCACTAGATCGCGCACACAGTACTTTGCCACAGAAACTAAAGCACTAGCAACCAAACTGGGAGCTGAGCAAGCGAGCCTGCCCCACGAAGTGCCACTGAAACGTTCAGCTTGTGCAGGACAGAGGTGCAACATACGCGCCACGTGGAAAACCACCCAGGTGGGGACCTAAAGCATTGCGACTTCCACCACAACCTCCGTCAGACACCATAGCTGGCTGTAGACAAGCCCCGAAGTGCAGGAGACCACACTCCTGACAGCCCAAATTGAAGCACACAGCAACATCGAGATGGCAAACAAACAGACCAAGGGAAAGGGAAAACAGCCCACACTGGAAGAATACACAAGAACACCGCAGCCGGCAGAAGGGGCTATGAGCAAGGAGAAGATCCCCGCCACCGATGCAGCCACGGCGAGCAAAGACCAGCAGATCCTGGAATCCTGGAAGCAATCGCAGACCTGAAACTAGCATGGGAAACTTAACTGGAGTCGGCCATGGTCGAATTGAAGGTGGCACTGGAACTTAAAGTTGGCGCAGTACAGAAGGAGGTGAATCTCCTCAGACAAGATGTTAGGACATTAGCAGACCGCACAAGGGAATTGCAAAAAGAGGTGTCCCCGAACACAGCTGCATGTGCGTCTCACACAACGTTGATTCTCATCCTGGAACAACGAGTGAGTAATCTAGAAAATAGGGCAGAAGAGGTGAAGGGACGGGCCCAGAGAAATAACATACACATTGTGGGATTACCGGAAGGAGCAGAGGGATCAAACCCAATGGACTACGTGGAGACAATGCTGCAGCAAGAAATAGGATGAGGGATGCTCACCCAAGGATTTGCAGTGGAGTGGGCGCATAGGGCCCCAACAAGGAGGCCACCGCCAGGAGCCCCCCCCCCCCCGAGACCAATAATTGCCAAAATCTTGAACTATCGAGACAGGGAAAAAATATTTGAATACTTCCTGAAGGGAGGCACGATACAAAGGGCATCAATGAATATTACAGCATACCCGGACTACACACTGCTGGTGCAGGGATGCCGAATGAACTACGGGTCAGTGAAGAGAAGATTGCGAGAAGCGGGCTACAAATACATGTTAATGTACCCGACCAAACTGAAGGTGTACCATAAAAACAGAGCACTATTATTCGACACCCCAGAGGATGCGTCAGAATGGCTGGACACCCAGAACTGTCCAGCGGAAAAATACAAAAAGAAAGAAGACAGAGCAGATAAGTAAAAATTTCAACTGCAGTACCTAATGGTGCTGCAGAATCAGACATTGGGACTAGAATATAAGATAGGGTGAAGACAGCTGGGATAGATGCAATACGGGCTGCATAAACACGAATGCTCAAGCACTGTGACATAGTGCTAAATTGCAGAAGTCACAAGGGACTCGCTCTCATACCCCCAAGGATAGAGTAGAGAGGTTACCAACAGATCCTTAACACCCTGCTGGGTTCCTGATATTGGTACACCGAGATAGGACCAAATGCGGGGGAGCCTGAGATCCAGGGATGGAGCTGGGCAACAGTTGGGGATGGTAGGGGGAGGGGCGGGAAAGTGTGCAGTGAACATAACTGGGGAGTATGGGGGGTGGGGTTTTAGTTGGGGAGTTAATGTTGAAAAGGGACAGGGAACGAGCCCTCATTCATGCCAAGCAAAATCAGAGAGCAAAACGAGGAGGGAGGGGAAAGGGTTGAAATTTGGATGACAATGGGAGGTCTTAGAATAGTGACCTGGAATGTGAGAGGCCTTAACAGTTACTTGAAAAGAAACAAAGTAATGATGTATTTGAGGAGGCAAAAAGTGGACATAGCCTTACTGCAGGAAACCCACCTGACCAAAGAGAAACTAGAGGTGGTCCGGAAAAAGTGGAGAGGGACCACCAGGAGAGAGACATACTCAGCTTCAGGCCATGGCATAGCAAGACGGGAGAATGATAGTGATGCAGGGGCTTCTGGAGAATAAAGAGCTGAGTATTATAAATACATATGCCCCCAATCAAGATACAGCAGCCTACTGCAGGATATTATACAGCAAAATAAGCCCCCACATAGGAGGCACATTCATATGGGTAGGGGACTTTAACTGCACGCTATACCATAAAATGGATAGGTCAGACACGAAATTAGATAAACCCACCTGGAACGCTCACCTGATTCCCACGGAGGCGCTGATCTTGGCAGGAAGGTGTCTGTGACTCGAAAGGTGATGTGCAGAACCCGATGGGCTTCTGGGGTCGAACCTCTTCGCACTGTGTGTCGAACTCGCAGGGTGAGGTTTCTGCAGGTGAAAGAATATGGGGGTTAATGGTCTGGGTTGTTCAATGTCCCTCTTCCTCTCTCTCCCTCTCCCTAGAGCCCCCAGGTCAACGTGCTCACCTTAGATAGGTGAATTCTGGGCTCTCCATCTGCGTCTAGTGCAGGGCGCTGTTGCCAGTTCCTTCACTGGTGAAACATAGGCCTCTTGGACTCAGAAGACCGTTACCGTCGTTAACTGCACGAGCGGTGAGTTTCCAGACACCTTTTTAGTCTTTATAGTCTTTAGGTGCAAGGCACGTTAACATTGAACAGGACTTCGTATAATGCTTTTCTCCCTTTTGTCTTGCAGGACTCTTGAGGAAGATGGAGTGAAGCGCCTGGAAATGCGTGAGTAAATGCAAGCGCTCTAACTGTCTTTTCCTTGCAGCGTAGTTCGTGCTGAAGAGCGGGCGTTCTATTGCGAAGAGCGCGATGGGCGTAAGTAAATACCTGTCTAATGTCTCTTCTTTTGTCTTTCAGAAGTTGGTTTGCAGCGCCGGAGTCCGCTGAATGTCCGTAAGTAGATACAATGCTTCTATCTCCGCAGGCGGCGATGCGGTGTGAAGAAATCTAGAATTCACAGAGTGCCAGTAAGTAGTGACAATGCTTTTGTCTTCGCAGGCGGAGGTGCAGCGTGCCGAAAATGACCGCAGCCGATGGATCAGGTGAGTAGCACTGCGAGATAAGGCTGCCTTGCTAACCTGCTGTTTCTTGTCTCTGCAGGTGCTGCTGTCGACTGGATGCAGGAATGGTGAGTATGCTTCTTGCAGATTCAGGATGCAGGAATGGTGAGTATGCTTCTTGCAGATTCAGGATGCAGGAATGGTGAGTATGCTTCTTGCAGATTCAGGATGCAGGAATGGTGAGTATGACTCTTGCAGATTCGGGATCGTAAGAAGAAAGGCTGGAACAGACTCGGTGAGCGTTCTGCTGCAGATGCAGAATAACGCGAAGCACGTTTCGTCTATCGGGTGTGGTTTAAATAGCCTTGGAGTGATGAGGCGTCTTCCTCCACGGCCCCGCCTTGGTAAGAAAAGAGTTCCAGTTCCAGAAGCTTTCCAGTGCTGAATCCAGGGAGTGGAGCTTGCCCCACCCAGGCAAGAAAGTAGTCCCTGTTCACAGAGGACTTCTAAGAGGCTGGTAAGTAAGCAGCATGGTCTGCTGCAGGTAAGTCCACCCAAGCATCTGCACACATATTATGAGCCCGGCGCTTCCAGTGCCGAGACCGATGATTCTGATGAGCCTGGTGCCAACGGCGCCAGGACATGATCCAAAAGGTCCCCGTGGGGACCGGCTGGTGCCTAGGATTAGGGTTAGGGGCCTGCTTCCAAGGACGTTGGGCTGGTCCTGGCTCCTTGGAAGCAGTGATCATGACACCACCCCTGCTGCGAAAGCGTTACAGGCCCTGCTGAGAGATTTCGGGCTATAGGATGTCTGGAGACAGCACACCCGAATGAGAGCCATTACTTACATCATGCCGCCCCGCACAACCTGTATACAAGGCTGGACTATATTTTCATCGCTTCAGAACTGTTGGGGGAAATGATAGGCTCAGAATACAAGGCAAGAATATTATCGGACCACTCCCCTCTGGTCCTAGAGTGGAGACATCAGCCGCCCAGAGCAAGAATCCCAACAAGGAGGCTTAGAGCCGAGGCTCTGCAGGATTCAGCATTTCGAGAGGACTTAAGGGAGGAGATCATTGGGTATTTTGACACCAACACAGGGAGCGTGGAGTCGGAAGGAGCCCTGTGGGAGGCTTTTAAGGTGGTAATAAGAGGAGCGGCCATATCCAAATCTAAAGGGCTCCAAGGGGGCATAGAGTGTGAACTGCAAGAGACAGAGAAGAAACTAGAAGAAATTATGAAACGGGGAGGTACCTCACAGGAGGACGATGAACAAGTGAGCCATCTACAAGAAGTTAGCGGGGGGCTTTGGGACAGACTATGCAACCTGAACTACAAAAAATATATTGAAATACAACATGCAGGGGGGGATAAACCGGGAAGGCTGTTAGCATGGCTATAGAAAAGCGAAACACCAAGGCCTGTAATCAGGGAGATAACGGGAGAAGAAGGCCAGATTTGGAACAACCAGGAGAGAGTGAACGAAGTGTTCCTCAGATTCTATAAACGTCTGTATGAAGACGAGGGGGAGATTGCAGAACGGGAGACTCAGGAGACACTGGAAGATATAGGGTTACCTAAATTAAACGAGGAAGAAAGGGAGAACCTGGAGGCCCCAATTACAATAGAGCAATTGGAGACAGTGGTATTGCATCTACCTACGAGCAAGGCCCCGGGTCAGATGGGCTTCCCAGCAAATTCTATAAGACGTATAGACAAGAAGTGCTCCCCCCATTTCTGGCAATGCTAAATGAGGTGTTTGAAAGGGGAAGACTGCAGGAATCTCTAAGGGAGGCAGTAATTATCCCGCTTCTCAAACCCGATAAGCCAAACACAGAATGCGGGTTGTACAGACCCCTATCCATGTTAAACCAGGATAGCAAAATTCTCACGGCCATGCTGGCGAACCAACTCAAAAGTGTAATAAACAAACTCATACACCCCAATCAAACTGGTTATGTTCCAAGTAGAAATATATCTGATAACCACAGGAGACTTCACCACACCATGGAGCAGATGGAAGGAGACCCAACCGAACTAGCAATATTCTTGCTGGATGCAGTAAAAGCCTTTGACTCTGTGAGGTGGCCTTGGATGATGGCGGCCCTGAAAGAATTTGGGATGGGACCAGGTTACCTGCGGTGGGTAAAAATGGTGTACAGATCTCCAACAGCTATGGTAAAATGGAAGCGATAATCTCAGATAAATGGCAACTCACTAGGGGCACGAGACAGGGCTGCCCCTGGTCCCCCATGCTGTATATCCTTGCGTTCGAACCACTAGCGATCTGTCTCAGACAGCAATACGGAGAGGTGGGGTGATATCATTGTACGCAGATGATATGCTGCTATACCTGCGCTTCCCAAAAGAAAATCTGCAATATGTCCTGGAAGTGATGGAACGCTATGCGATCCTCTCAGGCATAGCTGTAAACCCCAAGAAATCATGCATGTTCCCCCTTGGGAGGTACAGGGAAGTCCCGCAGGAGAACCTACCTACCTTACAGATACCCTGGCAGACCAGAACATTTAGATACCTAGGGATCAACATATACCATACGATCTTAGATGAATATAAAAACAATACAGAGAGGGCAGTGGAAGGTATCAAGAACAGCATGGGGTTCTGGGGGCGAAACTCCTCCTGGCTATGGTGGGTAGGGCGGCCTTGCTCAAGATGGTGGTCCTGCCCAGGCTATTACACTTCTTCAAGAATATTCCATATATACCCCCCAAACACTTCTTCATGAAACTCCAGAGCTTATGCAGGGTTTTCATATGGCAAAACACCAGAAACAGGGTGGCTCTATGGAAACTGCAGAATAAGTATGATAGAGGGGGCATAAACCTGCCGAATTTTGAAATATACCACCTGGCAGGGCAGCTGCAATACATAGCCAAGTGGTTGTCTGAAGACAAGACAGCAGAAGCCAGACTGCTGAGGAGTGACTGTGACCCATTCTTCTTAAAAGAATTGATATGGCTACCTAAACTAGAGCTGAGGGGGGAGCAAGATTGCTGGAATTAGGCTGGAAAACATGGCGCAAAGCGTGCCATGCGGTGGGGAACCCGACCCCATGCTCCCCGCAGGTGCCACTCGTGGCACTATGCAGAGAGGATGAGCAATTGAGGAAAGGGATCGTAAATTCTGGGAACCGGTGGGCCTCGTGACCCTAGGAGATATATGGCAAGATGGGAGGCCGGTGGGCCTCGTGACCCTAGGAGATATATGGCAAGACGGGAGGCACTAGACTTCCATAAAATAATGGAAGAAACTGGAGTACACAAGGGACAGTATATAATGTATACCAGAATCATTAAACGAGTGAGAGAAATGTGGCCCGAGGCAGTATTAGCAGAACAACCCGATACCATCATCGAAACAGTGTATGACATCTCAGAGGGCGGGCACGAAATATCCAGAATCTACGAGCTATTGATGACTAGGGGAGGTAAGGAGTTACCCCAGCTGAGGCGGGATTGGGAGGAAGAAGCAGGAGAACCTATGCAGGAACGGCAATGGGACAGAGGCCAGAGATACCATAAGAATGTGTCCAGGAATGCGAGGCAGCAGCAAATTCAGCTATATGTCATCCACAGGGCACATATGTCCCCCAGAAGAATCGCCAGGTTCGGAAGCACTGAAGTACAGAAAGGCCCCAGGTGCAGGGAGGTGGGAGCCGGGATGATTCACATGTTTGGGCGTGCCCGGAGGTGGGAAGATTCTGGGAGGAAGTTAAGCAACGCCTGGCCGAATAGGGGATTAAGCTAGAGGTGGAATCAGTATGGGCTTGTATGCTGGGGGGATTCACCAGACCATGCAATCTAAAGCAAATCAGTAAACTGAAAGATCAGGCCTATATTTTGGCCAAACAGAGAATTGCCATGGGCTGGAAAGCTGCCCAAAATCCCAGATTAGAGGTGTGGTTGAATGATCTCTTGAAATGGGCAGATGCCGAGACGGCAGCATGGTATGAAGCAGTAAGTAGGGGAGGGGAGGAGGAAGCAGGACCCCTGATAGTGTGGAGACAAATGGTGGCTACACTGTCGGGATTCTCCCACTTCGAATCCAGTGAATATGACACGTCTGAGAACGGTCAAGGAGATTAACCCAAGAGAAACAAAATCCAAGGCATTGGAGTAGGAGCTCGAGTTAAGAGGGAGTGAGGGGGGAAGACTGTAATGTGTAATATGTTAATATAAGCTGAAAAGCTAGTAAACGAAAATGTCTGATGTGTTGGTCAAGTTGGGTGTGTTGTTAAAAAATAATAAAAATTGTTCAAAAAAAGTGTGAAAGAGTGTCACAAAAGGTGGGATCTGAATAAAACCCCACAAAGGTGACCTTTTTTGAGTGAATGCAATGTGGCTAAGCCACAGACTAGCAAGAGTTGTGTGGCAAGTGATGGCAGAACCAAGAGGTTGACAAGGAGCAGCCAGAGAAGGGTAAACCTTGCACATAAAGCCAAAAGACCAACAAAGAGGAAATAAGTGAAAGTAACTTGGTAAACAGGGGCAGGAGCTGAAGAACGTGTGTGGCCTCATAACCTAGGGATCCTGGTTGCGAAACCTCTGATGGGTAAACTCTGTGTTCTGACAACTGTGCCTAGACCAATGAGCCCTGAATGAGGAGAAAATAAATACATTGTGAACAAACCAAGGAAAAGATTTGTGAGTGAACTGATAAAGCAAACCAGAAAAAGGGTCAAGTTGACTATTGAGTTATGTTATACTTTTGAAAAGACTGAAATAAACTTGGTAGAGTTAAGGTCTAGGGGAAGGGAACCCTGAGACTTGAGGAACTGCACATGCTGTCTGGAGGACAAAGCCTCAAGACCCCTTTGCTTTTCAACTGTGTTGCTTGGAACTTGGGGCAGGGAACCCCGAGGATGATTTGGAACTGTGTTGCCTTCAATGTGAAAAAGGTAATCTTGAGACTTTCTGTGGAACTTCTTTGTACTTGAGTAAGGGGAGCTGAAAGAAAGCTGAGAGCTGGAAGAACCTCAGACATTAAAGACTGTTTATTTTGTTAGTAACATCCCTACACATAGGTTAGCTTTGAGGGTGAGAATGGGTTTTGGACACAGACTGACTATTAAGTTGAACTCTTTGACTCAGACTTTCCTTAGGTTTGTTCAGGTAGGGAAATCCCACCTTAGCATAGAGCAAGTTAAGCCTTCTACCATCCTGACATTTAATTTAATAAATATCTTTTGTTTGTACTTTAGGTTACTGTCTTACTTCATGATGCCTTCACACTACCCAAATAAAAGTTAGAAGGGACATCTCTAACAACTCAACAATTGTGTTCTATAGTTTTGCCTTCAATGAAAATGTTTAGCCTAAAGCTGCTAGACAGGAAATGTTTTGAAATTGGTGTTTCCAGACCCACTTCCAATTTATCCAATTTATCAATCAATTTAAATGTCGGAAGGATCTGATCTTTTTGGAGTTTCTTGAATAATCCTTCGCTGACAAAGCTTTTTCATTATTTGGGCATACTCTGGCGAGTACTGGCTTCTCCCCCTTATTTATCTGAATGGGAAAAGAAAAGTCTTTGCCCTTTTTCTGAATGTCTGTCAGACTTTGGGCTGGTTTTTCATCTTCCTCTTTCAAGGGAATCTGTGTTTCTTCTAATTTCTGACTTGTATACAAGTTCAGGGCATTCCATTCTAGTGTGGAATGACACTTGCAACTGGGAGGAAGGTTAATGTACTGGAAATGAAATTCCAATTGATTGGAACAGCAGTAAATAAGATAGTGGGTGCCAATTAGACTCACATAGTCTGTACATTTCTTGAGATTCATGGGCCGGTTAGTCTGGGTCCAGAGGACCTGGTGCACGTAGTCAATCAGAGGTGATAACCTCTGAAGGAAATCGTTCCTCATTGAACTAGAAGTGCCTGCTGGAGCCACAGCTATCACAGGTGTTTTAAAAAATATTGCCCAATTCTTATCTCTAGATCTACGTTCCCTTCGATGGAAATCTCATTCCCATCAAAACGTTGGAGTTGTCCGGGAAGAGGTATGAAGGGAATCTGGTGACTCCATCCCTTTCCTAAATTCAGTTGGTCGGAAGCCTTTTTGCAAAGGGAAGTAACTTGGGATCCAGTGTCAACTAGAGCTGATAATTCACATTGACCCTGTACCGTGATGGGAGCATAAAATATGCCCTCTTTTTCCTCAAGAGTACAAAGAAAGTGTGAGTTGCCAGATCAGAAGTCATTTTCTTAATATTGAACTCTGTCACTGTGTGATCTTGGGTGATTTTCCATGTAAAAGATTGGGAATCTATAGGAATAAAATGACATTTTGAAATCATGTGTCTAATAGGGAGATCCTCTTTCTCCCCAGGCTCTTAGTTGTCCATGGGTATTTGAAGGCAGCTCTCTGAACCTGTTTGTGGGAAAGATACCACTGTGGTACCTGTATGATATGGCTGGCATAGTCGGGGTCTAGGAATTTGTCGATCTGGATCAGTCTCCATGCCTACCCTGTCACACTTAGGGTCTCCTGGGATCCATTTTTCTTTCAGAGGGATTTACGGTTCCTGAAAAAGAAGCTTTACTTACTGGAATCTTCCAGAGATTCTTCACTTTCAATGGGGATACTCTTGTTTCATGCTGCACAGAGTAGGTTTTTCTTCAACCTCTCCTACTTACCCTCTGTTCTTTGGATTCTAGCTTCCAGGGGGCTAGAAGACTCACTATCAGTCTAAGAGGTTTCCAGGGGTTCTGTTCTGGTAAGAACGGAAGCTTCCTCGAGAGATTGGCATCTCCATTCAACCAGGGCCCTATCCTCAGGATCCTGTTGATTGTTGGGACTTTTCTTCAGTCATTCCCCTGCCCGGTGCATCAGACCCGGTTGTTGGGGTGTTCTGGGAGGCATGATTAGGGTGAGGGTTCGACTGAGCCCCCAGTATGCTCCCCAGGTTATCTGTCAGTTGTTGAACCTGTCGTTCCAGCTGGGTTACTTTCTCTGGGATATAGGGAGGTCTCTGCTCATACCTCTGCTGCTCCCTAAAAGGGTAACTGTCCCTTCGGGCAAAGTAGCTTGATTATGAGAGATTTCCCCCATAGATTTAAGTCCTGATTCTCCCTGGTTCAGGGATTGATTGTCCTGGAACCGGGGAGAAAGTGGGGTATTGTTTTGGAAGTTAGGAAAATTGAGGGTACCTGTTTGAAAAATGTAGGTTGGGAGGTGGAGTGGTACTTTTCCCCTGTCAGAAATGTATGGGGAAGTTTCCTAGGAAAGTACTTACATGGTTTGGCCCCTGCCTTTGTGCCGGGGGAGTGTACACATACCCCAGGATTGGTTTTGTACCCTTGTATGAAGACTGACATAGGTGGCAGGGTCAAAGGGGTCATTTTGCTGATACCCTGTCTGGCTACCATTCAATTTGGCCTGGGTGGAGGGTCTCCTCTGCCTCTCATTCTGCATATCAGCTAAGGAGTATTTTTAGGCTCCAATCTCCAGGTCCAAAGGAGTGGTAGTTTTCTCCTTTGCCACCTTGGCAGCCACAAGTGTGGCAGATGGCTTTGTTGTTTTAGGGTTATTTCTACTGTTGCTGGTTTCTGGACCTCATATATCCTGGTGGCTTGCTCTATTAACTAATCCAGTGTCCTGCGCTCATGGAAATAGTGAACTAGTTCGGTAATTATATATTTAGGAAGGGCGTGGAAATATGTGGCCACAAATTCAATGCAATTCACATTCACCCAGCTGGAAGTCTGCGCACTGCACCTTTTAATTATTGGGCAAACTCCCTGGGTGCCTGATCTTCCCCACATTGCAAAGAATATGCAGCCTTGTGTGCCTCTTCGGGGTTCCTGTGAGTGGAGAAGTGTTTTAAAATGGCTGCCTCATAGGTGGACCATTTGCAATGATCCTGGTCTTACAGTCCAGCAAAGAAACTGGCATATTCTGGGGAAAATGTCCATTTCACAAACTCCATGCAATTGACATCATATTTAATTTCAAATGATGGCATCATTTGTTCATAGAATTCCAAATGTTCCTACACCGAATACTTGCCGTTTTTGTGGAATTGGGTCATTAAGCTCTTTATGACCATAATCTGCCTGATTGAGTCTTTAACAACACCCTTTCTTTATCTGGTATTTCTTTTCTGTCTCTGGCCCTGAGTCCATTCATACACAGAATCAGTGCTGCCATTTGAACGCCAGTCCCCTTCTTCTATGTGCGCTCCCTATCTCTCTAATATTGGGAATACCTTGCTGGATCATGCGATCTGGACTCATCTTTTCGCCTGTGCCGCCATGAACTCTCAGGGTACATTCCCTGTCATCACTTTTTCACAGAGGATAGAATACAGTCTGTTCTCCATACTGTTGCCAATTGGTACTATCCCTCCTTCTAAGTAGTCTGGGGAAATCCACCCTTTCACCTTAATATGTGGCGTTTTTTAAAATTACCTTTTTAGGCTGATGTTTGGGCTTTTCTTTTTCAGTGTAAAAGGCAAGGTGTTCTCTTTGCAATAACATTTTCTGTATATCTAACTCTGGTTTTCTCATCATATGAGCTTTCAAGGACAGAACTTTTTACAGGACTATTTCTGGTTTCCCATGGCACACTGGTCCAGCCACCTTTCCTTCTGTTACATAGAGGTGAATATTCATCAATGTGAGATTGAGATAAGGACTGACCGTCCTGATCAGGTTGGTTAGGAATAGGTAAGGGCCCCTGACTCATTTTTCCCTGTTCTCTACAAGTCGTGTTCAAGAGGTCATGTGTTCAAGAGGTCAGTTCCAATCTGTACATGGAAGGTAACTGGCATGAAGACCTTGATGGGAGGTGCATATCTCTTTGATCAAAGGGCCCTATCCCATCAGTGCCTGTTTATATTTTCGGATTTCAGTATTCAATTTCTCACACATGTTTCTCTCTGCCAGGATTTCTTGTTTATATTCAGAGAGTTGCATTTGAAACTCTGTCAATGTGTCCTGGATGGCTTCAAGCACACTGCTTTGAGCGACTAGCCAACCCCTCAGTGTCTGAACTTCTTCCTGAAATATTTTGTATTCTCTCTGAGAGTCTTGCATTATCCGTGCATGTTCAAGATGCTTTTCTTTTAAAATGACAAGCTCTCTCTCTTGAGCATCTCCACCATGCTACTACTTGTCTCAAACGCTCCATAAGCTTTATATTTTCTTCCCTGATTCTGGTCAGTTCCTGAGAATCTGCAGACCCTTTTCTGCTTCCATTTTAACTGGTTTACTCTTTGTAATAGGATATTGTAATTCTGGTTCAAGGGGTATTTTTCCTTAATCAGTTGCATTTTGTGTTGTTTCAGAGTATTTAAATCTTGGTGCATCTGATCAATGTCATTTTGGGTGTCGACCCCTTTCATTATTAACTGATTAATTTCTTGTTTAAGCTCCTTTATGGACTGTTTAAATGCCACAGCACTCATTGATGAATACTCTGATCATTCAACGTGAATTATGGTTTCTGCACTCTCTTCATGTGTACCTTAAGTGCTGCAAACTCCATTTCTTGCTCTGTGCTGACCTGTAGGTAGGCTTTTACCTCATTTAAAAGTTGCTAAATGAGGTTTTGTTGTTTTAATTCTAAAATCTGGCTTTGTTTTACTTTATCTTCCAATATCATGAGTGATTGCTGGGCCTTTACCAGGTCTCCCATCTGACTCAGTATGCTGGCCTGTTTATTTTGCAATCATTCTTCAATTAATTGCAAATGAAATGATAACTGAGCCATGAGTTGAGCCATTAGAGTTTGCTTCTCATGTGCATTTTGAGTCATGTAAAACACACCAAGGACTTGATGTAACATCCCATCATTAAGCAAAATATCAGTGCCTACTGAAATAATATCTTGTACCATTCTAGTCTGCCAGCATCCAGCGTGCTGCTCATTCTAGTCTCCCCGAATGAACAGCTTGGCTAGGAAGTGTTTTCTGGTCTCTTCTATTTCAATGGCACTCATTTCAAAAGTGGCTTTTTGCAATTTTATAATCTTCCTCTACACAGGAACAAAACCCGTGGACTTTATTCCTGCTAGATTTCAACAATCGATACCAAATCAGATTATGCATTACTCTGCACAATCGTATTCCTCTAAACACCCCCCTGATTCTCAAAGTTCAAGGCCAAAAGTGGTACCGTATCAATGCACGAACCTGCCACGCACCCTACTGACTTTGCACTAGATTGAATAGCCTGTTAAACAATGCTCTTGTCATGGATCAAAAACAGAAAGATAGATCCCGTCCACCAGCCTTAGGAGGAGATATTAGTGTGGTGACCATAAATACATGGGCCCTCATTACGATACCGGCACTAAACCATGGCGCTATTAGCACCATGGCTGGTGCTGGTATCGTAACGTGTCCGCCATGGTGAAATGGGGAAATACCGCCCCATTCCGAGGTTGGCGGGGCGGTATTTCCCCATGGCCCTTCCCCATTCCCATTTTTGCCCCAGAGGGCATAATGGGAATGTCGAAGGCGCTAAGTACGGTACCGCAAATTGCGGTACCATACTTACTGCAAATGTCCCTTTGCGGGTCCCTACTTTAACGGCTGGTCTAGACCAGCCGTTAAGGCCGGGTCCCGCAAAGGGACCCCGTAATTAGGCGCTAATGGGTTAACAGCGCTGCAGTCTTTTACGGCACCGTTAACCCATTAGCGCCAGGGTCGTAATGAGGCCCATGGTGTTCGGTCCCCCAATGAAAATCACCACTCTAACATTCCTTTTAAGCTCAATCTAGCCATGTCTGTGATTCATATAGAACAACATAGGTCCCTCACCCCTGTGCCATATATAAGCCAAGAACATGGCCAGTGTAAACAAAGAATACATATTTATTACAGAATAGGAAAATTAATATTTGTACAAAATCACAGATCACACTATCTCTTTCTGTGGCCCAAATGCTTTTCTTTCCTAATTATTCATTTTTCACAAATTGAAAAAACTAGTTGGTTCAGGATAACACAGATCACAAACTCTCTAGCCCCACAACATGTACAGTCAAATCACTGTGCTTAGGGTTCACATTTAATAACATTTAGCACCTTGAAACATGACAAGAACATAACCGTAAGACTCCTCTTTATATAAAGTTTAATTTAAATAATATGTAACACTTTTCTATTGGTAAAAACAATTCACACATGCAGCACTCTGTGTTTATAATCACACTGCAAACTTGAAAATGCTAGCAGTTTTGTTTCACTTAACCAGATGTAACGAGAATTTTGACTGGTGCTGCGCTCTTTGCAATGGTGGCAGTCTTATAGCACAACACATTTTTCAGAACAAACACTTTTTATTTATAGTTGCAACCCTTTTTCTTTCATCACTATACAAGGCAAAATCTCCCTTCTCTCAAGAGCCATTTTCTCACTTTCAGTAGAAGGTATGCTTTTAAATCAGTGACTCCACTCTGTTTAACTTTGGGAAGACACTGTATTGTCCCAGCACACCAAACACACAGGTATACAGTTGATCATTTGGCTCCCCTCTACTTTAAGGCAGGGTTTTGGGAATGGGAAGCATTATTAATGTACCTCTCCCATAGGGGAATTCATGGGTTTGCAAAAAGGAATAGGAATACCCAATTACTTTACAGACTATGGCCCTCATTACAAGTTTGCCAGTCCGGTAACAATGGTGCCGGTAAGATTACCAATACTGTTGTTTCTGGACAGGCAAACTACGAGTCTGCAGGCGGGTGCCATTCCGCCCACCAGGGTCAGACCTGGCGGGTGGAACGGAACTGGCCCGCAGACTTTCACGGAAGCACCTATGGGACTCTATGGAAATGGGGATCAACATTTTACCGGCGCCTGACTTACCAGACCGACAGGGTTGTAATGCCCCTGGTGTTAATGGCAAGTCAGGCGCCAGTAAATCATTACGGGTATGGCTGCTACCTGCTGGTTTTACCAGCACGGATACCGCAGGGCGCGTAATGAGGGCCTATATATTTATCCACACTGGAAGCAATGTTGTTAATTTCGAATTTCAAGAAAATCACAAAGAGTAATTTGGCTGTGTGGGAATTAATTAAATTATTATTTGGTAACAAAATGCTAGGGATCTACTTTGTCTGCCCACACAATCAATAACGGGAAAACTATTGATTTAAACAGATCCCACATGACCTGGTTTTGTTCGACAAGTTTACTTACATAAATATTTCTGAGTTTGCGCTCAGGGAAAAGGACATCAAGGCTCAGGTCATTTATCAGTTACAGGACAGGGACCATCATTAGTCATGGATATTCTCCAGGCTCAATCTCTTTATTTTGCCTCTCATTGCTCATAGGTCCCAGCCTGTGTCTCATATCCTGGTTTCCTCCAGAAATTTTATCAACAGTTCCAACCCAGGTAATTTCAGCCAGTCTCCCTGATTTCCATTGTGCATCCCCCAATGAATCTTTCACCACTTCCACAAAATTGTCTAAATGATGACATGCCAGCTCATTGGCTCTTTATGGGTAATGGACAACTATTTTCCATCACCTTACCGAAGACCGAATCTCTTTTCTTTGATTGGGCCGTTCAGTTGCCAACCCCAAATTTTGGGAGGGATAATGTCACTCACTTGAATTTATATTTTTACACATTTAAATGTTGTGCTTAATACTCCAAGATGTAAAATCTTTATACACATCCATACAGCACAAATTTGCATTGGAGATCATAGACTTTTGTTTCGCAATCATTCTGCATCTTATAAGAAACATGTCGATATGATCAAAGAATTCCTGGATTTTACACTGCAACACAACAATTTTTTGTTCAACCAGCAATATTTTCTACAAACACAAGGGGTTGCTATGGGTGCAAAGTACGCACCATCATTGGCAAATTTGTTCATGGTCTTTTTTGAACATCATCATATTTTTGTTGGAATGGGTGTCATGAATGTTTTCAGGCTTTTACCAAGGATTTAAACAAAAATAATTTTGGCATAGAATTCTCAGACACCATAAGTAGTACCATGTTAGAGTTCTTAGATTTGAGGATTGACATTTGAAATAACAACTTGCAGACCAGGACCCATAGGAAACCGAAATCAGTAAATGCAATCCTGCAGGCTGCAAGTTGTCACAAACAATCAGTAAAATCCAACATTCTGGGGGGAGGGTTTCTTGGAGCAAAAAGAAATTGTAGTACGCAGGCAGCATATGAGAAGGAATGTGCTTTGATACAAGATAGGTTCTAGGAACGAGGTTATACCACTAAATGTTTACAAAAGGCATTGACCAAGACCAACATGGTATTAAGGGAGGATACTGTAACGCTCACCTTGTATCCACAGAGACGCCACCCAACTGGACTGGATCGCTTCCGATTCGGGTTCACCTCCCCCGGGGACTCGTTCTGACGTCGGTCTATTCTGGAAGACAGGGGTTCTGTTTTAGCCACAATCTCCTTCTCTCGGGGCCCACCTCCCAAGTGCCCCCCTATGACCCTCTTAGAGTCTTCCTCACCTTGTATCTTGATAAGATGCGCTCTCCGTCCTGCTGTTCTGTGCAGGGGCGCATCATGGCTGGGCACCTTGCTGCCAATCTACCCCAGTCCTGCTGTGACTCCACTCTTAAGGTAAGCCTATAGTTGCCCTGTAAATATCCTCCTTTTTTGCAGGTGCAGAAGGGATGATGAAGATGTCGAGCTGATGGAGAGGGCGATGCTCGAGAAGGTCAGTTTAAAGCGCGAAGCGCAGTGCTATGGGCGTCTTTGGAATTTGGCTAACCTGTGCTGTTCTTCCCTTGCAGGTCACCGAGAAATTCCTGGAAGAAGTGCGATCAGATGGAAGTGGAACACAGAGTGGAAGATGTCCGGACCGCTGTCAAATACCAGTAGAGTTTTGGTTGGTAAGCGCAAGTCTGAAAGGCGTTGGAATCGGAAGATTTGTATTTGTGTTTGTATTTGTATTTTGTTTATTTATAGTGCGCACCTTGCCCGAGGGCTTCTGGGCACATGTTTAGAAGCTGTTACAAGTTACAGCATAGATGCAAGAGAGCAAATTACATAGAGAAACCATTTTTTTACAACATGTTCAAGATAGAATAAAAGCAGGAGAAGAAACGTGACAAGTACAGTACCGGCAAATAAATACATACAATATATGAATAAACAAATATACAAGAGTTCAGGCATGTGGGCGGGACAAAGACTGATATGCAAATGGATATTTCCCATCTGTGAAAGGTACAGTGAGCAAAAAGCGTGTGCTGCAAACTCTCATCTCAGAACAGGTTATCATGCCATGTTCTTTCTGGAGAGGAGCGCCTGCTACCTTTTTTGAAATATTTCAAAGGATCTTGGGGTTGGTCACCCTGAGTTACCTGGGGGCAACCAGATGTGGACTCCCTGCTCACTGTGCTCAGAGAGACAAAGCTTCACCTCACTGATGAGGCCCAACAAGGCTGAAACACGTGTATGGGGTTGCTTTTGGTACTCTTATTCAGAGAGGAATTGCCATAGCATTTCGGTGCTGGACTGCCCATATGGGTGGGACAAAGACTGAAATACAAATGGGTATTTCCCATCTGTGAAAGGTACAGTGAGCAAAAAGCGTGTGCTGCAAACTCTCATCTCAGAACAGGTGATCATGCCATGTTCTTTCTGGAGAGGAGCGCCTGCTACCTTTTTTGAAAAGTCTCAGTAAGAGGTCAGGTCAGTCTATGAGCAGAGTCCCAAAGGGTTAGCTGTAGGAGTGTAGTGTAGGGGCTCAGGCATCCTGTTCCTGTAGCCACTGTTTGGTTTTAGCTATAAAGGAGTAGCAATAAGGCACATTTCTCAAAGCATTAGGAAGTGAGTTCCAGAGCTTCGCTGCAAGGACAGGAAAACTAGCACCACCAGCTGTCCATAGTTTGAAACTGGGGATCGCCAGTGTGTGTGCCTGGGCAGATCTCAGAGGTCTGGCTGCAGTGTGTTGTATGAAGCGCGTGGACAAGTAAGCAGGGCTGCGTTGTTCTGGGCCTTGTGGGTAAGCACAAGTGCTTTGAGGGATATATGAAGAGAGATAGGTAGCCAGTGCAAATTTCGTCTAGTATTGGAGATATGAGAGCGCCTGGGTATGTTAAGCGTGGCCGTTATGGCATTATTCTGCGTAACCTGGAGTTTGTCGAGGTTTTTTGACTAGTCCCTAGGTAGAGGGCAATGCAATAGTCGATTTTAGACATGATGAGGGTTCTGGCTAGAATCGGACGTCAGAAATGGGCGACAGGCTGTGATCAGTTTACAAGTATAGGATGAGGCCGAAACAACTGCATTGGTTTGTCTGTTGAGGGATAAGGTGGAGTCAAGATATAGTCCCAGAGTTTTCATGACGTTGGTGACTTTGATGTCATTCCCGTCAATATTAAAGGAGTTGTATTTGGGGTCAAGCTTGGAGAATTTAGATTGGGAGCCAAGGAGGATTAGCTCTGCTTTTTCATCATTAAGGCAGAGCCCTTGATGAGCCTTCCAGGCCTGAATGACTGTGTAGACTGTGTTCAGAGCTTTGCCGTCTGTTACATAATCACCAGTGATAGGGATGAGTATCTGGGTGTCATCCACGTAATTAGTGTAGGAGACACCCAGATAGTCAAGTATATCAAAGAGTGGTTTAGTAAAGACATTGTAAAGTGTGGGCGATACGAAGGATCCTTGTGGGACTCCGCACGGGACGTGGGCTGGGTCAGCAGCAGCTAGGGGAGAGAAGACACTCATGGTTCTGTTTGCTAAGAAGCAGCTGATCCATGATATGGATGACTCCGAGAAGTGAGCAGCAATCCTGAGATGGTGACAGAGGATTTAATGATCGATCAGATCAAAGGCTGCTGAAAGATCAAGAAGGAGCAGGAGCGCCTGTTTGCCCTTGTCTTTCAGATCCTCGATTTGAGTTTTGAGGTCTATTAATGCAGTTTCCGTGCCATGTCTAGGACGGAACCCAGATTGTCTAAGCCCTAGGAGATTGTTGTTTCCGAGGTAATCCTGGATTTGGAGATAGGCCGCTCGGCCGAGAATTTAGAGAAGGTAAGGGACCGTGGTGATGGGCCTGTAGTTAGGATTACTGGGGTCGAGATTAGGTTTTTTGATTAGTGGGTTGACCCAGGCATCTTTGAGGTTGTCAGGTACAGTTCCAGATTCGAATGATGCATTCATGAATTAAGTAATGAAAGGGGCGAGATCATGTGCCGCTTCCTTTATGATTGGAGCAGGGCAAGCGTCACCTTGGCAATTGGAGGGCTTGAACTTAGTAATGATATTTTCTACTTCATTGATGGTGAGAGGTGAGAAACTGAATGGTTTAAAGGCGTGTTTAGGTGGGGGGTTTTGTATAGCAAGGGGTTGCCATAAGAGTCAGAAAGGAGCCTTTTTTTGCATTGTGATTGGTGTGGAGGAGGGCAATTTTGTCTAGCAGTGCTTTTTGAATGTTAGCGCACCACTTGGTATCAGGGATACACGTATCAAGTGGGGCAGTGGGAGACTAAAGTTCCTTGAGGATCTTGAAGAGTTCCTTAGTGTTTGATTGGGCTTGAATTATCCTTTTGTTGTACACTTCCTTTTTTGCAGCTAGGATAGCTTCTTTGTAGGTCAGAGAGGCTGACAGAAGGTTACTTTTGTTGATTAGCGATGGTAGGCCTTTCCAAAGAGCCCCGGCTTTCCTTTTTTCTTTCTGCAGGTGAGGTGTGAACCAAGAGTTAAGATGGCGCTGTGGCTTTTGTTTGCGTAGTTTGATGGGAGTGATAGTATTGAGGGCTTTAAGCATGATGCGGTTATAGGTGTCAACTAATGCAGTGGGGTCCGAGCAGGTGGAAGACACCGAGTTCAATAGACGGAGGATGAGCGGGAGTAGTTTCTCAACCGTAATGTCCTTTTTATTGCGTGTATGTGTGGGAGGAGCAAGGTTAGGTTTAACTAAGGGGGGACTGGAGTTAATGGAGAAGGAGATTATGTGGTGATTGGACCAGGCGCACAGCGACACAGCGGTGACGCTAAGTGTACAATTGGTGTCAGTAACCCAATCTAGAGTTCGGCCTTTGATGTGGGTAGGCTCATTTACATGTTGGGTAAGGCCAAAGTCGGCAAGGACATTTTCTAGGTCAGTGGCTTTGGGGTCATTTTTATCGTGGTAGCCTAGATTAAGGTCACCCAAAATAATAATTTGAGAGTTAGGCTTAGTACTAGATGCTAGGATAGATGATATGTCTTCTACAAATGAGGAGGTAGGTCCAAGATGTACTGTGGCCGTGTGGTTGGGTGTGATGGGTAGTTTAATGGACAGTAGTTCCGCTGAGGGCAGCTTAAGGCTATTGGCAGCTTTGATGTTAATCGAGCTTTTGAATATGAAGGCCAGTCCCCCGCCCTTAGTTTGGCTGGTGTCTTTGTCACATCTGATGATTGTGTAATTGTCAGGAATGGCCCGGGTCAAGGTGGGACCAGAGGCTGCATGCAGCCAAGTTTCCGTGATTGCAAGAAAGTCGAGGTTTTCAGTGACAATGAGCTCTGCAATGTCTAAGGCATGCGCCGGGATGGAGCGTGCATTGATGAGTGCACCCTTGATATTAGAGATCTTGATGTCATGTGCATGCGATGCAGTGCTAGCCAACGGAGTCGCGTGTACTATGGTATTGTTTTTGCCAGAATTGGACGTTTTGTCGGTCGCAAGGTTGTTCTGGTGGTATGACCAGTGATGACATCTAGAGGCTAATCTATGATTTCTGACTGATGGGGCACAAGGTAGGCTGGGTGGATAGGGCAAGGTAGATGAGGGGTGGTGAGGTAGTATTGTGCAATTGGCAGCAGAGTATGCCTGGGGTGGAAGGGATAGTGAGATAGCAGCAGGGTTCTGAATGTCTGAGCCCTGTACAATGTTTGGAGAGGTGTTGGAGATTGGTGGCGATGAGGGTGGCGCAGGCGCGAACCAAGCCTCGAATTTTTAGAGGAGGTAGGGCAAGGTTGATTAGGGGTGGGTTTGGTGGCGAAATGACATAACCAAAGGGCTGGCTCGTTTAGATAGGGATTAGGATCTGTCAAGGTAGGTAAGAACTGTGGTTTAAGCGACGATGTAGCACTGTGTAACAGTGAGGGCAGGGCATTAAGCAATGTGCTACTGGTGCAGAGCAGTGACCAGATTAAAACCTGCAGGGTGACCAATATATAGGCGGTCGTGGGTGAACTAGGCAAGTGTGCAAGCTTGGGTGCACTAACGTATGTGCTTAAACGGTGGTGGTGGGTAACACCCATACTGTGCATTTTGGATAATCAGTACGTGGTAGCGTGAAAGCAGGTGGACAGAGGGTTCACAAACAGAACACACGTGTCAGCATCTTTTAGCTAGAAGCGAGCCGAGGGAATCAGGCTGGGCTGGTCTACAGGGCTAGCAGTTGGCATAGAAAAAGGCAATCTATGGGGGCGCAATTAGCAAAGTACGGTACAATTCACAAGCAGCCAATGGCATGGTCAATGCAAATCAGTTAGTTCTCAGACTGCAACAAGCGCATCAGAGTGCACAGTGAGCAGGTTAAGCATAGCAGGAGCAATAATAGGTGGCATGGCATGTGTTAGCAGTTTAAAGCGGCGACCGACCGCTAGAGACATGGTACCCAGGCTGTAGCTCATTGACTGTCCAAGCGTGGAGGCAGAGGCAGAAATAATATCTGACAAAAAGCACAGTAGATGCAGATCAAATATGCTAACAAGGTGCATGTGCAATGAGACTTAGAGTGGATGCTAAAACAGTGACTGACAGCCGCTCCGTGGAGCGTTAACGAATAGTACACATTGTATAACTTAATATATGCAAGGGATTATGCACAGGCATACACAATACACACAATCAATGCACATTGATTAACTTCTTGCAGGCAAGGGAGTATGCCCCAGCAGGGAGTGGCAACTACGCAATAGGCATAGTAAGGACAGACTAATTAAGCTTGCGAGGTGCATGTGCAGCCATGTGCAGCCAGGCACGTGTAGGCCAGACTGCAAGTTGCACAGTAGTTCTACTGTACAGCAGACAATTCAAGTTGACAAGCAAGGATCAGGGTCGTGAGGCACAGATATAAGAAGCACAATGGGGCTTGTGAGGCGCAACGAAGAATGCAACGCTCGGAATCTTTCAGCTTAATAATACAGTTAGCAAAGCAGATAGTAATTACAGGAACATGTGAGATAACAAACATCAAAGTTTACAGTTAGCCGAGACATTAATTTGTACTTATGTCCAAAGTGTCAATAAGGGGGCGAAGAGCACAACCAGGGGCGTTTCTGAGAGCGAACCAAGCCTTGTTCAAGGGAGTTCTGGAGTTACAGTACCTTATGGTGGCAGCCTGAGGCCAGGTTCGAGGTGTAGAGTTGCTGGCAAGAGGCAAGTGCCAGGCAAAGGACAGGCGGGGGCAGGCAGAACGCCTTGTTGTGTCGGCCTTAGTGATGGAGGCCGGCTTACGCCTGCCAGTTGCTGGTTGGGCCAAATGAAGTTAAAGGCAGCCAATCAGACGGTGGCAGCTGCCTATGTGGACAAGCAGAGAGGCCAAAGACTAATGGCAAATGACGGCCATCTTGGAATGGCTACCACGTAGTCCAGTGAAGCAGGAACATGTGGGAAAGAACAAAAAAGCACTCAAAAGGCAAGGGGCAAATCAGGCAGCAGATTTAATTCGAATTTTGTAGCATACGAGGCGCAATGTCAGCGCTTTTCGATCGTGCATTCCAGGTGATTTTAAGAGGTTGGAAGTGCCCACGGGCCTACCTCTAGTGTGGAAGGAAGCTCCAGCTTCCCTCCTATGGCGATACACTGCTCCTGAAGTGTTGGAGGGGCTCCTTCTCCTCCGGAGCTGTGCTGGTCTGAAGAGGCACAGACGGGGACAGACAGAACACCTTGTTCTAAATTGTCCTCTTCTCTCTCTCTCCCTAGTATGTTTCTTGCTGGTGAGGACAGGTTCCAGAGAAGACACCGGAGCGATCGAGGAGCTGGATTGCTGAACAGGTAAGGAGGAATAATGGTGTTCTTCTTCTCTCTCCAGATGCAGGCCTGGAATGCTGCGAGCAGGTCTCGTTGAACGTCACGCTGCGAGAGCAGAAAAACGTGAAGCACATGCTTCAGCTCGGGCGTGGTTTAAATAGCCTACAGGTATCCCAGATGCCTCCAGGGCGGACCACGCTGTTAAATGACTTTAATTCAGTACTCCAACTAAGTCAGTGCCTAGTCTGGGATGCCCAATGAAAGCCCTTATTTATATATTTTTATGACTAGTTCATGAATCTGGATGATAAACCCTTGTATAACGCCCCTCTCTTTGAAACCCCTGACCTCACTGAGCCAAGAAGCAGGTTTGCTTTGCAAATTAAAAGATTTATTGAACAATTAAACAAGATATTTATCACACTTTTATAAATAAATTAATATTTGATAGTACACTGATGAATATGACAGTGATCAACAATGGATAGTATTATACTAGCACACTTTTTTAATTACTTAAGAGTTGGTATAGAGAGGATAAAGTAGCTGAGAATGCTTTTATGGGCTCAAGGAAATGCAGTGATGGAAAAGAATGCAGCACAGAAATAACTGAGATGGTTTCCACAAGAGATAATACGATCACTTTTTCTTTTGACAATTCACTCCCCCCCTATGCAATATAAGGAGATGGAAGGAGAGCACACAATTTTCAGGAATACAATCAAATGCAATACCAATTCAGTTCCCCCCTAGCAAGCTTAGAGCAACAGGGATGATTTTAAAACACAGGCAAAAATACTTAAATGTGATTTGCAAAGAAGTGAAAATATGCTAAAAATGATTTTAATTCCCTATAGGAGATTCAGGATAGGTGACAGCTACTTTGAATTAGTTCAGGTAAACACTAGCAATGATTCATGAGGGATTATCAGGTTGAAAACGAATTTCAGCAATGAAAGGAAAAGACAGCTATTTTGACTGGTGTAGAAATATGATTCAAATTGCAATTCGCTGCACTTTTTCCGAGTGCGTCGAGCACCATTACAGAAAAACTATAAGGAGTATAGTAGAAAGTTCAAAAGATATGGACGATTTTGTGGAGGTAGATTTTCAGAAATTAAATAATGATTCAGAATGGCAAATGACACTTTCACAGGTTTGATTCACAGAATAGACACACAATTTCTATGCAGTTCTAAATAGGTGGAAATGGTTTGAATTAGATTATTTTAAACTAAGAGATTGGTTTTGCACAGTTCTGGCTGAGTACTCACACTATAAATTTGAAATAGGCCGTCAAGGTCTGGTCAGGTTTGGACTGGACTCCTGGCGGTGGTTCTGAAGTCACAGCTATCTGGTCTGGGTCTGGCACTCGGTACTGCATGGCGGTCTGGTCTGGGTCTTCTGGAACTGCGGTTCTGGATACAGCTCTACTTTCTGGGTCTGGAGATGGTTCTGGCACAGGGTTCTAGCCAGAATCAATCAGCTCGCCCGGCTGTTGAATAGTTTGCAAAAGATTTTGAGGCCTGCTCAAAAGGATTCAGCTTGTGGATTGGCCCCTCTGCTTCAAGTCTGGAGTCTGAATTCTAAGTTCTGGTCTCTGGATCTGTTTGGATTTGAAGTCTGGAGTCTCCCGGCAAAGCGCTTCGCAAGAAATCAGTTTGAAGTGAGAAGTGAATGTCCCTACCTGGGCTTCAGTGGTCCTTTTTATGTCTTTTGAAAGTGGGTGGGAAGGCTGACTTTCTATGCCCAACCCTCTGAAGATCCTGATAGGTTAGCGGATTTTCTGTGCTCTCACTGGAGAACAGAGTTGTGAGTCATCCTGTGTCATTTTTATGGCATACAGAAAGAACACTCCCCTTTTCACTTGGCACACAAATCTATTTTTGATCCAAATGCGTATTTATCTATGTACAATATTTCTAATATTATATGTCCAGTTAACATATTTTCTGTAGCACCAAACCATCCGATCCCTGCCTTTGTAAGAAGTTGTGTCCACTTCTGACAGAATTCTGCCCTTTTCATCCAGAACACAACCTCTAAACCTTTCCAGAATTTACACAAATGTGCGCAAGGAATATGGGCATCAGATGATGAAGTGTAAGATTTTTAACATACAGACACTTGGAGTAACACCCTATTTTCCGCTACTACTCCCCAGAACATACCACAGAGTCCTAACACCTCTTAAAATGTGCACAGAAAAATCACAGGAATATTGATATTATTTACATAATTTTGACATTTCCGTACTATGAATTATCCATCTTTTTAAAATTATGCTCTGGCCCAGATGGGTGTGGTTTAGGTTCCAAAGCACATGGGGGAATTTCTGTCTGTCCCCGCCTCCAGCTCAGGTGGCTCCCAGAGGCAGTGCCCCTCCCATTTCCTTCCAAGAGGAAGCCATTTACGACCCCTGATTTAGCATTTGCCTGAGCCAAGGAAAGTTCATTGTTCTGTTTTCCTGCAGCCCCAGGTACCCCTCCCCTAATTCAATCAGAGAGGTGTAATCTCCTTTTGGTGGGGGCAGGAGAAGACAGGCCAGGCCTGGGAATGCAGTTGCTGGCCAAGTTTCAACTCCTGTCTGGGGTAGTTGCCGGGCAGAATTCAATCTCTTCAAGCCAGGCTTCAGCTAAATGTCACTTTTGTTTCAGTTTTCTTCATTCAAATCAAACTTACAATTTTTACACATGCAGCTAGAACGCTGATTCTAAGTTCAAAACTATGACATTTAAACAGTTGCAACCTATGTGACACTCAAAAGTAGGTCACTCATTTATTTTAAACATTTCGATTTTAGTGGTTTTAAATCCAATTTCACTTAAACTGCTAACATCCACAGCTCAGCCAGTTTTGTTATAAACATTGTTTTAGGCTCTTCATCTTTCCAGATTTTGTATGCACACAAGACTACATTCTGCCAAATGTCTGCTGGTGTTCAGTGAGATGTTTGAATATCTTGCAATGTTTGAAATAGGCATTTTGAGCTTGCATTTCAGAGAAACAAATGTGATTTCAAAGCTCTTTTTTGAGCTAACAGGCACTGCTGTTTTTCCTTTGGCACCACGTTTCACTCATGGTGCTTCTGGCCCATCACGCTCGCACTGGTGGGTGGCAGGTCAGGCGACCATTTTGGTGTGCGCAAAAACTGCGCGATTTTCCTTGATTCTGGCGCAAATGTGGGCTTTTCGGCCATCTTGGAATTTCTAAGCCCACGGCACCAAATGTTGTAGCATAATGATTCAAACATGGGTCAAGACACCTGACAACGCCTTAGATGCTAGACTGCATGGTTCAGTTCCTAACTGAACCTTGTGGGGCAGTCATGTTGGTCCATTCCCCAATGGGAACTCCATCTGCCATATGAGCCTGGCGCCAAAGGTGCCAGGACTGGCTCCAGGACACCTGAGAGGGGCATGATTGGGCCCTTGGGGCCTTGCAGAAACACTGTGGTGAGGCCCAGAGACCCCGAGTCCCCAGGCCAGGGGCTATGGCCGTGACAGCACTCCCCCCCAAGGCCCCTCTCAAGGTGGTTCTTCTGTCCGGTCCCAGCTTGGTGGGGTACTCCTGATGAAAACATTGTATTAGACGTGGTGCATAAATGTACTCACTGGGCTTCCATATTCTGTCCTGCGTGCCATACCCTTTCCAGTCTACCAGGTAGTAAAGCTTTGTTCTAACATAATTTGAGGAGCGGTAGTGAATTTTACCTTGAGTTCTTGAAAGGCTTTTTCAGCCTCTTCAGTCCATTGGAATGTCTTGTTGCACTTCCTTAACAACAAGGTGATTGGGTGTACTATTTGCGAGAACCCTGGAATGAATCGGCGGTAAAAGTTGGCAAAACCTAGCATGCTCTGGACTCCCTTGAATGAGATTGGGGCTGGCCAATTGAGGACGGCATCGACCTTGTCCATATCCATTCGTATTCCTTTTGTAGTGAGGATAAATCCCAAGAACTCTACTTCTATAACGTGGAATGAACATTTCTCAAGTTTGGCGTAGAGATGATGTTGTCGGAGCTTGGTAAGGACGGATCGTACATGCTTAACATGATCTTGCTCTGAAGCCGAATATACCAGGATGTCATCTATATAGACCAAGGCGCAGACGTCAATCAGCTCCCTCAGAACATCGTTCATGAAATATTGGAATGCAGCTGGGGCATTGCAAAGGCCAAATGGCATTACTTGATATTTATATAAGCCATATTTGGTACAGAATGCCGTTTTCCATTCGTCCCCTTTTTTAATGCGCACAAGATGGTAGGCCCCTCTAAGGTCCAATGTAGTCTAGATTGGGGTATCCTTGACCTGGTCTAACAATTCCGGGATCAGGGGTAAGGGGTAGCAATTCTTGACGGTAACCTGGTTCAATGCACGGTAGTCGATGCAAGTCCTCAATTCTCCTTCCTTCTTCAGCACGAAGAATAAGGGAGACGCTGCTGAAGAC